>NC_143150.1:96137500-96762500 GCF_059928025.1 Delphinapterus leucas | reverse complement strand
TTAAGTGAGAAAGATGAAGGATGAAGAGTAGTATACATTCAGTTTTGGTCTAAACCATGAGAAACAAATTATTGCTTTATAGTAAATCACTAGTCACTGAAGCGTAAAGCCTGGCTTTTTGTTGATACTAAATAAGGTCAGAAAGTAATAAATCATAACCATTTAATTCTGTGTGTGGCTGGGTACAAAAGATCTTTGTGTGTTCATAGGTTTGATTATTATGTATATCATTTCATATGTAGGCCGGGCAGCTCACAGAGAACTGAAACAACAACCCTCTGTCACGTGCCAGATCTAGTCCCACAGCTGGTATTTTAGAATTCAGAAAAAAGTGAACTTCACATCAATGACAAACTTATTCATCGACATACGTAACCCTAACTTAAGATATATCAGGCTACCGTTTTATGACAGTATCTTTTAAAAGTACAGCTTAAAACCTTAAAAAAAATTCACTCCCATTACCTTCAACCAACAATCCTGAATTAAGTGGTTTCAAACACCTTAGAATCTTATCTAGAAATATCTACTTGGCAGACACAAAAATTTCTACAAGCAGGAAATATATTTATAAAATATATGAGTCCATATTTCAAACTCTTTCAAATTTTAACCAATTCAATGATCTCAAAGAAACTACTAGAAAACATTTGGAGTGTAAAAGGAATGAGGGTTTTACAGTGTACTGAAAGGTACATGCAATCAATAAAATGGATATATATGCCTTCAATCAATTAAGGATGAGAAAATAAAGCTACTTTAGTCAGCCATATTTAAAAGGCAGCGTTATGCAAGTTAACATTTGATTAAAGCCAAACAAGTTTATCTGACACCAAAACATCTCCAAACCTTCACAGTAGTTGCTTTCAAATTTTTTCTTACACAGAGATGCCTCATTCCAAGCAGAAACTAGGCCTCACTACAGGAGAGATCCTAGGGTGAGGGATAGGGGCATACCTTATATTCACCAACCCTGCCTAATCATTATATAATTTCTTACAGACATGATTTTCCTCTCTCCCTCATCCCTACCATCTCTCTCCCCTCTCCTGGGTTGAGAATCACCATACAAAATTCAAATATCCAATAAAATACATTTGCAAGTTAAACCAAACAAATTATTCAAGATACTAATAGAATTACTGAACTCGATCACCCAAATCACCCCTTTGCATACTTACAATGTAGTATTGTGGAAGACGGGTAAGTTTAATGAACAGCTTATTCTTAGAAAGGTTTCCAATAGGATGGGTTGAATAATTGGACAGCTGCAATGTTTCACTGCTTATTGTAGGCAAGTGCTTTATAGATTGTTTGCAACGCTGTTGTCCAAGCCAAAACCTTAAAAGAGATAATCCAAATCACAAAATCATAGACTTTTCTGATTAACTGTGTGCTACTGATTTATAAATAGATTAAAGACCACTAAGAAACCAATTAATATGAAATTTAACTGAACTAGTAAAAGGACACATGACCATAATGATGAATCATTCCTCTAGTTTTGTACTGGACTGTTAGTTCTAGTTCTAGTTTAAGGAGTTTAAACTGCAGTGTGAATGGATTTTAATTAATAAGGTAGAATTAACTAGTATTAAGGCTGAGACACTGTATCAGTTTACTAGAGGAGATGAAAGATTTCCTATGCTTTATAAGACAGCACAAACTAATCTCAACATCTTTTATAAAATGCCTGAAGTGTTTATAAAACAAAATAGAACAACAAACAGTAAGTATAAAAGTATCTCAGTTTTCTGGTATCACTGGAGATATTCAGTCCCAGTTTTTATACTGTGCATATAAAGTGACAGATATGCCTAGCAGGTGCCAGTAAGTGTTGCTTACCTTCTTGCCCGCTCTCTCAGTTAAGCCACCAGATTTCACTTTGATGCTTCTACTACAGTACTCCTCTTATTCCTTTTATCTGACTGTCTATCCTTGAGGCTAGGATACCATATAATATGTGAAAAAGGGATAAAATGATTGGCACACAAACTCTCACTGATCCACAATGAGACAACTCAAAAAATAAGAATACAAATACAGAAGCTTTTCATAGCAACATTAACAGTGCCACAACATCCAAGATCACGATCACTAGGCTTGCCTTGCATAACAGGGCACGGACCAGTTTGGATGTTGTTGCATTGTTGTGGTGAGCCGCATGTGATACAAAACATGTACTAGTCATGTGCAGTAAAACCATATTGAATAATATAATATTTTAAGGGCACTTTGTCAACTATTACCCCCCCAAAATGTATAGAATCTGGAAACTGCTTTTTCACCCTGAAAACCAAATTTAACTACAGCTTCACAGGATCAATTGCCACAACTATTAATAAAACAGTGAAAATAAATTTTTAAAATACACCAATACTTGCCTCACTCTGGGTGACAGTTAAAAACGAATATTCTGAACTTGCAAAAACTGCTTTCAGATCTCTACTTCCACTCTCATCAACATACCTTTGTGAGACTGGTATCTCTACTATGGATGTTATGTTTAAAAAAACCATGGAAACACCTGAGATACACATTACCTCCTGTGATTTTCGTCATCATCAATCCAACCGAGATTAATTACAACAAGCCAGAAACAAGCTCATTTGCCACATTAAAAATCTAAATCTATTACAAATGTAATATACATAAATTATAAATGTGTGAATAATACGTACAAGATATTCTTTCAAAGCATATATGGGATTGCTATTTCACTAAACTTTTTTTTTTTTTGCGGTACGCAGGCCTCTCACTGTTGTGGCCTCTCCCGTTCCTGAGGCGCAGGCTCAGCGGCCATGGCTCAAGGGCCCAGCCACTCTGCGGCATGTGCGATCTTCCCGGACCGGGACACGAACCCGTGTCCCCTGCATCGGCAGGTGGACTCTCAACCACTGCGCCACCAGGGAAGCCCTCACTCAACTTTTTTATTACCACTTTGTAGAAGGAAAAAAAAAAATTTGAGTGAGTTACGGGCGGAAGATGACGGAAGAGTAAGACTTGGAGATCACCTTCCTCCCCACAGATACATCAGAAATACATCTACACGTGCAACAACTCCTACAGAACACCTACTGAATGCTGGCAGAAGACCTCAGACCTCCCAAAAGGCAAGAAACTCCCCACGTACCTGGTTAAGGCAAAAGAAAAAAGAATAAACAGAGACAAAAGAATAGGGATGGGACCTGCACCAGTGGGAGGGAGCTGTGAAGGAGGAAAGGTTTCCACACACTAGGCAGCCCCTTCGTGGGCGGAGACTGCGGAAGCGGGGGAGCTTCGGGGCCCCGGAGGAGAGCGCAGCCACAGGGGTGCGGAGGGCAAAGCAGAGAGATTCCCGCACAGAGGATCAGTGCCGACCGGCACTCACCAGCCCGAGAGGCTCGTCTGCTCACCCGCTGGGGCGGGGGGGCTGGGAGCTGAGGCTCGGGCTTCGGTCAGAGCGCAGGGAGAGGGCTGGCGGCGTGAACACAGCCTGAAAGGGGCTAGTACAGCTAGCCGGGAGAGAGTCCGGGAAAAAGTCTGGAGCTGCCGAAGAGGCAAGAGACTTTTTCTTCCCTCTTTGTTTCCTGGTACACGAGGAGAGCGGATTAAGAGCGCTGCTTAAAGGAACTCCAGAGACGGGTGCGAGCCGCGGCTAACAGCACGGGCCCCAGAGACGGGCATGAGAGGCTAAGGCCGCTGCTGCCGCCACCAAGAAGCCTGTGTGCGAGCACAGGTCACTATCCACAGCTCCCCTCTCGGGAGCTTCTGCAGCCCGCCACTGCCAGGGTCCCGAGATCCAAGGACAACTTCCCTGGGAAAACACACGGCACCCTCAGGCTGGACACGCTGGCCTCTGACTCCGCAGGCTCGCCCTGCATCCGTACCCCTCCCTCCCCCCGGCCTGAGTGAGCCAGAGCCCCTGAATCGGCTGCTCCTTTAACCCCGTCCTGTCTGAGTGAAGAACAGAAGCCTTCAGGCGACCTACACGCAGAGGCGGGGCCAAATCCGAAGCTGAACCCCGGGACCTGTGAGAACAAAGAAGAGAAAGGGAAATCTCTCCCAACAGCCTCAGGAGCAGGGGATTAAATCTCCACAATCAACCTGATGTACCCTGCATCTGTTGAATACCTGAATAGACAAAGAATCATCCCAAATTGAGGAGGTGGACTTTGAGAGCAAGATTTATTATGTTTTTCCCCTTTTCCTCTTTTGGTGAGTGTGTATGTGTATGCTTCTGTGTGAGATTTTGTCTGTATAGCTTTTTTTTTTTTCTGCGGTACGCAGGCCTCTCACTGTTGTGGCCTCTCCCGTTGCGGAGCACAGGCTCCGGACACGCAGTCTCAGTGGCCATGGCTCACGGGCCCAGCCGCTCTGCTGCATGTGGGATCTTCACGGACTGGGACACGAACCTGTGTCCCCTACATCGGCAGGCGGACTCTCAACCACTGTGCCACCAGGGAAGCCCTGTCTGTATAGATTTGCTTTCACCATTTGTCCTAAGGTTCTGTGCGTCCGTTTTTTTTTTTTTTTTAACTTTTTAAAAAGTTTTTTTCTTGATAATTTTTATTTTAATAACTTTCTTTTATCTTACTTTATTTTCTTTTATCCTCTTTCTTTCTTTCTACTTTTTCTCCCTTGTATTCTGAGCTGTGCGGATGAAAGGCTCTTGGTGCTGCAGCCAGGAGTCAGTGCTGTGCCTCTGAGGTGGGAGAGCCAACTTCAGGGCACTGGTCAACGAGAGACCTCCCAGCTCCACATAATATCAAATGGTGAAAATCTCCCAGAGATCTGCATCCCAACACCAGCACCCAGCTTCACTCAACGACCAGCAAACTACAGTGCTGGACACCCCATGCCAAACAACTAGCAAGACAGGAACACAACCCCACCCATTAGCAGAGAGGCTGCCTACAATCATAGTAAGTCCACAGACACCCCAAAACACACCACCAGAGGTGGACCTGCCCACCAGAAAGACAAGATCCAGCCTCATCCACCAGAACACAGGCACTAGTCCCCTCCACCAGGAAACCTACACAACCCACTGAACCAACTTTAGCCACTGGGGACAGACACCAAAAACAACGGGAACTACGAACCTGCAGCCTGCGCAAAGGAGACCCCAAACACAGTAAGATAAGCAAACTGAGAAGACAGAAAAACACACAGCAGATGAAGGAGCAAGATAAAAACCCACCAGACCTAACAAATGAAGAGGAAAGAGGCAGTCTACCTGAAAAAGAATTCAGAATGATGATAGTAAAGATGATCCAAAATCTTGGAAATAGAATAGACAAAATGCAAGAAACATTTAACAAGGACCTAGAAGAACTAAAGATGAAACAAGCAATGATGAACAACACAATAAATGAAATTAAAAATCCTCTAGAAGGGATCAATAGCAGAATAACTCAGGCAGAAGAACGGATAAGTGACCTGGAAGATAAAATAGTGGAAATAACTA
Source organism: Delphinapterus leucas (assembly GCF_059928025.1). Lineage (NCBI taxonomy): Eukaryota > Metazoa > Chordata > Mammalia > Artiodactyla > Monodontidae > Delphinapterus > Delphinapterus leucas. Next base: position 96,757,051 of record NC_143150.1, on the reverse strand, counting down.
CTGCAGAGCAGAATAAAGAAAAAAGAATGAAAAGAACTAACGACAGTCTCAGAGACCTCTGGGACAACATTAAACACACCAACATTCGAATTATAGGGGTTCCAGAACAAGAAGAGAAAAAGAAAGGGACTGAGAAAATATTTGAAGAGATTATAGTTGAAAACTTCCCTAATATGGGAAAGGAAATAGTTAATCAAGTTCAGGAAGCACAGAGAGTCCCATACAGGATAAATCCAAGGAGAAATACGCCAAGACACCTATTAATCAAACTGTCAAAAATTAAATACAAAGAAAACATATTAAAAGCAGCAAGGGAAAAACAACAAATAACACACAAGGGAATCCCCATAAGGTTAACAGCTGATCTTTCAGCAGAAACTCTGCAAGCCAGAAGGGACTGGCAGGACATATTTAAAGTGATGAAGGAGAAAAACCTACAAGCAAGATTACTCTACCCAGCAAGGATCTCATTCAGATTTGATGGAGAAATTAAAACCTTTACAGACAAGCAAAAGCTGAGAGAGTTCAGCACCACCAAACCACCTTTACAACAAATGCTAAAGGATCTTCTCTAGGCAAGAAACACAAGAGAAGGAAAAGACCTACAAAAACGAACCGAAAGCAATTAAGAAAATGGGAATAGGAGCGTACATACCGATAATTACCTTAAATGGAAATGGATTAAATGCTCCCACCAAAAGACACAGACTGGCTGAATGGATACAAAAACAAGACCCACATATATGCTGTCTACAAGAGACCCACTTCAGACCTAGAGACACATACAGACTGAAAGTGAGGGGATGGAAAAAGATATTCCATGCAAATGGAAACCAAAAGAAAGCTGGAGTAGCAATTCTCATATCAGACAAAATACTTGAAAATAAAAACTATTAGAAGAGACGAAGAAGGACACTACATAATGATCAAGGGATCGATCCAAGAAGAAGATATAACAATTGTAAATATTTATGCACCCAACATAGGAGCACCTCAATACATAAGGCAAATACTAACAGCCATAAAAGGGGAAATTGACAGTAACACATTCATAGTAAGGGACTTTAACACCCCACTTTCACCAATGGACAGATCATCCAAAATGAAAATAAATAAGGAAACACAAGCTGTAAATGATACATTAAACAAGATGGACTTAATTGATATTTGTAGGACATTCCATCCAAAAACAACAGAATATACATTTTTCTCAAGTGCTCATGGAACATTCTCCAGGATAGATCATATCTTGGGTCACAAATCAAGCCTCGGTACATTTAAGAAAACTGAAATCGTATCAAGTATCTTTTCTGACCACAACGCTATGAGACTAGATATCAATTACAGGAAAAGATCTGTAAAAAATACAAGCACATTGGAGGCTAAACAATACACTACTTAATAACGAAGTGATCACTGAAGAAGTCAAAGAGGAAATCAAAAAATACCTAGAAACAAATGACAATGGAGACACGACGACCCAAAACCTATGGGATGCAGCAAAAGCAGTTCTAAGAGGGAAGTTTAGAGCAATACAATCCTACCTTAAGAAACAGGAAACATCTCGAATAAACAACCTAACCTTGAACCGAAAGCAATTAGAGAAAGAAGAACAAAAAACCCCCAAAGTTAGCAGAAGGAAAGAAATCATAAAGAGGAGATCAGAAATAAATGAAAAAGAAATGAAGGAAACGACAGCAAAGATCAATAAAACTAAAAGCTGGTTCTTTGAGAAGAGAAACAAAATTGATAAACCATTAGCCAGACTCATCAAGAAAAAAAGGGAGAAGACTCAAATCAAGAGAATTAGAAATGAAAACGGAGAAGTAACAACTTTCACTGCAGAAATACAAAAGATCACGAGAGATTACTAAAAGCAACTCTATGCCAATAAAATGGACAACCTGGAAGAAATGGACAAATTCTTAGAAATGCACAACCTGCCAAGACTGAATCAGGAAAAAATTGAAAATACGAACAGACCAATCGCAAGCACTGAAATTGAAACTGTGATTAAAATGTTCCAACAAACGAAAGCCCAGGACCAGATGGCTTCACAGGCGCATTCTACCAAACATTTAGAGAAGAGCTAACACCTATCGTTCTCAAACTCTTCCAAAATATAGCAGAGGGAGGAACACTCCCAAACTCATTCTACGAGGCCACCATCACCCTGATACCAAAACCAGACAAGGATGTCACAAAGAAAGAAAACTACAGGCCAATATCACTGATGAACACAGATGCAAAAATCCTCAACAAAATACTAGCAAACAGAATCCAACAGCACATTAAAAGGATCATACACCATGATCAAGGGGAGTTTATTACAGGAATGCAAGGATTCTTCAACATACGCAAATCAATCAACGTGATACACCATGTTAACAAACTGAAGGAGGAAAACCATATGATCATCTCAATAGATGCAGAGAAAACTTTCGACAAAATTTAACACCCATTTATGATAAAAACCCTGCAGAAAGTAGGCACAGAGGGAATTTTCCTCAACAAAATAAAGGTCATATATGACAAACCCACAGCCACCATCGTCCTCAATGGTGAAAAACTGAAACCACTTCCACTAGAGAAGACAAGGCTGTCCACTCTCACCACTCTTATTCAACATAGTTTTGGAAGTTTTAGCCACAGCAATCAGAGAAGGAAAGGAAATAAAAGGAATCCAAATCGGAAAAGAAGAAGTAAAGCTGTCACTGTTTGCAGATGACGTGCTACTCTACATAGAGAATCCTAAAGATGCTACCAGAAAACTACTAGAGCTAATCAATGAATTTGGTAAAATAGTAGGATACAAAATTAATGCACAGAAATCTCTGGCATTCCTATACACTAATGACGAAAAATCTGAAAGTGAAATCAAGAAAACACTCCCATTTACCACTGCAACAAAAAGAATAAAATATCTAGGAATAAACCTACCTAAGGAGACAAAAGACCTGTATGCAGAAAATTATAAGACACTGATGAAAGAAATTAAAGATGATACAAATAGATGGAGAGATATATCATGTTCTTGGATTGGAAGAATCAACATTGTGAAAATGACTCTACTACCCAAAGCAATCTACAGATTCAATGCAATCCCTATCAAACTACCACTGGCATTTTTCACAGAACTAGAACAAAAAATTTCACAATTTGTATGGAAACACAAAAGACCCCGAGTAGCCAAAGCAATCTTGAGAACGAAAAACAGAGCTGGAGGAATCAGGCTCCCTGACTTCAGACTATACTACAAAGCTACAATAATCAAGACAGTATGGTACTGGCACAAAAACAGAAATATAGATCAATGGAACAGCACAGAAAGCCCAGAGATAAACCCACGCACATGTGGTCATCTTATCTTTGATAAAGGAGGCAGGACTATACAGTGGAGAAAGGACAGCCTCTTCAATAAGTGGTGCTGGGAAAACTGGACAGGTACATATAAAAGTATGAGATTAGAACACTCCCTAACACCATACACAAAAATAAGCTCAAAATGGATTAAAGACCTAAATGTAAGTCCAGAAACTATCAAACTCTTAGAGGAAAACACAGGCAGAACACTCTATGACATAAATCACAGCAAGATCCTTTTTGACCCACCTCCTAGAGAAATGGAAATAAAAACAAAAATAAACAAATGGGACCTAATGAAACTTCAAAGCTTTTGCACAGCAAAGGAAACCATAAACAAGACGAAAAGACAACCCTCAGAATGGGAGAAAATGTTTGCAAATGAAGCAACTGACAAAGGATTAATCTCCAAAATTTACAGGCAGCTCATGCAGCTCAATAACAAAAAAAACAAACAACCCAATCCAAAAAAGGGCAGAAGACCTAAATAGACATTTCTCCAAAGAAGATATACAGATTGCCAACAAACACATGAAAGAATGCTCAACATCATTAATCATTAGAGAAATGCAAATCAGAACTACAATGAGATATCAGCTCACACCAGTCAGAATGGCCATCATCAAAAAATCTAGAAACAATAAATGCTGCAGAGGGTGTGGAGAAAAGGGAACCCTCTTGCACTGCTGGTGGGAATGTGAATTGGTACAGCCACTATGGAGAACAGTATGGAGGTTCCTTAAACAACTACAAATAGAACTACCATATGACCCAGCAATCCCACTCCTGGGCATATACCCTGAGAAAACCATAATTCAGTAAGAGTTATATACCACAATGTTCATTGCAGCTCTATTTACAGTAGCCAGGATACGGAAGCAACCTAAGTGTCCATCGTCGGATGAATGGATAAAGAAGATGTGGCACATATATACAATGGAATATCCTCAGCCATAAAAAGAAACGAAACTGAGTTATTTGTTGTGGGGTGGATGGACCTAGAGTCTGTCATACAGAGTGAAGTAAGTCAGAAAGAGAAAGACAAATACCGTATGCTTACACATATATATGGAATCTAAGGGAAAAAAATGTCATGAAGAACCTAGGGGTAAGGCAGGAATAAAGACACAGACCTACTAGAGAATGGACTTGAGGATATGGGGAGGGGGAAGGGTAAGCTGTGACAAAATGTGAGAGTGGCATGGACATCTATACACTACCAAACGTAAAATATAGCTAGTGGGAAGCAGCCGCATAGCACAGGGAGATCAGCTCGGTGTTTTGTGACCACCTAGAGGGGTGGGATAGGGCGGGTGGGAGGAAGGGAGACGCAAGAGGGAAGAGATATGGGAACATATGTATATGTATAACTGATTCACTTTGTTATAAAGCAAAAACTAACACACCATTGTAAAGCGATTATACTCCAATAAAGATGATAAAAAAAGAAAAAAAAGAAAAACAAATTTGAGTGAAGAATATCTTGTCTGTATATGTTCACTTTCAATGAAAAATATATAGATTTTGCATTTTTTCCTTATATTTTTTGTTCTGATTTTACGTACTGAAATGCAATTTTATGTCTGTTCACTCTAATAAAAAAATGGAGGCTTATATTTTGAACATGTTTTTTCAATTCTTTTTTCTAGAATTTGTTTTCATTGCACGTTATAAAAAAAAGTAATCACATGAACAGATGCCCAACACCATTAGTCCCTAGAAAATGTAAGTAAAAACCAGTCAGACACCTGTCCCACTCACTAGGATGGCCACTGTCAAAGACAGTAATGAGCGCTGACAAGGATGTAGAGAAATGGAAACCCTCATACACTGCTGATGTCACTGTAAAATGGCACAACTACTTTGCAAACTAGTATGGCAACTTCTTTAAAAGCTTAAATTTACTGTATGATCCAGTAATTCCATTCCTAGTGGAATGAGAAGTCCAGCCATATATTTGCACATGAATACTCACAGCTGTGTTATTCATAAGAGCCAAAAAAGTGGAAACAATCCAAATGTCCATCAACTGATGAATGGATAAATAAAATGTGGCCTAGCCATACAATGGAATGTTAGTTAGCCATAAAAAGGAATGGAGTACTGGTACATGCTTCAACATGGATGCATCCCAAAACATTATGCTAAATGAAAGAAGCCAGTCACAGAAGACCACATACTTTATGATTCCATTTATATGAAATGTCCAGAAAAGAAAAATCTACAAAAACAGAAAGTAGATTCATAGTTGCCTGGGGCTGAGGCTGGGAATGGGGATTAACTGTAAATGAGCATCTTTTTGAGGCAGCGGAAATGTTCTAATTGTTGTAAAACTGGATTGTGGTTATGGTTGCAAAACTCAGTAAATTTAATACAAGTCACTGAATTGTACACTTAAAACAGTTGAATTTTACGATATGTACATTATATTTCAATAGTTATTTCAAAAAATTTAACGTCCCATGATAGATTAGTGATAAACTGGTCGTTCACCAAAGATCATCTGAGAAGCACCACTGTAAGTGACAACCAGGGGACCTTTCCTATAAATAATGTGAGTTTAAGTATAGGTACACACATTTGATAAGTTTAAAGCTTTTGGGACTTGACTTTCTGGTTTTAGGTTATATTTCTACTAGCTGGAACTGCCCCAAAGCGTTAAGTTATGCAAGATGTGAATTATCAACATTTAAGTATTTAAATCCCACTGAACAGTCTGGCCCCACACCCCCACACCCCCACTCCCCCACCCCGCCATTTGCCAGTTTGGTTTTAATCTCTGATATTTATTTTTATCCCTTGGAATTCTGTTTTATCGATTTAAAAAGAGTCTGTTAGAGTTGCCATGATGGTACCTTTGTGTACCAGGGTGGTAATGAAACCTCACACAATTATCTCTAGCTCCATTTTCAGTTTTATTTAGTTTAACAGTCTGAAGCATTCAGAGGATTCTGAGACAAACTGAATGACAGTATTAGAGAAGCAGAAATGACTACTCTGAAAGTGTCAGCTGGTAGATTCATACCATGAAGATTATCCCAGATAAAAGCAAATAAGACTCTACTGCAAAGAACACTAGATACAATAAAATTCATTGTGTAAGTATTTGGCAGAGTGCTTGCACAGGAGAAAATGTGAGTGTCAAAGCTGAGTGAATCAAAGCTGAGTGTCATGCCCTTCATACCTATATTTGCTCTAGAGGGGAATTTGATACAAAGCACTGCCATCTTGGACCTATTCCAAGAAAATTTAGATTCTAAGTACCAAAAGGTACTCAAGTTTCATGTCATAAACATTAAGGATAGTGGGTGATCAAGAGTAATGATGGAGAAGAAAATATTACCTTGTCAAAAGAAGTTTCCATTTTTAGTTTTGAACTAAATAAACTTACTTAAGTTGCTGAATCCAAGGAATGATCCGTTTCATATCATCATTCACAGACTTCTCCATGTCATCCAGTGTGGCCTGGTCTATAGCATAAAGTACTTCATTTATTAATTGCTTACATGAGACACAAGATATCCAGGTAGCCCAAAATTTAAATGAAAATTATTGTTTTAGGCAGAAAGTAGTGTTATTTTTGAGTCAGAGAAAAACTAAACGGAACGCATCATGAGGCACAAATTAACCTAATTTGTTTTCCCTCTTTAACATTTAGGGAGAGTTATAGTTAAGATAATTAATAGCAAATGTACATTAGCAGGAAGAACAAGTAACAACACGAATTAATTCTTTGCCTATAGTTTAATTACCAAAATTCTTAGTCTAATTAGTTAATATTATTAATTTGTATGTATTTCAAACTCATAGTATTACTAGACTTAGAACCTTAAAAATTATAAAACTCCATTAAAATGTTTATTTATTAAACACAAATGATCTCTGGCATAAGCACGATCTGTTGGCTGAAGATTAGCTTGCTAAATGTCACTTAGAATTTTTAATGACACTAGAAAATGCCATTAATAGAATGTTGAGCAAAAAGCAAAATACAAAATGAGTTCAACTAAAGAAAAAAGTATAGAAAAAATTAGAAGAGCATTGCTATGGATTGAACTGCATCCCCCCCAAATTCTTATGTTGAAGCCGTAACTCCTCATGTGATAGTGTTTAGAGGTGGAGCCTTTGGGAGATAATGAGGTTTAGATAAGGTCATGAGGGTAGGCCCTCATATAAGATTAGTGCCCTTATAAAGAGACACCAGAGAGAGCTTGCTCTCTCTCTCTTCCTGCCATGTGAGGATACAGCATGAAGGCTGATGACTATAAGCCAGGAAGAAAGCTCTCACCATAACCTGACCATGGTGGCAACCTTATCTCATACTTTAAACCTCCAAAACTGTGAGAAAATAAGTCTCTGTTATTTAAGCCACCCACTCTGTGGTTCTCTGTTATGGCACCCTGAGCTAAGACAAGCATATATCCCCTAAAAACAATAATTACCAACAGGCAACTATTTTTTTGCTTCTCTCATTTTTACATGTTTAGTTTTTCTACTTATGAGTATGTACTGTGTTAATCATCAAGAAAACAGTTAAATAAAGTTTTCAAGAGCAAACAACAATTTCCTAACGTGTCACTTATCATTTAGCCATCATAAATGTGATGTGATTCAAAGTAATGAGGCCAGTTTTCCATAAGCAGTTCATAGAAAAATCTCTTTATAGCCATACGATATAACCAGAAAGCCTTTTCTTTTCATCAATCTATCTAGCTTAATATTAATTTCAAATGGCAAATGTGCTAATATATTCAAGAACACTATTCCATCGGCAATACAAAAACAGTAAGTTCCTAGTATTTCATCATTTCAGAACACCAACTTGGTAACAGAACATGCTAGAAATCAAACTTCAATTTCTACTGTGTTTAAGCCAGAAAAAAAATCCTTTCCTACAGGATCCTGTACCCTGAGTCATCTGAGATGTTTATACTGTCATAAATTTGTTCTTCAGCTGTGAATGACATTAGATTGTAGTCTTCTCCATGACACCCTACTATTAGTGGTAAAATAGTTAATCTAAGAAAAGATCAGCCATCAATATTATTACTTTTACATAAGAGAAACAACATGAATGTACTTCATACTGGGAAGTTTCACTTCTGGTACAAGAGAGTTAAAATGGGCCCCAAGGAATAGGCATCAGCCAGAGTTATTCCTTCCATATCTACTTTCCATACACTGTTTATACCACCTCTCCCAATACCTAATGGCAAAAAATTTTTATTCTGCTTTTGTTAAAAGTATTTTTCTTTACATTGAGTGAGTCTATCATTTAGTAACTTACCAAGTCCATAAAGCATCAACTGGAACATTCCAGAATGCAAATCTACAAAAATGTGTAGACACTCCGAATTACCACAGGGCTCCAAGATGGGAACAACAAGAGCTGGAAGTGCAGTCTCTATGGAAGCTGAACAGTTAAGAATTAAGTTATATTTCTATCTGAATATCCACCCCCTCAAAAAAATACATATATTTCTCAGTGAGTAGAAACGAACCAACTACTGAATGATCCTGAATGTTACAGGAAAAACATAATTTTGCTAAACTGGGTTAGTAATATTATGTCACTTAGTAGCTCAAAAGAAGAATGTAATCTACAAGGTGACCTGAAACAAACACACCCATCTCAAATACTACAGCAAAGAAAAAAACCCTCCAAGATTCCTTTAAGAAGGTTAAAACAGCTCGTGAAAATTTAACCTTATCAGTGAGCTGAGTTCTAGTTTTACTTTCACTCAGTAATTACTAATAAGCTAATTTGAAGGATTTTCTTTCTGATATAATGGGAAAAAAATATTGTTTGGTAAACAGAATAAACTTCATTTATGGCCTAAATATTTTTAATGCCATTCTTCATAAAGAGAGGTTTTTCTGGCAATTAGGGCCCATGTATTTAAAAAAACCTCTGAACGCTATTAAACATTGATTATAAAGGAAAAGATTTTTTCAAGTTACTTATGTACCTCATTTTCAAGTCACAGATGAAATAAGAACGGAGGCAACTGCTAAACACAAATTCCCAAAGCTGCCAATATACTCCTTCTAGAGTTTCACGGTATTTCCACCAGGCCCGATTAACTTTCCCCTTAATCCCACAAGTTGGTATAACACAATCCAGTAAAGGAGCAAAGTCCTGAAAGCACACCATGTGCTCATCACATTGATGACCTGCTAAAGGAATATGCTCTTCTGGTTACCGCAGTCCTTTAAAGCTACACTGCAGGAGAAAGGCGAAGAGTGAGCTGAGTGGTAGCGTAGGCCCAGCCCTTCACCAGGGGTGACTTCTCTGTGCTGCTTTGTTAAACAAGGACAATGACATCTTCCTGTCCACGCCATGGGTTCAGGAAGAAGCAATGACAAGCTTGTAAAGGTGCTTTAGAAAGCAAAGTGCTCAATAATGTACATTTTCTGTATTTATGTACCAAAGAAACAAACCAAAACCTCTTGTTATAAATTTGCAACAATTAAAATAGGTGATGTTGCCACTGGTACTAGCTATACAAACAAAATAATAAATCAAAAAAAAGATTGCAGGAAACATATTTAATCAGAGGAAAACAAACTGCTTTCAAGTATATCTAACATATTTGCATACAAATCTTTAACATGCAGGTCCAGCATAACTCATCTAAAACAAACAAAAAAACAGGACAAAAAAGGCACAAACGGGAATTTCTTTTACAATATTCTATCATTCAGACCAGTGTGACAAATTTAAAAAGTGCTTAGAGATTTGAAGCAGAGCTGCTGATTTTTAAAATACATCTGTACTGTCTTAATTCCTAATGGGATACGAATGTACTCTTTAAAACAAAACTATTTTTAAAGTGTAGCAACGGAGTAAACCTAATTCTGACAATTGGGATGACAACTACAATTTCAATCTAATTAACAAAATTAAATATTTTTGAAAAGATAGGGCATCAGAGAAGAATACAGAGAACACAGTCCAAAAGACAGAAAATACTTTGATGTACATCTCTGAACATATTTTATGGCTGCCGATGTCTGTATTTTTCTTTACAGAAAACAAAATACATAAGGCCTTAAGCATTTAAAGGCAACAGGTTTTAATGGAGTGTATCCAGAATGGAGAAACTTATGGAGAATTAAAGGCCGTGCAAAATGACTGAGCTGCACACTTCTTCCTGCAGCAGGAATATATACAAATCTCCTCTTTCATTTCTCCCTATCTATTTATTGAGGACAAGATGAGGAATGTACCAACACACAATAATATAAAGTGGGAAGACTGAAGAGAAGCAACTAAGCCCAATTAGGAATGGCTGTGTGTGGTTCACAGCTTCTGAACTGACCTTGAGACCCCAAATCTGGTGCTGACAGAGCACAACCCAAGGGAGAGCACCCTGGCTTCCTAGAGTCAGGTGATGATGAGAAGGGGCCGCAGGGCAAGTTACCTTTAGTGCCTTGAACTGCCTTTTTAAAATTGCTCTCCCAGAGTCCTGCCTACCCTCCCCTGAGACATTCCCATCCCCCATCTCCCACCCTCAAGAAACCACACAATGCCCCCTGGGCTGTCTAAAACCTGCTATCTGTACACTCCCCTAGCCCTTCCTTGAAATGCTCCATTCTCCCGAGCTACTCATTTCCTCGGCTTATTCTAGTGAGGAGTTGGAAGAAAAGCCAGCTAATTAAGGGTAATTGCACTAAGGGGTTCGCAGAACAGACTATGGTCCCTGGTCCCAGCAAAGGATCTGACTAAAGCATGCTTTCCCATCACAAAAGAGATCAAGTAAGACTACATGAGAGTATAAATGCATGAACGTGAATTTAAAAAAACAGTTAAAGCATATGTCCTAAAATGGTGGGTCAGCAGACCTTTTCCTATAGCAGTCCTTGTTTCCAGAATTGTTCTGATTAAAGCAGGGCTGAGGGGCCAAACCCCACATGCAGAAACCTCCCCTTTCCTTCAAAACAGTCTCCAAAGCACCCTTCTCTAACACTGAGGACTCAACAGACTCGTAGGGCTTGAAAACCACTACTGTAGCACACTCCCACTACAGTAAGAGATCCAGGAAGAGCCTGGACTAACATCCTCAAATTACAGATGAGGAGAATGGGGCCCAAAGAATTTAAGTGACTTGTTCAAGAGCAGAAGAGCAGCTGAACCCACATCTTTTGGCTACTCAAGCAGTGACATCTCTACAAAATGCTGCTAAAGAAAAATCTTCGCAACTTACGTGAACAACACGCAAAACTATTCCTAGGTAAACGCACGTTCAGTCCATTTTTCAAAGTAATTTAAATATCCCCCAGGCAATCATACTGAGGTTCTTTTTACTTACTAAGACTTGTTTACAGATGATACTAAAGTAAACCAGAGCCTATCAAAAGATCATAAACCCCAATTTTCTACAATCCCAATGATATTTTAGAATTTCACTATTTTGAAAAATTAGAAATAATTAAAATTAGAAAAATTAAGATTGCAAAAATACTGTGGGCACCAGGTAATCACAGCCAAAAACTGGGGTAGGAATAGTAAATATGCTCATTGTGATACCGTGAAACGATATTCCTAGAAGGAAAGCACTTACTTTGTAAATGACTGACCGTCCCCATACGCTCTGAATATACCAGGTAATTAGAAGATTTTTCACTATGTGTGCATATCTGTATTTCTTATTTTGAACCCTGTTAATGTATTAACAACTCAAAAACATTTTTAAAAAGACAAGGGGTATATTTTGCTTCATTCAAACAGGCATTATTTCATAAATACATTATAAATATTTGCAAAGCTGCCTTAACCTTTTAGAAGAAAAAACAAAAGAAGACTCATATTAAAATGTTAAAATAGCTTCTATTTCAATAGGAAAGAAAAGTTTTAAGGAGAGTTGATATACATACATTTCAAAAACAAGGTCAAGCTAAATGAAAACGAAGAAAGTGAGGGAAAAATTAAGACAAGCTTGGTAGATCACAAATTAAAATGCAGCCTCTACAACAAAATCAGTATATCAGGAAAAAAATCATTAAGAAAGACTCTTCAGAAAATAAAAGTGGATACTAATTTAAACAAAAGAAAGACAGAAATGCCATTTTAAAAGAACCTACAATTTTCATTGGCATTGAAGCCTCTAAGAATGGCCTTCAGTTCCTGGAGCTTCTGATGAGCTCGTGCATGGACACTGTCAATCAGGAGTTTTTCTATTGATAAATGATCAATCTGCATAAACAAGAACAGAATTGTATGTGCAATTTAAACAGTTTTACTTTAAAAGCCCGAGAGTAGATTATTGTGCTCCAAGATACTTCCTTTTAGAATCACAATGATTAAGGGTTAACCAGTAAAAGAACGCAAACTTAAAATTAAAAAAATAAATTTAAATGGTATTGATAACTTAAAGGCTACAGTTAACATTCTGGCAACTATAGATCTGATCTAAATTACAGAATTTGAAAGAACATCTTAAAAATTATATTAGATGTTAAAACAACCACAACAAACGTACAAGCATAACATTCATTTAAAATAAGTTTCATAAAGGGTTTTAGGAACAATTAGGTATTTTAAAGGATTTGTGCTAACAGTTTAAGTATAAACGGTAAGTTATATTACTGTATTCATTTAATCAAACCAATATTGAAATATATTGAGTTCTTTTACCTTCATGGCTCTTTCTACTAATTTGGAATCAGAAGCTGGCAAAGGAGGATCATGAAAAATCTGTAAAGGCTTGGAGACATCATTCTCATCAATTTTAATCGTAACTTTGTGAACAGATGCTGTTCCTGTTTTTCTCCCAAGAACCTGCTGACTAAAGAGAAAAAAGAAATATTAAGAATTTTTTCCAACACAGTCTGTTAACTTCTGGAATAAAAGAGAGACAGTCTATTGTGCACCTTATCCAGAGCCTAGAACATGGCAGGTCCTCACTGTTCGTTGAGGGAATATTAATATTGGGAAGACAGCTATTCTGTAATCCAACACAATATGATTTACTACATTAAAAAAAAAAGACACAGAATTTAAAAATAAAACACATGCACACACACACAAAAAGGCCAAAACAATCTTTAAGCGGTGTCTATTCACCTTTGATTCCTTTACAGAAAATGGGAATCAAGCGAAGTTCAAATAGGGAATAGAGGATTGTAAAACAGCCTGATACTGATTTTCCCAAAAAAACTTCCCCAAAAGTTTTTAAAAGGTACAATTCAAAATATAACACTGTAAAAAAAAAATATATATATATATAACACTGTGATAAGCAAGGATTTTTTTTAAATGATACCTGATAATCTAACCTAATGGTCTTTTAGCAATCTGGTATGAAGCCAGAGTAACCTAATCTTTAAGAATAGTAAGTTTTGAGCTTCCCTGGTGGCACAGTGGTTGAGAGTCCGCCTGCCGATGCAGGGGACACAGGTTCATGCCCCGGTCTGGGAGGATCCCACGTGCCACGTGAGCGGCTGGGCCCGTGAGCCATGGCCGCTGAGCCTGCGCGTCCGGAGCCTGTGCTCCACAACGGGAGAGGCCACAGCAGTGAGAGGCCCGCGTACCACAAAAAAAAAAAAAGAATAGTAAGTTTTAGTACAAACAGATAAACGTCTACATATTTAAAATATGCCATGTTCTAAGAAAGCTGTCAATTATGGATGTCCTATGTGGTTTATATACCATAGGACTTTACCATACAAAATCATGTTGCTAGAGGTACACAGAGGTATATGGTAAATCAGATGTATGAGAGAAAGAGAGAAACAAAAAGAATATTTACAGTCATTGCATGACCCCACCAGAATCAACTTTACTTACTTCCAAACTGAGAGGGAGAGGCACTTTCCTGCATGATACCTTTCCACCTGTACGAGGTCTCCCCACCGCTCTCGGATTAACATTAGAGTTTGGGAATGCAGCACTTCTAACTGAAGTGATAAGCAGAAAGAATCTGATGGATCTTGTTAAGCAAATCTAAGATATTACTACAACAGCCAGTGAAGTATAAGCAAACTTCATTTAACAAACGCTCTATTCCCCAAAAGTTGGCTATTATACTTCTCCAATGACTTATACAAAAAGTGTTGGAATTTGTGACATAATTTTAGAAAAAGGTTTTGTATTTAATTTTGAACCAATATAAACAAAATGTAAGGTCCAGGTTGCCCCTTAATTCATCATAGTTTAGAGAATATGGGTAGACTAAATGGTACTATTTTTTCTCTCCAAATAGTACTATTTCTACCTTATCATTTAAAGTTTTTACCTGCAAAGTCAATAGTAAAATTTAAAACTTCAGTTTTTACAGACATATCACTATTCTTTACACTGGCCAGTTCCCCAACCCCCGTTTCCACCCAAAAAGGGTGACGGGGAGAGTTTAAGCTGCTCTAGTTCAGGACTAGGGGCAGATGGAAATTGTGTGTGTGTTGGGGGACACAAATTCTTTACAAATACAGGGCTCAAATTTCAGAAGGATACGCAGGCAGTTGTACATGTCCTGAAGAGGTTTCTCATCAGCAAAGAGCCTAGACTGTACCAGCTGATGGATAAAGTTGATCTGCATACTATGAACCAAGGCTCGCCCATCTTCCATTGGCAGGAGAAAAGAAGGTGGTTAATCAGAAAAGTGTACAGGTTGTGTCACAGACCAACTAAGGAAGAGTATATTCACTAACGATGAGTTTAAAAAAAAGAACTGAAATTATCTATGAAAACTAGAGAGTACACTAGAGAAACACTGAAACTTCTGTGGTCAGTAGGCAGTTACAATTATCATAAAATCTGCATCAGATTACAGGATAAATTGCTAAACACACGTATTATTCTGCAAGAATGTTTCAATAATATAACACCCAACATTTAAATCAATACATATGATTTAAATCATTATTTATGATTTACCTCCTGTTTCCTTATCCTCAACTAGAATTTCTAGCTTGAGAAGACGCCAGGGAACATCAGGGTCATCTCCCATCACAGTCAAGGTGGCTTCAAATTCTCCTTCCACTCGAAACTTCACTCGGCCATTTGCTTTTAGAAGAAGAAGAAGGTCTACTTTGCTAGAAAATAAGCAGCTTCCCACTAACCTAGAACTTTCAGTCTCGCTCACGAGAAATTTTAAATAGACTTAAGAATCTTTCATAAGTGTTCAGACAATTCACTGGTTCCTGCATAAACAGTAGCCAGCTTCCAGGTCATCAAGAAACCAAAGGCAACTCTTCTAACATCAAGGAACAGTATTTTCTTGAGGCTCAACTCTAGGACCTAGTCTCTCCTCCAGCCCCAGGTAATCTTGCCCACTCCCCAGCTTCAAATACCAGCACTGTATTTCCAGGTACTAAAGGGAAATGATATGGCACAAGTTACGGATTCAAACACCACCAAAATTGTAGGTCAAGGCTTCATAAGGATATTTTAAAAGATAAAACCCCAAAAGCTGTTTGAAAAATATTCTAACGAGTCAATTCTTTAAAAATGTATTTCAGGTACATACCAACTGTAAGATTTGCTAACTGAGGAGGAAGATCTGTGGTTACAAGTCGATGTCTAAGAATCTGGTTCAGCTGGTGAAGTGTAGCTTGTTTCTCAATTTTGGTAATTGGGTCTGGAGGAATAATTTTATCCTACAAAAAAGTTTAAGTAATCTAAAAATAATGTACAAAGAGACATAATTTTTACCTGCGCCTGTTCTAACACAGTATTTTCTTACTTTACCCAAGAGAACCTCAACACTCATTTCTGCAGTCTACATCCAATAATAGTGACCATCACTATCATGCATTACAGTGTCAATGATTCCACCAGTCCCCCAGCTAAGATGGTAATGCAACACGATCTTCTTCATGTTCTATTTATGAAACCAACTTAACGTCACTAGATGACTTTCACCACTTCTTAGACGTATAAAATACAACAGCACCAAGTGAGTCAACAACTACCACAACAACAAATTTTTAAAAACACTTCCAAAAAGCAACTAGCGTGCCGTATTTTCACATCTAAAATAGATGTTAAGTTACCTTCATAATTCTGTTCACCCCCACCTAAATAAATAAATAAATAAATAAATAAACAAACATTTTGATAGCTACTCACATTCTGGCTCCAATTTATTTCAAACCCGCCCCCTCCAAATTTTAATTATAGAGAAAAAAGCAAACTACACGAAATATTTATTTTAAAAATACAGAACAGTTTTTTGTTTTGGCTGGGCTACTTATTAATATTGTAGAATCCAATGCCAAAGGCTTCAACTTTTGAGGGTGGGCTGGGGTAGGAATGCACTTACCCTAATGCAGGTTGGCAGCCGTGGGTAAGACCCAGTAGTCAGTACATCAATAGCATATGGGATGGCGAAACTAGGCAGGCGTGCATGGACCAGAGCATCTCTAGCTAATGAGGCCAGGCGATCAGCAGTATCCACAAACAGGATGGCTTGCTGATCTAAGAAGCTCGAGATCATCTTCAAAGCAAAGGGTATACGTATTACGCTTCCTTGAAAACCAGCCACTTTTCACTTCAAATAGCATTTACTGATTCCAAAGTAAACTCTGAGAGGAATTACTATAGCTTTTCCATACTTCAAAATATTTCATCAAAAAATTTTCCAGTAATTTGAGGAAAGAAGAAATATTTTTAAAAACCAGTAATTTTCTATCAATTTAAATAAAAGGTTTCCCGATTCGTTTCTCCATCTTTAACATTACACATACATATGACAAGTTAGGAAAAATAAATAGAATACAATGCTTTTTCTCTTTCAGACTTCTAGAGTTGATTGGTAATAAAGGAGACATAAAAGCATGGTCTCCTGGACCCAGACTGCCTTGGTCTCAACTTTAATTCTGCAACTCACTAGCCCTATAACCTTGGGCAAGTTGCTTAAATCCCTCTTTGCCTCAGTCTTTTCAATATAAAATGGAGATGATTTCCTCCTCCTCATAAGGTTGTTCGAGGATTAAGAGTTTATGCATATGAAACCTTTAGAACAGTGCCTAGAACATATAAAACACACAGTAAACATTGTCCATTATGAGATCTAGGCCAACTTCACGTCCAATATAGAAATCCTTTCCGTCAGTTGTCTACTCAATGCATTTCACAAGTGTGCCTAAACTAGTAGAGGTCATCATGAAGCTGAAAACTACTTCCTTTCTGGAACAATACTTAAAAACTTAAAAGTCTTTCACGTCCTTCAAACAGGGGAAGCCCACTCTATCTTCAAGCTGAACATTCCAAATTCCTGACTCACCATCCCTATTCCACTGCCTGCAAATGCTCCAGTTTATCAGTGATCAACTTAAAATATGGTATCCAGAATTAATAACACATCATGCACACATAATGCCCTACATTTTCTCAGTATTCCCACACTTATTTTATTATCTGATTTTCACGACTCTAGGAAATAGACAAAACAAGATAATTACTATTATCTTAGAGATGAGAAAATTGAGGCTGAGGTTTAGACACTTGCTCAAAGATAGTGAATAATCAGAGAAGCTGGAACCAAAAAATGTTTTTTCTAACTCTTAGTTAGACCAGCACAGCCCCTCAGAAGTGCTACCTTCCATGACTAGTAAAATGGAGTTCTATTAACACCACCAACACTAACTTCTTACCAGCAGCCACGACACTGCTAACACACAGCAAGCTTGAAGTTAACTAAAAGGCCTTGATCTTCTGCGCATGAATCTCTATCAAGCAAGGTCCCCTTTCCCACCCTGAACCTACAGCATGACTGTACTCTGATTTTTAACATATTTGAACCCTGCTTCTCTCAACTTCCGTATAGGTTTTTGCTCAGATTTAGGTCATCCCAAGTCTCCATTCACTCAAGACACTGTAAAAATGCTTAGGCCAAAGAATACTAAAGATTTCCGTCCAGGAAGATGTGCATCAACCCTAGTGGGGTGCCACAGTTCATCGAGCCTACATCACTCCACCTTAAATGAGGGTTATTAATGAAACCCTCTAAACTACCTTGCTCAACTCAAAATAAACTAGCTCCAGCTATATCTCTTTGACTTCGAAATCAAATTAATAAAGATAAAAGTTTAGTTTTGAGTTACTTATCAGTGAATCCATATAGGTCCCTAATAATCATGCTCTTTTTTTATTCTTAAGTACTCACATACCAACTGTTGATATGATTAATACCAATCTCCTTTAAAATTTAACTGAGCACCAAAGAGACACTTCTCTAAGGAAAATATACAAATGGCCAAAAGCACATGAAAAGACGTTCAACATCACTAGTCATCAGAGAAATGCAAACAAAAGACACAGCGAAGTGCCACTTCACACCTACCAGGAATGGCCAGAATCAAAATGTCAGACAATAACAAGTGTTGGCATGGAGCAATTAGAATCCTCTTACATTGCTGGTGGGAATGTAAAATAGTAGAGCCATTTTGGAAAACAGTCTGGCAGTTCCTCAAATGATTATTAAATATACAGTTACCGTATGACCCAACCATTCCACTCCTAGGTATATACCCAAGAGAAATGAAAACACATGTCCACAGAGAAACTTGTATATGAATGTTTATAGCAACATTATTCATAATAGCCAAAAACTGGAAACAACCTACAAGTCCATTAACTGATGAACGGATAAACAAAATGTAGTAGATCCATACAATTCAGCTATAAAAATGAAGTACTGACACACGTACAAGTACAACATGGATGACCCTTGAAAACATCATGCTAAATGACAGAAGCCAATCACAAAAGACCATATATTATGATTCCACTTATATGAAATGTTCAGAATAGGCATATTTATAGAGACAGCAGAGGTTGCTTAGGGCTGGGGGGTACTTGGGGTGATAAAGGGTAATGATTTTCTTTTTGAGGTGATGAAAATGTTCTAAAATTGACTGCTAATGGTTGCACATATCTGTGAATATACTAAAAACCACTGAATTGTACACTTTTTTATTACTTTTTTTTTTTTGGCCGCACCGCACAGCATGCGGGATCTTCGTTCCCTGACCAGGGATTGAACCTGTGCCCCCTGCGGTGGAAGCGCGGAGTCCTGACCACTGGACCACCAAGGAATTCCCAGAATTGTACACTTTAAATGGATAGATTGTATGGTATGTGAATTACATCTCAAGATTGCTTTTAAAAAAAGCTCAAAGAGGAGAGAGATATTTTTTCTTTTTCTTAGCTAAAACATTATCCAGGCTGCTTTACCATTAGTTAGAGTTCTATAAACCGTGTATTTATACACTCACCTAAACACTTTATATGTCTGGCATGGCTAAAGGTCATTATCTATTAAGAACCTCTAATGAGTCTAGTTAAACAATCATTAGGTTGAGAACACAAGTGTCAAAACGTGAATAATCCTCTAATTCTCCAGCTGATGGACTTTATCCCTGACAAAAACACATCTCTGTATCTACATTCACAAAACAAAAATACCAAAACTTTATGTATAAAGTTCAATATGAGACTTTATTCAGAATGCGACTTACTGGAACAGCCAATTCAAAAAACTAATAGGAAAATACTATACCATGAATTAATGAAAGATAAATACAATATGGCTCAATATCAAAACCAAGAGTTTTGGATTTTGCTTGATATTATTTTAACGACATACAGCTCAGTAGTATCAAACAGGTAATTTAAATACCCATTAGGGATTTAAAGGTAGATTTGAAAAATTGAATACTTGGATTTTATATACCTCAGTAATACTTAACTCTTCACTGAAAGTCTGAATACCTTTAGGAAAAGATTACCTCAAATTAACTAATTACTGAAAAGAAACCTTAGGCTTCTCAGAAATACTATACCATGCTTCTTCATTTTGGCCAAAACAGATTCATTAGACTTGGTGCCCAAATTTGCAAAACAATGAAATGAATTGTAAACTTTCTGGTAAATAAGCTTGGAATAAGCCTGTTTATTAATATTTATAATAAAAACTATCCTTTGATGACAACATGAATAAAATAACTTTTTCCCCCATAAAGAAAATTCAATATATGGTACAAAATATCCTCCCCCTTTGATCAGTGCTATATAAAAGGATGATACCAGCTTACTCCTAGAGACAAAAGATCTGGCTAGAAATGTGTCTTCTTTTAACTTTCAAAAAATATATTATTCTAGAATTTTAAATTCTCAACTTCTTCAAACCTCTTTTTTCCTTTCACTTTAGCAATTTTCACATAAGCTTTCTTTCTAATGATAAGGGAACCTAGTGAAACTGAGGATAGCAAATGCACTGGGCTAAAATTGAGGCGAGATGTCAGAAAATCATATGCAGAAACACACGGTGTTGTAGATTTCTTTCTAAAGGGAAATTTTATGGAATATGCAAACCCCAGTACACCTGCAAATGTAAAGTTACTATAAAAATATTTCAACTTAGCTTGTCAGGGTGCAAAAAATAAATTATGGTGGATAAATAAATGCTCTCATTATTTTAAGATTTTATTCATTTTATTATAATTACTCTACCCTTTCCAATATGAAATCTATTCTCCTCATTTTGTGTCTCATCTGTTAACACCATATCATCCTCCCCAAGTTATGAGCACAATAGGCTAACACAAGATCCCTACTGATGTTTCTCCTCCTTAACATTTCTTGAACATAGCTTAAAACTTTTGTTGGGGGTAGGGGGTGCATGTTTTAGAATCTTTGGTACACTTCGCTACAGGTCACTCCTTTGAATTCAAAAGAATGACTCAACCAACAGTCAAAAGACCATGAGCTTCCTGAGGGCAGGGACTATGCCTAACTCAAGTCTCCATCCACTATGCCTTATGCCCTGTGTGCAATAAAGGGTTGGAGAATGAACAGATGAATAAACAAAGGGACAGATAAGTGCTATCGTCAGCTCTGGGGCCTTGAAAAGGCCATTTAACTTCGAGGAACCTTATTTCCTCATCTGTAAAATAAGAAAAGACTGACTCTGCCATTCTCAAAGGGTTGTCAAGAAATCAATAGGCAAATTTAGGGAATACTTTGCAAACTCTAAGGAAGCATACGAATGTAAGCTAACCATTTTCCCCCTTTAGGTCCAGTCTCATATTTAATGTCTTCTAGTGTAATGACATCTCCAGATATGGCCTACTCTTTTTTCTGATTAGGTGTCCATAAACAAATACTAAGTTTCTACAGATATATACTATACATTATCATACAGAAATAATGATTACTCACATAAGTAATGTATCCCAAAACATATCAGCAGATATAAGTTAGAGCTAAAATTAGAAATTATGCCTATTACAAGTTAACATTCCAAAAAAGTTATTTTATATAAAATAAAGTCAAAAGTTTAACTCACCGCACATTTTTCCACTTTGCCAGCATTATTAGCCCATTTTACTAAAGCTAATAATCGAACAAAGAGTTGGCGTGTCCGGCTAGCAAACTGCACTATTTCTATTTTCCTTTAAAATAAAACAAAACAACTCTTAATGAACCAACAAATTTGAAGGAGTATTTCACAATTTATTTTATCTGAGCTAAAATATGAATCAGTCTTTGTTTACAACCATTACAATGAAATGAACCACCTAAAATATTTATTTAAATATGAATTGTCACATTTTGTATACCACCTGCATATACTTCATTTTCTACCTCAGAGTAACATCTCCAATAGAATGCTTAAGCAATGAATCACATTTTCAAATTAATTTTATACTGCAATAAAAGTTGTTTACTAAAATATACTAAATTCACAAATATAAAATGATTATATAGAAGTTAACTGGGTCACAAAGGGGACCAAATTATGGTTTGAAGTTGAAATTATGAATTAGTAACCTTTCTGGTAAGGGAAAGGAAGTGAAATAGCTCTTTACCAAAACCTGAAACTGTATTATTTCTACAAAGGCAAGGGCCCATTTCCCATCTTGCAAGAGCATGATTTATAAAATTGAATAAAGAGCTTAACTATGCAACTCTTGACCAAACTAATTTCAGTAACAAAGTACTAAAAATAAAAGCTAAAAGGTCTGTCCATATCTATTTTTATGCTACACCCACTACAATGCTGTTTCTCCCCATTCTCATCAGTATTTTTATCATCTCCTCATAAAGGCTTAAAAGCTTTACTAAAAGCTTTACATTGTCAATCAGCGTGTTAGCTAGACCTCTCAACTTCATGTCAGCTACAAAACTGATAATCATACCTTTCATGGTTTACCTTATGACACACAAAAAAATATTCGACAGACCAGGACTGATGACAGGCCCCAGCAAGACACCAACCTCCCTCCAAGTGGACTCTGACATATTAATCTTGTTACAGCTGTTCACTGACCTGTAGATCCAACCCACACCTCTGTATCTCACCAACAGCAATACCATGATGCAATGCACCAAAATGAAAGTTTCTGCTGAAGCATAATCCTAACTGAAGACCACAGAGTCTAGATCCTATTGAGAGCATACATAGCCCACAAACAACCTGAAAGACTTCCTTAAGGTTCAGCCTGCAATATGGTTATTGGTAGTAGAAAGAGAAGAATCAAGGACACTGATACAATTATGACTCTTTGCCAGGGTCTGTGAAGGATCCTTAGAGATGAAACAAGCAGAGAGCATCACAGGCAAGACTGGAACACAGCAGAAATGTTAAATGTACACTAAGATCTGGCAGTCATCTCAGTGCTAGGAGCCTCAGTGCTGTCATTCTAACTCAGCAACGGCTTACAGAGGATGTGAGGTCTCTTCTCTCACAGAGTAAACATATTTGTATATTACTAATTCCGTCGCCAGAGGAGCTCCTCTACTGGAAAGGAGACATCCCCCTTTGTAAACTATTTTCATATGGTTTTTTCTTGACACCACGCTGTCTCAAGTGATAGGCAGCATGAGTTGGTTTTCCAAGGCCCAGTTTCCCTTCCTACCCCAGAGTGGACAGAACAAATCCTGATTTTCTTTTTTTTTTTTCCCAAATGAATGCATTGTGGGTATTTTATTTACTTTTGGCTGGTGTCAAATATATTTTTTTAACATCTTTATTGGAGTATAATTGCTTTACAATGGTGTGTTAGTTTCTGCTTTATAACAAGTGAACCAGCTATATATATACATATATCCCCATATCTCTTCCCTCTTGCATCTCCCCCCCTCCCTATCCCATCCCTCTAGGTGGTCACAAAGCACCAAG
Source organism: Delphinapterus leucas (assembly GCF_059928025.1). Classification (NCBI taxonomy): domain Eukaryota; kingdom Metazoa; phylum Chordata; class Mammalia; order Artiodactyla; family Monodontidae; genus Delphinapterus; species Delphinapterus leucas. Next base: position 96,733,562 of record NC_143150.1, on the reverse strand, counting down.
CTGATCTCCCTGGCTGCTTCCCACTAGCTATCTACTTTACATTTGGTAGTGTATATATGTCCATGCCACTCTCTCACTTCGTCCCAGCTTAACCTTCCCCCTCCCCTTGGCCTCAAGTCCATTCTCTAAGTCTGTGTCTTTACTCCTGTCCTGCCCCTAGGTCCTTCAGAACCTTTTTTTTTTTTTTAGATTCCATATATATGTGTGAGCAGACGGTATTTGTTTTTCTCTTTCTTACTTCACTCTGTATGACAGACTCTAGGTCCATCCACCTCACTACAAATAACTCAATTTCGTTTCTTTTCATGGCTGAGTAATATTCCATTGTATATATGTACCACATCTTGTTTATCTATTCATCTGTTGATGGACACTTAGGTTGCTTCCATGTCCTGGCTATTGTAAATAGTGCTGCAATGAACATTGTGGTCCATGTCTCTTTTTGAATTATGGTTTTCTCAGGGTATATGCCCAGTAGTGGGATTGCTGGGTCGTATGGTAGTTCTATTTTTAGTTTTTTAAGGAACCTCCATACTGTTCTCCATAGTGGTTGTATCAATTTACATTCCCAACAACAGTGCAAGAGGGTTCCCTTTTCTCCACACCCTCTCCAGCATTTATTATTTTTAGATTTTTTGATGATAGCCATTCTGACTGGTGTGAGGTGATACCTCATTGTAGTTCTGATTTGCATTTCTCTAATGATTTAATGATGTTGAGCATTCTTTCATGTGTTTGTTGGCAATCTGTATATTTTCTTTGGAGAAATGTCTATTTAGGTCTTCTGCCCGTTTTTTGATTGGGTTGTTTGTTTTTTGATATTGAGCTGCATGAGCTGCTTGTAAATTTTGGAGATTAATCCTTTGCCAGCTGCTTCATTTGCAAATATTTTCTCCCATTCTGAGGGTTGTCTTTTTGTCTTGTTTATGGTTTCCTTTGCTGTGCAAAAGCTTTTAAGTTTCATTAGGTCCCATCTGTTTATTTTTGTTCAAATCCTGATTTTCATTTCCTTCCTTAAAAACGGACCAGCCAAACCATAATACAGGTATGCTTCAATTGTCTCTTCCACTTCTATCTTTTCGATCTATGTCTAATTCTCTCAGAAAGGTCACTGGGGGTAGGGAGTGGAGCGTAGTCACTAATAAATGCTAAAATCCGCCCTAGTGACTTGGTATTTAATAAAAAGATCAACCAAGGAGCATAAGTAGTTCCAAATATAGAGTCAAGTAGCCTATACTGTAGCCACAGTTTAAATCTCCATCACCTAATTTCTTTGAAAGCTTAATTTATCTTGTTCCTTTGGACTATGGAAACATACTAGCATTTAGAAATGTCTTAAGCCCCAAACTCCAACTGAATCAAAATTGTCTTAACTATAAAACAGCAACAGCAGTAGACAAATGTCCACTCTCTATAGATATCTAATAGCATCATTGCAGCAAGTGATAAATTAGCAGCAAACTTTCTAAAGTCAGTCTCTTCCTCAGCTTTCTCCATTTAGTTCTGTATTTTCTACATCTTCCTACCCCCTCAGGCACTTGACCTGGTCAGTGATTCAATAAAGATTTCTAGAAGAGAAGGTCCAGAGCTGGCCTCATACCAAGAATTGTCGAGGATGAGGAAATTATATTTCCCAGGGCTCCTTAAACAAATGGTGTGAAGTCACCCTAGGCTCTCTGCGCCTATGTTCCTGGTCCACAACTCTACCACCCATACCTACACATACCTCCCCACCCCGCCACTTTCTCTCTCACTCACACACACACATACTCATAGATATATCAACACAGACACAGATTTAAGGTTTTTTTCATACTCACCTTTCCACATCAGATTTCCTTGGCAGTCTAAGAAGAAAAAAAAAAGAAACTGACTAAATACATGCACACCTTCATTAAAATATGATAATGGTCTTTACTTTGACTTATTAAATACCTTAGTATTTCAGAAAAACTGGATAAATAGACACTACAGGCTTGCGTGGCTCCCTACGCTTTTTTATTTTATGAGTTTCCGGCAATACAGCTACAAAGGAAAAACTAACAAAGGAACATTTCTCTCCATTCAAAGTGCTTCAAAAGATACTGCATGAACCTCAAACATTTAAAAAGACCAAGTCTTACCTTAGCACACTACATCATAGAGAGTCAGAGAAAATATTCTTTTAAGACCAAAATGATCATGGATGCAACGTACTACTTAGTTGCCAGCCTCCCCATATTCAATGGAACCTTGCTTCCAAGCACTAATCCCTCCATGTTTTGTTATGGTGGGCAAAACTAGAAGCTAGGCACACAAAAGGGCCAGCGTCAGCCAAGGGATGTACAGGAATTATGATGTTGCCTGGTTAGATGCAAATGATTACTTTTAAACAGCTCCAGTGAGATTTTGATCTCTTTTTTGCTAGTTCTCCAGTACGAAAGCCAGCAACCAATGTCACCCTTTTCCCTGAAATTATACCATTTAACGCTCTCACATCCACCGATGCTTAGAAAGATCCTGATTTGCTTCCTGAATCACCACATTCTGTAAACCTCTATCCTATGGTCCAAGATTCAACAGCCTCCCCTATATCTAAAGCCTCCCCTATATCTAATAGGCTCTCGAAGAATACACACTGAACCGCTTAGACCCTCTTCCCCCCGACATGCCACAAGTGCGGAAAAACTAAAACCACCGCCAGAGATTCGAGGTACAAGGAAGGGAAACTATTAAAATGAGCTCTGACTTAGAGTTACCTACAATTCTTCGGGTAGACAATGGGATGGAAGCTCAAGTTATGATCCAAGTGATACAAGAAACTAGATAGGAGCTAGAAGGGCCAGCAGATCAGAGGATGAAGCAAAAATTAAGGCCTTATTATAAGACTGCAAGTAAAAGCAGCTACTGGGAAGTTCCTATACCTGTGAAAGATCCAGAAAACACTCCTTGAGAAGACTCCCCTGTCCTCAAGAGAGGGAGAGAATGAGAACCATGGATACTTGTATGTGAGAGAGGGAGAAAAACAGAAGAGTAGAGCCTTTGGGGGTAGAAAGAATAAGAATCATTGTTCTAGCCGCCGCCCCGCCCCCCTCAGAGACCCTAAAAGGATCATCTCTTGCCAGAGGTGGTGTCATTTCAGGGACAAAGGACAGGCTTTGCTGCCTACATCTCTCCACCCCCCATCCCCCCCCACCCCGCAATTCCTCCTAATCTATTTAAAATTCCTTTATGGATGACAAATCCACCACTTGGGGCAAAAACCAACCCTAAAGGGCGAATCTTTGGAGGAAGTCACAGAAACCTTGTTTACACCAAAGCGTTTTAAGACAAGTTTACATGACTGAGATCCTAGCATTTTCTGATTTTAATTAAAAGAGGTTTTTAAAAGGAAGAACCTAAGTCTCTAAAAAATCACAGCAGAATGTAAACTTTAAAATGAAAGCATGTATTACATGAGTCGGGGGAGGAAATGAACAAGCAAAAGGAAAAAAAATAGAAATCTGGGACCAAAAACAAACCACCTTTTTTACTTTCAATAGTCCACAGACAAGCATCAAATGTGGCAGAAATAAGACTCAAAGTATACCTTGAACACTGGTTTTATATTAATACATTAATCCTGGCAGTTTTTACCTGGAACAAGGAAAAATACATGATTTAGGAACTTCCAAGGTATATTCCTAAACCAATTTTGGTTACCACAAATCAAAAGAGAAAAAAGTTATTTTATATACCTAGGTATCAAGAGCAACAGTGAATTTTCCCCTTAAATTCCCCAGGTCTACAATGACAGGTGCCCTGACTTAGAACAGTTATTGTTCTAAGCCCTGGGGAAGGTAGCAAACAACTCAAAATCCCTGTCCTCATAGAACTTCCAGTGAGGAGGAGACAGACAACAAACAGTAAGTGCTGTAGAAAAACAAAGCAGTGAGTAAGAAGGATAGGTTGAAGGGGCAGAGTACTGCTCATGGGTGATCACCAAAACGTCTTTCTGATGAGTTACATCTGAACAAAGACCTAAAGGAAATGCGAAAGCAAGCCACACAGATTTCTGTGAGAAGAGCAAAGGCTCTCAGGTGGAGTGTGCCTGACCCTATCAAGAAAGATCAATAAGAATAGCGCGGCTGAAACAGAAGAAGCAAGGAGAGTATTAGAAATGAAGTTAAAGAGGTAAGGGAGAAAAGACACATCATGTAGGATATTAAAGGTAGACCACAGTCTTGGTTTGCTCAAGATAGTCCCGGTTTATGCCTGTCGTTCTGCCATTGCTATTAATAGCACCACCTTTCATGCTCAAAAGTGTCCTGACTTGGACCATAAATTTTATGGTCACTCTCTATATAGGTGACTATAAAAAGTTTTTACTCTAAGTGAGATGGGGAACCACGGTAAAGTTGTGAGCAAATAAGTTTTAAAAGGATCATCCTGGGGCTTCCCTGGTGGCGCAGGGGTTGAGAGTCCGGCTGCCGATGCAGGGAACGCGGGTTTGTGCCCCGGTCCGGGAAGATCCCACATGCCGCGGAGCGGCTGGGCCCGTGAGCCATGGCCACTGAGCCTGCGCGTCCGGAGCCTGTGCTCCGCAACGGGAGAGGCCGCAACAGTGAGAGGCCCGCGTACCGCAAAAAAAAAAAAAAAAGGATCATCCTGGCTATTTTATGGAGGAAAAACCGTAGAGGGGCAAGGGTAGCAGCAGAGGCCCCAGTTAGCAGACTACTGCAGTAACACGAGCAAAAGATTAACACTTGATGGAAACGTTGAAAAGTGGTCAGATTCTGAAGTCAGAGATGACAAGACTTGCTAATGTACTGAGTGTGGGATTGGAAGAAAGAGAAGCCAAGAATTACTCCAAAATTTCTGGCCTAAAAGCATCAAAAGGAAGAATGGAGGTACTATTTAGTGAGATAGGAAAGTTTTGGGGGCATCGAATGGAATCAGGAGTTTGGTTCTGGACTTGGTCCACTGAAATGCCCATTAGGTACTTAAACGTAGGCACCTGGATAGAGCCTGCAGCTCAGTGGAGACGCCTGTGCTGGAGAAATAAGTATGGGAATCATCAACCTATAAAGGGTGCAGGATGAAGTATAAAACTATATACTCATTCTACAGCAATAAAATGTTTCTTTTCATAACTAAGTCCTGAAACAGTAACAACAACACAATTCAAAGAAGTGCTACAAATGCCCTATGGAGAAACAAATTATACAAATTACACAAACACTGATGGCGGCAGTTTTCAACAGTTTCCCATAGCTCTACATAGGACGGGTACATGATATTTTCTCATGGATACTCAAATTCTTATGAAATCCAACAACTAATGGTGCAGAGAAGTATATTACCACAATAATCCCTCATCATGACAGCGATTTAAGTTTCTCATTACACGGGCGCGGCGGGGGGGGGAGGCTTCTTTCTGTAAAGTACAGTATATCAAAATTCTCAGAATGATGTTTTACAGGAATAAGTGGAGCCTATTCTAATTCTTTAAGTCATCTGCAAAAAAAAATATTGTAACAGTCTATAGCAACAAATTACTGTGACACTGCACAGCCTAATACCTACATACTCGTGTATTTCAACTGAATACACTGATCTGGAGCCTACCAATAGATAAAAGATTAAAACGAATCTAGATGAAAACTAGTAATTCTTACTTTTTCTGAACATGAATTTAAACATGTAAAACAGCAATTCAAGTATATATACCCCTAAAATTTAGTTTCTTCACACACCTGAAAATCTTTACAGTGTATTCCGATCCTATTCTGAAGAGATTAACACCCTAATCATGTCCCAAGGCATTTCACCCGGTAACTTGGTGATTTATAAACTCCGTTCATACCCCAAGAGACAATAACAGCAGGCTAGTTACAAAAAAACCTTACACTAAATGCGTGAAGACTTCAGTCCCAAACGTTCCAGAAAAACAAACAAACTTGGAATCCAAAATTTCACATTATTTTATACACAATACATCTCCTGAGTTCAAACTTTGTCAGGAGTAATTACAACCCACATTTAAAATGTACCGTAAGAAGCTGTAAAACAATTTCTCACCTTTGGGTTTTTTGGGGGTTTTTTTGGTAACTCGAATAGTATGTATTCCTAAACCGTAATCGTGGGGTCTGGGCTAGAAAGCTTCCAACCAAGAAATCAATAGGGTTCAGCTGGCAAATCGAGCAAAAATTCCAAGGACTGGCTTTTCAGGGAGTCTAACAACGTGCATAATTCACAAGTCTCGGCTGCTTCATCTCCAGAAAGACCCCAAACGCAAAGCTTCTCCTCCACCTCCGCTGGGCCCCAAGAGTTCAAAAATTCTAGACTAAGCAGTCCAGCAAAGAGGAGAAAGCAGCAGCCTTTTGGGGAGAAGGAGGTGCGAACCTCTCAGCCGGCTGGGCGGGAAGGGGGGGCTGGGGAGCAGGCGTGGATTTCGCGGCACTTACAGATCAGTCAGCACCATGAGCTCCGAGTAGGCCCGGTGCAGCAGAAATTCGATGAGGGTGCTTAGCCGGTAGCCAGGGCTAGCCGCCGCCGCAGCGGCCGCCGCCACGGCGGCTCCCGGAGGAGGAGGCGCCGGGGCTGACGCGGGGCCGCTGCTGCCCCCTCCGCCGCCTCCGGGCGGGACCAGCTGGTTCTCCAGCTGCACTGGGGCCATCGCGGCGCAGAGCCGGGCTTGGCGCAGCGGCACAAGATGCGGACCTCGAGTCTCCCTCCCGGGCGCTCGGTCACCGCGCCGATGTGGGCGCGGGCGGAGTCGCCGCCGCCGCCGCCGCCGCCGCTTACTACCGCCAGGCCGCCTCTGAACAGGAAGCCGTGCGCCGGCCGCGGAGGCCCGCCCCCATGTAGCGACAAGCCCGCCGGCTCCAGGGACTGGAGCAAGGGGCGGGGGGGAGGGGGCAGGGGGAAGGAGGGAGGGCGGGGAAGCGGGGCGGGCGCCGCAGAAAAGCTGCGCTCCCGCAACCGATCAGATGCAGCTCCGCCAGGCAGCCGCAGCATCCATGTTGTTGACGGCCCAAAGCGGAAGTTGTTAAGCAGTACGGACAAGGAGCCAAAGGGGAGCTTCCGACAGCAACCTGTGCCTTTTCTCCCGGCTGTTGGGCGCCCGGACGCTGGGGGGCGCGTGGGAGTGGGGCGGGGCCGGCGCGCTGGCGGGAAAAGCGGAAGCGGGGGCAGCGCGCCGCCGGAAGTGGGTGTGAGGGCGGGGCCGGTACGAACGTCAGCAGTTGCCCCGCCCTTGCCCTCTCCGCCCTCTGGGATTTAAAAGCCTCCAATTTGCGCTGAGGTGTCGATCAACGCTCCCCAGGTGGGTGCAACACGATCGGGAGGCCACCCCATCCCAGATGTTTGTGACTTGTGGTTCTGGACTCGCAAATTGTTGCGACTGCGTGCTTCTGACTTCTCAGATCTTTGCCCCGCCCACAGTCTGCCCATGCGCCTTTCGTGGGATAGAAGACGTTTCCGTCATTTTTTTTTTTTAAACTGTGGGAAAAGATTCGAGAAAATCTGATTAGGGGTAGGAGCAGGGCCACTGGCAGAATAACCTCACTTTAACGGAGTTGAATATATGCTGAGTTCTTTACCGACCCCCAAATCCTGGCAGTTCTACCACGGAAACAGCCCTTAAATCCTCTACCGCTGATTCTCCCACTTGGTTCTTGTCCCTGCCCTTGAAGTAGCCGCCCTGCCTTCCAAGGACTTTCAGTTCATCTTCTGTGCCCTACTGCCACTTTTTCCCCCCTCATAATTCACGTTTAATAATTTTGCTTCCTGCGTTAAAGCGGCGATTCTCAACCTTGCCTGCACGTTGGAATCTTGGGCGGTGGAGGGATGGGTGGCTTTAAAAAATATTTATGCCACCCCCACCCCCAATACATTCGACTTTAATTGGTCTGGGCTTCAGGATTTTTAAAAGCTTCCTAACTGATTTTAATGTGCAACCGTTTAAAAGCGTCAATTGCTGCGACCCTTTTCAAACATCTATTTGCAGATTCTTATCTGTAACTCTTAGGTGCAAGAGATGCACGTGCTGTTCCCTAAGGTTAAAATACTCTCATTCTTGTCCACTTGTGTAATTCTTAGTCGTTCTTGAAGACCATTCACCTGTCTTTTGAGGGTGTAACTTTGGAGTGTAATTAATCACTTGCTCCCTCTTTTGTGATCCTAAAGCACATTTACACAAACAATACCATCATAGTACTCAGCAAAAGACATTAGATTACTTACACCACCACCCCCACACACACAGGTACAGTTGCTGGAGGGCAGATAACCCCCCTAAGATTCATCCCTATGCTGCTACCTCAGGAAACAAACACATTTTTTCTAAGTTAGTTAGAATGGTACCTTTTTTTTTTTTGCAGTTGTTTTGATTTGTTTTACTGAAGGTTCTTTTTCCTCTTCTGAAAACTATTGACTTCACTTAAAACGCCGTGCTGGTCACATACACACAAGATGTACAAGATGGTCCTTAAGGTCTTTTCTAATACTCACATTCTGATTCTGTGTGATGTTGATGGGATTTTAACTCTGCCTTACTGCATTTATTAGACACAGTTATACACCATGCCTCTTGGTATTCATTCTATTTGGCAGTAAGATTCTACCTAGAGAAATTACAACCAATTTGCAAATAAAAAAAAGTAATGGGTGGATGGGGGTTGTTTTAGAAAAGAGGAATTTTCACCGGCATCCATCGGGTTAGATATTAATGAAATTTCTGTGAGTCTGAATACGTATCTTTAAAAATTGAAAAGTACTGGTTATTAAAAACGATATTCTAATGGAAAATAGGGTGAAAATACAAGAATAGGACTGTGAGACTTGATGTGCTTGAATTGTTGGAGATCGGGAGGTAATTTAAATGAAAACTGAAAGTTATAGCGCACCTCCCAACCTGATAGTACAGACAATTAAGCAAATATAGGAACTGCTAATCGAAAAAATGAATAAGGAAGGAGAGAAAATGTTAGCATGTTTGGCTGAGTTACTAAAGGAATGGCTCATACCCAAACTTTTGGAAATAGTGTAATTTATCATTTTAAAGCCTACAGTACAATGTTTGGCACTGTAGCATAAATACCTAATTTTTCATTCCCACTCTTCAATTGTTGCTCTATTTGGTCATCACCAGATTCTATCACACCTGAGATAATTTCAGAACTAGCAGCATATTTCCTCAGCTCTTAAATCAACCTAACACTTTAGATCTTTCATGAAGTCAATCTGATTTTAACGAGGAACAATTTGACTGCAAAATATGGGGAAAAAAGAACATTTCCTTATAAGTCCTTTTGATGGAACATTGAAAATTTGATACATATACAGTTGACCCTTGAACAACTTGGGGGTTAGGGACACAGACCCTCCTTGCTGTCAAAAATCCATGTATAATTTATAGTTGGCCCTCCCTAACTGGAATTTCTCCTTATCTGCTGTTCTGCGATTTTCAACCAACCTCGGATCATGTAGTAACATTTACTGAAAAAAAAAATCTGCATATAAGTGGACCCATGCACTTCAAACCCATGTTGTTCAAGGGTCAAATGTAGTTTCCTTTTGAAACATACAGCTGCCCCTCAGACACAAAAGTCTGGGAAAGGAAATGAAAAGTTTTTTTTCTTTCTTTTTTTAATGATATTACAATCAATTCCTCCAAAATGGAGAGCAAAAGCAGTAACTGCATTCATTTAAGAGATGCTCCTTTCATAGTGAAGTTGAGGGAAGGAACTCACAATACTGTGAGTATGGTCTGACCAACCTAGAAAAAATGAGAACACTTGGATGGCTTTGCATATAGAAGAAAACCCAAACTTCTTAGTGTGGTCTCTAAAGCCATTAACACAGTGGTCCTTGCCTGCTTCTCCACCTCCATCTCCTGCCACTCTTTCCTTCATTCACTTCACTGTAACTTCACTGGATCAAGTACATGCCATTCCCTAAGGTGTTAGGGCTTGTCTACTGTTCCAGATACCTGAAACACTGGTATCCCAGCTCTTCACGTGGCTGGCTTCTCATCCTTCCAGTATCAGCTTAAATGAGAAAATCCTCAGAGAGGCCTCCCCTGACTCTATGATATTAGGCAGGTACAAGGAAGTTCATTGCAACGTTGTTTGTAGAAGCAAAAAAATAAGAAGAATCTCAACTGTCTCTCAGTAGGAGAATGGATACATAAATTACTGTATTTCTACATACCTCTGTAATTGAATAAATTAGACCTACATGTACCAACATGGAGACACCTCAAAAACAATATGGAATGAAAAAAAACCCATCTTTTTGATACCATTCCTATTTTTAAAGCACACAAAATACTCTATAATTTAATATATCGTAGACAAAGTAAAAAATGTAAATGAGGATAATAGACACCACCTTCAGGATAGTAGTTACTTCTAAGGAACGGTTAGGGATGAGGTGATGCTTTTTATTCGTTATTAGCTATTAGTTATATCTAATGGGTTTCTTGAAGAACAACCTGAAGGAAATGTGACAATATTAATATATGTTAAATCTGGGGATAGAGATATGATTTTTAATATATTCTGCACTTTTCAATACTTTTGAAATATTTCATAATTTTTAAATTTTCTATTAGTATTATTTACACAAGCTGCCATAACGAACACCCCACCAATCTCAGTAACTTAGCACAGAAAGGGTTCATTTCTTGTGCTCACAAAGTTCAGTAAAGATGTACCTGATGGAGAGGCTCTCCTGTAAGTAATAACCTACAGATACAGTCTCTTTTCATCTTGGGAAGCCATCACTCTAACCTGGAGATTTTTTTTTTTTTTTTTTATATCCACCCACATTCCATCAGCCAGAATTAGCCACATGGCTTGTTTAAAAGGCCAGGGAGCTGGGAAGTATAGTCTTCCTGTGTGCCTAGGAAGAAAATGAAATGGTTTGGTGAACAAATAACATTGTTTTTACCACAATATTAAGGTAGTCTTTTTTTCTTAGAGCACAGCATCTGAAATCAGACCACTTAGAAAAAGATCCTAGCTCAACCACTTATGATCTTAATGCTTTCCAGGAAGTTACTTCATTTCTCTGGGTTTCTCAGTTTGCTCATCTGTAATAATAGTATTTACCTCAAAGGATGATTATGAAAACTAAATGATGTTTATTCTTTCTTTAATTTTACTGAAATATAGTTGATTTACAATGTTGTGTTCAATTTCTGCCATACAACAAAGTGACTCAGTTATACACACATATATTCTTTTTTTTTTTTTTTTTCGGTACGCGGGCCTCTCACTGTTGTGGCCTCTCCCGTTGCGGAGCACAGGCTCCGGACGCGCAGGCTAAGCGGCCATGGCTCACAGGCCCAGCCGCTCCGCGGCATGTGGGATCTTCCCGGACCGGGGCACGAACCCGTGTCCCCTGCATCGGCAGGCAGACTCTCAACCACTGCGCCACCAGGGAAGCCCACACATATATTCTTTTTCATATTCTTTTCCATTATGGTTTATCACAGGATATTGAATATAGTTCCCTGTACTGTACAGTAGGACCTTGGTGTTTATTCATCCTATATATAATAGTTTGCATCTGCTAATCCCAAACTCCCAAACCCTCCCTCCCCCATGTCCCCCACACCACAACCACAAGTCTGTTCTCTATATATGTGAGTCTGTTTTTGTTTCATAGATATATTCATTTGTGTTTTCTTAAAACTTATTGAAAACTGACATTTTTTTTGAATTTTATTTAATTATTTTATACAGCAGGTCCTTATTAGTTATCTATTTTATACATATTAGAGTATATATGTCAATCACAGTCTCCCAATTCATCCCACCACCACCACCCGCCCCCCCCCCCGCACGTTACCCCCTTGGTGTCCATACGTTTGTTCTCTACATCTGTGTCTCTGTTTCTGCCCTGCAAACCGGTTCATCTGTACCATTTTTCTAGGTTCCACATATATGCATTAATATAGGATATTTGTTTTTCTCTTTCTGACTTACTTTATTCTGTATGACAGTCTCTAGGTCCATCCACGTCTCTACAAATGACCCAATTTCATCCTTTTTATAGCTGAGTAGTATTCCATTGTATATATGAACCACATCTTCTTTATCCATTCATCTGTCGACGGCACTTAGGTTGCTTCCATGACCTGGCTATTGTAAATAATGCTGCAATGAACATTGGGGTGCATGTGTCTTTTTGAATTATGGTTTTCTCTGGGTATATGCCCAGTAGTGATATTGCTGGGTCACATGGTAGTTCTATTTCTAGTTTTTTAAGGAACCTCCATACAGTTCACTATAGTGGCTGTGTCAATTTACATTCCCAACAACAGTGCAAGTTCCCTTTTCTCCACACCCTCTACAGCATTTGTTGTTTGTAGATTTTCTGATGATGCCCATTCTAACTGGTGTGAGGTGGTACCTCATTGTAGTTTTTTTTTTTTTTTTTTTTTTTTTTTTTACGGTACGCGGGCTTCTCACTGTTGTGGCCTCTCCCGTTGCGGAGCACAGGCTCCGGACGCGCAGGCTCAGAGGCCATGGCTCACGGGCCCAGCCGCTGCCCGGCATGTGGGATCTTCCCGGGCCGGGGCATGAACCCGTGTCCCCTGCATCGGCAGGCGGACTCTCAACCACTGCGCCACCAGGGAAGCCCCTCATTGTAGTTTTGATTTTCATTTCTCTAATAATTAGTGATGTTGAGCAGCTTTTCATGTGCCTCTTGGCCATCTGTATGTCTTCTTTGGAGAAATGTCTATTTAGGTCTTCTGCCCATTCTTTGATTGAGTTGTTTGTTTTTTTAATATTGAGCTGAATGAGCTGTTTATATATTTTGGAGATTAATCCTTTGTCCGCTGATTCATTTGCAAATATTTTCTCCCATTCTGAGGGTTGTCTTTTCTTCTTGTTTATAGCTTCCTTTGCTGTGCAAAGGTCCCATTTGCATATTTTTGTTTAAGTTTCATTAGGTCCCATTTGCATATTTTTGTTTTTATTTCCGTTACTGTAGGAGGTGGGTCAAAAAAGAGCTTGCTGTGATTTATGTCAAAGAGTGTTCTTCCTATGTTTTCCTCTAAGGGTTTTATAGTGTCCGGTCTTACATTTACGTCTTTAATCCATTTTGAGCTTATTTTTGTGTATGGTGTTAGGGAGTGTTCTAATTTCATTCTTTTATATGTAGCTGTCCAGATTTCCCAGCACCACTTATTGAAGTGACTGTCTTTTCTCCATTGTATATCCTTGTCTCCTTTGTCATAGTTTAGTTGACCATAGGTGTGTGTGTGTTTACCTCTGAGCTTTCTATCCTGTTCCATTGATCTATATTTCTGTTTTTCTGCCAGTACCATATTGCCTTGATTACTGTAGCTTTGTAGTATAGTCTGAAGTCAGGGAGTCTGATTTCTCTAGCTCTGTTTTTTTTCCTCAAAATTGCTTTGGCAATTTGGGGTCTTTTGTGTCTCCATACAAATTTTAAGATTTTTTTTTCTAGTTCTGTAAACAATGCCATTGGTAATTTGATAGGGATTGCACTGAATCTGTAGATTGCTTTGGGTAGTATAGTCATTTTCACAATATTGATTCTTCCAATCCAAGAGCATGGTATATCTCTCCATCTGTTTGTGTCATCTTTGATTTCTTTCATCAGTGTCTTATAGTTTTCTGAGTACAGGTCTTTAAACTCCTTAGGTAGGCTTATTCCTAGGTATTTTATTCTTTTTGTTGCACTGGTGAATGGGATTGTTTCCTTAATTTCTCCTTCTGATCTTTTGTTGTTAGTGTATAGGAATGCAAGAGATTTCTGTGCATTTATTTTGTATCCTGAATCTTTACCAAATTCATTGATTAGCTCTAGTAACTTTCTGGTGGCATCTTTAGGATTATCTATGTATAGTATCATGTCATCAGCAAACAGTGGCAGTTTTACTTCTTCTTTTCAAATCTGTATTCCTTTTATTTCTTTTTCTTCTCTGATTGCCGTGGCTAGGACTTCCAAAGCTATGTTGAATAATAGTGGTGAGAGTGGACGTCCTTGTCTTATTCTTGATCTCAGAGGAAATGGTTTCAGTTTTTCACCATTGAGAATGATGATTGCTGTGGATTTGTCATATATGGCCTTTATTATGTTGAGGTAAGTTCCCTTTATGCCCACTTTCTGGAGAGTTTTTATCATAAATCGGTGTTCAATTTTGTCAAAAGCTTTTTCTGCATCTATTGAGATGATCATATAGCTTTTATTCTTCAATTTGTTAATATGGTGTATCACATTGATTGATTTGCATATATTGAAGAATCCTTGCATTCCTGGGATAAATCCACTTGATCATGGTGTATGATCCTTTCAATGTGTTATGGGATTCTGTTTGCTAGTATTTTGTTGAGGATTTTTGCATCTATATTCATGAGTGATATTGGTCTATAATTTTCTTTTTTTGTAATATCTTTGTCTGGTTTTGGTATCAGGGTGATGGTTACCTCATAGAATGAATTTGGCTGTGTTCTGTCTGCTGCAAATTTTTGGAAGAGTTTGAGAAGGATGGGTGTTAGCTCTTCTCTAAATGTTTGATAGAATTCACCTGTGAAGCCATCTGATCCTGGACTTCTGTTTGCTGGAAGATTTTTAACCACAGTTTCAATTTCATTACTTGTGATTGGTCTGTTCATATTTTCTATTTCTTCCTGGTTCAATCTTTGAAAATTATACCTTTCTATGAATTTGTCCATATCTTCCAGGTTGTCCATTTTATTGGCATACAGTTGCTTGTAGTAGTCTCTTATGATGCTTTGTATTTCTGCAGTGTCTCTTGTAACTTCTTTTTCATTTCTAATTTTATTGATTTGAGTCCTCTCTTTTTCTTGATGAGTCTGGCTAAAGGTTTATCAATTTTGTTTATCTTCTCAAAGAACCAGCTTTTAGTTTTATTGATCTTTGTTATTGTTTTCTTTGTTTCTATTTCATTTATTTCTGCTCTGATCTTTATGATTTCTTTCCTTCTGCTAACTTTGGGTTTTGTTTGTTCTTCTTTCTCTAGTTCCTTTACGTGTAAGCTTAAATTGTTTATTTGAGATTTCTATTGTTTCTTGAGGTAGGCTTGTATTGCTATAAACTCCCCTCTTAGAACTGCTTTTGCTGTATCTCATAGGCTTTGGATCATCGTGTTTTCGTTGTCATTTCTCTCTAGGTAATTTCTGATTTCCTCTTTGATTTCTTCAGTGATCTCTTGGTTATTTAGTAGACTATTGTTCAGCCTCCATGTGTTTGTGTTTTTTACGTTTTTTTCCCCTGCAATTTATTTCTAATCTCATAGCATTGTGGCCAGAAAAGATACTTGATATGATTTCAATTTTCTTAAATTTACCAAGGCTTGATTTGTGACCCAAGATGTGATCTATCCTGCAGAATGTTCCATATGCACTCGAGAAGAAAGTGTAATCTGCTGTTTTCAGATGGAATGTCCTATAAATATCAATTAAATCTATCTGGTCTATTGTGTCATTTAAAGCTTGGTTTCCTTATTAATTTTCTGTCTGGATGATCTGTCCATTGGTGTAAGTGAGGTGTTAAAGTCCCCCACTATTTTTGTGTTACTGTCGATTTCCTCTTTTACAGCTGTTAGCATTTGCCTTATGTATTGAGGTGCTCCTATGTTAGGTGCATATATATTTATAATTGTTATATTTTCTTCTTGGATTGATCCCTTGGTCATTATGTTGTGTCCTTCCTTGTATCTTGTAACATTCTTTATTTTAAAATCTATTTTAAAGAGTCATGTACCAAAATGTTTATTGCAGCTCTATTTACAATAGCCAGGAGACGGAAACAACCTAAGTGTCCGTCATCAGATGAATGGATAAAGAAGATGTGGCACATATATACAATGGAATATTACTCAGCCATAGAAAGAAACGAAATTGAGCTATTTGTAATGAGGTGGATGGACCTAGAGTCTGTCATACAGAGTGAAGTAAGTCAGAAAGAGAAAGACAAATACCGTGTGCTAACACATATATATGGAATTTAAGAAAAAAAAATGTCATGAAGAACCTAGGGGTAATACAGGAGTAAAGACACAGACCTACTAGAGAATGGGCTTGAGGATATGCGGAAGGGGAAGGGGAAGCTGTGACAAAGTGAGAGAGTGGCATGGACATATATACCCTACCAAACGTAAAATAGATAGCTAGTGGGAAGCAGCCACATAGCACAGGGAGATCAACTCGGTGCTTTGTGACCACCTAGAGGGGTGGGATAGGGAGGGTGGGAGGGAGGGAGATGCAAGAGGGAAGAGATATGGGAACATATGTATAACTGATTCATTTTGTTATAAAGCAGAAACTAACACACCATTGTAAAGCAATTATACTCCAATAAAGATGTAAAAAAAAAGTCTATTTTATCTGATATGAGTATTGCTACTCCAGCTTCCTTTCGATTTTCACTTGCATGGAATATCTTTTTCCATCCCCTCACTTTCAGTCTGTATGTGTCTCTAGGTCTGAAGTGGGTCTCTTGTAGACAGCATATATATGGGTCTTGTTTTTGTATCCATTCAGCGAGCCTGTGTCTTTTGGTTGGAGCATTTAGTTCATTCACATTTAAGGTAATTATTGATATGTATGTTCCTATTACCGTTTTCTAAATTGTTTTCGGTTTGTTTTTGTAGGTCATTTTCTTCTCTTTGTTTCTCACTTAGAGAAGTTCCTTTAGCATTTGTTGTAGAGCTCGTTTGGTGGTGCTGAATTCTCTTAGCTTTTGCTTGTCTGTAAAGCTTTTGATTTCTCCATCAAATCTGAATGAGATGCTTGATGGGTAGAGTACTCTTGGTTGTAGGTTCTTCCCTTTCATCACTTTAAATATATCATGCCACTCTCTTCTGGCTTGTAGAGTTTCTGCTGAGAAATCAGCTATTAACCTTATGGGAGTTCCCTTGTATATTATTTGTCGTTTTTCCCATTGTTGCTTTTTGATAATTTTTCTTTCTCTTTAATGTTTGTCAATTTGATTACTATGTGTCTCAGCATATTTCTCTTTGGGTTTATCCTTCCTGGGACTCTCTGGGCTTCCTGGACTTTGGTGGCTATTTCCTTTCCCATGTTAGGGAAGTCTTCGACTATAATCTCTTCAAATATTTCCTCAGGTCCTTCCTCTCTCTCTTCTCCTTCTGGGACCCCTATAATGTGAATGTTGGTGCGTTTGATGTTGTCCCAGAGGTCTCTTAGGCTGTCTTCACTTCTTTTCATTCTTTTTTCTTTATTCTGTTCTGCGGCAGTGAATTCCACCATTCTGTCTTCCAGATCACTTATCCGTTCTTCTGCCTCAGTTATTTTGCTATTGATTCCTTCTAGTGTATTTTTCATTACAGTTATTGTATTGTTCATCTCTGTTTTTTTGTTCTTTAATTTTTCTAGATGTGTGTTCCTTAATTCTTCTAGGTCTTTGTTAAACATTTCTTGCATCTTCTCGATCTTTGCCTCCATTCTTTTTCTGAGATCCTGGATCATCTTCACTATCATTATTCTGAATTCTTTTTCTGGAAGGGTTGCCTATCTCCAGTTCATTTAATTGTTTTTCTGGGGTTTTACCTTGTTCCTTCATCTGGTACATAGTCCTCTGCCTTTTCATTTTGTCTATATTTCTGTGAATGTGGTTTTTGTTCCACAGGTTGCACGATTGTAGTTCTTCTTGCTTCTGCTGTCTGCCCTCTGGTAGATGAGTCTATCTAAGAGGCTTGTGCAAGCTTCCTGATGGGAGGGACTGGTGGGTAGAGCTGGGTGTTGCTCTGTTGGGCAGAGCTCAGCAAAACTTTAATCCAATTGTCTGCTATTGGGTGGGGCTGAGTTCCCTCCCTGTTGGTTGTTTGGCCTGAGCATACCCAGCACTGGAGGCTACAGGATCTTTGGTGGGGCTAATGGCGGACTCTGGGAGGGCTCATGCCGAAGAGTACTTCCCAGAACTGCTGCTGCCAGTGTCCTTGTCTCCGTGGTGAGACAGAGCCACCCCCCACCTCTGCAGGAGACCCTCCACCACTAGCAAGTAGGTCGGGTTCAGTCTCCTATGGGGTCACTGCTCCTTCCCCTGGTTCCCAATGTGCACACTACTTTGTGTGTGCCCTCCAAGAGTGGAGTTTCTGTTTCCCTCAGTCCTGTTGAAATCCTGCAATCAAATCCCACTAGCCTTCAAAGTCTGACTCTCTGGGAATTCCTCCTCCTGTTGCCAGACCCCCAGGTTGGGAAGCCTGACGTGGGGCTCAGAACCTTCACTCCAGTTGGTGGACTTCTGTGATATAATTGTTCTCCAGTTTGTGACTTACTCACCCAGTGGTTATGGGATATGATTTTATTATGATTGTGCCCCTCTTACCATCTCATTGCAGCTTCTCCTTTGTCTTTGGATGTGGGGTATCTTTTCTTGTGGGTTCCAGTGTCTTCCTGTCGATGATTGTTCAGCAGTTAGTTGTGATTCCAGTGCTCTCACAAGAGGAGTTAGTGCACGTCCTTCTGCTCCATCATCTTGAACCAATCCCTAACATTTATTCTTAATAACGTTTGCAAAGGGCTTAGAACAGTAATTGATCTATAAATATTAACTATTATCATTATCATCCCCTAGGAGCAATAATGTTTATATTTGATTCTTCACCTAATAACCTATGAACATTCTGTCTTCTCCTACCCTCAAGTGGCTCTCTCTGATATTCCCAGCAGCTAACATAGTGCCTAGCTATCTGGCTTTAATGAGTGAACAGAACAGGCATATTCCTTCATCTATACACTGTAATTTTATTTATATTGCATTAACTTATTTGGGATTAAGATTGACTTTCATATATTTACATGTGAAATCAAGTGTCTAGGAGTTCTTTTTAAATGGCTCAGAAAAAAAAGTTGGGGGAGGTAGCTGAAATAAGATTGGCAGAATGTTGACGGTTGTTAAAGTTGATGATGGATACATGGGAGTTCATTATACTCCATTCTTTCTCTTCTTTTCTGTATGTGTAAGAATATACACAATAAAAAAAAACTGGGGGAGGGGGGACTTTCCTGGTGGTCTGGTGGTTAAGACTCCATGCTTCCACTGCAGGGGGCATGGGTTTGATCCCTGGTCAGGGAACTAAGATCCCACATGCTGTGCAGTGCAGCCAAAAAAAAATTAAGAATGGGTAGTAAACTAAAGGCCCAGATCTTTTTCCTTTCCTAATGAACAGCCTTTAATATATATATACTCAATTTTTCAGATTTTAAAAACTTTTTTTGTAATTTATAGAGTGTTTAAAACTAACATTAAAAAAGAAAACTACAAGAAACTTCAATTATAACTGCTTGTAAAACAGATGAAAATGTCAAATATTTTAACAATTTTTGTTTCAGGCCTTGATATAAGAATGTTTCCAAGGGACTCTCAAAAAACACACACACACACAAATTTATAATCTTAAAAATTTCTAGCTTTGCTAAAATTCAGTATCTTTTTTTTTTTCATCTCACATAGTTACCTTTTCAAAAATTTTGTGGTGAGAACATTTAAGATCTACTTTCTTAGCAACTTTCAAGTGTACAATACATGTTAACTATTTTAGCCACCATGCTGCATATTAGATCCCCAGAACTTGTTCATCTTATAACTGGAAGTTTGTACCATTTGACCAACATCTCCCCATTTCCCCCACCCCCAACTTCTGGCAACCACCAAGTTACTCTTTGTTTCTATGAGTTTGGCTTTTCTAGATTCTAAATACATCTGAGATCATAGAGTACAGTTGACCCTTTAAAAAGGTGAGGGGTGGGACTTCCCTGGTGGTCAGGGGGTAAGACTCTGCACTCCCAATGCAGGGCGCCCAGGTTCGATCCCTGGTCAGGGAACTAGATCCCACATACATACCGCAAATTAGAAGCCCGCAGGCCACAACTAAGAGTCCGCATGCCTCAACAAAAGATCCCGCATACTGCAACGAAGATCCCACGTGCTGCAACTAAGACCTGGAGCAGCCTAAATAAATAATAAATAAATAAATATTAAAAAGGTGAGGGGTGAGGGCACTGACCGTCTGCCCAGTTGAAAAATCCATGTCTAACTTCACAATCAGCCCTCTGTACATGCCGTTCTCCATCTGAGGATTCAACCAACCATGGATCATGTAGTACAAATTTAGTCAAAAAAAAAAATTCACTGTAGTTCAAACCCATGTTGTTCAAGTGTTCACTGTATTTGTCTTTCTACATCTGACTTATTTGACTTAGCATGCTGCCCTCAAAGTTTTATCCATGTTGTCACAAATGACAGGGTTTCCTTTTTTTTTATAGCTAAATAATATGCGTGCATGCATGCATGCATTTGTGTGTGTGCGTGTGTGTGTGTATTCCACATTTTCTTTATCTGTTGACAGACACTTAGGTTGTTTCCATGTCTTGGCAGTTGTGAATAATGCTGCAATGAACACGGAGGGTGCAGATACCTCTTGGTAAAATTCAATATCTTTTAAATAAATGATTTCTAGTGGGTGAACAAAGGAAAGAGGAAAAGAGGGGTATTATTAGAAACAGAAAGAAGGGGGAAGGAACCCATTTAGAATACAATTATTATATTCTTCATTAAGAGATAAAAAATCTGGGCTTCCCTGGTGGTGCAGTGGTTGAGAGTCCACCTGCCGATGCAGGGGACACGGGTTCGTGCCCCGGTCCGGGAAGATCCCACATGCCGCCGAGCGGCTGGGCCCGTGAGCCATGGCCGCTGAGCCTGCGCGTCCGGAGCCTGTGCTCCACAACGGGAGAGGCCACAACACTGAGAGGCCCGTGTACCGCAATAAAAAAAGAGATAAAAAATCTCACCTTGCCTTGTTCTACCTTTGTTACGGAAGAACCCTCAGCCTCTGGACCGCAAGGAGTAAACCTGGCATCCATAGGTACTGGAACTAGATCACGTGATCAGAGTAAGACTCAGCACAGCAACAGCAGAGGCATCAGCATGGTAGCTCTGGTTCTCATGCCCCCAAGTCCCAGGGAGTTATTCAATGAGCCCAGACAGAGTCTGTGAGCAGTGAGATGCATCACAGCTGAGGAACCCAGGGCCAAGGGCTCAATGCCTTAATTCCTATCAGTCAGATTGAAAAAAGGTTACACTGGTGCACATATGAGGGGGGAGCTGAGGTGTCAGACACACCCAAGCAGTCCAGCTTTCCTGAGGGTATCGGGCAGAACTGAATAGTCCTGCTAATGGTGCGGGTGTCCCACACAGCAGAATAGTTTTGTTCTGGCCACACCCACATGAGTTCTTCTCTTTTCCTAGCACTCGGATGGGATGACAAACCCAGCAGCAGGGTTATATTGCCAGTTGCACCCACTGCTTGACTCAAGGGGACCATGTGATTACTTTGTGATGCTGCAGTGCTGGGTCTAGGGGACAAAGAAAGCATTAAATATTCCCACCACCTCAAACTTCCTAGGGAATGAAGGTGTTCATTCTTCAGGTACCACGGTTATTGTTCTCTTTCCGTGGCCACATAGTTCATTTGTTCTAGGTCAGTAGCCACTCTTTCTCCCTAGGGAGCCAAAGGCTGCTCTCAGAGTCATCTAGGAGAGGGAGCTACAACGGCCCCTAAAAGTGTGGCCACAATCTATTCACTTGTGGGACTAGGCTTGCTTCTCCCTTGACTCTATTATTTTCATGAAATAAGAAAAGATTGTGCCTTTCCCTTCCTTAGTTTTGTCTTAGATCACAGTCTGTGCCTGGTTTGGGGTGCCTATCCTTATCCTGGGCATTTTGGGGCTCAGCATCGTCACAGCCTACCACAGAGGGCCCCCAAGTACTAAAACAAAGATAATGGAGTCTTTCTTCCACTTGGGGCGGCGGGCAGATCGAAGTATCTTTTCAGCCATTCTCTGCAGTGAGAGGCTCATCGTGGGGGGCTGTCATTCTGTCCAATGCTCATTGTCAGTCTGGAGCACCTACAGCACTCAGGCTTTGAATAGCTTCTTCCACGGTATTCCGTGGGATTTTTATCAGCCTCGGGAGAGTCTTCCTGGGTTGGCCATAATGTAGTCATTGCTGCCATTCATTCTTGTTCCCTCATCACACAGACACGCCAGCCAGGTCTTTAACGGCTCCCCAGGCCATCAGCCAAAGCCATCCCAGGTGTCCCTCACCATGATGGGTCAATTAAAACTGATTTTGTCAGGCTATAGGTTTGTCCCTGGTGGTCTTAGACATATTAAGCTAGAATAATTTGGAGTTTCTACCAAGGTACGGCTGAGATCCTCGCTGACATGGACCAGGACCTTTTTTTTGTTTGTTTCTTTGTTTTTTTGCGGTACTCGGGCCTCTCAGTGTTGTGGCCTCTCCCGTTGCGGAGCACAGGCTCCGGACATGCAGGCTCAGCGGCCATGGCTCACGGGACCAGCCGCTCCGCGGCATGTGGGATCTTCCCGGACCGCGGCACGAACCCGTGTCCCCTGCATCGGCAGGCGGACTCTCAACCACTGCACCACCAGGGAAGCCCGACCAGGGCCTTTGACTCAGTAATCACGTGCACATCTGCAGCCCCTTGCATCTCGTCCACTTGAGGCATCTCTGTCCCTGATTACATGGATTTTTACTCTGAATCTGGACTCTGTTGATTTCTTTGGCCCTTGGGTATCAGATGTGTCATTTGTCTCCTGGGATTTTAGAGGTCTGATCAGACTTTGGTGTCCTGTGGTGACATTTAGCTTTTAACACCATCTTCTGTCATCTGCGTGTCCACCATCTTGTCTGTTGTCTGTCTGAGAACTTATGAGAAATTGACTTTGGAAGAGATCTTTGTAAATATTCTGCCTTCCGGGAGGCTGCTGATTCTTCCAGTCAGCAGTCGAGGTGACTTAACATTAGAGTTAAGGGCCCAACTCATTTGTAAGTGATATTTTTACACTTGACCAAGTGTCAGCCGATTTCTCCTGGCTTTGTTTGCTAATAAACTTGTACTAACTTCTGGCATAACTTCACTGAGGACAGTGTGGAACTGTAGTGGCCACTTTGGGCAACTTTGACATGAATAAGATTGCTCATCTGAGAGGAGCTTTAGAACAAAAAGAGACCAAAAATACTCATGAGGAGACTGGCTTGTCTAAAAGAGAGAGACCATGTTATTTTTTCCATACAAGTGTTAATATCAATAAGTACTGGCTTTTTAATAGTATGACTTGATAAAATTATCAAGGTGCCAATAACAAATGCTGGAGGGGCTGTGGAGAAAAGGAAACCCTCCTACACTGTTGGTAGGAATGTAAATTGGTGCAGCCACTATGGAAAACAGTATGGATTTTCCTTAAAAAACTAAAGATAGACTTGGCATATGATCCAGCAATCCCACTCCTGGGCATATATCCAGACAAGCCTATAATTCAAAAAGATACATGCACCCCTATGTTCATAGCAGCACTATTCACAATGGCCAAGATATGGAAACAACCTAAATGCCCATCGACAGATGAGTGGATAAAGAAGATGTGGTATATATCTACAATGGAATATTACTCAGCCATAAAGAAGAATGAAATAATGCCCATTTGCAGCAACATGGATGGAGCTAGAGATTATCATACTAACTGAAGTAAGTCAGACAGAGAAAGACAAATACCACATGATATCATTATATGTGGAATCTAAAATACGACAAATGAACATATCTACGGAAACAGAAACAGACTCAGATATAAGAACAGACTTGTGGTAACCAAGGGGGAGGGGGTTGGGGGAGGGCTGGATTGGGAGTTTGGGGTTAGCAGATGCAAACTAGTATATACAGGATGGATAAACAACAAGGTCCTACTGTACAGCACAGGGAACTATATTCAATATCCTGTGATAAACCATAATGGAAAAGAATATGAAAAAGAATGTGTATATGTGTATAACTGAATCACTTTGCTGTACAGCAGAAATTAATACAACATTGTAAATCAACTATACTTCAATAAAATTTTAAAAAATTATCAAGGCCCCAAGTTATTGTTTAAAACACCTCTAATGACTCTAGTGTGGATGTGTATATATGACTATATGTCAAAATGGGTGTTTAGCTTTTACAGTGATAATTTTATTCTACAACTTGCTCCTTCTCTTCTTTTACATTTTTTTCTCTTTTCATTACTTGGGAAATTTTAAAGGTAATTGATCAGAAAAATCATTCTGTCATATTCATATTCTAAGA
The DNA here is from genome assembly GCF_059928025.1 of Delphinapterus leucas. Taxonomy (NCBI): domain Eukaryota; kingdom Metazoa; phylum Chordata; class Mammalia; order Artiodactyla; family Monodontidae; genus Delphinapterus; species Delphinapterus leucas. The sequence goes on along the minus strand of NC_143150.1, from coordinate 96,709,426 downwards.
ACTCTAGTACAGATAAATATTCATAAATGTCTATGAGAAAGAAAAAATGTAATAAACTGTGCTTCTTTCACTTTAAAAAATATATGACAAGTAAATTTAAGTAATAGCCTTTGTTACTAGAATAATGTCTTCTCCTGGTTTTAATCTATTAAAATTAATGCAAGCCAGTGTTCTAGTCTATATAAAACTACGGCCAAACTTCTCATGATTTAGATTTCCTAAATTTCCCATATTGGTCTTATGGATCAAATAACTTTTCATTGTTTCCACAAAATGTTAAAGTTTACCAAATTGTGTTTCACTAAATGAAAATGGTGTTTCACTAAATGAGAATTTAATGACAGATATCTTCTAAAAGAGTTTGAGTTTATAAATTTTTTATGATTCTACAGATCATAAGGGCTTAGTGTGTTAGCTAAAATTACAATTTCCAGATCTTTAGTTAACATTTGTTAAGGTTTTAAATATTAGGTTGAATTCACTGGTAAATAATCTTTGGCTATTTGAATAATTTCTAAGTATAAAAATACACAAAACTTTGGTCACTAAACATAGTTTCAATTTACCCTTATTCTTATGTATTATAAAACTTTTATAAGTTAACAGAATGTTCCAGGCCTTTGGATGATGTATGTGCTTATTTTACCACCTTAAAATTTATAAATATAATCTAAAAAGTATATTCAGGGAAAATTAGCTAGATGGTTCTTGGCTTCCTGTCTAGTGGTTTCTCTGGGTCTAGAGAAGACAAAAGTTGGCTATGTAAACTAAAGGAGATAATAAAAATGATTAAGGCTGTACACAGTATAGGGAATTCCTTGCTGGTCCAGTGGTTAGGACGCTGCATTTTCAATGCTGAGGGCACGGGTTCAATCCCTGGTCGGGGAACTAAGATCCCGCAAGCCGCACAGCGAGGCAAAAAAAAAAAAAAAAAAAAAAAAAGCTATACATAGTATAAGAATCACGTAAAATACAAATATGTGTACAAGAAAATGTTTTTCCTGATGACGGATTTGTCTGTCACATAAGGAAATTATTAGTTTGTTAAAATAGTAATTTTAATGTCATACATATTTTATTTAATATGCTAACACTAATTATATCTTAAAATTAAAGGCTTTAATTTTACTGTTTATTAACATTGCTATATATTTACATCCAAACATATTCATATAAAAGTATATTATGGAATGATGTCACTGAAAATTGTGGAGTAGGGAACTCCAGGGCTGTGTCCCTCCACAGAAGCAACTAATGAGCTGGCAAAAATGATCATTATCAACTTTTGCACAACTCTAGAATTTGGTCAAATACTTACAACAACGAGAGGAAGGCTTGGTGAAGACAAAAGCATTTTAAATTGCCCACTTACAATCCCCCATACCCCAGATTGGTGGCAGCCGTGAGGATAGCAGCCCACACCCCTGGTGTAGGTTGCTAATGCCTAAGGGAGCAACATGGACCTTATTCTCAAATAATTGTTGTTGTGGGTTTAGACTTGCCTGGCAGCTCCCTAAAGGACCTGCACAAGACTTACCTTTGTTTTGCTCAACTGGGAGCATTCCCAGGCCTGGAGCAGCTTCCCAAACAGCTTTTGCCAAAAGCATTTAAGGGCCCAAGTATTGGCAGTAGCAGCCTGGGACAAAGAATGACAGTCAGGACAATAAATACAGAGACCATAAAGCCTGGGAAGGAAGAGATTGGGAAAGGAGATACATGGGAGAATAAGGAATTTAAAAGCTCCCACATGCACTTGGGAATCAAGAAGGCCACATGCATGCCCAGAGTTGGATGCGTGCTCAGAAAAAACCCTGAAAAGATCCTAAACTCTCGCCTCTGGCTTGCCTTCAGGTTCTGTGCAAGCAGGATGTGAAGGCTAAGTAGATTTGCAAAGGGCTTGGGTAAGCAGAGTTGCAAAGGGCTTGGCTAAGCATTGAAGGAGTGCCCTGACACTAAGCCAATCTGCAAAGACTAAAAGAGGGTTTTTTTTTCCTTCTCTCTTCCTCCTCCTTCTCCTCTCCATGTCTTTAAGGAAGCTGTCAAAACACTAGCCAACCACTAAGCTAACAGAACAAACTTATGTGGCCACGTATGACAAAGAATACAGACTTAACAAAAATAGTTTAGAAAAGTCACTAAGCAAGTAAACAACAATATAGATCAATGGGATAGAGTTGAGAGTTCAGAAATAAACTTGCACATCTATGGCCAATGGACTTTTTATGAGTGCCGAGATCATTCAACGGGGGAAAGAACTGTGTCTCCAGTAAATGGTTCTGGAACAACTAGGTATCCACATGCAAAAGACTGAAATTGTTAAGAGGTACAAACTACTATGTATAAAATAAATAAGCTACAAGGATATATAGTACAACACAGGGAATACAGCCAATATTTTATAATAACTATAAATGGAATATAACCTTTAAAAATTGTGAATCACTATGCTGTACACCTGAAACTTATATAGCATTATACATCAACTATACCTCAATAAAAAAAGAATGAAATTGGACCCTTTCCTTATACCATATACCAAAATTATTAACTTAGAAATGGATCAAAGATTTACATATAAAAGCTAAAACTCTTAGAACAAAACATAGGGATAAAACTTCATGATCTTTGATTTGGCAATGGATTCTTAGACATGACATGAAAAGCATAAACAATAAGAGAAAAAGTAGATAAATTGAACTTCATAAAAATAAAAAACTGTGCATCAAAGGAAACTATCAAGAAATTGAAAATACAACTTACAGATGGGAGAAAATATTTGTGAATCATAAATCTTACAAGCGTCTAGTATCCAGAATATATATAGAACTCTTACAACTCAACAAAAGACAACACAATTTTAAAATGTGCAAAGGACTTGAATAGACATTTCTCTAAAGAGGATATGCAGATGGCCAATAAGCAAAAGAAAAGATGCTCAACGTCACTAATCATTAGGGAAATGCAAGTCAAACTATTTTAGAGTGTACAGTTCACAATGAGATACCATTTCACACCTAGCAAGATGGCTGTTATTAAAAAACAGAGAATAACAAGTGTCGGTGAGGCCACAGAGAGATTAGAGTCCTTATGCATGGACTGTGGGAATGTAAAATGGTGCAGCTGCTGTGGAAAACGGTTCGGTTGGTCTTGCAAAGTTAAACATATAATTAGCATATTAATTAGCATATTAACAATTCCACTGCTATGTATATACTCCAAAGCATTGAAAACAGGTATCCAAATACTTGTACACAAATGTTCATAGCAGCACTGTTCCCAAAAACTGAAAGATGGAAACAACCCAAATGTCCATCAATTGATGAACAGATAAAATGTGGTAAATCCATACAATGGAATGTTATTCAGCCATAAAAAGAAATAAAATACTGATATATGTTACAGCATTGACCAAACCTCAAAAATATGCTGAGTGAAAGAAGCCAAACACAAAAGGTCACATATTGTATGATTCAGTTTATATTAAATACCCCAAACAGGCAAATCCATAGAGACAGAAAGTAGATTAGTGGTTGCCGAGGCCTGGGAGGGGAGAATGGAGAGTGACTGTTTAATAGGTACCGGGTTTCCTTTGGGGATGTGAAAATGTTTTGGAACTAGATAGAGGGGATAGTTGCACAACACTGTGAATGTACTAAATGTCTCTGAATTGTATGCTTTAAAATAGTTAATTTTATGTTATGTGAATTTTAATTTACCCTGATATGAAAGTGACAAGAGTAATTTTTAAAAGGTCTATAAATGGTAACAAAAAATTAAGGGTATATTCAATGTTGATAGATTTATTTATTTATTTTAAAAGGCATTTAAGTACGCTTCTGGAAATTATTACATGGATTACATGGGCTTTCCTTCTGTAGAACAACCAACTAAGTCTCGGCCTGGAAAACAGAGGTTTCTGTTATGACCTATTTAAAATTTATAGGACATATTTTGTTAAGACCGAAAATATTCTTTTTACTCTTTGTACTTCTTGCAAACTCCTGAGTAATTTCAACACAAGTTTCTTATTTTTTCAGTTAAGCCCTAAAAATCACTGTCAATTATTACTGTGGTTTTAAAATATATAACTGTATCTTGGGTTTAAAAATTATGACTTATGTTAATGTCTTCCGTCTCCTGACAGTTCCTGATTTTGTCTTTCCCTTATCAGACCCTACATATGAAATAATAAAACTGTAAAGATATCTTTTGTGCCTAAACTATCTTTGGATTTCCTGGAATGGCCTCATAAAGATTTGCTTCTTCACCTCATAAAAAAGAAGGATAATAGAAATAGGTTTGTTTCAGTATTCTCCACGTTTAAGTAACTCAAAACTATTGTGAGAACTCTTTTGCTTCCCAAAGTTAAGATTGAGAGGGAGGGGTGGGGGGAGAGAGAGGTGGAGGAAGCTAACACATCAAAAAGGTTCAGTATTCTTAGATTACTTATGTATAAGTTAAACAGAGCAGATACACTTCAGTGTGTACTTTTTAGGTTAGAGCAAATATGCTCTAGCACACAGACTTGTACAATAAGTGTCTACAAAGTGATTTTCTTTCTAGATTTCAATACCCTTGTCAATCAGGGACAATCCTGGTCAACTCTCATCGATATAAATCAGAAACTACTGGAAATTTGTTATCGTCCCCACTGTTCATAATATTTTCTTACTCCCAGGGTAATTTTGACTCTATCCTTATAAATTAATTGTGTTAGACCCCGAGGGAGGATGCCATTCTCTTCCAGTCTGCTACTGCTGATTAATATAACACATTAGCCAGAGGTGTTCAGTCATATCACTAAGGCAGAGATAATCTGACTAATTTTAAAACCAGTATTGGTTTAAAAGATACCGCCAAGGATGTTTTCACCTACCTGTGCTATAATCCTGTGAAAACTGATAAGGTGGGATAGATACTGTAGCCAAAGCCTCAAGCCTCCTTTGAAAACCTCCAAATAGATTTACATGGGATACAAATATGTTCAGCCATTATATATCTACTTTTGAGGATCATTAAATGTTATCAAAAAGCCACTACTTTAACAATAACAAAAAAGTTGCTTGACTTGTTTTTCACTTGGGAAACCTTGATTTTCTCTCTAGTGATGGTGACAGTCACTTCTCTAGAACTGTTGCCAAACATCTTTGGGAGATATTACATCTTACTCAAAATCTCCATTGTCCATATCGCCTTCAGTCTTGTATTCGACATGTCCAAGAAGAGTTTTCACTACATCCTTTAAAAGAGTGGTTCTCAACCAGGGGCTATCCCCACCCCCGGGGACATTTGGCAATGTCTGGAGACATTTTTGGTTGTCACAACTGGGGGCGGGGTGCTACTGGCATCGAGTGGGTAGAAGCCAGGGATCCTGCTGAACAGCCTCCAGTGCACAGAACCGCCCCTCATCCCAACAACAAAGAATTAGGAGCCCAAGATGTCAATAGTGCTAAGGTTCAGAAACCTTGCTCTGAAACAAAGTCTACAATTTAATAAAACTCAGAGACTTCGTCTTCTGAGAAAAGATATCGAGGAAAGACTTCCTCCAACTTTGATGAGGGCATTACCAGGTACTCTTAATTAACACAACAGTAATACTCCAGGATGTTGATCCTTGGACCCATGTCTCTCAATTAAAGAGACAAAAACCACCCTTAAATCACTGGAATACTGTATCAGTTGCAGACCTCAAACTAAGGATTCTTATAAATCCTTCAGAAGCAGATGACAGCATGAAGTAGACGGCTTTCACCCAACATCCATAGCACAGGATAGGCTTTTTTCCTTCTTTACCAGATTAAGGTTTAGATTGCTGACTTCTTTAACTACAGTATATACAGGGTCTATTTTTTTTTTCTTTTTTTTTTTTTTCGGTACGCGGGCCTCTCACTGTTGTGGCCTCTCCCGCTGCAGAGCACAGGCTCCGGACGCGCAGGCTCAGCGGCCATGGCTCACGGGCCCAGCCGCTCCGCGGCATGTGGGATCTTCCCGGACCGGGGCACGAACCCACGTCCCCTGCATCGGCAGGCAGACTCTCAACCACTGCGCCACCAGGGAAGCCCTATAGGGTCTATTCTTAATATTGCTCTTTGAAGCCTTAATCACTCCTTGGTATGGATCCTACACCTGGCTACAATTTGCTCACGATTTGGCTAAAAACATACAATTAAACCAGATGTTGAGTTTGTACTCACTTTCTATCCAACTTCCTATGGTACGGATCAATTGGTTTCCTAGGTAATTGAACTCAATACTAAGTGACTTTATAGGTGACAAAGAAGTTTCCTTTAAAAATGAGATAACTTAGCTAATACCCCCATATCTGGCTCTGTGGGCTCTTCAGATTGGGGATAAGATCTGTTGTCTTAATTTAATTTGGACACCTTCTAACTTACAAGTATTCTTCAAACTCTGATGATAAAACCTTCCCTTAGTATTTGTCTGTGTTACAGTGTTCAAATGTGTGATCTTCAGAGTCTTAAATGCTACCATTCAGATACTGTCACAGAAATTGACTCACCAGTTCATCTTACAATGAAAGAAATGAGCAGGACTTACTAATCCAGCTGTCCAAATAGCCTTCCAATCAATGGAACTCAGACAGTGGTGCAGATCTGGATTTCACAAAATAATGTCCTATGGATTGAATTTCATAGCCCTTGGACAAAAGAAGACAGTTGTGAAAGTTAAATTTAGCTCAGAATCTTCCCAGCCATTCATTAGGCTTGAGTAATACACAAAGTCAACTGCACTGTCAACTGAAAATAATATTTCTCTCAAGGACATGCTGCAGGTAGAAAATGTCATAATAACCACTTTCTTTGTGTGACTACTGCTGCCATACTCATTGAGAAACTTTGTTCTCTAAAATCATGGACTGTCAGAAGCTTTGCTGTTTGAAATTATATCTTCAAGAATAAAACATCCCACTCTTGCCTGGAGGATCTAAGTCACTTTGACCTAGAGAAGCAGCCACAATTTCCATCCTAGGTGCAAAGCTTCAGAAAGGGGTCCTGGATTCAATATCCCACATACATGCTAATCCAAGTGTTCACTTTGCAGCTCAGAGCTGACGTTGAGCTCTTTACACACAGCCTTACTTTGAGCCTACCAAAACACTGCTTCATTTAAACGTCACCTAAACTCCACCCTTCCCCTAAATTCCATAATGACTCTAGCCTTTCCTTTATTTGATGAGATGCCCCATGGTTCCTCTTGTGTGATCTCCCTCACTGCAGTGGATCAATGAACCTGATTTTGTTACACTACAAATGTGTCCTTGGTAGTCTGATTGGGCTAACACAGAGTAAACCTCTTACTTCCACAGATGCCAAAAAAGTAGACAACGGGAGTTGATAAATCAGAATAAAGCATTTTATTACAGCATAGAAAACAAGAGGAGCATCAGCATGGTGGTACCAATTCCTATGTCCCCAAGTCTCATGAGGCAATGAGCTAGGCTACACACATAGCAGACTGCACTGCAATCCAGGGCCAAGGGCTCAGTACATTTTGTGGTAAGTGTCAAACAAGCCAGTCCCGGACTTCCCTGGTGGCGCAGTAGTTAAGAATCCACCTGCCAACGCAGGGGACACGGGTTCAAGCCCTGGTCCGGGAAGATCCCACATGCCGTGGAGCAACTAAGCCCGTGTGCCACAACTACTGAGCCTGCACTCTAGAGCCCACCAGCCACAACTACTGAGCCCACGTGCCGCAACTACCGAAGCCCACGCACTCTAAGGCCTGTGCTCCACAACAAGAGAAGCGACCGCAATGAGAAGCCCATGCACACCACAACGAAGAGTAGCCCCTGCTCGCCACAACTAGAGAAGGCCCGCGTGTAGCAGCAAAGACCCAACGCAGCCAAAAATAAATAAATTTATAACAAACAAAAAACAAGCCAGTCCCCTTTCCCCAGAGTAGTCATGTTTTGGTCACCTTGACTGACTTAATTGTATACATGACTCTCTATAGAAACTATTCAGTATCAGGGGATGGTTAGGCCTTAGTGTGGCACAATTAGCAAGGCCAGGCAAGGATGTTTGGGGCCCATGGTAGGCTACCTCTTCCTAAATCACTGGAAAGATCTGTAGAGAATTCATTTTTACTTCCAAAACATTTAGCCCATTATTTCTAGACACTTTTGAACAAGATAGAATGAGCCAAAAGGGAAGGAAACTCCCACTTCTAAGCTAAAAGCAAAGTTTAGAGAGAAAACAATGCTCCTCAGGAACACGTGAATTATAACTTTGGTTTTTCTTTGATATTTATGAAGGCTGCCAAAATTACTCCCTCTAAATGTTACCAAAAGCTTGTTGAATTAGGTATTATTGAGACATAGGTAGCAGTATAGCAGCATATTCACTAAACCAAGGGTCCAAAATAAGATTGCCAAATATCATGGGGTTGTCCATTCTTCAGTAATTTCATTTATATATGTTTTCTTAATTTTTCAGAGTTTTATATTTTTGCCAGCCGAAACAACTGGAAATGTATTTGTTGTATTGGAACCTAGACTATATTGAATCCAAACTATTTGACTATGAGGGCCACCACAATACAAAAATACACATGGATGAATCTATACCTTGAGAGCTGATACTAGAGTGAGCATTTATCATCGCCTGGAATCACTGTATAACAATTTTTCAGAGCAGGAAAAAGTTAGACTCTGGTACCTTATATCTGGAAGCAAAATAACAGTTCTGTCAGGCTGAATTTCCATGTCAGTTATTTCCTCTTTATGGATGTTGCTTTCAATTATTCTGATGTTCTAGGTCATTAATTAATGTCAAAGCATTTCTCTTTGACAACAGAACACTTTTCCACATAGAACAAAAAATAAAGAGATTTAAGAGACCATGCAGAAACCTGTATTCAGGAACACTAAACCCATCTGTCTCTGCTGTAATTGTCACAGCCCATTTGCAGACTTTCCCAGTTCTAGTGTGACCTCAGCCAAACACTAGATTAGGTTTCCAAATCATTAGGACTGTGGGCACTGATTTGAGAAAAAGAGAATAAGTGAAACTCTGCCTGAGTAAAAACTAGTTGTACTTGATTTTTTAAAAAAATTCTCAAAGTCCAAATATCTCCTGTTGTATCAGCTAGAAATGATTTTGGTTGCAAGAACAATGTGGCTAGCAGTAGACAGGAGTTCATTTTTCTCACATAACAAGGTGACTGGAGATTTGTGGTTGCTGGGGAATTGGTTCAATGTCTCAACTGTATCAGGATCCTCTGCTCCATAACTTCATGGTCCCAACATGGTTGCTGCAACTCCAGGCATGGCATGAAGTAGAGAAAAAGAAATGTTTCCAGGATTTTTGTCCTTTTCATTATATAAAGCAAAACTCTCCCAGAAGCCCTCTGACAGACTTCTGCTTCTAGTTCATTAGTCAGAAACCGTGAAGCATGGCCACTACTGGCTATGAGGGAGACCGGGAAACCAAGGCTTTTTGTAGCCTCTAGAGTGGGGACCAGGTGAGAGCAAAAGCAAATGGGAACAGACGTCGCGTTAGCCTGTCAACACATGTGAAACACATATAACTTCTATGCTATTCAGTTCTACTCAGTGGGACACAGTGTAGCAAAATGAAGGAAGAAATCAAAGCAGTTCCATCTGACGGGAGTTCATAATCTCGTTTCATTTATTTTGCCAAAATACAAACCAAAGCCACTGTTCAAGCTTTCCTTACTAATATTTCCTTTAATGTACTGTCTGATCTGACCCAATTTAACGTCCTGCCTGCACGCATTTGCTCATGCTGTTAGCTCAGCCTCAAGGGATCTCTTCCCGTTTCTACATATTAAACATTTCATTTCTTCTTTACAACCTAGCTCAAATATTCTCTCTCCCATGAAGTGTTCCCTAATCTCCCTAACTTTAAATTCTCTGTGAGTTCCCAAGATACATTAGTATTGTCTAAAATAACAAGAGCTTGAATGCTTTACATAGGATGATATCTCAACCTTCACAACCACCCAATGAAGTAGGTACTATTGTTATTCCCGTCCTATTGTTGTGAAACCGAAGTTCAGATTAAGTAATTGGGTGAAGAGCACACAGTTTGTAAGGGCTAGAGTGAAGATTCAACCCCAGCTCTATCTGATGCTGAAATCCATTCTCTTCCCATTATGCCATCACTTTCTCTATATACCCGCTGGCTGCAAAAGGGTAAACTAGGATAGGGAGAGCATCTTATTCACCTCTAATTACTCCCCTCCTATACTCACCCACTGTCTTGGAATTCAGAGGTGCTCACAAAGTTATTAAGTAAGTAAAGCTGAAGCCTCTGTCAATATGGCAGCAAAGTAGTACATCAGAAGATTAGAAATCAGGCTGTCTGGGTTCAAATCCTGACTTACTTAAGTTATTTATCTACCCTATACCACAATTTTCTCACCAGTAACATACGAACAATGATAGCTTCTCTGTCTCTACTGGGTTTAAATGAGACAATTTTGTAAAAAAAAAATCCATCTGTGCACTTGGTGGGACCTAGCATCCTCAAGACTAGTATGTTCCTTGAGCTCTTACAATATTTCGTTTATTATTTCTTCATCCCCTTCTACTATCTGTTTTGTCCCTGTAGAATCACTATCATGTGCACATTTAACCTTGTGGATCTATCATCCCTATCTCTTGGTGTGTCTCTTATACTTTTCATTTCTTTGTCTCTATGCACTGTGTTCTGGAAAAATCTCTTGATTCAACTTCGTCCGTGTTTAAGGTGGAAATTAAGCCAGTATACACCGTTAGGGCATTCTGTTTCGAGTCTTCCTGATTAAGTGTATATTCTGATTGTTTGATACCTATGCCATACTAGTGAGCAAATAGTTTTAATATCATTCCTAGGTGTGCTTGTTATTCTTTTCAGTCCATCTCTTGAGTTTTTTTTTATTTCAATGATCATATATTTCATTTCTAAAAGCTCTAGTTATCTCTTCCCTCATGCACTTCCCTCTAGAATCTCTCTGGGGATATTATACTTAATTTTAAAGTCTTTGATTTGCCATGTTAACTGTTTCTTCCACTTGGGGAGTTTGCTAACTTTATTTTATGGCTGTTCTTGGTTTTGTGCTTATATTTCTTTGAAGTATTTTATTATTCTGTCTATGGATTTTTGTTCCATGTAATGAATTTGACATTGCTAGCAATGAGGGGGTCTACATAGGTTTCATTTATCTGAATTAATCTGTAACGTCATTCTTTCAGTACAAAGACATATAAGTATTTTTGCATGGACCTTGTTCTGGCTGTATAATTACCAGCCACATGGGAGTGGAGCCTCCTTTATGAGCAGGTGATGCTATATGGGAAGCTCTGAGGGGAGGAAGTCTCCCTGAAAAATCAAAATCCCAGGGATATGCCTCTTCTGGCTTTGAAGTCCAAATTTATACTACCTACATGGTTTGATAATCCCAAACTATAAAACCAACGTGAAGAATTGGTCCTGGTCCAGTGATACCTCCTCAAGAACTCAATGTGCCAATTATCAGTTTGCTGCCTCTCAGCTCTAAATCTACATTTCTTGGCCATGCTTTGTGATACTGGACCTTGTAAACATTTCTCCTTTGCCAGATAGTGTAATGTTAGGCTTTGTCAAGTGAGGGTGCTGGAGGAACAGTGTAAAGCACAGAAGAGGCAAGAGCTCCTCTTTCTGGTCTGGTGTGTTTTTCTTTCCTGAATCTATGGTGCAACTGTCAATGATGTGCAGGAGATGGAGTGGTGCTCACCATTCAGCAATCTTCACCAGAATCCCAGCAGGTGGCATCCTTGCCAACAGTGTATAGGAGACCCAGTGGCACACACCCCCAGTGGCACACACCCCTGGCACCCTAACAGGCAGCTCCCTGCTCTCCAGCCCTAGCTCACTAGCCCCAGCTCACTAGCACCCTGGTGGGCAGCTCCTTGATCACCAGCCTTGGCCTTCCAGTTGTGGACCAGCTCTGACCTGTTGCACCTCAGAGGATTTCCCCACCATCCAGTGGGCTGCAACCCACCCTCTCTGATGAGGTCGAGGTCTGAGTCTTAGCCTAGGCGTGGGGAAGGGGCAGTGCTCTTTTAAGTTTTTTCATCCTTGGATCCTTTCCCTCAACTCTAGAGATAGTAGGGGCTCCCTGCAATGCTATTCCTGTGTTCTTCAGAATTCCCTTTTATCCATTTAGTAATCACCTTTAACTCATTAGTAATTCTTTGTATTAATGATGTTCAAATTACTGGTGTGTTTTATGTCTCCTTGCTGGACCCTAATTGATACACCTGGCAAAAGTAAATGCAAAGAGACCCAGTTGCATTGGCTACACATAGAAAGAAAGAAAAAAACCCCACCACTGTTGAACTTACAATAAAAAATTATAAGGCCTCATAAGGAATCAACTCACCACAAGTAGAAATCAGCAGACATAATAAGTGGAAGGATTAGAGCCCCCCCCAAACCAGAGATAATAGAATAAAATTAGAAAGAGAATATAAAATCAGAATATTTTAGATAATCAAAAACCTAAAAGAAGGATCAAAACACTAAGAACAAGACTCTATGAAAAAAGAACAGATAGATTAGGAAAAATAACCATAGAAATACAAAGATAAAAAAATACAGGCACTGAAAAAAGATTTCATGGATGAATTAAAAAGCAAATTAGACACAGCTAAAAAGAGAATAAATGAATTATGTAACAGATTTAAGGAAATGTTTCAGAATTTTGTGACACAGTGACACAAAGATTGAAAATATTTAAAGAAATTTAAGAGAGCTGGAAGATAAAATGTGTAAGACCTAGAGCAGTGTTTATAGTTTTCTACCTTTTGAGTAAGAAAGAGGAAAATGAGACTACGTATTCATATTTTATTTCAGTAAAAAACTCAAAGGGTGCACCAAAAATGATAAAGAATAGTACACCTGTGTGAATGTGCTTGTGGTAGGGGAAATGGTAGATGTGGGTGAGGGTGGGACTGAGATTTTTGTTACTGCATACATTTTATTAATTCTTTTTTTAACCTCGAGCTAATATCTCACTTTATTCTTTTCCAGTTTTGTTGAGATATAATTGACATTCAGCACCATATAAGTTTACAGTGTACAGCATAATGGTTTGACTTACATATATTGTGAAATGATGGCCACAGTAAGTTTAGTGAACATCCATCATCTCATATAAATACAAAAAAAAAGAGAAAGAAAAAAGAGTGTTTTTTTCCTTGTGATGAGAACTCTTAGGACCTACTCCTTAACTTTTAAATATACTATACAGCAGTGTTAAGTATAGTCATCATGCTGTACATTGCATTCCTAGTACTCGTGTATACATGTTATATTGGTTTAATTTACAAACCATGTGTGTTACTGTAGGTCCTCTGAGAAGCAGAAGCCAAGATGGAATCGGACATGCAAGAGACTGATTGGGGGAAATGCCCCTGTGTGTAAAAGGGGAGGGAGAACCAGAAAGTAGGAAAGAGTCTTCAGACCACAATGCAAGTCTGACCCCTGGCAAAAAGGGAGCGTTGCCTAGGCAGATTTTGAAACTGCAGTGCAGTTCTAAGAAAGGTTCAGCCAGGCTAATGAGGAGTCCTTAAGCCAAAGTAGCCCATCAGAGGAGTCACATGTCTTGCCAGAATGGGTCTGCCTTAGTATCCTTGCCCTGCTTAGTCACTGACTGAGAGCAGCCTGTGTGAAATGTGGCCTCGGTGGTTTCCATGCTAATGTGGTGGTGGATTCAGAGTGCAGCAGCTGAGGCCATCTGTCAGTTACACTCCCATAGCAAGAGATCTGAGTAGCATATTTTCAAAGCTGCCACCCCATGTGATTAAATTTTGTATTCAAAGAAGGACAAAATAAAGACATTTTCAGACAAAGACGGAAGGAGCTTATCACTCACAGACTGTCACTCTAAGAACCTCTGAAGGATTCACTTTGGGAAGAAATATTTTGAATCCTGAAGGACAGTGTAGGATGCAGGAAGTGATGGTGAACAAATAAATTGGTAAATATGGGGGAAAGAAATTGGTAAATATGCAGATAAATCTAAATAGGCATTGACTATTAAAAAAAACAAAGATGACAACAATAATTAATTCGGGTGTATTAAAAACAAGGTGGAATTAAAACATTGGCAATGACATGTAAAAATGGAAGGGGAAATTGGAGGTAGAGTATTTTAAGGTCCAGGCATCATTCAGGCTGTAAACAAGTTAAGATGAAGTCATAGTGGATTAGAGTGGGCCCTAAATCCAATGATTGGATTTGATGAATAGGAGAAAGTAAGGGGAGATTTACATAGAGAGATGCACAGAGGGAAGAAAGCCATGTGATGATGGTGGCAGAGACTGGAGTGATGCAGCTACAAGCCAAGGAACATAAAGAATTACCAGGAGCTACCATAAACTAGGAAGAGGAAGTATTCTTCACTACAGTCTTCAGAGAGAGCATGGCCCTGCCACACCTTGATTTTTGGGTTTTGCCTTCAAAACTGTGGGAGAATAAATTCCTGTTGTTTAAGCTAACAAGTGTGCGGTAATTTGTTATGGCGGCACTAGGAAACTAATACACTGCCAAACTCTTCCAGAGTGGCTGGACCAGTTTACATTCCCACTGCCAGTGTATGAGAGATCCAGTTTTTCTGCATCCTCACCAGCATGTGGTATCATTGTTATATTTTATTTTAGCTGTTCTAATAATTCTGTAGTGATATCTCATTGTGGTTTAAATTTGTATCTCCCTAATGACTAATGATGTTGACATCTTTCCATGTACTTATTTGCCATCCATATCTCTTCCTTGGTAAAATATCTGTTCAGGTCTTTTGCCTATTTTATAATTGGATTTTTTTCCTACATTTTGAAGTTTTTTACATATTCTACAAAGAAAGCTTTTAGCAGATATATGGTTGCAAATATTTTCAACCACACTGTAGTTTGTCGTTTCATCCTCTTGATAGAGTATTTCATAGTACAAGTTTTTAATTCTGATGAAGTCCAGTTTGTTAATTTGTTTCTTTTTTGAATTGTGATTTTAGTGTCATTTCTAAGAACTCTTCACCTAGTCCTGGGTCCTGAAGATGTTCTCCTATGCTTTCTTCTAAAAGTTTCATAGCTTTACATTTTACATTTAAACCCATGATCCATTTTGAATTAATTTTAGTACATACAATTTTAGTACATAGTGTGATGTTTAGGTCAAGGCTCACTTTTTTCTTTTTTCTATGAATGTCCAGTTGTTCTGGCGCAACTTGTTAAAAAGACTGTCTTTCCTTTATTGAATTGCTTTTGCATGTTTGTCAAAAATCAATTGGCCATTTCAACAAATAATGTTGGGAAACCTGGATATTCACAGGCCAGAGAATGAATGTGGACCGATACCTCACACCATATACAAAAATTAACTCAAATTTATCAAAGACCTAAATGTAAGAGCTCTCTGTTGTTCAGATTGTGTAATTTATATTGATTTGTCTTTGAGTCCACTGATTCTTTCCTCCATCCTCTCCAATCTACTATTGAACCCTTCCAGTGAGTTATTTCAGTAATTGTACTTTCCAGTAATTTCTTTTTTTCTTTTTTAATATCTTCTATTTCTTTGTTGAGAATTTTTTTCATTTGTTTCAAGAGTGTTTATAATTGCTCACTGAAGCATTTTTATGATTAATGCTTTAAAATCCTTGTCAGATAATTCCAACACCTGAGTAATCTCAGTGTTGGCATCTGTTGCAATTGTCCTGGTTTTTGGTATGAAAAGTTGTCTTTGATTGTATCCTCGGCATTTTGGGTATTATGTTGTGAGACTCTGGATCCTAATTAATCATTCTTAGCAGGCAGTCCTGTTTAGGTGTAGGGAATAAGTCCACCTTTTGTCCATTTGTAAAATTGGTTTGCTTGTTTTCTTATTAATGAGTTGTAAGAGTACTTTGTATATTCTGGATATACAAATCCTTTATCTGGATATGTGATTTGCAAATATTTTCTCCCAGTCTGTGCCTTTTCGTTTCATCTTCTTAGTGGTTTTTATTGGTGTTTCTTGTGGTGTTTTGCAATTAGAAGTTTAAAAGTTTTGAATTTTGATGATGTTGGATTTATTAATTCATTCTCTTATGAATCATACTTTTGGGGTCATATCTTTTCCTAACCAAGGAACCTTTCCTAACCTTGGTTAGGAAAAGGTCACACCTTTTCCTAACCAAGGTCCTTAAGATTTTCTCCTGTTTTCTATTACAGATTTTATAGTGTTGGCTTTTACATTTAGGTCTCTGATCCAGTTTAATTTTTTAGTATGGTGTGCATGTGGATGTCCAATTTCCTCAGCACCATTTGTTGAAAAGATTATCGTTTTCCCCATGGAAATGCCTAGCACCTTTGTCAAAAATCAACTGACCATAAATATAAAAGTTTATTTCTAGATTCTCAATTCTTTTCCATTGATCCATATGTCTGTCTTTATGCCAACACCATACTATATTGATAACTACAGCTTATAATAAGCTCTGAAATTGGGGAGTGAAAGTCTTAAACCTTGTTTTCTTTTTTTTTTTTTTGCGATACACGGGCCTCTCACTGCTGTGGCCTCTCCCGTTGCAGATCACAGGCTCCGGATGCGCAGGCTCAGCAGCCATGGCTCACGGGCCTAGCCACTCCGCGGCATGTGGGATCTTCCCGGACCGGGGCACGAACCTGTGTCCCCTGCATCGGCAGACGGACTCTCAACCACTGCGCCACCAGGGAAGCCCCTTAAACCTTGTTTTTTATTTTCAAAATTGTTTAGGGTATTCTAGGTCTATTCCATTTAATTTTAGGATCCATACTAAGTCAGAAACTGTGAAGGATCTGAGACTTTATCCTACTTTCCAACAAAGTGAGTCTGCCACAGTTTCACACACATATACTGACAGAAGACATCAGACCCCTGTGTCAGTGACACAGATGGTTTATCACTCACAGTAAAAGCAGAATCCAGAGTAGCATCTTGCATTAGCTCCCCATGTGGCTGTTCTCTACAGGGCAACACAAATGAGGGTCAGATGTTTACCTGCACATGCAGTGGGTTTCAGCACAGGAAAGGATCCCCCAAATTATGAGTCTCTAAGCTTATATAAGATTTGCTGGCACATCTGCCCATTCTCCTCTTTAGGCAGGGAGGAGGAGACAGACAGCCAGACAGACAAACAGACAGAAACAGAGACAGAGAGAATGACTTCATCTTTATTCAGGATTGTAAACAAATCTTCTTTGGGGAGGAGAGGGAAAGGCCTCTTAGATATATCACCTTGGAATGTAAGCAAATACCTCTCTTAAAGAGACATATCTCTAAATCTCTAGCTTCTAAAGCCTTTGCTGTTCAAACATGTTCTTTGCTCAGAAGACCTAACTACAGAACTGTGAAATATCCCATGGAAAATTGTTTCCCAACAATCAGTTTGTCAATTTCTGCCAAAAAAAAAAATCTGCTGGAATTTTGGTAGGAATTGTGTTAATCTACAGATCAGTTTGGGGAGAATTTCCATATTAATAATACTGAGTCTTCCAATCCATGAACATGAGATGTTTCTCCATTTATTTAGATCTTTTTTTTTTTTTTTTGGCGGTATGCAGGCCTCTCACTCTTGTGGCCTCTTCCGCTGCGGAGCACAGGCTCCAGACGTGCAGGCCCAGCAGCCATGGCTCATGGGCCCAGCCGCTCCGCGGCATGTGGGATCCTCCCGGACCGGGGCACGAACCCGTGTCCCCTGCGTCGGCAGGCGGACTCCCAACCACTGTGCCACCAGGGAAGCCCCCAGATCTTTTAAAATTTCCCTCATCAGTGTTTTTAAATTTTCAGTGTACTTGTCTTGTACTTATTTTGTTAAACTTATCCTTAAGTATTTTTATTATTTTTATTTTTTATTTATTTTTTAAGGATTTTTAAAATTTTGGATGTGGACCATTTTTAAAGTCTTTATTGAATTTATTACAATATTGCTTCTGTTTTTATGTTTTAGTATTTTGGCCATGAGGCATGTGGGATCTTAGCTCCCCGACCAGGGATCAAACCTGTACCCCTTGCATTGAAAGGCAAAGTCTTAGCCACTGGACCACCAGGGAATTCCCTATTTTTTTTTTTTTGAATTCCCTATTTTTAATGCTATTGTGAATGAAATTTTTTATTTTTGGAAATATAGTTGACATGCAATATTATGTTAGTTTTAGGTGAATGGAACTCTTTTCTTAATTTCACTTTGGATTGTTTATTGCTTGTAAATAGTAATACAATTGATTTTCATATACTGATTTTGTATCCTATGATTTTGCTGAACTTATTTATTGGTTCTAATAGTTTTTTGTATGTGAATTCCTTAGGATTTTCTACATATAGGATCATGTCATCTTCAAATAAAGTCAGTTTTACTTATTCCTTTACAATCTGGATGCCTTTTATTTTTCTTGGCTGATTGCACTGGCCAGAACTCCTGTACAATGTTGAAGTGGCAACAGTGAAGTGGAAAGAGTAGGCATCCTTGCTTTATTGCAGATCTTAAGAGGAAACGTCCACTCTTTTATCATTAAGTATGATGTTAACTGCAGGGTTTTTGTACGTCTTTATCAGGTTGAGGAATTTCCCTTCTATTCTAGGTGTGTTGAGAGTTTGTATTATGAATATCAAATGCTTTTTTTTCCTGTATCTATTGAGATGATCACATGGTTTCTGTCTTTTATGTCACATTGTTCATTTTCAAGTGAATTTAATTTTTCTGAACTTTTAGAAGGGAGATATGGATTTATAACTTTATGGCTAGAGCTCTCTCCTGCTGTTTTTGTTAAGTGTTGAAAACTATGGTGGCTCAATTTCTGAGATCTCCAGCCTCCATTCCCTCCTCTACTTTTTCTGGACTGGTTCTCTCCTTTGTCTGTATTGTCACTATCCTGTTCAATTTAGATTCATCAGCAGATTTCCTCAGTGTGGATCTTTATCATGAAAGGATGCTTTCACTGGTTAGTCCCAAAAGCTCATATGTTTCAGTCAGGCTGTTTTAGCCCTCTTAGACCTTACTGTAGATCCATGGTACTCAGTAGCTATTGGAATGTTATAAACTTTACAGTTTTAGCTCCTGTCCTCGTACTGGCTGTATGAGCTCTCAGTGAGAACCTGTTGGTTATATTGTTGTCCTCAGGTCAGTGAGAGTCCCTATTGCTTCCCTATGCTTCCTTCTGTACATAAGCTGATACTGTAAGTATTGTAGCTGTCACTAGTTTGTCCCTACTTGCTCATAGTTTGTGGGGTATTTTTGGGGGGGGATTTATCATCCAGTTTTGCTGCACAAATAGCTCCTATTTTAAAAGAAAGCTAGAAGCTAAATAACTTAAACATAAAAATGGGAAACCAAAGAACAAAAGTGAAGTATGTCAACTCCTGGGACCAGTACTGTGACAGATGTGTGTGTGTGTTATATAATCCCTTTTGTTGGACCACATCTTTTGTGCACCAGGTGGCAGAAATAATTGGGAATGGACAGGGAAAAAACAACAAAAAAAGTGATACTCTTCACCTCTACTACCACAACTTGCTAATTTCTTTTTTAACAATTTAATGAAAATCAAGTTACATTAGGGAGCATGGTATTATATTTTACACAAGGTAGTTCTGAGTGGAGAAGAAAGGCAATTAATGAGCTGGTGTTTTGGTGTTGCAACAGATGTAATTCGAATCCTTTAAATAAAGATGTTTGAGGTTTCTATCATGGTGGGATAATGAGACCTGTTATTATAGTATATTCTCTGTTCAAGGTGGGAGACCTTCAGACTGAATTTTACTCCCAACTGCCATCAGAAGACAAGTAAAATAAGCAAATATTCATGACCTAAGTACAAATGATTACTCAATAAAGTTAAAGTCCAACAAATGTGAAACCAGTGAAAGTAGTCTGGAGGCTCTAGGCAGATATTTTTAAACCAAATAACTGTGACCTTGATTATACCATAAGATGATTTATGCATATATAGATATAAATATCTAGATTCATATTTAAAAGTAAATATCTTAAAATCTGGCATGCTATGTGCTTAGAATTCTCAGTGACTAAAATAGGGAATTTCCATTTTTAAAAAGGAAGATGTCTCAATGGGATATTTCAAACCCACCTCCACACACACTATTCTTATCCCAAGAATTTTATTTCCATCGTTGTGCAACACTTTGAATTTCTCCACAAATAACTTTATACTTTTGCCTTAAATTCCCTAAATGCTTAAAATCATGTATCTTAAACCTTAAAAACATCCCTAGTTCACTTAATAATTTATGATGCCCAAGTTTGGAAGTGTAACTCCAATTCCTTAGCTGAGAATAAATTTTTAAAATTATTTTTAAGAATTACCAAAATCAAAAAAGTAAAGATTAACAAGAAGCATTTATCTTGAATATTGAGCCTTTATAATAAAAAGTAGGGGATCTACTTCTCTAGTCATTATATTTTATTGAGGAGCCATAGAAGGAAGCACATACTTGCAAAATGTTTTTAAGGTACACACATTTGAAAGCAAGTCTTAATTTTAAAATCAATCTAGTTTCAAACATTTTTCCAACTGCCTGGTATACTCCAAGTAGATGTCATAATAACTGGTTATGCTTTAAAATTATAGGAAGAATAATTAAAGGATTTACTAAGGAAAATTAAAATACATTGCAGAGTGATGATGTCCAAGTAATCTGAAAATTCAACTTACAATTAGCGCTAGTTCCAGAAGAGAGATTTATAGTAAGCAGAGCTTGGTGAATACAACTGTATGTCTAATATTATCTGTATCTAAGAAATAATTTATTTCACTTAAGCCTGTTCAAAATTGAGCTAACACTGAAAAAGAGATTAAGGTAAAAGATGAAAGGTTTTCCTGGATATCAACCAGTGTCCCCAATTTTTTAGGGCAGGGAGTGGGAGAAGATGAATGACACAAGAAAGGAAAGCGATCATGAAGGAATTGCTGAGAAGAAAAAAGAACACATACCCAAGAGCAAAACAAACAAAATCCTGGCTCTTGAAGATCTACAGTCTGGAGAAGAAGGAGGAGCCCATATTCACAACTCTTATGAATACACTGAATGGGGACCTGACAGACAACATTATCTTTTATTATTTAGAGTTATAGCTATTGATAGAATCAAAACGTTGTGATTGAAGGATATTGAAGGAATAGCTTGTAGAAAATATTTGCCCAGTGACCAGCATTATAGTTCTTAAAGCATAATCGTCAGCCAATAGTTCCCTGTTGAAACACATTTAATTAGAGTAGGCAACATGATTCATTGAAAATACTTACTGAGCCCATACAATGTGCCAGGGATCGTTCTAAACACTGAGATTAAAGAGAAAACAAAACAGATAGAAGTTCATACCTTCATAAAATTATATTGCGGTTGGAAAAACACAGATAAAAACAAGATAAATAAAATTATAGATAAAAATATAAAGATATAGATACAGATATAGACACAAAAAGAGCTATAGCAATAGAGCTAAGTGCTAAAGAGAAAAAACAAATGAAGCCAGGGAGGGGGATAAGATGTCTTGGGCAGCGGTGATGGTGGTGGTATGAAGATGAATAAGAAGGTGACATTAAATAACATCTGAAGAGAGTGAGGGTATTCAGGGAAAGAGAATTCCAGGCAGAGGAAAGGGCAAATGCCAAGATGTTGCGACAGGAGCTTGTCTGATGTGTTAGATGAATTACAAGAAGGCCAGTGTGGCTTGAGCAAAATGAGGGAAGGGAAGAGAAATAAGAGATGAGGTCACCTCTTAGAGTTACAATTTTTTCCTTGTGATGAGAACTTTTTAGGTTCTACTCTCTTAGAAACTTTCAAATACACGACACAGTATCGTGAACTATGGTCATCAGGTGGTACATTACACCCCCAGGGCTTATTTATCTTATCACTGGAAGTCTGTACCTTTTTTTACCACTTTCACCCAATTCTTCCATCCCCCCAGCCCCTGCCTCTAGCAACCACATATCTGATCTCTGTTTCTGTGAGTTTGGTTTCTTAGATTCTGTATAGAAGTGAGATCATACAGTATGTGGTATACAGTATGTACAGAACGGACTTCGGTGGTCTGACCAAATGAATAAATGATAGATATTAGCTAAACTCATTGTGATGATCATTTTGTGGTATACACCTTAAATTTATACAATGTTATAAGTCAATTATATCTCACTAAAACTGGAAACAAATAATGGCAACACCAAGTGTGGGTGAGGTTATGGAGAAACTGGATCTCTCATACATTGCTGGTGGAATGTAAGATGGCACAGCTACTCTGGAAAACAGTTTTGCAGTTTCTTTAAAGACTAAACACACTTCCAATATGGCCCAGCAATCACACTTCTCGGTATTTATTCCAGAGAAACAAAAAAACTTATGTCCACACCAAAACCTGTATATGATTGTTCATAGCAGTCTTATGTGTAATAGCCTAAAATTGGAAACAGCCCAGATGTGTTTCACACATGATGTTAAGCAACTTTGGTACATCTGTGCCACGGAGTACTCCTCAGCCATAAAAAGAAGTGACTACTTACTATATATAAAATAGAGAGCTAATAAGGACCTACCGTATAGCACAGGGAACTCTACTCAATACTCTGTAATGACCTATATGGGAAAAGAATCTAAAAAGGAGTGGACACATGTATATGTATAACTGATTCACTTTGCTGTACAGCAGAAACTAACACAACATTGGAAATCAACTATACTCCAATAAATTTTTTTTTAAAAAGAGGAAATGTGATTTAAAAAAAAAAAGAAGCGACTCCTGATACATGCAACAGCTTGGGTGAATCCTAAGGGATTATATTGAGTGAACAAAAGCCAATTTCAAAAGCTCACATACCTTGTGATTCTATTCGTACGACATTCTCTACCGACGAAATTATAAAGATGGAGAATAAATTAGTGGTTGCCAGGATTCGAGTTGGTGGGGTGACTATAAAGGGTTAGCAAAAGGGTGTTCTTTCCAGTGACAGTTCTTTCCAGTGACAGAAATGTTCTGTATCTTGATTGCAGCGGTGGTTACACAAATCTACACATGTGATAAAGTGACACAGAACTACACACACACATTGTACCAATGTCAGTTTACTGGTTTTGATATGGCTTCACAGTTAGGGAAGATGTAACTATTGGGGAAAATGAGTGAAGAATACCTGGGGTCTCTCTGTACTATCACCGCAATTTCCTGTGAATCTATAATTATTTCAAAGGGAAAAGTTGAAAAATGTAATTAAAAAACCAACAAAAAAACCCCTTTATTGAAAGACATTGAAGACCTAGAGAGAGAGAGAGAGGTCAGAGAGGTAATTGAGGGCAGCTCATGCCCCACCCATTGTGAGGTCTTATAACGATTCTGAGTGAGCTGAAGAGGAACTGGAAGTTTCACAGGTGTTGTATCATCAGACTTATGCTTTACCAGGACCACCCTGACTTCTGTGATGAGAACAAAATGAATCAAGAGAGGGCTTCTTTTTAAGATTAGAGAAATAACAGTTTCTTTGCAAGGTACACTAATGGAACAGTCCAGTAGAGAGGGGGGAAATTGATGATGCAAAAAAGAGAGGGGAGAATTATAACTTATCAGCGACTTAGCAAAGATAGCTAACTAGTCACCTTAAGCAATTGAAATATATCTAACATACTATATAATTTACTGATTTATTATACTTATTGTCTGTGGTCTATCTTCCCCCACTGGAAAGTAAACTGTACAGGGGCAGGGACTTTTTTTTGTTTGCTTGTGTATGCCAAGCATGTAATAGGTGCTCAGTACATTTTTGCTGCATGAACATATTCTTACAGGCATAAAGAAAAAAAAAGTTCTTGTCACATAAGCACAAGAACTTGCTTTGGAGTGTGGGGCAGCGCTTGGGATGATGGGAAGAAACGGTGCCTAAAGAAATACAGAGAGAAACGCCAAGCCAGCCATTGGTACGACTCCATCCTGTAGGGACACAGAAAGACATTGTCCTTTTATGCTTCATGTTTTATGCTTAGTTTTGAAATCCTTTTGTATCCAGAGTGAAATGTAGGGAAAGATTTTCATTCTCTATCACATGATTACCAGAAGTACACACTTGATAAATATAGTTTGAAGGACTACACTCCTTTTCAAAGGGCTCACCAGGCCAATGATTCTGGCATTAGGCCATATAATTTCCTAAAACATCCCCAACCCTGAGGTACACACACCAACCACTGCAAGAGTCATTACCAAAGATTAAATATTTTTATTTTCTTAAAGACTAATTTTAGGGAAGCATTAAAAATGGATTCATTTGGCCAGACCACAGAATTCAGTTCTGCCAATTTTCTTTATACAATATGCTGGGTATTCTCTCTTGACAGTAATCAAGGCCTGTGGAAAAAGAGCTTGTGCTGTGGTACACTGACCCTCTTGTCCAGAGTATTCAAGCATATGTCAGATTCTCTTCTCTGGTTTGGAAAAGTTAAGAAAGGGCATATTCTCTAGAACACAAGTTATAATTTCTAACACTTATAAGGGTACCTTATACGAAAACAATTCAGCTTGAATTGCTGTTTAAGGGCTGAAACTCACATACTGCTTTGAGCGTCAGTGTTCATTGCTCACCTAAGAAACTGGACATTATTGTAAGTGATAAATCAATTTATCTCTCTGTAACAGAAAATAATCAAGCACCTTTCCTGTCCTCAAAGAAACAGTTGTCGTCCTCATAACCTAGCAAGTTACAACTGAATTCATTATCTCATTCACACAAGACTGCCATTTTAATTTGTGGGAATTACTACAGCAAACAATTTTGTAAGTAGAATAGACAGAAGTCATATCTTTTAAAGGATTTCTTGATCTCTATATTTTAGGGAAAAGTGAATCTTTGATCTTTTGTGCCAGAGATGAACTGACCTGATTTGATAGGTTACTGGGTTTTTTTCATAATTAACATACAATATTATTGACATTTTTGTGTATATACACTTCTATGAATTCTAACACATCTATAGATCTGTGTAACCACTACCACAGTTAGGACAGAGAACAACTACATCACACACCCCACCCCACTTCCTCTTGCTATCTTGTTGTAGCAGGGGTTGGCAAACCACATCCGAGTCGAATCTGGCCTGTGGCCTATTTCTTAGGGCCAGAAGTTAAGAATGGTTTTTACACTTTTAAGCGTTGCAAAAAGAACAAAAGTAACAAACAAAAATATAGAAGAACATGCAACAGAGACCATATGTGACCCACAAAGCCTTCAAGTATTTACTATCTGTCCCTCTGCAGAAAACATTTTATAGTCATGCCCTTGCCCTGCCCCTAACCCTTGGAAACCACTAATCTGTTTTTTGTCACTAAAGTTTTATCTTTGAAAGATGTCGTACAAATGGAATCACACAATATGCAGCCTTTTGAGACTTTGGAGCACAACGCTTTTGAGAGTCATCCATGACTTTGCATTTGTCAATAGTTCTTTCCTTTTCATTGCTCAGTAGAATTCTATTGTATGGATGTACCACCACTGGTTTATTCATTTACCTGTTGAGGGACATTTGGGTTGTTTCCAGTTTTTGGCATCTATGAATAGAGCCGTTATGAACATTCATGTATAGATTTTTGGGTGAAAATAAGTTTTCATTTCTCTAGGGAAATACCTAGGAGTGGGATTGCTGGGTCATATGGTAAGCATATGTTTAACTTTATAAAAAACTGCCAAAGTGTTTTTCAGAGTGGCTGTACCAGTTTGCATTCCAACGAGTAAAGTATGAGAGTTCCACTTGCTCTGCTTCCTTGTCAGTATTTTTTATTGTAGCCATTCTAATAGGTCTATAGTGGTATTTCCTTGTGGTTTTCATTTGCATTTCCCTAATGGCTAATGATGTTTAATATCTTTTTATGTGATTATTTGTCATCCATATATCCTCTTTGGTGAAGTATTTGTTCAAGTCTTTTGCTATTTTTTAAAAAAATTTTAACTTAATTTTATTTATTTTTTTTGTAGAGCAGGTTCTTATTAGTTATCCATTTTATACATTTTAATGTATACATGTCAATCCCAATCTCCCAATTCATCTTAAAAAAACCTTTTTATTATGAAATAACTAAATTCATAGGATATTA
This sequence comes from Delphinapterus leucas, assembly GCF_059928025.1. NCBI lineage: Eukaryota > Metazoa > Chordata > Mammalia > Artiodactyla > Monodontidae > Delphinapterus > Delphinapterus leucas. The sequence goes on along the minus strand of NC_143150.1, from coordinate 96,683,311 downwards.
CAAAGATAGTACAGAGAGGTCCCATGTACCCTTCACCCAGGTTCCCCCAATGGTTACATCTTACATAACTATAGTAACAATATCAAAACCAGGAATTGACATTGGTATGATGTGTGTATATAGTTCTATGCCATATTGTCATTTGTGTAGATTTGTATAACCACCACTGCAAGTAAGATGCAGGGCTGCTCCATCACCACAAATATCTCCCTTGAGCTACCCCTTCATAGTTAGCCATAACCTCCCCTCAATCATCCCAATCCCTGGCACCCAGTAATTTGTTTTCCATCTCTATACTTCTGTCACGTTGAGAATGCTATATAAATGGAATCATATAGTCTGTAACAGTTTGAGATTGCCTTTATTTTACTCAGCATGATACTCTCAAGATCCATCCAAGTTGTTGCATGTATCAAGCGTTTGTTGCTTTTTATTGCACAGTAATTATTCCATGGCATAGATGTACCATGGTATGTTTAACCATTCAATTACTGAAGAACGTTTTGGTTGTTTTGAGTTTTTGGCTATTGCAAATAATGTTGCTCTGATCATTTGTGTACAGGTTTGTGTGGAGTGTGATTTCTGGGTTGTATTTTAAGATTTTGTCCATTTAAAAAAACTGGGCTGTTTGTTTTCTTACTGTGTAGTTTTGAGAGTTCTTTATACATACTGGATACAAGTCTGTCTTTCAAATGGATCATATTTTCGGTGTCATGTCTAAGGAATCTTTGCCTAACCATTGACAATGACGATTTTCTCCTGCTTTTCATTCTAAAAGGTTTACATTTAGATATGGGATCCATTTTGAATTAATTTTGGGACAAGGTATGAGACTTTGATCCAGGTTCACTTTTTTTTGGCATGTGGGTGTTCAATGGTTTTAATACCATTTGTTGAATAGTCTTTTCCTTCTCCGTTGAATTGCCCAGTATGGTATATCGTACAATGCAATGTTATTTGGCAATTAGAAAAGGAATGAAGTACTGATACTTGCTACAATAGGAATGAACCTTGAAAACATTAAACTAAGTGAGAGAAGCCAGTCACAGAAGGTTATGTATTGTATTCATTCCATTTATATGAAATGTCCAGAATAGGCAAATGCATAGAGACAGAAAGTAGATTCTGAGTTGACTGATAATAGATACAGGGTTTCTTTTTGAGAGGATAAAGTTCTAAAAGTGATTGTGGCGATAGTTGCAGAACTTTGTTAACATTACTAAAAAACATTGAGTTGTACACTTTAAATGAACTGTATGGTATGTGAATAGAATTTCAACAAAGCTGTTATAAAAACTTGTTTTTGAAGAAGTAAAAATGTTTGTGAAATCGAGCAATGACAGAGCATAGCAACAAGCAAAAATTGAGGATAACTGAGCAAAAAGTAAGTAGTTTCAGACAATTTTAGAGAAGGGCAATAGTAAGGGTTGCTCAGAAAGCTATTTTGACTTTATAAAGTGTTCAATGAGTTCTGAACTTAAATTTCTTTAAAATGACCAAAGCCTATCATTGAGCGCTCATAGGAGTGTAAACTGACATAACCTTTATGGAAAGCAAGTTGTCAATGTATACCAAGAGTTTCTTTTAAACCTTAAGAATCTTTTACCCAGTAATTCCACTTTGAGAAATTTATAATCCTAAGAAAATAACTTAAAATACATTCAAAGATTTATGGGGGGATGGAAGAGGGATGGATTGGGAGTTTGGGATTAGCAGATGCAAACCGGTCTATATAGGACAGATAAACAACAAGGTCCTACTGTAGAGCACAGGGAACTATATTCAATATCCTGTGATAAACCATGAGGGAAAAGAATATGAAAAAGAATGAGTATCTATGTATGACTGAATCACTTTGCTATACAGCAGTAATTAACACAACATTGTAATTCAACTATACTTCAATTTAAAAAAAGCAAAAAAAAAAATTGAATGGTAGAAGAAAAAATGTTTGTAGGAAGAAGGTACAGATGGAATGATGTGGGTGTTTAGAGAATAACCATTTCAATAAAATAGATACACTAAACTTTAAAAAAAGATTTATGAACAAAGATAATACTAAAAGTTTAGAGATAATTGAAGAGAACATGGCTAAGTACAACCATGCAATGAACATTGACCAGTCGTCGAAAAATCTGTTTTCTAACACCTTTATGGAGATGTAACTGATATATGAGAAACTGCATATACTTAAAGTATACAGTTTGATAACTTTTGACGTATATGTATCTATTAAAATATCACCTTCATAGGATAATGAACATGTTCATGTGTGTCAATAGTTTATTCCTTTTGACTTCCATTGTATGGATATACCATTTATTTATTCATTCACCTATTGATGGCTAGTTGGGTGATTGTTTCAAGTTCTTGGCTATTAAATAAAGCTGCTGTGAAAATTCATGGACAAGTCCTTGTATTGACATATGCTTTCGTTTCTCCTAGATAAATACCTAGAAGTGGAATAGCGGGATCACATGGCAGGTGTATATACAACCTCTTGAACAACTTCCAGTTGTCTTCCAAAGTGGTTGTACATTTGTACATTTTATAGTCCAATCAGCAGTGTATACAAATTACAGTTCTTTCACACCCATATCAACTCTTGGCACGGTCTTCATTTTAGCCATTTTAAAAGGTGTGGGATAGTATTTCATTGTGGTTTTTTTTCTTTTTTGGTCTGGTAAGAAGTATTTATTATCTTATTATTGGTTTGGGATTGTATATATGACCAATAGATCAAATCTGTTAATCAAATGTTATTTATTTATTCATTCAATCATTTTTTTATTTATTTATGCCATGCAGTGTGGCTTGAGGGAGCTTAGTTCCCCGATCAGGGATCAAACCTGGGTCCTCGGCAGTAAGAGCACAGAGCCCTAACCACTGGACTACCAGGGAATTCCCTTCATTGTGGTTTTAATTTCCATTTCCCAAATAACTAGTGATTTTGAACATTTTTTCATGTGCTTATTTGCCATCCATATATCTTCTTTGGTGAAGTATCTATACAAATATTTTGCTCACTTTTATTTTTTGGGTTGTTTGTTTTCTTATTATTGAGCTTTGAGGGCTCTTTACATATTCTCAATACAAACCCTTTATCACATATATGATTTACAAATATTTTCTCCCAGTATGTTGCTTATCTTTTCATTCTCTTAACAGTATCTTTTAAAGAGGAAAATTTTTACATTTTGATGAAATCCAATTTATCAGGTTTTTTTTCATGGATTGAGCTTTTGGTGCTATTTCAAGGAAATTTTTGCTTAACTCAAGACCACAGTTTTCTGTTTTCTTCTAGACGTTATAGAATTTTTACATTTAGGTCATTGATCTCTTTTGAATCCATTTTTGTTGTGAGGTGTGGATTCAAATACATTTTAATTTTGCATATGGATAGCCAGTTGTTCCAGCATAATTTGTTGAAAAGGCTATCCCTTCTCCACTGAATTGTTTTTGTACCTTTGTCAAAAATCAGTTGTCCATATGTGTGTATGTTTATTTCTGGACTCTGCTCCATTCCATTGATCTAATCACCTATCATGCCGTCAGTCCCACAGTGTCTTGATTACTGTAGCTTTATAATAAGACTTTGAAATCAATTAGTTTTATCTTTTAATTTTGTTCCTCTTTTTCACAGTTATTTTGGCTATTCTAGGTCCTTTGCATTGCTATGAAATTTAGGACCATCTTGTCAGCTTCTACCAAAAAGCCTGCTGAAATTTTGACTGGGATTGCATTTAATCTACAGATTAATTTGGGGAGAATTGACATAATAAGCCTTATGACACATGAATATAATATATCTCTCCATTTATTTAGGTCTTGTTTAATTTCAGCAATGCTTTGTAGTTTTTAGTATACAGATTTTCCACAGTTTTGTTAGGTTTACTGCTAAGTTTTTACTATTTTTTGATGCTACTCTAAATGGTATTTAAAATTTTTAATTTCTGACTGTTAATGGTATATAAACATATAATTGATTTTTGTATATTGATCCAAACTTCCATTCCTGGGACAAACCCCACTTGGTCATGACACATTATACTTTAATATATTGTTGGATTCAATTTGCTAAAATTTTGTTTAGAATTTTTGCACCTATGTTCGTGAGGGATATGATCTTTAATTTTCCCTTCTTGTAATGTCCTTATTAGGTTTTGGTATCAAGGTAGTGCCAGACTTATAGAATGAGTTGAGAAGTACTTCTTTCTCTTCAGTGTTTTTGTAAGAGTTGCAAAGAATTCCTATTAATTCTTCCTTAAATGTTTCATAGAATTCACCAGTAATGACATCTAGGCCTGGTATTTTCTTTGTAGGAAGGTTTTTAACTGAAAATTCAATTTATTTAATATAGTACTTTTTCAGTTTTCTGTTTTTCTTCAGTGAACTCAAGAAAATCAATTTTATTGCTCTCAAAGTAGCATCTTTGGGTTTCATTTGTTTTCTCTGTCATTTTCCTGTTGTCTATTTCACTGATTTCTGCTCTGATATTTATTATTTCCCTTCTTCTGCTTAGTTTGGGTTTAATTTGCTCTTCTTTTTCTAGTTTCTTAAGGTAGAAGTTAATGTAATTGATTTGAGACCTTCCGTATTTTCCAACATAAGTCTTTAGTGCTATAAAATGTGCCCTAGGTACTGTTTTAGTGGCATCCCACAATTGTGATATGTTATGCTTTCATTTTCATTCAATTCAAAATACTTCCTAATTTTCCTTCTGATTTCTTCTTTGACCCATGGGTTATTTAGATGTGTGTTATCTAGCTTTCAGGTGTTTATGGATTTTTCAGATATTTTTGTTGTTGATTTTTAATTTAAATTCCATTGTGCTTAGAGAACGTACTCTATATGACTTAGATCCTTTTAAATTTATGAGACTGATTTTATAGCTCCCAGTGTGGTCTATCTTGGCAAATGTTCCATACGCAGTTGAGAAGAATATGTATTCTGCTGTTGTTAGATGGGATGTTTTATAAATGTCACTTAGGTCAAATTGGTTGATTGTGTTGTTTGTTCAAGTCTTCTGTAGCTTTACAGCTTTTCTTTCTGTTTGCTCTATCAATTATTTAGAGGGGGTATTGAAGTAAACTATAATTGTGCATTTGTCTACTTTTCTGTTCAGTTCTCTCAGACTTTGCTTCATATATTTTGAAACTCTGTTATAAGGTATATGAATGTTTTGGATTATGTCCTCCAATGAATTGACCCCTTTATCAGTATGAAATGATCTCCTTTTTCCCTGATAGTATTCTCTGCTCTGAAATCTACTTTGTCTGATATTAATCTAGCTGCTCAAGCTTTCTTTTGATTCGTGTTAGCATGATATCTCTTTTTCCATTATTTTACATTTAATCTACTTACGGTTTTATATTTAAAGTGAATTTCTTAACTTGTACTCTGATGAGAAAAAAATTTAGATAATTGTGTGATGAAAAGGAACCAGCAAAGTTAACTTAAAAAGTACTAGAGCCCAGTTGAAAAGACAAGCCTACGTAATAAGTATCTGGGCTTGTACTTTCAAATGAGTAAGAACTCTGATTTTTTTTTTTTGGTTGAGATTTTTCCTTACAGATACAACTGGGAAGTGACTAAGTTCTGGCTAATAAGATGTAAGCAGAAGTTATAGGTGGGGATTCTGGGAAAGCTCTTTTAAAAGGAAGTTGACTCACCTGGAAAGTGGTCTTTTGCCCCTTTTCCCTTTCCTCTCTCTTCCAGCCTGGAATGTAGACACAATGGCTAGAGTTGCAGTGGCCACCTTGCAACCATGAGGCAAACTTTCGGGTGGAAGTTGTATGCTAAGAAGGGCAAAGCAACAAGATAGGCAACACCTGGGACTTGGATGACTTCATGGGCTTGCCAGGCCACCACTACATTGCCTACCGCTATCTGCAAAAGAGAAAAATAAACTCCCAATCTATTTCAGCCATTCTTTTTTTTTTTTTTGCGGTACGCGGGCCTCTCACTGTTGTGGCCTCTCCCGTTGCGGAGCACAGGCTCCGGACGCGCAGGCTCAGCGGCCATGGCTCACGGGCCCAGCCGCTCCGCGGCATGTGGGATCTTCGCGGACCGGGGCACGAACCCGTGTCCCCGGCACCGGCAGGTGGACTCTCAACCACTGCGCCACCAGGGAAGCCTGATTTCAGCCATTCTTTATTGAGTGTCTGTTACTAGCAGATGAACACAATTCCTAAATGATGCACTCATATCCACGTGGTAAGCACCATCTTCTCCCCCATCCTCTTCTTCAGGTGAGACCAGTGTGAACCTGACGTGGAATACTGTGGACCACTAAGTTAAGGTTGTGTCTCAGCCAGTCTTTCCCTCTACTTCCAAACATTGTGCCTGACTAATAGTAGGTACTCAGTAAAAATTTATTGACCAATCAGGGGCCTGGTTTAGTCTGGATCCATAACTCTCAGACTCCAGTCTCCAGTTTGGTCAGGTTAGCCGTGTTCTATAGCCATCGTGGATCCTGCTTGAAAACAGCAAACAAACCTTGCTTCACTTTCAAGGTAGTGGAATCCAAAGCAATCATGAGGATATTTAAAATAGTAAAGGGTCTTTAAAAACAGGAGATCAGGACAATTCCTAAAATGATAAAAGGCAGATGACAAGAAAGGTAGAAGAAGAGATCCCGGGTCTATGTTTATTTCCTAATCCAGCTCTCTGTGGTATATTTTATGTCTCTTGTTCATCTCTCCTGCCCTTTGGAGCACAAATGCTCATCTGCTTAAGCATTTGTAAAATTATCATTTAAAATAGAGTGACCTACATAAATAAGTAATTATCATGGATTAATAAATAATAAGCAAAGGAAGGAAGAGGGAATACACACACATGCTCATGGGTGACACACATAGAGAATCAACAGTGGTGATCTTCCAGGTCACCAGGACAGGGGAAAACCATGAGGGAAGAGAGAAGAGGCAGATTCAGAATATGCCCAGAAAAGGTTCACAATAAACATTAGAGGAAGGAAGCCTTGCAAACTAGATAAATTTTCTCTGACTTTCAAAAATGCATTTTAAATTGCCTGGAATTGCTGGCACCTGGCTCTCCTTCCAGACTGCGGGGACTATGTTATCCCTATGACAAGCCTACAGCCAAAGAAAAGAAAATCTGTTAGCCCTTCAAACAAGAAGGTCCTGGAGACCATGTCTCTAGGAAAGAGGACAGGAAGCAGTTTAAGCCATAGAATGAACTTCTCATACACCTTTTTCTTGTGACACAAGGTCAGGAGTTTATGATCCTAACATCATGGGAGTGTGTTTGGTTCCTAATTTGAAGACTATGTGGCATATGATAGAATAATCAGAGGCAGTAGGGTGGACTTGTAGGAATAGAACCATAAGAAGTCATAGATTCAGGGCTTCCCTGGTGGCGCAGTGGTTGGGAGTCCGCCTGCCGATGCAGGGGATGTGGGTTCGAGACCCGGTCCGGGAAGATCCCACGTGCCGCGGAGTGGCTGGGCCCGTGAGCCATGGCCGCTGAGCCTGCGCGTCCGGAGCCTGTGCTCCGCAACGGGAGAGGCCACAACAGTGAGAGGCCCGCGTACCGAATAAAAAAAAAAAAGTCATAGATTCCGACTTTTTGTCCTCACTATACTTGTAACTTTCCCATCACAATTTTGTCTCTTGCATTTTATCCTTGTCTCAGCATATTTTTTTAATTTTATTTTTTACATGATATTTTCTTTTTCCAGCTTTTTTATTTTGAAAATTTTTAATCCTACAGAAAAGTTGTAAAAATAGTACAGTGAATACCCACATACCCTCCACTTATACTCACCAGTTGTTAACATTTTGCCATACTTGTTTTCTATTTAAGTGTTTTTGTGTAAATGTTCACACACACACACACACACGCATGCACTCTTTTTTTGTGAATGATCCGAGAGATTTAAACATAAGTTTCAGACATCTTGACATTTCACTCATACATACTTCAAGCATATTTTTATTAAGAAATATTACATTCTTCTATATAACTATAATACAACTATCACACTTAGGAAAACTATCACACTCAGGAAATCTAACATCGATATGCCTGTTATCTAATATGTATTCTGTATTCCTATTTCTTCCATTGTCCCAGTAACAATAATGTCCTTTATACTGCATTTTTAATATCCACGATCCCATTAAAGATCACACATTGTATTTAGTTGCCATGTCTCTTTACCTTCTTTTAAAGATATTTCCTGAACTTTTTTATCTTTCATGACATTGACATTTTTAAGAGTCCAGGTCAGCTATTTTGCATAATGTTCCTGAATTTGGTTTGTCTGATCATTTCCTTATGATTAGAATCTTTTTTTAAACAAAAACCCATGGTTTATTAAGAAATCCATCTTACAGTCAAGAGTGTGCCATAGTTTCATTGTTAATACTTTTCTTGGTGGTAGTAAAATATTACAATCACTCATCTACGAATGCATTAGGAGTGAACCTAATTATCCAGATTTATGAATAATTCCCTCGGAAGGAAGTGAGATGGATGCGTTTAGATGTTTCACGTGACCTTAGTATTCTGTGAGAATCTTTTTTTTTTTTAAAACAGGAATACGGCATGCATGATGTGTGTCCTCAACGCATCACATCACAGAAAGCCTGATGTCAATTTTTCCCATTTTGGTGACGTTAACTTTGCTCATTTGGTTCAAGTGGTATCCACCAGACCATTTACAAAAGTATCATTTTTTTCTCTGTGTAATTAATAATCGTAACTAGTGGTACTTTGAGACTGTGTGACTATATCCTTCCCTAACGATGTTTCACTCAATGATTTAACATCTACTGATGATTCTTGCCTGAATCAATTACTACAGTAGTGATTGCAAAATGTTAGTTTTCTAATTCTAACAATCCTACATTTATCAGCTGGCATTCTTCTCTAAACAACTTTCCCTCCGCCCACCCCCCCCATCCTTAATATTTTTAATGAGTAGTGTCAGCATGAATTATTTTTTAATTCAACGTGTTATAATCTATTTTAGTCGTTATTCATTTTGATACACAGATTGTCGCATGTTTAGCAAGTGGGAGCCCTTTCAAGCTAGCTTCTGTCTTCCTTTTACATGATCTCATCAGTTTTTGAGTACTGCTTCCATATTTCCTGGCACAAGATATTCCAAGTCACTCTTATAACTCACCTATTCCAGCCTAGAGTCATCCACTTCTCCAAAGAGCCCTGGTTCTTTTTAATGGGATATAATTTCTACAAAAGAAGATCTGGGAGCCTAGGTGTGCTTATTACTGTTGAAGTATTAGCCACAGATATTTTAAACAGAAAAGAAATACCATTGCCCTCACACCAGTCAGAATGGCCATCATTAAAAAGTCTACATATAATAAGTGCTAGAGAGGGTATGGAGAAAAGGAAACCCTCCTGTACTGTTGGTGGGAATGTAAATTGGTGCGACCACTAAGGAAAATAGTCTGGAGGTTCCTTATAAAACTAAAAATAGAGTTACCATATGATCATGCAATCCCACTCTTGGGCATATATCTGGAGAAAACTCTAATTTGAAAAGATACATGCACCCCAATGTTCCTAGCAGCACTATTTACAATAGCCAAGACATGGAAGAAACCTAAGTGCCCACTGACAGATGAATGGATAAAAAAGATGTGGTAGGGCTTCCCTGGTGGCGCAGTGGTTGGGAGTCCGCCTGCCGATGCAGGGGACATGGGTTCGTGCCCCGGTCCGGGAGGATCCCACATGCTGCAGAGCGGCTGGGCCCGTGAGCCATGGCTGCTGGGCCTGCACGTCCGGAGCCTGTGTTCCGCGGCAGGAGAGGCCGCAGCAGTGAGAGGCCCACGTACCCCCGCCAAAAAAAAAAAAAAAAAACAGATGTGGTACATATACACAATGGAATATTACTCGGCCATAACAGAGGATGAAATAATGCCATTTGCAGCGACATGGATGGACCTAGAGATTATCATACTAAGTGAAGTAAGTCAGACAGAGTGACATATCATATGATATCACTTATATGTGGAATCTTAAAAATAATGATACAAATGAACTTATTTACAAAACAGAAATAGACTCACAGACATAGAAAAAAAACTTATGATTACCAAAGGGGATAGCAGGGGGTGGGGGGAGAGATAAATTAGGAGTTTGGGATTAACATATACACACTACTATATATAAAAGAGGTAAACAACAAGGACCTATTGTATAGCACAGGGAACTATACTTAATATCTTATAATAACCTATAATGGAAAGAATCTGAAAAAGAATATATATATATATATATGACTGAATCATATATATATATGTATATATATCATATATATGTATATATATATCATATATATGATATATATATACATATATATGGTATATATATATCATATATATGATATATATATATCATATATATATACGACTGAATAATTTTGCTGTATACCTGAAACTAACATAACATTGTGAATTAACTATACTTCAATTTTAAAATGGTTATAAAAAAAGAAAAATCATTGAAAATGATAATTTCAGATGGACTCTGTATGGATGAATGAGACAGGAATGTAAAAAAAGTAAGAATATTTTAGAAGGTAGGTAATAATTCCAATAATGATTTTTATTTGTGTAAGATAATCTAAGTGCATGACACCTAGTAATGTCAAAATTGAAGCTCAGAGAAATTCCAAAAAGCTACACTGAACATGCCCTCATCAACACGGTAATATGTATGTTCCACATATAATCTAGAAAGTGATTTGCATCATTTAATGTAGATTTTAAGCTCCAAATTTATATTTATAGTAAAATTTTCTGCCTAAGTTCTCAACCTCATTTGTACTTACAACTATGTTCAGATTTTTTTTGAGGAGGGGGGAGAAAAGATGAATGAAGAAAGAAAAAGGAACCACAGAGTGCTTCAATTAGAGAAAATCACTGGATTTCTGGTAGTTGAATTTATCATCTGAATGAGTCTTGGCATAAAGCATAGGTTTATAAGGGGATTTCTTTAATTCTCAGGGTTTCTGTGTGACACAAGCTATTAACAACTATGCAATACTTCCCACTCCCTCTAGAACTGAGCAAAGTAGGAGCTTTCATAAATTATTTTAAAATAAATAGTGGTTGTATATATAACACACATAAAGCTGAGCTATACCATGTTCCAGTCTTAACACAGTGCTCTTTTCAAAGAAATGTCAGTTCAACGTTCAAGAAACAATTTCAAAAGCAATTTAATTTTTTAATAAAATAATTTTTAAAATTCCAAGAGGGGTTCTATTCCTATTATACAAGAAAACTTTCTCCTCATCTTTATTGAGGTATAACTGACAAAAAACTGTATATATTTAGGTGTCTGATTTGATGTTTTGACATACATATACATTATAAAATAATAACCACAATCAAGTTAATGAACATATCTATCACCTCCCATAATTACCTTTTTTCTCTGTGTGTGTCTGTGTGTGTTGAGAAAACTTAAGATCTACCCTCTTAGCAAATTTCAAGTATACAATATGGTATTGTTGTCTATAATTCACATTGCTGTGCATTAGAGCATCAGAACTTATTCATCCAGAAACTTTGCACCCCTTGACCAACATCTCCCCGTGGCCCTCTCCATACAGCCCCTGGCAATCACCATTCTACTTCCTGCTTCTATGAATTCAACTATTTTAGATTCCTCATATAAGTGAGATCATGCAGTATTTGTCTTTCTGTGTCTGGAATATTTCACTCAGCATAATGTCCTCCAGGTTCATCCATGTTGATACAAATGGCAGGATTTCCTTCTTTTTAAAAACTGAATAATATTGCATATTTTATACACACACACACACACACACACACACACACACATACACACACACATATCTTCTTTATCCATTCATCCATTGATTGACATAGGTTGTTTTCATGTCTTGGCTATTGTGAATAACGCTGCAATGAACATGGGGGGGGTACAGATATCACTTCAAGATAACTGATTTCATTTCCTTTCGGTTTATACCCAAAAGTGGGCTTGCTGAACCATAAAATAGTTCTTTATTTAATTTTTTGAGAAACCTCCATACTGTTTTCCATAATAGCTATACTAATTTACATTTCCACCAACAGTGCACAAGGGTTCCCTCTTCTTCACATTATTGCCAACACTTCCTATCTTTGGGGGTTTTTTGATAATTGCCATCCTAATAGGTGTGAGGTGATACCTTACTATCATTCTGATTTGCATTTCCCTGGTGATTAGTGATGCTGAGCACCTTTTAGTGTACTGTTGACCATTTGCCTGCCTTCTTTTGAGAAATGTCTGTTCATGTCCTTTGCCCATTTTTAAATTGGGGTGATGGTTTTGTTTTGTTATTGAGTTGTATGGGTTCCTTATATATTTTGAATATTAACTTCTTATCAAAGATGTGGTTTGCAAATATTTTCTCCCAATCTATAGGTTGCCTTTTCACTCTGTTCATTGTTTCCTTTGCTGTGAAGAAGCTTTTTAGTCTGATATAATCCCACTTGTCTATTTTTGCTTTTGTTGCCTGTGTTTCCAGTGTCATAACCAAAAAATCATAGCCCAGACCAATGTGTAGAAGCTTTTTCACTATGCTTTCTCCTAGTAGTTTTATGGTTTCAGGTCTTACATTTAAGTTTAATCCATTTTGAGTCAATTTTTGTATATGGTGTGAGATAAGTGTCCAATTTCTTTCTTCTGCACGTGGATATCCAGTTTTCACAGAACCATTTATTAAAAGATTATCCTTTTACCATTGTGTGTTCTTGGCACCCTTGTTGAAGATCAGGGGACCGTAGGTGAATGGATTTATTTGGGGGCTCTTTCTTTATTCTACATGGGAAAACTTTAAAAAACATTTTTCCTCATTTCTCCTTCTCTTTCCATCCCCCAACCTCAACATCACACATACATGACAGAGACCCCGAAGGGTCTCCCTCCAAAATCCTCCATCCTCTCTCAAACTCATTTAGAGGTTGCTTTTGTCTTTTTCTGCCTCTTTTAACACCTTCCAGCTCTACTCATATCTCTTCTGCTAGTACCCTCTGCCCTTTTTGGTATAAATCAATTAAGCTTATTCAAGTACCTCTAACTTGTCCCCTTCACCAATTACTCAAGCCTGGAACCTAGCTTCTTATTGGACAGGGAAGTGGGTTAGGTTATGGATAATTCTCTGATGTTAAAATGTTTCTCCCCACTCATATATATTCGTTACATATTAGTTATAATTTAGTGCAGCTGCCAACATGTGCCTTATTTAATGCAGGACAAAAATGAAAATCTTATTCCATATTTTGTATCAAGTTTTAGATGTACAAAAGTAAGTACTCCAGGGGGGGTGCTTTGAAAACCCCCATGGAAGCTTGACTTTCTGGTACCTCCCAAGGAATTGCTTTTCCTTCCTATGAAAAAGAGATTTTTAAAAATATTTGTGATCAGTGTTTTAAAGCAAGATCTGCCAAACATTACTGTATCTTTCTATGGAGGTACCTACATGTTTGTACCCAGGAAGAATAAATAACAACTGCAAATCCCATTCTTATATTTCAGGATCCTAAGGGCAACCCCACTTCATCCTAATCTATGTAGAAAGTTTGCCTGGTTGTTTAAGGCTTAATTTTTAAGGGAAAAAAAGAATGCAGAAACATTGCCTACTATCAGGCTAAGAGAATTAACAATAGCCAAGATAATATATCAGTTGTAAAGACTCTCAGTTCTGTTTCAGTGGCAAATATTAGCCTGAAGCACTCAAGCACCAGATCAACTGGAACCTAATGGATAATGATGTTGACCTTTTCTGACCCTTGTGACTTCAATCAACTAAAGCTTAGACTCTGTCGACCACCCAAGCCCTTTCATGAATATGTATGTACCCTTAGCTTAAAACTTCCCCAATTTTGCTGTTTGGGGAGACACTGCTTTGGGAAAGATCTCTGGTGCTCTCCTTACTTGCTACAAGCAATAATAAATCCTTCATCCTCCTGATCTTTGGCTCGGTTGGTCTTTTGGCTTGATACCCACCAAGAGGTGAACCCAGTTTTTGGGTAACACTGGCACTTGCAGAGGTGGTGGATTAGGAGTTGTCTCAAACTATGACTGGCATGCCAGGACCGTCCCAGCATGCACCCCGGCCCACACCTGGTGCCCGCTCCAGCCCCTCTTGTTTCAGTGCTGCTCTCCTTTGGGGCAAAAGTGCTATTGCTGGCAGAGGGGAGACTACACACATAGAGGGAAAGAAACCAGTTTGGACCTGACCCTCAGGGCTTCTTCTCCAGCACCTTTGAACCTGACCCCACCCCCAATAGGGTGGTGATGGACACTGAGCATAGAAGAAGCCCCAGCTCACACCTGTTCCTGACTAGTGCACTTCCATCTCTACCCCACCTCCCACCAAGGTGATAGCTGCCAGCACACCCTGGGGGAAGGTGTGACCCAGGCTCATATCAGATCCAGCTCTCCCACCAAAGCCACCGGGCACATGCAGACTGCAAAGGGATGCTCCCACACAAGAACACCCCTTCAAGACCAGTATACGTAACTGTTTCACCTAATTTCATAGAGACAGAGAAAGTTAAATAAAATGAGAAGACAGAAGAATTTGTTTCAAATGAAAAAACAAAATTTTTTAAAATCCCTGAAAAAGTAACTAATGAAACAGATAAACAATTTACTGGATAAAGAGTTCAAAGCATTAATAATAAGAATGCTAACTGAACTTGGGAAAAGAATAGATGAACACAGTGAGAATTTTAACAAGGAACTAGAAAATATACCAAAAGAACCAGTTAGAGCTGAAGAATACAATAACTAAAATGAAAAACACACTACAGGTATTAACAGCAGACTAGGTGATACAGAAGAATGCATAAGTGATCTGGAAGATAGAATAATGGAAATCACTCAATCAGAACAGCAAAAAGAAAAACAAATTTTAAAAAATGAGAACAGTTTAAAGGATGTCTGAAACAACATCAAGCATTCTAACATTCACATTATAGGGGTCCCAGAGGAGAAGAGAGAAAGGGGTTGAAAATGTAGTTGATGAAATTATGGCTAAAAACTTCCTGAACCTGAAGAAGGAAACAGATATCCAGGTACAAAAAGCACAGAGAATCCCAAACAAGATGAACCCAAAGAGCCCCACAGCAAGACATATCATAATTAAAATGGCAAAATTTAAAGAGAAAGATAGAATTCTAAAGGCACCAAGAGAAAAAGAGTCACATACAAGGGAACTCCCATAAGGCTATCAGCAGACTTTTCTGCAGAAACTCTGCAGGACAAAACAGAGTGGCATGATATAAAGTGCTGAAAGGGAAAAACCTACAACCGAGGATACTCCACCCAGCAAGGTTATCATTCAGAATTGAAGGAGAAATAAAGAACTCCTCAGACAAGCAAAAACTGAAAGAGTTCATCAATATTAAACTGACTCAAAAGAAGTGTTAAAAGGTTTTCTGTAATTAGAAAAGAAAAGGCTACAGCAAGAAGTAAGAATTTATAGGAAAGGAAATATCCCACTAATAAAGGCAAATATACAGTAAAGGTTGTGGATCAACCTCTTTTAAATACATTAGTATGAAGATTGAAAAAAATTACAATAATTACAATATACAGTAAAAGGATAAGCATGAAGATGTAAAATATGACATCAAAAACACAAAACGTGGGTGAGGGGAGTAAAAAATATAGATCTTTTAGAACGTGTTTGAACTTAAATGACTATTTAAAACAAGTAGATATAGTGATAGGTCAACAAAAATGAAACCCATGTTAACCACAAATCAAAAACCTTCAATAGATACACAAAAATGAGAGAGAAAAGAACACAAGCATACCGCTAAAAAAAATCACCAAACTGCAAGGGAAGAAATTAAAGGAGAAGAAAAGAGCACAGAACAACTACAAAAATAACCAGAAAACAAGTAACAAAATGGCAATAAGTACACACATATCAATAATCACTTTAAAAGTCAATGGACTAAATTCTTCAATCAGAAGACATAGGAAATGCCATGTGATAACACCTATATGTGGAATCTAAAATATGACACAAATGAAGTTATCTGAAAAACAGAAAGAGACTCACAGACATAGAGAACAGACTTGTGGTTGCCAAGGGGGAGGATGGGTAGGGGAGGGATGGGTTGGGAGTTTGGGATTAGTAGATGCAAACTATGATATGTAAAATGGATAAACAACAATGTCCTACTGTATAGCACAGGGAACTATATTCAGTATCCTGTGATAAACCATAATAGAAAAGAATATGAAAAAGAATGTGAATATATATATATAGATAGATAGATGTATAACTGAATCACTTCGCTGTACAGTAGAAATTAATACAACATTGTAAATCAACTATACTTCAATAAAATAAAATTTTTAAAAAGACGTAGGGTAACTGATTGGATGAAAAAACAAGATTCATCTATATGCTGCTTACAAGAGACTTACTTCAGAGCTAAAGACACACACAGACTGAAAGTAAGGGCATAGAAAGAGACATTTCATGCAAATGGAAATGATAAGGAAGCTGGGGTAGCAATACTCACATCAGACAAAGCAGATTTTAAAACAAAGTTTATAATAAAAGATGAAGTGTATTATATCATGATAAACTGATCAATACAAGAAGAGGATATTATACTTGTTAACATATATGCATCCAATATAGGAGCACCTAAGTATATACAGCAAACACTGACAGACATAAAGGGAGAAATTGACAATAACACAATAATAGCAGGAGATTTTTAACACCCCAGTGACATCAATGGACAGATCATCCAGACAGAAAATCAATAAGGCAACAGAGGTCCTAAATGATAAAATAGACCAGTTGAACTTAATTGATATCTACAGGACACTACATCCGGGGAGAAAAAAAAAAAGAAAACACATAATACACATTCTTTTTAAGCACACATGGAACAATCTCTAGGATAGACCACATACTAGGTCACAAAACATCAATCCAAGAAGAAAATATAACAATTATAAATATATATGCACCCAACATAGGAGCACATCAATACGTAAGACAACTGCTAACAGCTATAAAAGAGGAAATCGACAGTAACACAATAATAGTGGGGGACTTTAACACCTCACTTACACCAATGGACAGATCATCCAAACAGAAAATTAATAAGGAACACAAGCTTTAAATGACACAATAGACCAAATAGATTTAGTTGATACTTATAGGACATTCCATCCAAAAACAACAGATTACACTTTCTTCTCAAGTGTGCATGGAACATTCTCCAGGATAGATTACATCTTGGGTCACAAATCAAGCCTCAGTAAATTTAAGAAAATTGAAATCATATCAAGCATCTGTTCTGACCACAACGCTATGAGATTAGAAATGAATTACAGGGAAAAAACCGTAAGAAACACAAACACATGGTGGCTAAACAATACATTACTAAATAACCAAGAGATCACTGAAGAAATCAAAGAGGAAATCAAAAAATACCTAGAGACAAATGACAATGAAAGCACGATGATCCAAAACCTATGGGATGCAGCAAAAGCAGTTCTAAGAGGGGAGTTTATAGCAATACCAGCCTACCTCAAGAAACAAGAAAAATCTCAAATAAACTATCCAACCTTACACCTAAAGGAACTAGAGAAAGAAGAACAAACAAAACCCAAAGTTAGCAGAAGCAAAGAAATCATAAAGATCAGAGCAGAAAAAAATGAAACAGAAACAAAGAAAACAATAGCAAAGATCAATAAAACTAAAAGCTGGTTCTTTGAGAAGATAAACAAAATTGATAAACCATTAGCCAGACTCATCAAGAAAAAGAGGGAGTGGACTCAAATCAATAAAATTGGAAATGAAAAAGAAGTTACAGCAGACACTGCAGAAATACAAAGCATCCTAAGAAACTACTACAAGCAACTCTATGCCAAAAAAATGGACAACCTGGAAGAAATGGACAAATTCTTAGAAAGGTATAACCTTCCCAACTGAACCAGGAAGATACAGAAAATATGAACAGACCAATCACAAGCACTGAAATTGAAACTGTGATTAAAAATCTTCCAACAAACAAAAGTCCAGGACCAGATGGCTTCACAGGTGAATTCTATCAAACATTTAGAGAAGAGCTAACACCCAGCCTTCTAAAACTCTTCCAAAAAATTGCAGAGGAAGGAACACCCCCAAACTCATTCTGGATGATGAGGCCACCATCACCCTGATACCAAAACCAGACAAAGATACTACAAAAAAAGAAAATTACAGACAAATATCACTCATGAATATAGATGCAAAAATCCTCAATAAAATACTAGCAAACAGAATCCAACAGCCCATTAAAAGGATCATACACCATGATCAAGTGGGATTTATCCCAGGGATGCAAGGATTCTACAATACACGCAAATCAATCAATCTGATACATCATATTAACAAATTGAAGTAGAAAAACCAAATGATCATCTCAATAGATGCAGAAAAAGCTTTCAACAAAATTCAACACCGATTTATGATAGAAACTCTCCAGTAAGTGGGCATAGAGGGAACCTACCTCAACATAGTAAAGGTCATATATGACAAACCCACAGCAAACATCCTTGTCAATGGTGAAAAACTGAAACCATTTCCTCTAAGATCAGGCACAAGACAAGGATGTCCACTCTCACCACTATTATTCAACATAGTTTTGGAAGTCCTAGCCACGGCAATCAGAGAAGAAAAAGAAATAAAATGAATACAAATTGGAAAAGAAGAAGTAACTCTGTCACTGTTTGCAGATGACATATTATACATAGAGAATCCTAAAGATGCCACCAGAAAAGTACTAGAGCTAATCAATGAATTTGGTAAAGTAGCAGGATACAAAATTAATGCACAGAAATCTCTTGCATTCCTATACACTAACGATGAAAAACCTGAAAGAGAAATTAAGGAAACACTCCCATTTACCACTGCAACAAAAAGAATAAAATACTTAGGAATAAACCTACCTAGGGAGTCCAAAGACCTGTATGCAGAAAACTATAAGACACTGTTGAAAGAAATTAAAGATGATACCAACACATGGAGAGCTATACCATGTTCCTGGATTGGAAGAATCAATATTGTGAAAATGACTCTACTACCCAAAGCAATCTACAGATTCAATGCAATCCCTATCAAATTACCAATGGCATTTTTTACAGAACTAGAGCAAAGAATCTTAAAATTTGTATGAAGACACAAAGGACCCCGAATAGCCAAAGCAGCCTTGAAGGAGAAAAACAGAGCTGGAGGAATCAGACTCCCTGACTTCAGACTATACTACAAAGCTACAGTAATCAAGACAATATGGTACTGGCATAAAAACAGAAATATAGATCAATGGAACAGGATAGAAAGCCCAGAGATAAACTCACGCACCTACGGTCAACTAATCTATGACAAAGGAGGCAAGGATATACAATGGAGAAAAGACAGTCTCTTCAATAAGTGGTGCTGGGAAAACTGGACAGCTACATGTAAAACAATGAAATTAGAACACTCCCTAACACCATACACAAAAATAAACTCCAAATAGATTAGAGACCTAAATGTAAGACTGGACACTATAAAACTCTTAGAGGAAAACAGGAAGAACACTCTTTGACATAAATCACAGCAAGATCTTTTTTGATCCACCTCCTAGAGTAATGGAAATAAAAACAAAAATAAACAAATGGGACCTAATGAAACTTAAAAGCTTTTGCACAACAAAGGAAACTAGAAACAAGGCAAAAAAACAACCCTCAGAATGGGAGAAAATGTTTGCAAACGAATCAACGGACAAAGGATTAATCTCCAAAATATATAAACAACTCATGCAGCTCAATATTAAAAAAGCAAACAACCCAATCCAACAATGGGCAGAAGACCTAAACAGACATTTCTCCAAAGAAGACATACAGATGGCCAAGAGGCACATGAAAAGCTGCTCAACATCATTAATTATTAGAGAAATGAAAAACAAAA
The DNA here is from genome assembly GCF_059928025.1 of Delphinapterus leucas. NCBI lineage: Eukaryota > Metazoa > Chordata > Mammalia > Artiodactyla > Monodontidae > Delphinapterus > Delphinapterus leucas. The sequence goes on along the minus strand of NC_143150.1, from coordinate 96,663,327 downwards.
GTACAATGAGGTATCACCTCACACCAGGTAGAATGGGCATCATCAGAAAATCTACAAACAACAAATGCTGGAGAGGGTGTGGAGAAAAGGGAATCCTCTTGCACTCTTGGTGGGAATATAAATTGATACAGCCACTATGGAGAACAGTATGGAAGTTCCTTAAAAAACTAAAAATAGAATTACCATATGACCCAGCAATCCCACTACTGGGCATATACCCTGAGAAAACCATAATTCAAAAAGACACATGCACCCCAATGTTCACTGCAGCACTATTTACAATAGCCAGGTCACGGAAGCAACCTAAATGCCCACTGCCAGACGCATGGATAAAGAAGATGTGGTACATATATACAATGGAATATTACTCAGCCATAAAAAGGAACAAAATTGGGTCATTTGTAGAGACGTGGATGAATCCAGAGACTGTCATACAGAGTGAAGTAAGTCAGAAAGAGAAAAACAAATATTGTATATTAATGCATATATGTGGAACCTAGAAAAATGGTACAGATGAACTGGTTTGCAGGGCAGAAACTGAAACACATATGTAGAGAACAAACGTATGGACACTAAGGGGGGAAAGCAGCGGCAGGTGGGGGTGGCGGTGTGATGAACTGGGAGATTGGGATTGACATGTATACACTGATGTGTATGAAATGGATGACTAATAAGAACCTGCTGTATAAAAAAATAAATAATAAAAAAAGAAAAGCAAGAAAACAAGTAATAATAATTACTTCTAAAAGCCACATAATGCTTATGCGTATTGGGAGAGCAATATTAACCAGATGGATTTTATAATGTGTGGAGGACACTGTGATAAGCTGTCTAGATTCCTGTTCAGTGAAGGACCTGTTGCCCCAGCTGCCAAGAGTGTTGTGTGCGTGTGTGTACACATATATTTTTATGTATATTTTTTAATATATCTAATCCCCTGGACAGTCCACATCCAACGACCAATAGATGAAGAGGTATGAAGGCCTGGCCACCTCATTTCATGGGGAGACAATTCTGAAGGACCATTTTAGCTCTTGAGCTCCACTTGGGTGGCTGAGGTCTTCATCAGGCCTGTGGTATAGCTCAACTTTCTGCCCCCCACCAGCATGCTTCCAGGTGTTAGTTCTCATGCCGAAAGCTCAGCTTCTCTGTACACTGGTGCTGAATCAAATCTCAGAGACAGAGTTTGGGGTGAGGTAGAAAAGGATAGCTTTATTACTTTGCCAGGCAAAGGGGGAACACAGTAAGCTAGCACCTAAAGAACTGTGCCCCACTCCCTGGGGAACAGGGAGAGGTCTTGTAGTCAGGGCTCGCGGTCAGGCGTATGTGATAAGCATCAAAGCAGTAACAGTCTTGCATTCTTCTGATGGGTTGGTGGTCAGGTAAGTAGGAGTCAGCATCATCAACCTTCAGGTACAACTGGTCTGGGGTCTACATGCTTGTGGGCAGCACACCAACGTTAATTGTTAACTTTTCCCACCTGGAGGGGGTTTCAACACCTGCAAAATAGCTCAAAGATATTGTTGTGGGTATTGTTGATGGGGAAACAGGACCTTACCCCAAGGCTGCTCTTGACTGTTTCTCCCTGGCCTCGCATCCCCTCCCTTCCCTAATTAACAACTGCTTGGATCTGCCCATTGGAACTCAGGGGAGGTCATGGAGGCTGAATGAAGGCTGTTTCCTGTAATCCGAGAAATGGGGGACACAGAAAGTCTTTGTGCCCAGGAGCCCCACAGGGCCCTGCTCGGTATCAGTCCCAAGGACACTTCTTTTTGTTTGTTTGTTTGTTTGTTTTGCGGTACGTGGGCCTCTCACTGCTGTGGCCTCTCCCGTTGCGGAGCACAGGCTCCGGACGCGCAGGCTCAGCGGCCATGGCTCACGGGCCCAGCAGCTCCGCGGCATGTGGGATCCTCCCGGACCGGGGCACGAACCCGTGTCCCCTGCACCGGCAGGCGGACTCTCAACCACTGCGCCACCAGGGAAGCCCCCAAGGACACTTCTTAATAAACAGCCTATCCAATAAACTCCAGCTCAGAATTTGCTTCCTAAGGAGCCCGACATACAACACTGTGCTTTACCTACATAGGTAAGATTCTAGATATTTGGTAGCTTGATATTCACTCTGCATGAAACCCTGCTGTGAGTTGTATTACTGTTGCCTCTCTCAGTTTGTAGATTCAGTCTCCAAATTATTAATCATCTCTGAGAAAACCAATTTGGCAGATTAGATACAATGGCAGGAAATGCTGCAGTGAATTTTCATCTATCTATCTATCTATCTACCATCTACCTATCTAATTAAAAAGCAGGCTTTGTGAGCTAATAATGTTCACCAAATATTCCATTTTCTGCCCTACATTTCTCAGCCCCCTTGCAGCCAGGCAGAGCCATGTGATTAGTTCTAGCCAGTGGGCTGTGAGGGGAGGAGTCACTCCTGGGCTGAGGTGGTGAAAAGTTCAGGGAGATTCTCCTATCTATGTTCCTCGGCTAGGGCGACTGAGGAGGCTGCATGTTGCAGACAGTGTAGCTACAAGATGCTGAAGCTCTGGCAGCCTGCGTACCTGGGTGGCTGTGAGAAAGAGACTTTTGTTGTACTAACCTGCTGAGATTTGGGGTATGTTTGTTACCTCACTCCTTATAACCAGCCTCTCCTGACTAATACACTTTATAAAATATATTCTCAATAAATAAAATTTTAAGTTTAATGATTTAAGTAGGTGCATATTAAATACATATACATGTATATACATCTACTATAAATTAAATATATATTAGGTGTAAAGAATATAGGATGCTCTATATTATATATAAATTATAAAAATATCTCAAATATGTATATTGCATATCCATCTACTAAATATATTAAATATATATAATATACACTCCATGCCCTAACCATGACAACTATTATCCGTTGATTCATATGCTTCCCAACTTTATATTTACTATATAAAGTAAGACGTTGAAAGCATTAGACATCTAGCTTGCGTATGGCAACTTTGTCACCAATGTCAAGCTTTACTTTTATTAACCAACTCCAAACCCTCAAAGTGAAGTTAAAAGCCTTTTCTAGAAGTTTGTCTTCAGCATGTTGTTCCGAGTAAAAGCTGTCTTGGGCTACTTGCCTCTCCTTCCTCTGCCTCAAATGCGTGTTTCTTTTTGGATGAATAGTTGCAGTTAATCACTGGGAGGGCAGGAGTCTTCGCTCTCTCTACTGCTTGACAGTTGCTTCCTTTTGCCACAAGGGTTGAAGCCAGAAAAGAAAGAAAATTCCAAGGTACCACGTCCCAGAGTACAGCTCAAGCAGGAAGAGGTACTTTTCCAGTGTATTCTTCTTAGTTTCCCCACCTCCCGACATCTAGTTAGTTAACCTTTTCAGCTTGCCTACTGTAAGCACATGCTATCAGGCCCCATACCTAATGCCCATTTTCCACTCCGGAGGTCACTACGGACACTCCTTATGCACACTGATGGCTTCCTGCATCTCTGTGCTTTCTGAACCAAGAAGCGTGCTGAAAATGTCTGGGAATGAACAACCCCAGGGCAACCCTTGGGACTTCAACTAACTACATAATGAGGGATGAGAATAGACAAATACTCCAGCTTCCTTGCCCCTCAGCAGAGAGGTTCTGAAGTATGTTGTACTCAGTGTCAGTGGGGCTCCAGCTGGATTGAGCCCCAGTTGCCTGCTCATTGACACACCGTTTATTGGCTTCCCTCCTCTCCTTATCTCACTTCCTCACTCTCTCACTGTGCTTCCCGGGGTCACCTGCCAAATAAACTACTTGTCTCCAAATGTTTGTCTCAGGGTCCACTTTTGGAGGAATCTAAATGAAGGCGACCACAAAGGAACTTGATTGTCTACAACGCTAGCTACCTCCCTAAAGGCCAGAGCTCACAACTTCTGCCTAGACCAGAGTTTCTCCCTTACCCTGAGACACTGAGATCAGTCAGGAAGTACGTAAAAAAATATTGAAATTTATGAACAATTTCCTTTATTAAGTGTGAGTAAGAATGAATTCAAGATTACTGTGAAATGGTGCCATTCTCTCTCATTGAGATTAGGTGTAGAATTTGGGCAGCTCTCTAGGAATTGGTCCCACCTGTGTCACCCATCCTCTGTGTTTGAGTGGAAAAGTTCCTAGGCAGGTTTTCAGGAAAAAAAAAAATGTTCTCCTTGAAGGGTCTGTATGTAACAGGGAAGAGCCAATTCTGACTCTGTGTTGGATGTTCCTTTTAATTTAACCTTTGCTTTTCATTGCTTGTGCTATTATAATCACTGTCTATAGCTGTAAGCATACATAATGGCCTGTAAAAGGGAACCCTGCCCCTCTGCCTGACTCTTAAACTAAAGGGCCTTTGTTCAGCTCACAGAGAGACATTCTGACCCTGTCTACCTGTGAATGGCTGCAGAAAAGAAGAAATTAACACATCCCCTCCCTGATGCAGGCCATTCGAGGAGATGTTTTGCAAGATAAGTGGCCTTTTAACTCTACTTCCTCACCTCCTCCTCCCTCTGTTCTATAAAAGAAACTGGCATCCAGACCCTGATAAGATGGTTTTTCAGAGACACTTGTCCGCCATCTTCTCGGTCTGCCGGCTTTCCGTATAAAGTTGCTATTCCTTGCCTCAACACCTCATCTCTCGATTTACTGGCCTGTTGTCCTGCGAGCAGAGTGAGCTTGGACTCAGTGACATGTATTCAGTCTTTCAACAAGTATTCATTAAGTGCATACTAAGTGCCAGGATATCATATTAAAGACACTGGATATCACATTGACGGTATTAAAACTTGTATACGGGTAGTTGATAATTATGATACTTGAATTTAGAAACATTAGTGGAACTTGTATAGTTAATTATGCTCTTTAAATGGGCTGAAAAAGAAATAGTGACTATGTTGGTTGGGCAAATACTGTAAGTTGGGTCACTTAACACCAATTCCAAGGTTGGTGGTGTTTCAGGCATAGTTTTCCCATGGGGTGTTTGTATATGTTTACTGGCTACCTTGTCCTGGCTGCATTATTTCTGACTGAGTCTTATCCAGCCTCCTTCTGCTTAAACTAACTAGAATGAAACTGTTGTCTATAACTAAGAACCTTGACTGAGAAAATTGTAAACATCAGGCTAGAAGAAGGTTGCTAAAAATATACACACTGTTCTGGGGAAGAGGTATCTAGGTAAAAGTATGAGAGGGGCACAGAGTGTGAATTTTTGTGTCTTGCATTAATGCCCACCACAGAGCATCAATTATATGCATTGAACGATTGGTCCTGTGGATGTCACCAGCCTCTTTCCTCGACCGCTCTAGTGCCTATGAACAGAGTGGACATGGTGGCAGTGTGGAGGCTCTACATGGCCCCAACCACATGAACTTCCTTTCACTATGGCCAATCTAACTATTGCCACTGCTGAACGTCCAAGCTTTCAGCCGCAGAAAGCAATGCTGTGCCCTCAAAATGGACGATTGCTCAGGGAGATTAGGCAGCCAACAGCATATGTTGTCAAACTTTAGAATTTCTGTCAATCTTGTAGGTGAGAAATTCTATCTCTGTATAGTTTTAATTTGCATTTCTCTTACTATGAGGGAAGTTGTTTTTTTTTTATGTTTAAGGGCTATTTTCCTTTCTTTTTCTGTGAGTTAGCTGTGACTATATTTTACCAATTTTTCTATTGGGTCTTGTTCTTTTCTTCTCAGTTTTAAGCTCATTATATATTAAAAATGTTTACCCCTTGATTATGATATAAGCTGCAAATTTTTTCCCCAATCTGTCATTTGTCTTTTCACTTTTCTTGTGTTTTTTTTTTCTGCCGTGTAAACCGTTTTTACTTTTATTTGATCAAATTTATCTACCTTTTTTCTTACTGCTTCTAAAATTTGAGTCACAGGAAAGTTTTCCCACTCTCAGAATATAAGGGTATTCACCCACATTTTCTCTTATTTGTATACTTTCATTTTTCACATTGAGAACTTTTATCTATCTGGAATTTATCCAGTATAAGGAATAAGTCAAATGTTATCTTTTCCCATATGGCTATTCAGTTGTTCCAATGCCACTTATTAGAAAGCGTTTCTTTTCCTATGATTGAGATAAGCCTTTATCATATACTAATTATTCATGTGGGTCTATTTCTGGCTTTTTAATATTCTGTTGCATTTGTCCATTCATGTGCTGACATCATGCTGTTTTTTTTGTTTGTTTTGTTTTGTTTTTTGCGGTATGCGGGCCTCTCAGTGTTGTGGCCTCTCCCGTTGTGGAGCACAGGCTCCGAACGCGCAGGCTCAGCGGCCGTGGCTCACAGGCCTCGCCGCTCTGCGGCGTGTGGGATCTTCCCAGACTGGTGCACGAACCCGTGTCCCCTGTGTCGGCAGGCGGACTCTCAACCACTGCGCCACCAGGGAAGCCCCATGCTGTTTTAATTATAAAAACTTTATGATATGTTTTCATATTTGTTAGAGCTAGCTCTTTTCATTGTTTTTATTTTTTAAGGGATATCTATTCCTGCTTGTTTATTCTTCCAAATGAACTTTATAATCAACATTTCTGGCTGTAGGAAAAAAGATTGATGAAATTATATTGATATTGTGTTGAATTTATAGATTAGCTTATAAAGAATTGACATCTTCATGCTCTTATGTTTTCCTATCAAAGAACATGTTATGCCTTTCTACTCTTCAGATATTTTAGGAGTGTTTTATAGTTTCTTCATAAAGATTTTTCACATTTCTCATTATGTTTATGCCTAGGCACTTTACTTTCTTTTATTTTGCTATTGTAAATGGTGTCATCTCTTCCATTGTTTCCTCTAACTGGTTATTGCTTATATATTGCATTGGCCAAAAAGTTCATTCGGGTTTTACTATAACACCATATGGAAAAACCTGAACAAATGTTTTGGCCAACCCAATATATACAGTCTTTTGATTTCGGCCTGCTAATTTAATATCCTGGTATTTAAGTGAATTTTATTATTGTTTGTGGTATTTTTCACTCTTTTGGGATACTTTAGATATATAATAATATCAGCTGCCCCCCAATTTTACCTCTTCCTTTCCCATATTGTGCCTCTACTTGATTTTTCCCGTCTAACTTCATTGGCTAATACCTCCAATGCAATGTTTAAAACTAGTGGAGACAATGGGCCTCCTTGTCTTGGTCCTCACTTTAACATGAAATCCTCTATCATTTCCTTATTCCGTAAGATGCTGTCCTTGGGAAAATGTATGTGTGTGTGTGCATGTGTGTGTGTGTGCATGTGCGTGTGTATAAAATCATAATTGAGGAAATATCCATCAAGTTCTATTTTAGCCAGACTCATCAAGAGAAAAACGGTGAGGGCCCAAAGCAATAAAATCAGAAATGAAAAACGAGAAGCTACAACCAACACGACAGAAATACTAAGGATCATAAGAGACCACTAGGAACAAATATACACCAATAAAATGGACAAGCTAGAAGAAATGGACAAATTCTTAGAAAGGTACAGTCTCACAAGACTGAACCAGAAAGAAGTAGAAAATATGAACATATCAATTACCAGTACTGAAATTGAATCAGTAATCAAAAGACTCCCAACAAACAAAAGTCCAAGACCAGAAAGCTTCACAGGTGAATTCTACCAAACATTTAGAGAAGAGTTAACACCTATCCTTCTGAAACTATTCCAAAAAATTATAGAGGATGGAATACTTCTGAACTCATTCTATGAGGCCACCATCATCCTGATACCAAAACCAGACAAAGATATCACAAAAAAAGAAAATTATAGGCTAATTTCACTGATGAACATAGACGCAAAAGTCCTCAACAAAATACTAGCAAAGCAAATCCAACAATACATTAAAAGGATCATACACCATGATCAAGTGGGATTTATCCCAGGGATGCAATGACTTTTCAATATCTACAAATCAGTCAATGTGATGGACCACATTAACAAACTGAAGAATAAAAACCATATGATTATCTCAATAGATGCAGAAAAAGCTTTTGATAAAATTCAACATCAATTTATGATAAAAACTCTTCAGAAAGTGGGCATAGACGGAACATATCTCAACATAATAGAGGCCATATATGACAAACCCACAGCTAACATCATACTCAGTGGTGAAAAGCTGAAAGCATTTCCTCTAAGATCAGGAACAAGACAAGGATGCCCACTCTTGCCACTTTTATTCAACAGAGACTTGGAAGTCCTAGTCACAGCAATCAGAGAAGAAAAAGAAATAAAAGGAATCCAAATCGGAAAGGAAGAAGTAAAACTGTCACTGTGGGACTTCCCTGGTGGTCCAGTGGTAAAGAATCCACCTTACAATGCAGAGGACATGGGTTCAACCCCTGGTCAGGGAACTAAGATCCCACATGCCTTGGGGCAACTAAGCCTGCATGCTGCAACTACTGAGCTCATGCACCTCAACTAGAGAGCCTGTGTGCCACCATCTACAGAGCCCATGCACCCTGGAGCCTGTGCAACACAACTAGAGAAGAGGAAACCCACATGCCACAACTAGAGAGAAGCCCGCACACCACAATGAAGAGCCCGTGTGCTTCAATGAAGGATCCTGCATGCCTCAGTGAAGATCCTGTGTGTCACAACTAAGACCCAAAGCAGACAAAAATAAATAAATAAATAATAAATAAATCTTAAAAAAAAAAAAACTGTCACTGTTTTCAGATGATATGATATTATACATAGAAAATCCTAAAGACACCACCAGAAAACTACTAAAGCTCATCAATGAATTCAGTAAAGTTGCAGGATACAAAATTAATATACAGAAATCTGTTGCACTTCTATACACTAACAACAAAATATCAGAAAGAGAAATTAAGGAAACAATCCCATTTACTATCACATCAAAAAAGAATAAAATACCTAGGAATATACCTACCTAAGGAGGCAAAAGACCTGTACTCTGAAAACTATAAGATACTGAGGAAAGAAATTGAAGATGACACAAACAGATGGAAAGATATACCGTGTTCTTGGATTGGAAGGGTCAATATTGTTAAAGTGACCATACTACCCAAGGCAATCTACAGATTCAAAGCAATTCCTATAAAAATACCAATGGCATTTTCCACAGAACTAGAACAAATAATTTTAAAATTTGTATGGAAACACAAAAGACCCTGAATAGCCAAAACAATCTTGAGAAAGAAGAACAGAGCTGGAGTTATCACCCTCCCTGACTTCAGACTATACTACAAAGATACAGTAATCAAAACAGTATGGTACTGGCACAAAAACAGACACATAGATCAATGGAACAGGATAGAGAGCCCAGAACGAAACCCACGCACCCATGGTCAACTAATCTATGACAAACGAGGCAAGAATATACAGTGGAGAAAAGACAGTCTCTTCAATAAGTGGTTCTGGGAAAACTGGACAGCTACATGTAAAAGAATGAAATTAGAACATTTTTTTCACAACATATACAAAAATAAACTCAAAATGGATTAAAGACCTAAATGTAAGACCAGATACGATAAAACTCCTAGAGGAAAACATAGTCAGAACACTCTTGGACATAAATTGCAGTAATATTATCGATCATTTTTAACATAACTGTCAACTCTTAAATTTATAAGTAGAAAAAATGAGTCACATTATTTATCTGAAAAAAGTCTGTTAAGTAAAATATGACACATAATTATAGTAGCACCACAGGCAAGTGTTCCAGAATGTCTATCCTGGGAAGTATACAATCCAAGGAGAGGGGTGCCACATGAGCCAATCACTGATTCAAAATGCTCTAGGATGCACAGCAGGGGCAGTATAGTATAGTGGCTCTTTGAATGAAATAGACCCAGAGTGGAATCCTAACTCTGCAACTCCCTTTGTGATCTTGAACAAATTACTCAGCATCTCAGTGCCTCCATTTCCTTTTATGTAAATTGGGATAATGACAGTAGCTACTTTAAGGATTGTTGTGTTTAGTGAGATAATCACCCCAGGAGATTTAGTCCACGACTTGGCACATAATAAACACACTCTAAAAGGTAGCTATTATCATTAAGTGCCAAAACGAGTAGTAAGGATAATAAATACCATGAGGGGTCTCGGAGGACAGGGCAGTTAAGCTGGTTCCTTGAAAGCTGTGTGGGCTTTAAATAGACAGAGCGTTGAGGAAGAAAAAGAGGACTTTTCAGGTAGGAGGGAAAAGATTGTTAAAATTTAAAAGGTCATCCCCAAATCAAAGTAATTGATTTTACTTTGTATTTTTAAAAAGGTCCAACTGTCTTGTTTTGTCCAGCTGCCTTTCAAAAGCATCATTATTTAAAGTTTGATTTGCTTTCCTCATTACATTTTGCAGAATACTTGAATGTGAATAGCATGTTTTATTACACATATGAGAGAGAAACATTTTGAATCAAATTCAATGCTATCTTTAAGGCCCCCACTGATCCATCCTTTATAGTTTTTTGTCTAGTTGCTATTTTGCATTTTAATTTGATCCTGCCTTTTATTTACTTGCACCTATTACCAGAATGCTTTTTTTTTTTTCCGGTACACGGGCCTCTCACTGTTGTGGCCTCTCCCGTTGCGGAGCACAGGCTCCGGACGCGCAGGCTCAACGGCCATGGCTCACGGGCCCAGCCGCTCCGTGGCATGTGGGATCTTCCCGGACCGGGGCACGAACCCGTGTCCCCTGCCTCGGCAGGTGGACTCTCAACCACTGCGCCACCAGGGAAGCCCCAGAATGCTTTTTTAAACTAGATATTTTGTAGTATTTTCTATTCAGTACTTGATGAATGCTTATTATTGTAATTCATTGCTCAGAAAAATTACCATATCCCACATCAAGCATTACACTCCGTTATCCATGGGGTCTAAACCGTTTCACAGTCATTAAATGAATATGTTATTTGGGAATTAAATCAATGGGAAGAAAGGGGAAGGGCATGCAAAGGTGGTGAGGAGGGAAGGAAGATAGCAGTGAGGCTTAGGCAGAGCACGCCTTTCCCTACAAGCAGGAAATACATACGAATCCTCAGGCTTTCCCTTCTTCTACCTCCCTATCTGTCTCTCAGTCCACTAAATGTAGTACAAACTTGCATTAATCTCTCTTGCAGACTGAGGTGGGCAGGGGGGCGGGGGTTTGTACAAACATCTATGGAACATACTGTCTTAGGTCTTGTCGTCTAAGATGAAGACCCCAAGTCAAGAATTTGAGTGCCAGTTGTTTATTTGGGAGGTAAACCTAGAAAATATCAGTGTGGGAATGGAGAAGTGAGACAGGAAGGGGAAGGAAGCCAATAAAGGGTCTGTTATTGCCAAGAAGTTATCAGGGTCATTCATTCATTTAAAATGTTTAAAATAATAAATGCTTCCTGGAGAAATTTCAGAAAAAAATATATAGTGATATAAATGTCAAGAAATGTGAAGGGTCTGAGGTTTTGCCCTACTTGCAGGCTATTAAGTTAGCTGGCCACAGATTCATATTCATAGAGGCTGGCAGAGACAGGAGACTCCTGGGTAAGAGGCAATGGAATGCATCGCTTGTGGCACAGCAGGCGGCCCCCATGTCTCACAGGGCAAAGGAGAACGGTCCAGGTGGATGCTGCACGTACAGTATTTATCACCAAGTTCCCATCCCCCATTGACTGGGGCTGCTCCTGGGGGCATCAACTCTGTGGCACTTCCGGCCCACCAATCATTCCACCACACCCAGTTGCCAGAGCCAGTCCTGATCAAAATGTGGAGTTGGCTTTGATTGCCAACCTCCCCTTCTCCAAACTTTCCCTAAGGCGACTGTCTCCATCTTCCCCAGGAGAGGAAGGGTCCACATCTTCAGGTATCTTGGACTTTTAATGCCTGTGAAGTCTGCCTTTGTAAAGTCTTCATCTGTACTAAGGAGGAAATGGCTGGGAGCAGTCATTTTAACAGTGGGACTGGGATGGAGGTTTTAAAGCTAAAGATATAAACACCCTATCTGGGGAGACTTCAGATATCAGATGGCAAGTGGAGGAGGCTATAGGTTGGAGGGAAAATGCCCACTTCACTAAAGCTGGGATTTCCTGGATGATCCTCAGGTGGACCGGGAAGGTCAATGCCCTGCTCTGAGTGCAGCCTCCCAGGGAAGAAGAGCCCTTTGACCTCCCTGTAGCCTCCCTACTATTCCCTCTGACTCGGCTCTGTACTAAGTCATTTTGATTCTGGGGAATCCAACAATCTTCCTACGTTTATATTTTGTCCATTTTCCTCTTCCTCCTCTCCCTAAATGATAGATCACTGGGCTGAAAACAAAATTCCCTTGTTTCAGATAGCTGGGTCACGGCGTGACCAAAGTACAGAGGATCCATCCTTCCTTCATCCCAGAACACTCTGATGAGAGGCCCTGCCCCCCTTCTCCCACAATTCCCAGCCAGCGACATCAGAGGATAGACAGCTCAGTGTAGCTTATAGATTTGTGATCAATTAATACCACCCTCCAGGCGAGGGAGCATCATAGGGTGGAAGGGATCTCAAGTCCCTAAGAAACAAACAACTCCCTGGGGCTTTACTCCATGTGTCCAGAATTAACACTGTAGCACCCACTGCTGAGCTCAGTGTCTTTCCACTCTTGCTGAGACCTATGTGAATTTCAATCCCCTCACCTTTCTTTTCTCCAGGTTCCCTCAGAGCAAAACATTTCCCAATGCCTTTTCATATCCATGAGATAATTATTTCGGGCACTTGGCAGCTTGCTATTACTATTGCTGTCGTTGTATCCTATGACTGTTCAGAAAAAGAATCTGGTGGTTTCAGAAATGTGTGCTCATCTCATGACATTTATGTTTTTCTGATGGGCATTAGTTATCTGTGGACATTTCTAATCATTTCTTTTAGAATGTCAGAGGTCAAGTCTTATGATCAGGCAGTACTCTGCTCTGAACTTAATAAGTGCTCAATTAACATTCATTTAGTTGAGTTCACATTTTTCAGAGGAGGTTTTAGAGCAGTTAAAAGAGCATCATGCCAAAGCTAGTGTATCAGTCAATTTCCAGTCAAGGACATATGAACTACCCGAGGTACTTAAAGCAGAGAGGGCTCTAATGCAGGGAATTGGTTACAAAGGTGTTGGAAGGGTTAAAGGAGTAAACGGTGTTGGTGTGACTCAGAGACAAGGAAACTGCGGCTATTCTAGGGGGACAGGGTGTTGGCTGGATATCAGAAAGCTGCTACCACCCAGAGACTGGAGCTCACAATCCCGTACTTATTGTTGATATTACCTGGACCACCACTACCATGGCTACTCCACAAAAAGAATGGCGTCTACCTTCTTACTGCCTTCTAATCTGTCGTGACTGCCTTCTGTTATTGGAACCCAACCAGAACTCAGCTGTCAAGGGAATCTGGGAAATGTGGTTTGTAGGCTTCCAACCCTGGTGGTAACAGGGAAGGTAAGTGTAAAGCTGAAGGTCCACAGACATCTGGGATAGATGATTGGGCCAGTGCTGATTTCACAGCACCCCGTGCGGCGGGAAAAGTCTTCAGGGGAGCAGTTAATCCCCATACCAGAATTTCGCAGCAGTCCCACCTCTGGGTCTGAAGAAGGAAGTGTCGAGCTGCTGTCAGCAGTCAGTGATGCCTCCCTTACATGAGAGCCTGGGACCCTAGGTGAGTCATCGTCTCCTTCTTCCAAAGTTAATTACTTCAGTTAAAAGACAGAAAGGAAAGTGACACACGGGAACACAGCAGGTGCAGCAACTCCAACCTGCTGAGAGTGTAAGTTTGAATCGTTTAGGAATTTGGACATCATGGTTTTTTACTTTGCCCCCTTTCTACCATCTCTCAGATGGAGAAGGTTGACAGTTATTGAGTGAATCTGGGCTGTGGAGAAAGCCAGATATGATCCCACACAAATTTACTGACCAAAATTATCCCGTCTGGTTGTCTCCAGATAACCGTCAGGGCTTTCATTGCTACTGCTTGTATGGACATGGCTTTGTGGAATCAATTCTCTCTTGCTAAGGTTGGGGCAGGGACAGCAGGACTAGGTATGGTCACCCTAGCACTGGAAGCAGACGTGCTTTTTCCTTTCATCTCTGCCTGTGGCCCCAGCCTTAACCATAGGCTATAGAACCCAAGGAGATCATGGCAGTGTTGGAGAAATATGTGAGTAAGACAGCCCTACTTGCTTTTGGCCAAAACCACCTTTGAAATGAATGAATGAGAAGAGATCTGAATGCCCCCTGACTATAAATTTCCCACTCCGGCTTGTGACAAGTATCTTTAGTCCACCTTGAATTAATTTCGGTGTGTGGTGTGAGATAGCAGTCTGATTTCTTTTCTTTTTCCTTTTTACACACAGATATCCAATTGTCTCAAACCATTTATTGAAAAGTACATCCTTTCTCACTGATCTGGAATACTACCTCTTCTATATATCATGTCCATGACTGTATAGACCTATTTCTATTCTATTACATTGGTCCCTGTCTGACTGTGAATCCTCAGCTCAGAATGTGACATGAGAGAAATAAACTTTGCTTTTTAAGTCTCTAAATTTTAGGGGCTCTGTTTGTTATAGCAGCTAGGCCTTCCTTAACTAATACAGGAATTGGTACCATGAAAGTAGAGCACGGCTATAACAAAAACCTAAAAATTTCATCATTTGCTTAATGCCTAGGCAGCAAATGATAAAGAAATAAATAGAGCAGGCTGGAAAGCTGGTGACCCCAAGATAACTGGTACAGCTGTAACCGAGCAGGACCCTATGGGACAGACCCAGGACAGACCCCCTCCCCCTATCCTCTACTTCAGCTCCTCTCTGAAGTACCTGGATAATAGTGTCTGCTGCACATTTCTTGAGTTGTTTTACAGATGCTAAAACCACCACCAGGGAATTCCCTAGCGGTCCAGAGGTTAGGACTCGGCTCTTTCACTGCCGTGGGCCCAGGTTCGATCCCTGGTCGGGGAACTGAGATCCCGCAACCGTGTGGAGCGTTAATAAAATAAAATAAAATAAAACCACCACCAAATGGAAGAAATTAACTACTTGATGATCATGAGCACATAGCCCACAGACCCACTGGTGTCTAAGGATTGATAGTATTAACCCCTGTGACATCACCCTGTTACCTCACCATCAAATACCCTGCAACCATGCCTCAACTGGCCTTTAAAAATGCTTTGCCCTGGACTCCTTGCTTGGCACCCTGCAATAAACACTGCACTTTCCTTCACCACAACCCGGTGTCAGCAGATTGGCTTTACTGAGCGTGGGCGAGAGGACCCAACTTTGGTGTGGTAACACAACTGTTAACCTATGTTAACTCGAAAGGCACACCATCTACCTACCAAGCCAGTAGCTCTAGGGCAAAAGCCAGAATGCCAATGCGTTGTGGCTTCTCCTTGCTGCTTTAGCGAGGTATTAGAAGAAACAGATGAACTCAGACAAGAAACAGCCAGTTTGCAAGCAGAGGTAGAAGGGAACAGAGAAAATCATTATATTAGAAGCCTCACAGGATTGGAAAATCCAACTGCTCCCGGACCCAAGAGATATGTCTCTTTTTTTTTGTGGTACGCGGGCCTCTCACTGTTGTGGCCTCTCCCGCTGTGGAGCACAGGCTCCGGACACGCAGGCTCAGCGGCCATGGCTCACGGGCCCAGCCGCTCCACAGCATGTGGGATCCTCCCGGACCAGGGCACGAACCCGTGTCCCCTGCATCGGCAGGCGGACTCTCAACCACTGTGCCACCGGGGAAGCCCGAGATATGTCTTGTAATCAAAGTCTATTTAAAGATTCATCAAGACCTTTATGTCAAACATTAAGACAAACAATGGACCCAGTGTGGAGGCAAGGATCAGATTATGGTCAACACCCCTCCCCTCATCAAATCTGTTGTTCCAGATAGCAACAAGTTAGCATACTTTAAGAGATAAGAGGCACAGAGACAATAAGGAAGTAAAGAGTAAAGCAGACCTAAGAATTATGTCCAGAAAATTACTTAGGTTGTAGATACCGGCATGTGAAAGTGATTGGAAGCAAACTAAATAGATGTCTACTTTCACATTTCATCAATTCCTTTTCTTCTTTCAGTTTTATTGAGATACAATAGTCCCTTGGCATCCATAGGGACTGGTTCCAGAACCCCTGTGAATAGCAAGTTCTGTGGAGGCTCAAGTCTCTTCTATAAAACAGTGTAGTATTTGCATATAACCTATACATATCCCACATACTTTAAATCATCTCTAGATTACTTATAATACCGAATACAATGCAAATGCTACGTAAATAAGTGTAAATGCTATGTAAATAGCTGCCTACATGTGGCAAATGCAAGTTTTGCTTTTTGGAAATTTCTGGAATTTTTTTCCGAATTTTTTTTTTTTTTGGCCACACGGTGCGGCTTGTGGGATCTCAGTTCCCTGACCAGGGATTGAACCCGGGCCACGGGAGTGAAATGCTGAATCCTAAGCACTAGACCACCTGGGAACGCCCCTGAATATTTTTGATCCTCAGTTGGTTGAATCCATGGACGTGGAACCCTTGGATACAGAGGGCTAACTGTGTACAGGCATACCTCACTTTAATGAGCTTCACTTTGCTGTGCTTTGCAGGTACTGCATTTTTTACAAATTGAAGTTTTGTGGCAACCCTGCCTGTATCAAGCAAATCTATCGGCACCATTTTCCAACAACATTTGCTCACTTTGTGTCTCTGTGTCACATTTTGGTAATTCTCACAATATTTCAAACTTTTTCATTATTATTAAATTTATTATGGTGATCTGTGATCTTTGATGTTACTATTATAATTGTTTTGGGGAGCCACGAACCGTGCCCATATAAGAAGGTGAACTTAATAAATGTTGTGTGTTCTGACTGCTCCACTGACTAGCCATTCCAGTCTCTATCCCTCCCCTCGGGCCTCTCGATTCGACTCACAACAATGTTGAAATTAGACCAATTAACAACCCTATAATGTCCTCTAAGTGTTCACGTGAAAGGAAGAGTAGCACGTCTCTCACTTTAAATCAAAAGCTAGAAATAATTAAGCTTAGTGAGGAAGGCATGTTGAAAACTGAGACAGGCCAAAAGCTAGGCCTCTTGTGCCAAACATTTAGCCAAGTTGTGATTGCAAAGGAAAAGTTCTTGAAGAAAATTAAAGTGCTACTCCAATAAACATACAAATGATAAGAAAGTGAAACAGCCTTACTGCTGGTTTGGAGAAGGTTTTAGTGGTCTGGATAGAAGATCAAACCAGCCACAATATTCCCTTAAGACAAAGCCTAATCCAGAGCAAGGCCCTAACTCTCTTCAATTCTGTGAAGGCTGAGAGGGGTGAGAAAGCTGCAGAAGAAAAGTGTGAAGCTAGCAGAGGTTGGTTCATGAGACTGAAGGAGAGAAGCTGTCTCCAGAACATCAAAGTGCAAGGCGCAGCAGCAAGGGCTGATATAGAAGCTACAGCAAGTTACCCAGAAGATCTAGCTAAGATCATTAATGAAAGTGTTTACACCAAACAACAGATTTTCAGTGTAGACAAAACAGCCTTCTGTTGGAAGAAGATGCCATCTAGGACTCTCATAGCTAGAGAAGTCCATGCCTGGCTCCAAATCCTCAAAGGACAGGCTGACTCTCTTGTTAGGGGCTAAGGCAGCTGGTACTTTAAGTTGAAGCCAATGCTCGTTTACCATTCTGGAAATTGTAGGGCCTTTAAAAATTATGCTAAATCTACTCTGCCTCTGCCCTATAAATGGAACAACAAAGCCTGGATTACAGCACATCTGTTTACAACACGGTTTACTGAATATTGGAAGCCCGCTGTTGAGACCTACTGCTCAGAAAAAAAGATTCCTTTCAAAATGTTACTGCTCATTGACAATGTACCCGGTCACCCAAGAGTTCTGATGGAGGTGTACGACAATATTAATGCTGTTTTTATACCTGCTAACACAACGTACACTCTGCCGACCATGGATCAAGGAGTCAATTCAACTTTCAAGTCTTATTATTTATGAAATACATTTCATAAAGCTATAGTTGCCATAGATAGTGATTCTTCTGATGGATCTGGACAAAGCCAATTGAAAAAATCTTCCAGGAAACTACTCTAGATGCCATTAAGAACAAAAGATCAAAATATCACATTAACAGGGATTTGGGAGAAGTTGATTCCAGTCCTCATGGATGACTTTCAGGGGTCCAAGACTTCAGTGGAGGAAGGAACCGCAGATGTGGTGGAAATAGCAAGAGAAGTAGAATCAGAAATGGAGCCTGAAGGTGTGTCTGAATCGCTGCAATCTCACGATAAAACTTTAACAAATGAGGAGTTGTTTCTTATGGATGAGCAAAGAAAGTGGTTTCTAGACATGGAAATTACTCCTGGCAGAGATGCTGTGAAGATTATTGAAATGACAACAAAGGATTTAGAATATTACATAAACTTAGTTGACAAAGCAGCGGCAGGGTTTGAGAGGACTGACTCCAATTTTGAAAGAAGTTCTACTGTGGGTAAAATGCTATCAAACAGCATTATATGCTACAGAGAAATCGTTTGTGAAAGGAAGAGTCGATTGACGTGGCAGACTTCACTGTTGTCTTATTTTAAGAAATTGCCACGGACACCCCAACCTTTGGCTACCACCACCCTGCTCAGTCAGCAGCCATCAACATTGAGGCAAGAGTCTCCACCAGCAGAAAGGTTATGACTCACTGAAGGCTCAGATGATGGTTCACATTTTTTAGCAATAATGTGGTTTTTTAAAATTAATTAATTAATTAATTTATTTATTTATATTTGGCTGCATTGGGTCTTCGTTGCTGCACACAGGCTTTTCTCTAGTTGCAGAGAGCGGGGGCTACTCTTCGTTGTGGTGCCGTGGGCTTCTCATTGCGGTGGCTTCTCTTGTTGCGGAGCATGGGCTCTAGGCGCACGGGCTTCGGTAGTTGTGGCACACGGGCTCAGTAGTTGTGGCTCACGGGCTCTAGAACACAGGCTCAGTAGTTGTGGCGCATGGGCTTAGTTGCTCTGCGGCATGTGGGATCTTCCCGGACCAGGGATCAAACCTGTGTCTCCTGCATTGGCAGGCGGATTCTTAACCACCTCGCCACCAGGGAAACCCAATAAAGTGTTTTTTAATTAAGGTACGTACACTGTTTTTTTTAGACATAATGCTTTTGCACACTTATTAGATGACAATATAGTACAAACATAACTTTTTTTTTTTTTGCCGCACCATGAAGCATGCAGGATCTTAGTTCCCTGACCAGGGATCAAACCCGTGCCCCCTGCAGTGGAAGCGTGAAGTCTTAACCATTGGACTGCCAGGGAACATAACTTTTATATGCACTGGGAAACCAAAAAATTCATGTGACTTGTTTACTGCAGTGGTCTGGAGCTGAACCCACAATATCTACAAAGTGTGCCTGTAATTGACATACAGCCTATATAAGTTTAAAGTGTACAGCATAATGATTTGACTTACATATATCATGAAATGATTACCACAATAAATTTAGTTAACATCCATCATCTCATATAGAAAGAAAAGAAAAAAAACTTTCTTTCTTGTGATGAGAATTTTTAGGATTTACTTTATTAGCAACTTTCAGAATATACAATACAGCAGTGTTAACTGCGGTCATCATTTTGGACATTACATCCTCAGTACTTATCTTACAACTGGAAGTTTGTACCTTTGGACCACCTTCATCCAATTTTCCCATACTCCACCCCATGCCTCTGATAACCACATATCTAATCTCTTTCTCTATGAGTTTGGGTCTTCTGTTTGTTTTGTTTTGTTTTAGATTCCACATATAAATGAAATCATGCAGTATTTGTCTTTCTCTGTCTGACTTGTTTCACTTAGTATAATGCCCTCAAGGTTCATCCATGTTGTCACAAATGGCAGGATTTCCTTCTTTATATGGCCAAGTAATACTCTATTGTATACATATACCACATCTTCTTTATGTATTCATCTGTTGTTCTATTCATTGTTAGGTTGTCTCCATGTCTTGGCTGTCATAAATAATGCTGCTATGAACATTGAGGTGCATGTATCTCTTTGATTCCTCAATTCTAAGACACCCTTTTTTTTCACATTTTAACATTCCAGAAATCAGAAGTGTCTTACAATTGACAGTGAGTCACAATCTGTTTGTCAAGCATCTGTCCTGATGTAACTGTTGAAATACACAGGAATTTAACCATAGTAATTCATATTGCCATCACTTTGGTTGGGCTATATGCACTGTTGATACTATATCTGTTAAGTTCAGTTGCCATTTAAAACATTTTCAAAATATTATCCCATCATTTGCCATTGAAATGAAGAATTATTGTATTTTCAAAAGGCACAGAGCAGCAAAGCATGGATTTGATATTAATGAAGGTTCAAATTCCTCTGTTGGGATCAAGAAGTACCAGCATCAAAATTTGCAAAACAGGTGCCTATGGCTTGGGGAATCCCAGCAACAATAGTAGAATGTTAACTAACGCAGCATTACCAATTTTCTAGATGACGAAAAGGATGGTAATATTCGGGAAAACTTGCAATACCAAGAACCAAGTTGTGAAAATGATACAGCTCCCGAGAAGAGTATTTCCCCAACTTCTTCTTCATATGTGATCATGGGGAATAATGGACAAAGAAGAAACTCCCAGAGAGCAAGGCCAGGCTCCCTAGAGGATAACAAACATGGAGATTCTCCCCGTCAGTAGAATCGGGGCAGTCAGGCTAGTCAAGGAATTTAATCTACTGTCAGGGGTAGGAGTCTTTGCATTACCTGCTAAGTGGGCACAACAATCACTATGGATCAATGACTGTTAGTGTTACTAATTCTTCCTTTATCCAAATAAGAGTTTCATTATAGTTATCTTCTTCCCATATCACTATTGGATATTGGGTAGGGAGAGAGCAGACAATTACTTTTTTTGTTTATATTTATACAGACCATTGGGAGCCACACTCATTAAATTCTATTTTCCCTTCCTCCATAACAGTAAAGCCATAGCTATGATGTGGCTGCCTGCATGGGACTACATTTCCCAGTCTCCCTCACAGGAAAAGGAACCCATGGTCATATGATAAAGATTTCACCAATGGAATATGAGTAGAAGTGATAGAACCTCAGCTTCCCTTACCTAAGAGAAATTCCCTGACTCTGGGATTCTTCTCTTTCTCTCTGCTAGCTGGAATAGTAACTAGAGTGACCTTAGAAACCATGGGTTGAAGATGCCAGAGTATCCAACTAGCCTGAAATTTGGAACCATTATATAAGAAAGAAATCAACTGCTTTATTCTTTAAGCTCCTAATGTTGGGAATCTCTTTGCCACAGCACACAGCCTTTAACCATAACTAATAAAAATAATTTACAACTGTTTAAACTTATAATGAAAAATATTAGATAACTTCCAAATGTGTGAAAAGCTAAGCAGTTTCTTTTGTTTGTTTTTAAGTTTCTTTGAAGGGATTCCAAGATAAAGGTTTAAAGACTCCTGGGATTGGTCATACTTGGTGGCCTCTGTTTCTTCGCTTTCTAGTCTAGCTCACCAACCTATTGTATTCTTGGTCCCTCCACCTCCAGAACGAGGGGATGCAGGTTCCGAAAAGGCAGATATATTAATCACTTGCTCTACCCTCTACGACCTCTAGATATATCAAATGCCTTCCCCACCCATAGTTTCTTCTAAGGGAACCTCCCCCACCTTCAGCTCCTGCTGTGAAAGTTGTCCCATATTTTGTTCCATGTGACTCAGTGCACCCCACTTCCCCACCCCTGTCATGGTCATAACTGACTGAGCCAGGGTGGACACTTGACCAATGAGCCAATCCATAGACAGGCCAGGAACCTCTGATGCTCTGATGTAGCCTGGCCCCACACACCAAACTGGCTCTGATGCTGAAAGCTCCGCTTCTCTGTACACTGGCGCCAAATCAAATCTTGGAGACAGAGTTTTGGGTGAAGTAGAAGAGGATAGCCTCATTACTTTGCCAGGCAAAGGGGGACACAGCGGGCTCCTGCCTCGAAAAACTATGTGTCCCCACTTGGAGAAGATAGTGAGAAGTTTTATAGTAATTGTTCAAAGAGGGTGTGATTAGCTCATGGACATTCTTCTGATGGGTTGGTGGTGAGGTAACTAGGAGTCAGCATCATCACCCTTCAGGTCCAACTGGTCTGGGCTCTACAGGATTGCAGGCAGCGTATCATTGTTAATCGTTAACTTCTCCCACCTGGAGGGGGTTTCATATCTGCAAAATAGCTCAAAGATATTGTTGTGTGTATCCGTCGATGGGGAAACAGGATCTTGCCCCAAGGCTGCTCTTGACTGTTTGTTTCTCCCTGGTCTTGCATCCCCTCCCTTCCCTAATTAACAGCTGCTTGAATCTGCCCATTGGAACTCAGGGAAGGTCATGGAGGCTGAATGAAGGCTGTTTCCTGTAATCCGAGAAATGGGGGACACAGAAAGCCTTTGTGCCCAGGAGCTCCACAGGGTCCTGCTCGGTATCAGCTTTATCACACTACTACTTTTTAGAAAATATGAAACCAATGGCAGAGGAAGCTGAAGATGAGCCCATGTCTAGAGAGAGGCCACGAATTAGTTCTGGGACCATTCAGGGCAGAAAATCTCAGGTTACAAAGAAGCAGAAACTGTGCATTGGCAGAAGCTAAGGGGTAGAGAGTAGAGCTAAGTTATACAGAATAGAGGAAAAAAGTAAATCAGAGAGGGCATTTCTGTTTCATGTATGGTATGCCAGTCGTCCTAGTTATCTTAAAAACTCTCAACTACAAACACATGGGAATTCTGGATAAAATCAAACAAATATCCTTTAAAATGCATAGCTGAGGTAAGATAATTAAATCTGGGAAGGGAAGAAGGAACAAAGAAAAAGCCAAAACCAAAGTGGTAATCTTGCACTGATGGAGGATTTATTGTTCTCAGCAAACAAGAAGCATGGCGGGGATGAGAGATAAAAAGCTCCCTCAGTGAAAGGATGGACTATTATTCTACCCACCAACAAAGGGACATCATGAGGACACTTGTCAATCTAAGCCTGACAATTGTCAGGGTACCCAAGTGGGACTTACATCAGCTGGAGAACAGAGATTAAGTGTCTCCAGTGTGGCTTCCCAGACACCTGGTACACCTTAGATTCTCAATTGTGTTCGAATAATTGAGTCTAGTGCTCATTTTTGGGAAGCCAGTCTGAGGGCAGTTATCCAATCTGTTCCATTTGTCCACACCACCAGCTGAATGATATTTGTCCACCCTGTGGAATGAGTCATGGCTATGAAATGAAGTTGGGAAAGGAGATCTGAGGCGCTGACAGGTGTTTAGTGTGAAGGTTTAGCAGCTAGGGCCCGCTCTGCTGTTTCTGATAGACTTCTCAGTAAGATTGAGGGTAATGGTGATCAAACTGTGGTCAGAGCTGTCTGGCAGAGGGCACCAAACCCAGCAGTCAGTTAAAATATAAAGTGTACAAGCAAAACAGTTATGGAGAGCCACACCAGGGCATTTTCCTTCATGAAGAAGGCTCCAGGGATGGCTCTAAAAGACAAAAAGTCATTAGTGTCCCTCCTTCCTCTGCTCATCTTGGCATCTGAGGTGCTCCCTCGCCACGTGCTGGTGTTGCTCTCCACAAAATTGGTGTGGCTCATTTCAGCAGCTACAACTTCACCTTCTTCCAATCATCCATTGCTCATACCCAGACTTTTTGTCCACAAGGGTCAGATGCAAGAGGGACAAGGGTTTTTTTTAATAAAACTTAGACCTGTTATGTCCCCCAACTTTGGTCCATGTAGGTCACTGTAGGGAGATTCAGTGAGCAGTTTACTCAACCAAGTGATCATTATCCTTACGATCTAGACCATGGCAGTACAACAGAGAATCCAGATACCTGAACCAGAATTGTTTCAATCCTCTTGGCCCTTTTTGGACTAAGCTGCCATCCAAGGAGTATATCAACCAGGCTGGCTTGGGGTTGCCATTAGGGAAAGAAAGAAGTACCATGCCTAGAAATGATCAGGATGAAGTTCTAACTTTTCAAAATAGGTTTCTAATAACCCCATCTCTTTTGTCCTTGGCTACCTAAGAAGTAGCTGAAAAGGGATGATTCCTTTTTGGGGAAAACTTCATTCAGTGACCAGACTGCCTTACTAAGGTATATAGGCCAGAGAGAGGTGAGGAAAATAGGGTCAGAAATCTTTTTAAGTTGATTTTTGAGGAGGCTGGTCAAAACCCACAACACCAGATGCCTGTGGATGGTAGGAGCATGGAAGGATGATTGAATACCTTGACAATCAGCCCATTGTGTGTGGCTTTTTCCACAAAAGGGACATTATTGTCCTGCCTGCAAATGGTCTGGGAAGCTGATCACATGACACAGATTAGCTTTAAGGGCCACACTGATTTGTTTGGACTCAGCTGATCAGACTGGAACAGCAGGACAGTAACCTGAAAAAGTGTCAACAGCAGTGAGGCCCCAATAATAGGCCTGAGAGGGGGTCAAAGGTCCAATGTAGTTCATCTTCCAGGACCAGATGAAGTCAGTGTCTCATGTAATGTGGCCTCCCTCATTGTGAGACAAATGGGTCAGCTTTTGGCAAGAGTCACAAGCCTGGCCTCTGCAATAAAAGCATACGTTTCTTTATTTTGTACCCAATCTGTGAGGGTGAATGTGTTGCCATGTCTGATCTAAGCTGCAATGGTGATAATCTGGGCAGTGCAGCCTTGATTAGCAGCTTGATTTTCAGATGGTCTCATGTGAGAATTGGCCTTTCCACGGGCATTGACATGAGTGACCCAGATCGTTTGATCAGAAGTCATGTTTTGCTTCCACAGCATACGGCCACAAATAAGAATGTCTTTATTATTTTTCAAGTGGCAGACCAAGCAACTAGGCCATTGGCAATAGCCAAGAAGTCAGTGAAAATACAACAAGGTTCATCAAAGGAAATATTGATCAGTGCTATGAGAATGGCCTTGAGTTCTGCCCACTAAATGAAGCCATGTTCATTTTTGGTTCTGCATAGCTGGTGGTGAGGTTGAACAGCTGCAGCATCCCAGTGGACACCACTGGGTTTCAGTTTGAACCATCAGTGAACCAGGCCCAGGCATTAGGGGAACTTCTGTGAATCAAGGGTCCCATTAGCTTTGTTTCAGGCAAGAGAGTGGGGGATAAATTATCTCCCAAAGGGATACTCGTCACTTTTGAGATGCTACTTGGGCCAGGCCAGCTGCTTTCTTGAATATACCACCTCCTTTTGACAAGTGAAGCTTATTGGGCCCATCCCACCTTGTCAGTCATGGAGTTCAAGTTGGCTTACTCCCAAATGGCGATATCAGGTTAGAGAGTCACAAAGCCTCCATGGGTCAGGTGTTCAGTTTTGACAAGAGCCTAGAAGCAAGCTAATAGCTACTCTTCTAAAGGGTTGTTTCTAGCAGCCATGTCAGGGAGGTGATTAGTCCAAAACCCCAAGGGGCATTTCTGGGTGGAGGCTGCCTCCCATTGCCAGAAACTTTAATCAGCAAATCATCCATCATGATAATTCAATTTATGGGACCCTAAAGGTAGAGAGCACGCCATATCATAGCCTGTAAGACAGCATGCCTTTGTGAGCCACATACCATCTCCAGTACCCACAGCGTCCAATAAGGTGCTGGGCTTCCTGTTTGGTTTGGAGGGCCAAAGAGCAGTTTTTCCATAACCGCCACAGGGATTGAGTTTTACAAATCCACTCACTTAGTCCCAAGAAAATTTGCTTGGTGATAAGGCCCCTGAATTTTGTTGGGATTATCATCTACTCTTCCTGGCTACCTCCATGGTTTGGTAGCTTAACCATCAAGGTCATTGAGCCTTAGGCTTTTGACTTGCCAACAAAGCATCATCCATATAGTAAAGGCTTTGGACATGGACGGGTAGAGGAACTCGTGCCAAATCCCGACTCACCAAATGGTGGCAAATGGCAGGGGAGCTTAGGTACCCCTGGGGGATACTATAAACATATACAGGAGGCCTTACTACCTGAATGCAAACTGACCTTGATCCTCAAATGTCAGTAAGATGGCACAGAGGTGTTAGTGACATCTAAGAACTGCATACCACCTGTCATCAGCCTGTGTAGTGGATTCAGTTGCAGTCGCAATGTCTGGAACAGCCTGGGCTATGGGAGCAACAATTGAAATCAGTTGGTAATAATCTGCTATAAGCCTTCAGCTCCTGTTAGTCTTTTTTACTGACCATTGAGGGCTGTCATTTTGAGATACTACATCACTTATCACGTCTGATGCGTTTAAGCCTTTAATCAAGGCTGTTATTTCCCCTTCTCTTCCTGGGGATTCTTTAGCTTCTGGTGAATCATAAGAGAAGACAGGGAGGTGGATTGAAAAGCTATTTATACTTCTGCTAAAGACTGAATTTTTGTGTTTTCCCAAAATTCATATGTTGAAACCTAACCCCCAAGGTGAGAGTTTTAGAGGGTAGGGCATTTGGGAGGTGATTAGGTCATGAGGGTGGAGCCCTCATGAATGGGATTAGTGCCATTATAAAGAGACCCCCAAAGAGCTTCCTTGCCCCTTCTGCCATGTGAGGACACAGCAAGAAGATGATCATCTATGAACCAGGAAGCAGGTCATCACCAGAAAATGAATCTTTTAGCACCTTGATCTTGGACTTCCCAGCCTCCAGAACCGTCAGAAATAAATTTTTGTTGTTTATAAACCACCCAGTCTATGCTATTCTGTTATAGAATCCTGAACCGACCAAGACAACTTCCCACTGTTTCTGTCTATGCTGTTCTTCCCAATGTCAAAAATTGCCTCTGGCACTTATGAGGTGGGGATATGACACATTAATTCCTACCATACATTCAGGTGAGGAAGCAACAATGACAGTACATTAAATTGGCCTAATGGACTCCACTGATTAGATTTCCTTCCCCACTGTCAACCATGCATAAGCACTATTAGCTGGATCTGAGGGCCTTTTCCTTCCCCAGGTCTGGTAGGATAGTGACTTGGGCATCTGTATCCAACAGAGCCATCAATGTTTGAATCCTTCACTTCCCCCAAACTCCCCTTGGATGGGTGCATAAGGTTTTCAATCCTGCTTGGGGTCGATAAAACCGTGGCCCCATTTCTAAATCACTTTTTTCTTAAAGTGGCCAAGGTTATGGTAGAGGAGGGAGAGATTGGGGGCATGGAGGGAGAAAGTGGCTGTATGCTATTAAGTAAAAAGGGCTTTGCATTTGAGCAATGTGGCAGCAGCTCGTGATGCAACCAAACAAACTTCCAATGTTTTTAACCCACCCAACACTTTACATTAAGCAGAAAAGTTCTTATGGCTGACACCATCGATTTCAGCTTTGGGAACCCCTTTACTCTAGTCATAGCTACATGGCTTCCTGGCTGGAGGTATTGGGTTTGCACTCCATGGCTGACACGGGCTTGGCTTGCACAGCAGCAACCTTCTTTGAGGACTCCATTTTAACCCAGGGCATCTGTTGCCCCATCACCAAGATAAACATCTCTCCCTTTTTTTAAAAATAAATTTATTTATCTATTTATTTATTTTTGGCTGCGTTGGGTCTTCGTTGGGTCTTTGCGCGGGCTTTCTCTAGTTGCGGTGAGCAGGGGCTACTCTTCGTTGTAGTGGGTGGGCTTCTCATTGTGTTGGCCTCTCTTGTTGCGGAGCACAGGCTCTAGGTGCGTGGGCTTCAGTAGTTGTGGCTCGCGGGCTTAGTTGTTCCATGGCATGTGGGATCTTCCCAGACCAGGGCTTGAACCCGTGTCCCCTGCATTGGCAGGCAGATTCTTAACCACTGTGCCACCAGGGAAGTCCCAAGATAACATCTCTTATGTTCTCACCTGGTTTCAACATGAGGGGAGTTTTCCAAGGCAGCAGGGTTGACTGTAAGAATGTACCTAGGTTTGATTGGGTCAATTTCTCATTCTCCAGTGGGTCATCTTCACCAGAATTGTAAACCCAACCTTAGGCAGTAAGAGCCTGAAGACTAGTCAATGCTTCATCCGTGGCTTCCCATGGCCATTTTTCTGTCTGGGGGAAACCTCCCTGGGAGGCCCAAAGCTCTCTTATAGGAGCCAGAACCAACTGCAAAAAACCTCTGAGACTTTCGTTGTCCTCTCCTAGTGGATCTAAAGCAGACATGATAGACTGCTGGAGGGGCTGAGCCAGAGGACAGCACAGCTCTTGCCTTCTTCCTTGAAAAGCATTATTAGCGTCACTCCCTCATCTTCCAAGTGAACCAGCCAAACTTCTAATGCTTTGTCTGGTTTCTGTCCATAATGTTCATGAACTCCCCTCCTTTCACACATCTCTGCAACTGTTGTGAGAAAGAGGACAGAATCTTTTGCTCACCTTGGACAAGTCTTAGTGCTGTTATATTGTATATATTTACCATGAAAAAAAATTTTTTTAATAAGACTGAATGAGAAAAACTAATCTAATTCTAATACTAATTACTAATTCTAATACTAAATACTAATTCTTGGTACCCTTAGCAAAGATTAGTTGACCATATATGTGTGGGTTTATTTCTGGTTTCTCTGTTTTGTCCCACTGGTCTATGTGTCTGTTTTTATGCCAGTACTATACTGTTTTAATTACTGTAGCTTTATAACATAGTTTGAAATCAGGAAGTGTGATGCGCCCAGCTTTGTTCTTCTTTATCAGGATTCCTTTGCCAATCAGTGCCTTTTGCAGTTCCATATGAATTTTAGGAATTTTTTCTGTTTCTGTGAAAAATGCTATTGGGATTTTGATGGGGATTACACTAAATCTGTAGATTGCT
The DNA here is from genome assembly GCF_059928025.1 of Delphinapterus leucas. Taxonomy (NCBI): domain Eukaryota; kingdom Metazoa; phylum Chordata; class Mammalia; order Artiodactyla; family Monodontidae; genus Delphinapterus; species Delphinapterus leucas. Next base: position 96,634,571 of record NC_143150.1, on the reverse strand, counting down.
TTGGGAAGTATGGACATTTTAACAATATTAAGTCTTCCAATTGAAGTGGAGCATAATATGAGACCCCAAAATATGCCTCTTTGCAAAAAAGAATTATCTTGACAGGTTATTTTCAAGAAACAGCAGGCACAGCAGAAGTTCTGAAAAACAAGTAGAAGTTATCCTTTTGTAAGGGACATGTACATTTATAAAGGAAATTTCCATTTGTGTGTCTCCCTCTCTGTACCAGGAAGAGAATAATAGCTCTAAATCACAGGAAATGCTTATCAATGGAGAAGGCACCTACTTAAATCTGCATAACAACCTTACCCTTGTTTACTGTGCCTTTTCTGATAACCTCCCATAACTGGCTCCCTTGCCCTCCAACATCTCTCTTTTGCCTTTAACTGAAGATAATATTTAAGGTGGTGTCTTGGGCCATTTCAGAGAGTAACTCAGTTTTCCTGGGTATCTCCCAGGTATTGAAGAGGTAAACGTTATTAAACTTCTGTTTTTCTCTTGTTAATCTGTCTTTAATTATGGGGTGGGGGTGTGTGTCTCAACCAAGAACCTAGAAAGGTAGAAGGAAAATTGGTTTTCCTTCCCTACACAATCCATGAACATGGGGATGTTTTCCATTTTTTGTGTGTGTCTTCTTTAATTTCTTTCATCAGTGATTTGTAGTTTTTGGTGTATAAGTCTTTCACTTCCTTGGTTAAGTTTATTCCTGAGTATTTTCTTATTTTTGAGGCTATTTTATTTTTTTATTATTATTTTTATTTATTTTTTTATGGCTGTGTTGGGTCTTCATTACTGTGCGCGGGCTTTCTCTAGTTGTGGCGAGTGGGGGCTACTCTTCATTGTGGTGCACAGGGTTCTCATTGTGGTGGCTTCTCTTGTTGCAGAGCACAGGCTCTAGGTGCTCAGGCTTCAGTAGTTGTGGCTCGCAGGCTCTAGAGCACAGGCTCAGTAGTTGTGGTGCATGGGCTTAGTTGCTCTGTGGCATGTGGGATCTTTCCGGGCCAGGGATCGAACCCATGTCCCCTGCATTGGCAGGCGGATTCTCAACCACTGTGCCACCAGGGAGGTCCCTTTGATGTTATTTTAAATGGGATTGTTTTCTTAACTTCCTTTTTGGATAGTTCATGGTTAGTGTATAGACGTGCAACTGATTTTTGTATGTTGATTTTATAAACTGAAACTTTACTGAATTCATATATTAGTTCTAACAGTTTTTTTGTGGAGTCTTTAGGATTTTCTACATATAAGATCATGTCATCTGCAAAGACAGACAGTTTTACTTCTTCTTTTCTGAGTTGTATGCCTTTTATTTATTTTTCTTGCTTGATTGCTCTGACTAGGACTTACAGTACTACACTGAATAGAAGTGGTGAGAGAGGGCACCCTTTTCTTGTTCCTGATCTTAGAGAAAAAGCTTTCAACTTTTCAGTGCTGAGTATGATGTCAGCTGTCAGCATTCATGTATGGTCTTCATTATGTTGAGGTACATTCCTTCTATACCTAATCTGTTAAGAGTTTTTACCATGAAAGTGTACTGCTTTGATTACTGTAGCTTTGTAATATATTTTGAAATCAGGAAGTGTGATGCATCCAGCCTTGTTCTTCTTTTTCAAGATTGTTTTGGCTATTTGTGGTCCCTTGAAATTCCACATGAATTTTAGGAGGCGTTTGTCTATTTCTGCAAAAAAAAAAAAAACCATTGGTATTTGGGTAGCGATTGCACTGAATCTGTAGATTGCTTTGAGTAGTGTTAACATCTTAATGATATTAAGTCTCCCAATCCATGAACATGGGATGTGTTTCCATTTATTTACGTCTTTTAATTTTTTTCAGAAATGTTTTGTAGCTTTCATTGTACAACTCTTTCATCTCCTTGGTTATTCCCAAGTATTTAAACGTTTTTGATGCTATTGTAAATGCCATCTGCAAAGACAATTTTACTACTTCCTTTCCATTTGGATGCCTTTTATTTCTTTTTCTTGCCTAATTGCTCTGGCTAGAACTTTCAGTACTACGTTGAGTAGAAGTGGTGAAAGCAGGCATCCTTGCCTTGTTCCTGGTCTTAACAGAAAAGCTTTCAGTCTTTCACCATTAAGTTTGATGTTCGTTATGTTTTTTCATATATGGCTTTTATTACATTGAGGTAGTTTCCTTCTAGTCCCAGTTTGTTGAGTGTTTTTATCGTGAAAGGGCGTTGATTTTGTTAAATGCTTTTTCTGTATCAATTGAGATAATCACGTGGGGTTTTTCCCTTCATTCTGTTAGTGTGGCATATTATATTGACCAATTTTTGATGTTGAACTACCTTTGCATTTCAGGAATAAATTCCACTTGGTCATGGTATTTAATCTTTTTAATATGCTGCTGAATTAGGTTTGCTACTATCTTGTTGAGGATTTTTGCCTCAGTGTTCATAAGGGATGTTGGTCTGTAGTTTTCTTATGGTGCTTTGTCTGACTTTGGTATCAGGGTAATGCTGGCCTCATACAATGAGTTAGGAAGTGTTCTTGTCAATTTCTTGGAAAGGTCTGAGAGGGATTGGTGAGAGTTCTTCTTTGGTAGAATTCACCAGTGAGGCTACTGGGTCTAGGACTTTTCTTTGTTGGGAGATTTTTGATTGCTGATTCAATTCCCTTACTAGTTTTAGGTCTATTTCATGTATCTTTTTCATGTGTGAATCTTTTTTCAAATCTTTCGCTGATTTATTAATTGGATTGTTTGTCTTATTGGGCTGTGTGCATTTTTTATGTACGTTCAACATACAAGAAGTTTGTTAGATAGATGTATTGTGAATATTTTCTCTCAGTCTGTGGCCTTTTTCATTTTTTAAAATAAAGAGTAGAGGGACTTCCCTGGTGGCCCAGTGGCTAAGACTCTGTGCTCCCAATGCAGGGGGCTCGGGTTCAATCCCTGGTCAGGGAACTATATCCCACATGCCGCAACTAAAGATCCCACATGCCTCAACTAAAGATTCCACATGCTGCAACTAAAGATGCCGCACGCCACAGTGAAGATCCCGCATGCCACAACTAAGACCCGGCACAGCCAAATAAATAAATATGTAAAAAAAAACAGCTAATGTTTAAAAAAATAAAATAAAAAAGAGTAGACGTTTTAATTTTGATAAAGTTCATTTTGTCAAATGTTTTTCTATTATGGTTGGTGTTTTTGATTTCCCATCTAAGAAATCTTTGCTTATCCTAAAACTGAGAACATTTTTTCCAATTCTTTTTCTAGAAATTTTATAGTTTTAGCTTTTATGTTAAGGCCTTTGAGCCATTTCAAGTTAATTTTTGTGTATGATATTAACTAAAGGTCATGGTTCACCTTTTTCCACCTATCTTTTTTCCCTCTATACGTCTTAGGTTCATTATCTGGGGCCCTGTAAATTAGACTAATAAAAGACAGATTAACAAGAGAAAAACAAGCAGAAGTTTATGAGCCTGTGTATCATGCACACATGATACATGGGAGCACTCAAATATGAGTAACTCAAAGGGGAGATTAGAACTTGGGCTTATATAGTGTCAGAACAAAAGAAAAATACATTTCTAGAGATGTAACAAGACAAAGGAGAAGGACTTTGAGTTTCTAGGGTGGAAAATTGTGGGAAGGCAAATGCTTGGGGAGAACTAATGGAAATTAAGGACTACTTAGTAAGGTTTGGTACATAGATTTCTTTGGCCCTGTCTCTGAGCTGATGAGGGTCTAGAGTTGTCCCCAGTTATTAACTTTTGTCATTCTTGGTAGAGAGGGGAGGGGGAGCACCTTTACAAATTTATATCCTGCTTTTAGGCAAATAGGGGGAGGGCAGAAAGCTTTTCTTGTATCTGCTTCTTCTCAATTGCCTTCAACTCAAAAGGATCCTTATGGCACAGTGGCATATTTTGGAGTGGCATATTCTGCTATCCTTCAACACTTAGCATTTATATTATAATTGCCCTTCACGTATCTTATTCCCTGCACTTCATCCTGATGTCCTCAAGTGTAGGAAATATTACTTTGTATCTCCAGTACCTAGTTCAGTGCCTGAAACACAGTAGGTGCCGAATTGAACTTTACCTTAAAATTACTGCAATTCACCCTTGCTTGACAGATTCCAGAAAATGAGTGTCCAAAAGAAATTATTCTCTGTCAACAAGCTCTAGAAGCCCTAGTCCCTAATACGGTCCTTTATTCATAAATTTTTCATTTTGTATTGAATTTGTGTGAGCAAGAACTCATTGCTAATCTCTTGACAAACCGATTTACATTACAGCAAATTGTATCCCCACTCTGAGATTATCTGCATTTAAAAGTGAAGGCTGAAAAGGAGAATTCCTATTGCCAGGGAGGAATTCCAAGCATCTGTTGCTGGCCAATGAGGTGAATTTTTCTGAAGGGGCCAGAAACTGTTCAGGGGGGCAAATACCAAACCATACCATAGAAGGAAATGATTTTATCTTTATTGTAACTAGCAACAAGAACTATTCTGAAGACTTGAACAGAGACCTAAGGGGACTGAAATTTGGAAAACACAAGGAGAGTGAATGTACTAGTAGTTAAACAGTTAAAGCAAAATTATGCTTCTGCCTGCAGTTCCTGGGACTCTGTCCAAACAGCATGCTGTCAGCAGCATCAGCTAGCAGGAACGCATAATCTTCCATCCTTTGGTTTCAGTGAGTAATATTAGCTAAAAAAAACACTCCAGATTTTTTGTGTTCATATGGTATAACTTACTTCAGACATACCCCTTTCTCCAATAGTTACCTCCTACACTTGGGGAAATTTCTTTTCTTTCTTTCTCTCTTTCTCCCCCTCTCCCCCACCTCCCTTCCTCCCACTCTGTCTCTCTTTTTTTTTTTTTTTCAATACAGTATCCAATTCAGGAAACCAACCAGCATCTCCCAGGACAAAAAGGTAGCTTTTCAGACTGTAAAGTCACTTTTCTTACATTACCATCATTCTTTGAGTTAAAGGAGCACAATGGCTTCAGGTTTTAACATTTCTGAAATCAAACGCACTACCTAACTCTTTTCTCCCCCCTTAAAATCTCTTATTAAATTGACGGTCAACTAATGACATGGCATCTTAGAATGGAGGAAAGATATGCCATGGAAATGCCCTCACTGTCATTACCTTTATCCAAGGAACAAAGCAAAAAGACATCTCATTCCCTACACTACAGTGCAGTTCAAATCAACAAAATTTATTGAAGATTTATTACATGCAAAACTCCATGGTGTATATAGAGCTGAATAATTCAATTCAACCAAAGCATATTGAGGCTTAAATGCAGCTGGCACTAAGGTTACAAAGAATAAATCATGGCCCCAACTTTAAGTAGCTCAGTGTGGTCAGGGAGGCAGTCTACAGGTAATTATAAACAGTATGATAAGCACTATAATGGAAGCTCAGAGGAAGAAACAATAAAAATTTTGTGTGGTGAATAGACATTTAAGTTCTTTACAGAGAACTGTGGTAGCTTTCAAACCCATTGCCTCATCCTGCAGTAAGTAATACGTATTTTTAATTGAAGTTTTTATTGAGGTAATTGTGGATCCTCACGCAATTGTAAGAAATAACACAGAGAGATCCCATGTATGCTTTGCCCAGTTTCCACCAGTGGTAATATTTTGGAAAACCGTATAATAATATCACAACTAGGATATTGATATAATCCACTGATATTATTCAGATTTCCCTAATTGTACTTGTACTTGTGTGTGTGTGTGTGTTAACTTCTATACAGTATTATCACCTGTGTAGGCTTATCTATCCATCACCACAGTCAAGATACTGAATAGTCCCAACACCACAAGGATCCCTCCTCCCATTGCCCTTTTATAACCACACCCACCTCTCTCCCACTCCTGTCCCTGACTCCCTGCACCGTTCATTTGTTCGACATTTCTAAAATTTTGTCATTTCAAAGATGTTCCGTAAATGCAATCACACAGTATGTAACCTTTTGAGATTGGCTTTTTATACTCAGTATAATTCTCTAGAGATTCAGCCATGGTATGGAATACTAGATGGTGTGAAATTTCATAGTATGGAATACACAGTCTGTTTACCATTCATCTGTTGGAGAACAGCTGGGCTGATTCTAGTTTTAGGCTATTACAAATAAAGCTGCTATGAACATTCACGTACAGGTTTTTGCGTGGACATAAGTTTTCATTTCTCTGGGATAATGCCCAGGAGTGTAACTGCTGAGTTTTATGGTAGTTGCACGTTTAATTTTTTGAGAAACTGATAAACTGTTTTCCAGAGTGTCTGTACAATTGTACACTCCCACCAGCAGCGTATGAGAGATCCAGTTTCTCTGTATCCTCTCCAGCATTAGATGTTGTCGCTATTTTCAATTTGTAGCCACTCAGGTATGTGTGTAGTGATATCTTATTGTGGTCTTAATTTGTATTTCCCTAATGGCTAATGATGTTCTACATCTTTTCATGTGTCTATTTGCCATCTGTATGTCCTCTTCAGTGAAGTGTCTCTTTATGTCTTTTGCCCATTTTCTAATTGGATTGTTTGTTTTCTTTACTGTTGGGTTTTGAGAGATTAAAAAATATATATATCCTAGATGGTAGTCCTTAGATATGTGGTATGCAAATATTTTCTCCCAGGCTGTACCTTATCTTTTCAACCTTTTCACATAGACTTTCACAGATCAAAAGTTTTTAATTTTATTGAGGTCCAATTAATCAATGTTTCTTTTTATGGCTCATGCTTTTGACATCAAGTCTAAGAACTCTGCCTAGCCCTAGATCCCCAAGATCTTCTCCTATGAGTGCATTCCACAAAAGCCTGCTACTAATTTCAGAGAAATCAAACTGGTGCTTAATGGAAAACAGGCAGTAAGTTAGAATTTAATAAGAATACTATATTAGTGTGCTCGGGCTGCCATAACAAAATGCCACAGAATAGGTGGCTTAGACAACAGAAATTTATTTACTCACAGTTCTGGAGGCTAGAAAGCCGAGACCAAGGTGTTGTCAGGATTTGTTTCTGGTGAGACCTCTTTACCTGGCTTGTAGACGGCCACCTTCTTGCCGTGTTTTCACATAGCCTTGTGTCTGTGTAAGTGGGAGAGAGAGAGAGCTCTCTGGTATCTCTTCCTCCTCTTATAAGGACACCAGTCCCACTGGATTAGGGCCCCACACTTATGACCTCATTTAACCCTAATTACCTCCCTAAAGGCCTTGTCTTCATATATAGTCAAATTGTGGGTTAGAGCTTCAACATATGAATTTGATGGGGTTGGAGGGAATGATACAATTCATTCTATAACAAACACAGGCCCAGAGTGTTGGACCATTTGTGCTGCCTGTCATGGCCAGCATTTCATGTGGGCATAGGTGCCAACACTGCCTGGTTTCAGAAGTTCCACTGAGTGAATGCCAATTAGTCCATGTGCTTGTCTGCTTAGCATATTCCTATTCCCCCCACCTCCCTGGTTTTCCAAGAATCACCCTGCCCCTCCCACTCTAGTAATGAGGTTCTTATCCTCAGACAGCTGACTTAGTACAATGTGCCCATGGTGCACTGGGCACAGTTGATTAGTCTGGAAAGGGACTAGATGCAAGCTGGGCCAATCACAATCCTTCCCTGGGAATTCTGACTCTTAAGACTTAAACTCACTTTGGCTTCTGTATCTAACTCAAGAACTCTAAGCTTGGGGGCCCTTGGTGGAGGCCATTTTCTGCCATGCGGCCCAGGAAGTGGGGATGGTGGATTTGCCACGAGAAAGAAAATGGAACAGATGCAAAGAAAGAGAGAAAGGCAGAAATAAGGGAGAGAAAGCATTTCCACCCCAATCCTTCTCTTGCTGTCTCCTGGCCTTGGGTACTATGGAACACCCCCAAATAAATTGCCCTTTTTGCTTTGAGGAAGGTGAAAGGGGCAGGGAAGGATGGGGAGGAGAAAGCAGCTCCACGGACCTCCTGCCCAATCTCTCCTCCCTACTTTCAGTCCCTTCAGAACTACCCTTCTGGTTGGCACACTCTTTGAGCAGCTCTGTCCATAAAATATAATGCAAGCCACATATGTAATGTTTAATGTTTTTGCGGCCACATTTTAAAAAGTAAAAAGAAACAGGTGAAATAAATTTTAATAATATGTTTTATTTAACCCAGTGTATCCAAAATACTATCATTTCAACATGTAACCATTTCAACATGCAACACTGAATTTTTTAACCGCCCCAGGTGATTCTTACTCAAAAGGCTTGGGAAACATGCTATTGGTTGCCTCAAGAGGCCTAGAAATTCCTCTGAAAGGTGGGGGCTAAAGGAGGGTCTACAGTCCGGCTAACCCCTGGGCCTCTCTATGGTGGCTCAGTGCCCTGGGCGAGGGCAGCCATGTGAGAATTCCAGGTTTCAATTTGCGACCAACTTGACCACCTCCCTAAGACCTCTTCTAAGTCTGTGATTCTAGTTAAATCACTGAAAGCTAAGAGTAGGGACTTCTTCATCAGTCTGTCTGTCTATCTATCTATCTATCTATCTATCTACCTACCTACCTACCTACCTGTCTGTCCGTCCATCCGCCCGTCTGTCCATCCATCCATCCATCCAACCATCTATCTCTATCATCTACCATCAGATGAGCTCTGGAGTCAGAAATCTCTGTCTTGCCTCTGTGTCTCTTAGCTCCATGACCTTGGGCAAGTTATCTCAACTTCTCTGAGATCTTCTTTTCAGAGGTGTAACATGGGGATAATGACAGTACCCACCTACCACTCAGAGGAAGAGGATTAAGCAAGTCGAGTATGCAAAATGTGAGAAGGGTGAAAAGCACAGTAGCATATGTTAAGTGCTGTATAATTGGTGGCTATTATTATGCACAGACTTCCTCCTAAAGACTGACAGCTTTCTAACAGCTAATAGGAAGAACAGAAAACATAACATACAAAGAATAAAGGAACAGAAACACTTCAAATTTTGATATGGAACAATACCTAAGGTTTAGCACAAAACTTCCAGCCACATTCAGGTTTCCACTTGAAGGCCAAAATTAAATGAAAGCCCTTTCCTTGTCTCAGCATCTATTTGCACTCTAAATTTTGAACATGGGCTATTCAAATGAAATTCTTCTTGTGGGGACTTCCCTGGTGGTGCAGTTGTTAAGAATCCGCCTGCCAACGCAGGGGACACGGGTTCGTGCCCTGGTCCAGGAAGATCCCACATGCCACGGAGCAACTAAGCCCATGTGCCACAACTACTGAGCCTGCGCTCTAGAGCCCGCGAGACGCAACTACTGAGGCCGCATGCCACAACTATTGAAGCCGCGCGCCTAGAGCCCGTGCTCCGCAACAAGAGAAGCCCCCCGCTTGCCACAACTGGAGAAAGCCCACGCGCAGCAACAAAGACCCAACACAGCCAAAACTAAATAAATTTATATTAAAAAAGAAATTCTTCTTGTGTAATAGTCCTTTTTCCTTCCCTTTCCCATAGGTTGATGGAAGTCTGCAGACCTTTTAGCATCCTCATTAAACACACCCACTTTCCATTTTCCCTACAAGTCACGACCCTTTGCTTCTGTTGTTCTGCCATTCTAAGTGATTTTCCTCTGTAGCATACATAAATCATTTTAAACAGACATTCTGGAAACTACTTCTCCTGTTGTTAAAAGAACCCCTAAGGTGATCCATAAGTGTGTTTAGCTGGAGCCCACCCACATCCCCACCAAGCTGAATAAATGTCCCCATTACCATGGAAGGAAAGAAACAAACAGCAGAAAATTCAAGCTGGGAAAGAATTTAGAAAACATTCGACACAATCTTTCTTAAATATTGTACCTGAGGAACCTGGAGCCCAGAGAGATTGGCAGCACATCCTTCTAGTATGTTCCCCAAACACCCCCCCTGCCACCATCCCACACCTGCACAGCAGCCCTTGCGATGTTGCGTTATGGTCGTTAGTGTCTTGTCTAGTCTTGTCTGCTACCCTCTGAGATCATCAAAACAGGGATCGAGTCTTATACATCCAAGTCCCCAGCACTGTAACTTGAGACATAGTAGGTGGTGAGTAAATGTCTAATAAACGAGTGAAATGCCTGAATGAAGTCGGTACATCTGCATTTGGCTCTTATGAGTCAACATACTGGCTTTTCATTGAAGCCAAGCTGAGTGAGGCTTCTGTCACTTGCCACCAAAAGAGCACTGGTTAATAAAATAAAGACCAAATAATTAGAGAACAATAAAAGTCAACCCATATACAGTGCTATACTGCATGGTACTGATCACAAAGGCAACAGAAGTCCAGAGGCGCAAGAGCTGGGGAGGAGTTAATGGACGTAATTGGAGTTGGACTAGGCCTGATCACTGTTGTAATAATAATGAAACATCAAGGACTGTGGCTGGTAACTTATAGTAGTATGGTATGGTATTGTACAGAATGGTACGGTATAGAATCACGGGATATTAGATAAGAAGGGAAGAAGTGTGGGCCAACTGAAGTGCTAGCCTTTATCCTTTTTGAAGGTTATTAAGAGGGCTGATGGAGGGGGTAGAAAATCAATGTGGTGCAAGATTGTTAGGTTTGGACAGTCATCCAAGTCTACCCTAGCATCTGGGCTGAACATACTCTATTCTCTAGAGCAGTGGTTCTCAACCTTGGTTGCACATTAGAATCACCTGGAGAGCTTTAAAAAAATCCAGATACCGTATATACAATAGAATATTATTCAGCTATAAAAAAGGAGGGAAGCCTGCCATCTGCAACAACATGGATGAAACTTGAGAGCATTATGCTAAGTAAAATAAGTCAGACAGAGAAAGACAAATACTGCATATCTCACTTATATGTGGAACCTGAAACACTCAAACTCATAGAAACAGAGTAGAATGGTGGTTACGAGGGGCTGGGGTGTGGGGGAAATGGGGAGATGTCCGTCAAAGTGTACACATTTTCAACTGTAAGATGAGTAAGTTCTGGGGATCTAAAGTACAGCATAGTGACTAAAGTTAACAACGCTGTATTGTGTACTTGAAATTTGCAAGGAGAGTAGATCTTAAAAATTTTTTAAATTATGAGGTGATAGATTTGTTAACTAACCTTAATGTGGTAATCACTTCACGATATATACTTAGAACAAATCATTACCTTGAACACCCTAAACTTATACAATGTCATTGTCAATTATATCTCAATAAAGCTGGAAAAAATTCAGACACCCAGGCCACACCCTGACCAAGTTAACAGTATCACTGGAGGTGAGACCCGGGTATCAGTATTTTTTAAAACTCCCCAGGTGATTCCGCTGTGCAGCCAGGTTTGAGAACAAGTGCTCTGGGGCAATGCTTCTCCAACTTTAATGTGCATGTGAATCTTGTTTAGGTTTGGAGCGGGGTCCACAATTTAGGGCGTTACGTGTAGTTTAGGGAAGTGGTGATGGTGGCAGGAAGGATGTTCCTTCCTACTCATCCAGCCAGACTTCCCAGAAATAATCTGTGGACAGCTAATGTGGTGAAAGGTGGATGGACTACATGATAATACCAGTTCTGATGCAGGATATAGGATGACCAACTATCCTTGTTTGCCTACATCTCAGGGGTTTCCCAGGACCTAGGGCTTTCAGTGCTAAAATAGGAAAGTCTGGGTAAACTGGGATGGTTAGTCACACTGCCCATCCCTGACCTTCTGGCCAGTGAAGTTCTGGCCACAGTCATGTAGCTTTTCCAACCAAATAGGCACCATTGGTAAAGTGGGGCAAACAGGACCAAAGAGGATGCTCTTGGGAAAGGAGAAGGGAATTGCTGGGCACGTAATCCTCCTTGAGGCATCAATAGATACTGGGGCAAAGGAAGGAAAACGAGTGCTCTGGCTTTGCCTGGCTCACAGGCACCTAGCCAGGAGTGGGGAGGCCTAAAGATAGAATAGTCTCTGCTTTAACACAGAGAAACTGGAAGCTTCTCGATAATGCAGGGAATTCAAACTAGAGTGTACAGGAGAATTACCCAGGGAGCCCATTTGAAATGCAAACTTGGCCCCTCCCCTAAGAAAGTTTAATTCAAAAGGTCAAAGGCCTTTTAACTGGTATCTCAGGTGATTCCAGGCTATACTCTGAGAAACACTGATCCAAAGGTCTTGCCTGCCGGTAGTTTGGTCTGTTAAAGAAAGCTTTCCTGACCAAGGGATGGACTGACCCAAAGAGACTCAGCAGAACTGGTAGGTGATGGGAAAGTTTCACAAAACAGCAGGGCCAGACGGTTTCAGGAGTGAATTCTAGCGAATCTCTAAGGAACAGAGAATTCTAATGTTTTTAGAGTTCCAGACCATAGACAAAGAAGGAAATACAATTCTAGTAAGCCAAGATAACATCGAAATCAAACCTAGCAAAAATTACACACAAAAGAAAACTGCAGACCCTTCTCACTCATGAATATCAATATAAAAATCCAAAATAAAATATTGGCAAATAAAACCCAGCATCATATTAAAAGAATAAATTACTACCACCAAATGGGGTTTATACTAAGAATACAAGGGTGGTTCAGTGTGCAAGAATTTATTACTATGATACGAGATATTAATAGAGCCAAAGAAAAATTCGCATGCCTATTTTTGTAAATCATGCAACAGCATTCAATAAAATTCAACATTGACTCAATGTTTTTTTTTATGACCTAGATGTTATCTGATCTACCAAACCATAAACTTGGACATGCATTGCAGTTTTCAATTATAAAACAGAAGTGGAATATGTAAAACCAGGCTCTAATATGTCAGGAAAGCAAGAGAAAACTGTCCAAGCAGGTGGCTTAGACTCCCATGGTACCTTCTCTTACTGCTACTGTGCCTCTCATTCAGTTACACCTGTGGCCTCATGGCCTCCATCCCCGATGACCTGTTGGGCCCACTTCCCAAATGGGTCTGCATGGTATGCTGGCACCAGCCAGAAGTGGTTGACTGCTATACTACACCCCCATTCAGGAGTGGCCCTGAAAATGATGACGAAGGCAAATCCTCCCAGGAGGTAGAACGTTTGGTTGCTTATTTGTTGGGACCAAGACGGCCAGATGACTGGATCCACACTGGCTCATGGGCAATGACAATTGGGTTATCCTATTAGTCAAGGACTAGGAAGGAACAAGACTGGAAAATTGGTGACAAGGCTGTCTTGAGGGCAGGTATGTGGATGGACCTCTGGGACTAAGCCCAAAATATGAAAGTTACCATATCCACGTAAATGCCCACCAGACAGCATCTACTGCAGAGGAGGCTCTCAATAATTAGATGGACTGGATGACCCATCCCTGGATGTCAGCCAGCCTCTTCCTCCAGCTACCCTGCTGCTTACTCAATGATCTTGTGAACTCAGTGTCATAGCATCCACAACACAGACAGCAGAGGCCAACTGTGAGTCTTTGATATAGCGCCATTCTCTGAGGGGTCCAGGCTTGTGGGAGCAGACATGAACAGGACGTGAAGTCCGGTGTCAGCCTGACCCAGCTGAGCCCAGCCTAAATCAGCTGAAGTACAACCCACCCACAGACCTGTGAGCAAGAAATAAAATGTTTGCTCTATTAAGCCACTGAGGTTATGGTGCTGTTTGTTATGCAGCAGAAACCTAATACACTCCTTTTATTAATCCTCATTGAATTACCCTAATTTGACTGTGCCATCTGTTTCCTTTTAGAACCCTGACTGAAACACTGCCTTTTTGCAGATGACTCAAAGCTGTACAAATCTCCAGTTCAGACCTCTCTTCTCAGTCCCAGACCGATATAGAGTCAGTGGTGTGCTCCATATCTCCTCTTAGTTATCAAAAAGGCACCTGAAACTCAGCACTCACTCCTCTATCACGAACCTGGTCCTCCATTTCACTCAGCAGCACCACCCATTGAAGAAACCTGGGTACTCTCCTGGACGCCCACCTCCCTGTCACCGTTGTACTCAAACCATCACCAAGTCATATTAATTTAACCCCTTAAATATCTCTCAAATCTGTTTGCTTCTCTTTACCACAACCAGCAGCACTACCCTAGGCTAAACCACCAATATCTCTTATCTAAAATAACCTTCCGAATCTTGGCTATTAAGTGCCCATCAATAGATGAATGGATAAAGAAGATGTGATATATATCTCTTGTGGAATATTACTCAGCCACAAAAAATGAATGAAATCTTGCCATTTGCAACAACATGGATGGACCTAGAGGGTATTACGCTAAGTGAAATAAGTCAGACAGAGAAAGATAAATACTGTATTATGACTTCACCTATATGTGGAATCTAAAAAAAACAATCAAATGAACAAACAAAACAAAACAGAAACAGAGCAATAGATAAAGAGAACAGGTGGTTGCCAGAGGGGAGGACGGTGGGGGAAAGAGAGAAATAAGTGAGGGAGATTACGAGGTAAAAGCTTCCAGTTACAAAATAAATGAGTCTCAGGGATAAAATGTACAGTGTGGGGAATATAATCAATAATTATGTAATATCTTTGTATGGTGACAGATGGTAACTAGACTTACTGTGGCAATGTTTTTGAAATGTATAGAAATATTGAATCATGATATTGTTCACCAGCAACTAACATAGTGTTGTAGGTCAATTATAGTTCAAACACAAAAAAACTCAGAGAAAAAGAGATCAGAACTGTGGTTACCAGAGGTGGGGAATGGGGGGAGGGGAGATTAGATGAAGGCAGTCAAAAGGTAATAAACTTGCAGCTATAAGTAAGTACTAGGGGGGTAATGTACAACATGATTAACATAATTAACACTGCTGTGTGTTATATACGAAAGTAGTTGAGAGGAAATACTAAGAGTTCTCATCACAAGGAAAAAATATATTTTTCTTTTCCATTTATTTTGTATCTGTATGAAATGATGGATGTTCACTAAACTTACTGCAGTAATCATTTCATGCTAAACTAAGTCAAATTATTATGCTGTACACCTTAAACGTATAGAGTGCTGTATGTCAATTATGCGTCAATAAAACTGGGAGGGAAAAGGAGATATAGCATTATAAAGATGTCAATTCTCTCTAATGTAATATATTTAATAGTAATTTAAATTATTAAATTTAAATTTAATAATAATTTATTGCTATTCAATAAAAACGTCATCTGAGTTTTATTTTCATATAGAAGAACTGATTGTAAAGATCTAATAAAAATAAACAAGTAAAATAAAAATAACCTCCCAATTAGCCCCTCTCTAGTTGGTTCTCCATACAGCAGTCAAAAAGTTCTTTTTGAAAATTCCATTTCAATCACGTCCCATGCCCCAGTTGAAGACCACAGATGGCTTCCCATTGCTTTTAGGATAAAGAGCAGAGTATTTAACATAGGCCTCAAGGCTCTGGGTGGTGTGGCCTCGGCTCCGCTGTTTCACCCTCTGACTCCGCTCTCTGTATTTGCTATAAAAGGCCACAAGGCCTCCTTTATTTGCTATGTGCCATTTTACCCCTTCTGTTCCTCTTCCCTGTGAAGCTCTTCCTCCCCTCTCTGTCTCATTAACACCTACTCATGCTTCACACCTCAGCCCAAGCATCACCTCTTCAAGGAAGCCCTCTCTGACTTCCCTAAGTCTGGCTCATAGCATGGCATATTTTACCTTTCTGTGACGGCTTAATTAATATTGATCGCCTCTCCCCCCCTACCCCCGCCTGACCCACTATAACGTGATCTTCAGGAGGGCAGAGGCCATGTCTGATTTTAGTCATCACTGTATTCCCAGAACAGAGTCTGACACACCCTAGGGACTTGGTACCTATTTATTAAATATTAATTAAATAAACCACTTGATGAATCACGTGTTGAGCTGAAACATCTCTATGGGTCATGTCAGCTCTAACCTCTGGGCTTCCTTTTCAGGTCCTGCCTGTAGGATAGAGGGGTGATGGGGAAAGCAGCCAACTAGGGTGAATTAGCTGTCTCCATGCAGTCAAAGTCATTGGTTAGAACGCGAAGAAGCCCTTTTCCTACTTTAAAGATCCTGCTGAGAACAACGTGGCAGGCACCAGCAAGGGACTGGCCAGACAATTCTCAAGAAATGCTTGATACAGCAAGTGCCAGAAATCCTGGAACAGAGCCTTTTACCAGGAGGTTCCCTGCCTTGTTGAGTTGAGAGAGAGAGAGAGAGAGAGAGCTCTAAATGCCACTGACTAATCACCAAGGCTGATGCTCAGTCATTCCAGCACTCTGCTGCTGCTTATTCTTGTCAAGTCTTCACCCTCTTGCCCCTTCTAGAAAGACCTCAAGTAACTGCTGTCTTGAAACCTCCTCAGACGATTGGCTTGGCTGATGCCCAAATATCTCTTGGCCCACACCGAGATGTCAGGGAAGGAGGGAGTGATAAGTAACTCTCCTAGCTCTCACACTGTATGATTCTGTTATTCTAAATTCTGAGGATTCCTTTTCCCTTTTAAAGAGTGAACTAGTGACACTCTGACAGCATGATTTGGACTCCCTCCAGGGGAAAGAGCTAGGGAACTCCATGTACATGAACCATCCTGCCACCCAGGGCGGAGGTGGTCCTTCAGTCCTTATCCCATGGCAAGGACAAACTCTCTCTCAAGGTCAGATAAGGCTCTGAATCCATACTCACCAGGCAGCCACCATTTCCAACAAAGCTTCTCCTGAGGCCCGGGAAGGAGGGCTTGGATGAAGGGGTCTGCACAATTTGGCTCTTATAAAGGGGTGTTGCTCTGGTTGTGAATTAAAAATCCAACGTCCTGTGTGGAAAGAAGGCAGGAAAGGGGAGTGAGTACATAGCTGGGTTCTGAGTTTGACTGGTAGGAAAGGTATGTCTATTCATAGGATGGAATACTATATAGCAATGTAAACGGATGACCCAGAGCCACACTATCAACATGGACTCATTTTTTTAAATAAATTTATTTATTTATTTATTTTTGGCTGCGTTGGGTCTTCGTTGCTGCACGCAGGCTTTTCTCTAGTTGTGGAGAGCGGGGGCTACTCTTCGTTGTGGTACACGGGCTTCTCATTGTGGTGGCTTCTCTTGTTGCGGAACATGGGCTCTAGGCACGCGGGCTTCAGTAGTTGTGGCATGCGGGCTCAGTAGTTGTGGCTCGCGGGCTCTAGAGCGCAGGCTCAGTAGTTGTGGCACATGGGCTTAGTTGCTCCGCGGCCTGTGGGTTCTTCCCGGACCAGGGCTCGAACCTGTGTGCCCTTCACTGGCAGGCGGATTCTTCACCACTGTGCCACAAGGGAAGCCCTGGACTCATTTTTAAAACATAATTTTGGAGGGAAAAATCTAGTTGCAGAAGGGTACATAGAGTGTGCTCCCATTTATAAAATGTTAACATGCAAAAATAAATTATTTAGTTTAAATATATATATCCTTAATGATTTATAATGGGATATAACATACAGGATTTATAGTATGTATATATGTGATATATATGTAATAAAAATATAAAAGTACACATGGAAACGATAACTTCAAATTTGTGGCTGTCTTGGGGGTAGAGAGGCTGAGAGTGAGAAGGGGTACACAGAAGGCTCCAACCATATCTGAAATGTTTTATACCTTAAGCTGTGTGTTTGTTATATTGTTCTGTATACCTTTTGCACATCTGAAATATTCCATGATTTTTTTTTAACCTTAGTTGTGGTAAAATGCACAGGTATAAAATCTACATCTTTTAAAAAAAATTTATATCTTAACCATTTTTAAGTGTGTAGTTCAACCAATCCCCCAAACTATTTTCATCTTGCAAAACTGAAACCCTATACCCATTAAATAACAACTCCCCAATCTCCCCTCCCCCAACCCATAGCAACCACCATTCCATTTTCTGTATCTATGAATTTGGCTACTCTAGGTACCTAATACAATTGAAATTATACAGGATTTGTGTTTTTGTGACTGGCTTAAATTTCCATTTAGCATAATGTCCTCAAGGTTCATCCATGTTATAGCGTGTGTCAGATTCCCTTCCTTTTTAAACCTGAATAATATTCCATTGTATGGCTATATCACATTTTGTTTATCCATTCACTTATCAGCAGACACTTGGTTCCTATCTTGTGGCTACTGTGAGTAATGAGTGTACAAATGAACAAAACGAACATGAGTATACAGATATCTCCTTGAGACCCTGCTTTCGGTTATATACCCAGAAGTGGAATTGTTGGCCATGATGATTTTTTAAAAGCAGAAAGAAAGCTTAGGTTTCAGGGGGCTTGAGAATAAAGTTAAACCACTGACTTGTATATTGATTGGGACGATCCCTCAATTATGACCGGCCAAGTTACCAGTGTCCCATGAACAAAATCACTGCTGGGTCCAGGGACTTTCCTCTTGATTGCAGCTGAAGCTATAAATATTCTCACTTCTGCCACTGCATCACTGCTGGGCCCACCCCCGCTCCTTTCCCTTCTTCCTTCTGTCACTGCTGGGAAGCCCCTGCCTCTGCTTCTGGACATCATCCAACTCCTTTTCTTGTCCTGCGTGCTGCAATCACCCAAGCTGTAGGAAGCCCCATTTCTGACTGCAGAGGGAGGAAGGAAGGCAGCTGCATTTCTGTTCTCCCAAGTTGGAAATTAGAGTGGATTTTCACCAGGAAATAACATTACCCAATAAATGGTTTCCTGATCATCATTAATACTAGAGTCCCGCTTCGTTTTAGGTGGCATGGGCTCTAGTGGTCTGCTTGGGAACCAAAGTCATTCGTAATGTGCTGAGGACAATCTGTTCTGAATTCTAAGACAGATTTGCCAACAAACTTTTGGAACAACAGCAATTTTTAAGTTGTCAGTTCCCTACAAAGCCCTAGGGGGCCAAGCTAAGTTTTCCTTTGCTAAAGGGAACGACTCCAAGGAACCAAGGCTGCTGATGGGTGAAGTAAGACAGGGGAACTTCAGGGGAACTCCAAAAGAATTTCCTTGGAAACAAAATGACATCATGGCTCACCTGCCCAGCTGCCTGAATTCTTTAGAGTATCCATGCTTCTACCAAAAAAAGAAAAAGAAAAAAGAAAAAAAAAGCTTTTTTCTCTCCACTGCCCCACATTTTAAACATGAATGGCACAATAACAAACTCCAGTGAGAAGATCTGATAATTTGCCACACAATGTGATTTCTAATTGCTTGAATAATACCGCACGGTGTAATAATTTCTTACCCAGTAAAAATGATTTCTCTTTGCCTGAGTGATAATATCCTGTTGAAATATAATGCTGTTCCAGACAGTGACTACATCATGTCTGGAGTCTTTTTTCCCCCCAATATAACCTTTTAAATGCTAAGCATTAGGAATGAGGCAGTAGCAAGTGATAAAACATGTTCCCAAATGAAGAGAATTCTTTGCGTCTACGCTGGAATCTTCTAACTACCCAATGTCCTTGGATAAGATAATGAGTCAATAAATTTACAACGTACAGACAGTCTTCGCTCTGCTCCTTTGGAGAAGATCAGTTGTGTGACAAGAATGGAAATGGATTTTTCCATAAAGCTGGGATGCTGTATAACATCTGTATTTGGACAGGCACACACGCCATGCTGTTAATTTTAATGCCCCAATTTAATTTTTGTTCTGTGCATCGCCGGACTTATAAAAGTAGCTTTTTCTTTAAGAAAGTGAAATTGCAAGACATTTCTTATCCAGTGACGTATTGTACACATAGGTGTGTAGAGCTTCAGGAATACAGAAGAAAGAGAAGATGTGGTCCCTGTTCTCAAGGAGTTTAGATGACGGGCAGTTCTTAACAGTTCAGAGTGGAAAGGAGCCACACATCAGAGAGACGAGAAAAGGGAGGCCCAGAGAGGGAAAATGGCCTTCCCATGGTTACAGAGTCATGGAATGGAATTGGTCAGATGAAAACCTGGTGTCCAGAACCAGAGCCCCGATGCTCCCTCTTCAGCACCAGCCCTTCACAATAGCCACGTGGAGACAGGCCCAACACTGTGCTAGGTTCCAATGTTTCTGTAGGCTGACAGTGCTCCCTGGCACGTGCCTTTCTCCATGGGATTCATGGGAGATGCCTTTGCTGGGTCCCTCTGATTGCAGCTCTTCTGATGTGGACCATACACTGTTTCTCCAACTGCCGCTCCCTTTTTGGCCCTGGACTCTGGGATGGAGGTGAGGGGGGGGGATGCTCTGTCCAGACTCTCAATGTTGATGCCACTCTCTCTCCAAGAAGTCTTCTTGGGCAAGACTTCAAACTGCTCCAGATTTGACAAATACCATCCCCCATGACCCTGAAACCCCACTCCTGGGCATATCTGCATGTCCATGCCCCAAACTGGAAACGACTCAAATGCCTACTGACTGTAGAATGGATACATAAGTTGTGGAATATTTAAGCAATGGGATGCTTTACAGCAGTGAGAATAAACTATCTCCAACTACATACAACAGTATGATGACTCTCATAAATATAATGTTGAGCAAATAAAGCCAGGCAGTAAAGGGTACATACTGTATGATTCCATTTATATAAAGAACAGAAAGAGGCGAAACTAATCTATGCTCTTGGAGATCAGGAAAGTGGTTTTCCTTGGGGGGTAATGGTAGTGACTAAAATGGGGTACAAGGGTCCTCATGGGAGGCTGGTAATTTAATGTTCTGGTTTCATGGGGATGTTCAGTTTGTGAAAATTCATCAAGTTGTAAACCTATTTGTGCACATTTGAATATGGATCTTTTTTTTTTTAACATCTTTATTAGAGTATAATTGCTTTACAATGGTGTGTTAGTTTCTGCTTTATAACAAAGTGAATCAGTTATACATATACATATGTTCCCATATCTCTTCCCTCTTGCGTCTCCCTCCTTCCCACCCTCCCTATCCCACCCCTCTAGGTGGTCACAAACCACCGAGCTGATCTCCCTGTGCTATGTGGCTGCTTCCCACTAGCTATCTATTTTACGTTTGGTAGTGTATATATGTCCATGCCACTCTCTCACTTTGTCACAGCTTACCCTTCCCCCTCCCCATGTCCTCAAGTCCATTCTCTAGTAGATCTGTGTCTTTATTCCCATCTTACCCCTAGGTTCTTCATGACCCTTCTTTTTTTTTTTTTCTTAGACTCCATATATATGTGCTAGCATATGGTGTTTGTTTTTCTCTTTCCAATTTACTTCACTCTGTATGACAGACTCTAGATTCATCCACCTCACTACAAATAACTCAATTTCGTTTCTTTTTACGGCTGACTAACATTCCATTGTATATATGTGCCACATCTTCCTTATCCATTCATCTGTTGATGGACACTTAGGTTGCTTCCATGTCCTGGCTACTGTAAAAAGAACTTCAATGAACATATTGGTACATGACTCTTTTTGAATTATGGTTTGCTCAGGGTATATGCCCAGTAGTGGGATTGCTGGGTCGTTCGGTAGTTCTATTTGTAGTTTTTTAAGGAACCTCCATACTGTTCTCCATAGTGGCTGTATCAATTTACATTCCCACCAGCAGTGCAGGAGTGTTCCCTTTTGTCCACACCCTCTCCAGCATTTATTGTTTCTAGATTTTTTGATGATGGCCATTCTGACTGGTGTGAGATGATATCTCACTGTAGTTTTGATTTGCATTTCTCTAATGATTAATGATGTTGAGCATTCTTTCATGTGTTTGTTGGCAATCTGTATATCTTCTATGGAGAAATGTCTGTTTAGGTCTTCCCATTTTTGGATTGGGTTGTTTTTTGTTATTGAGCTGCATGAGCTGCTTGTAAATTTTGGAGATTAATCCTTTGTCAGTTACTTCATTTGCAAATACTTTCTCCCATTCTGAGTGTTGTCTTTTGGTCTTGTTTATGGTTTCCTTTGCTGTGCAAAAGCTTTGAAGTTTCATTAGGTCCCATTTGTTTATTTTTGTTTTTATTTCCATTTCCCTAGGAGGTGGGTCAAAAAGGATCTTGCTGTGATTTATGTCATAGAGTGTTCTGCCTATGTTTTCCTCTAAGAGGTTGATAGTTTCTGGCCTTACATTTAGGTCTGCAATCCATTTTGAGCTTATTTTTGTGTATGGTGTTAGGGAGTGTTCTAATCTCATACTTTTACATGTACCTGTCCAGTTTTCCCAGCACCACTTATTGAAGAGGCTGTCTTTTCTCCATTCTGTATTCTTGCCTCCTTTATCAAAGATAAGGTGACCATATGTGCGTGGGTTTATCTCTGGGCTTTCTATCCTGTTCCATTGATCTATCTTTCTGTTTTTGTGCCAGTACCATACTGTCTTGATTACTGTAGCTTTGTAGTATAGCCTGAAGTCAGGGAGCCTGATTCCTCCAGCTCCATTTTTCGTTCTCAAGATTGCTTTGGCTATTCGAGGTGTTTTGTTTCCATACAAATTGTGCAATGTTTTGTTCTAGTTCTGTGAAAAATGCCAGTGGTAGTTTGATAGGGATTGCATTGAATCTGTAGATTGCTTTGGGTAGTAGAGTCATTTTCACAATGTTGATCCTTCCAATCCAAGAACATGGTATATCTCTCCATCTATTTGTATCATCTTTAATTTCTTTCATCAGTGTCTTATAATTTTCTGCATACAGGTCTTTTGTCTCCTTAGGTAGGTTTATTCCTAGATATTTTATTCTTTTTGTTGCAATGGTAAATGGGAGTGTTTTCTTGATTTCACTTTCATAATTTTCATCATTAGTGTATAGGAATGCCAGAGATTTCTGTGCATTAATTTTGTATCCTGCTACTTTACCAAATTCATTGATGAGCTCTAGTAGTTTTCTGGTAGCATCTTTAGGATTCTCTGTGTATAGTATCATGTCATCTGCACACAGTGACAGCTTTCCTTCTTCTTTTCCAATTTGGATTCCTTTTATTTCCTTTTCTTCTCTGATTGCTGTGGCTAAGACTTCCAAAACTATGTTGAATAAGAGTGGTGAGAGTGGGCAACCTTGTCTTGTTCCTGATCTTAGTGGAAATGCTTTCAGTTTTTCACCATTGAAGACGATGTTGGCTGTGGGTTTTTCATATATGGCCTTTATTATGTTGAGGAAAGTTCCCTCTATGCCTCCTTTCTGCAGAGGTTTTATCATAAATGGGTGTTGAATTTTGTCAAAAGCTTTCTCTGCATCTATTGAGATGATCGTATGGATTTTCTCCTTCAGTTTGTTAATATGGTGTATCACGTTGATTGATTTGCGTATACTGAAGAATCTTTGCATTCCTGGAATAAGCCCCACTTGATCATGGTGTATGATCCTTTTAATGTGCTGTTGGATTCTGTTTGCTAGTATTTTGTTGAGGATTTTTGCATCTATGTTCATCAGTGATATTGGCCTGTAGTTTTCTTTCTTTGTGACCTCTTTGTCTGGTTTTGGTATCAGGGTGATGGTGGCCTCATAGAATGAGTTTGGGAGTGTTCCTCCCTCTGCTGTATTTTGGAAGAGTTTGAGAAGGATAGGTGTTAGCTCTTCTCTAAATGTTTGATAGAATTCGCCTGTGAAGCCATCTGGTCCTGGGCTTCTGTTTGTTGGAAGATTTTAAATCACAGTTTCAATTTCAGTGCTTGTGATTGGTCTGTTCATATTTTCAATTTTTTCCTGATTCAGTCTTGGCAGGTTGTGCATTTCTAAGAATTTGTCCATTTCTTCCAGGTTGTCCATTTTATTGGCATAGAGTTGCTTGTAGTAATCTCTCATGATCCTTTGTATTTCTGCAGTGTCAGTTGTTACTTCTCCTTTTTCATTTCTAATTCTATTGATTTGAGTCTTCTCCCTTTTTTTCTTGATGAGTCTGGCTAATGGTTTATCAATTTTGTTTATCTTCTCAAAGAACCAGCTTTTAGTTTGATTGA
The DNA here is from genome assembly GCF_059928025.1 of Delphinapterus leucas. Taxonomy (NCBI): domain Eukaryota; kingdom Metazoa; phylum Chordata; class Mammalia; order Artiodactyla; family Monodontidae; genus Delphinapterus; species Delphinapterus leucas. The sequence goes on along the minus strand of NC_143150.1, from coordinate 96,610,846 downwards.
TCTTTGCTATCGTTTCCTTCATTTCTTTTTCATTTATTTCTGATCTGATCTTTATGATTTCTTTCCTTCTGCTAACTTTGGGTTTTTTTGGTTCTTCTTTCTCTAATGCTTTAGGTGCAAGGTTAGGTTGTTTATTTGAGATGTTTCCTGTTTATTAAGGTAGGATTGTATTGCTATAAACCTCCCTCTTAGAACTGCTTTTGCTGCAGCCCATAGTTTTTGGGTCGTCGTGTCTCCATTGTCATTTGTTTCTAGGTATTTTTTTATTTCCACTTTGATTTCTTCAGTGATCACTTCGTTATTAAGTAGTGTATTGTTTAGCCTCCATGTGTTTGTACTTTTTACAGATTTTTTCCTGTAATTGATATCTAGTCTCATAGCGTTGTGGTTGGAAAAGATACTTGATACGATTTCAATTTTCTTAAATGTACCAAGGCTTGATTTGTGACCCAAGATATGATCTATCCTGGAGAATGTTCCATGAGCACTTGAGAAAAATGTGTATTCTGTTGTTTTTGGATGAAATGTCCTATAAATATCAATTAAGTCCATCTTGTTTAATGTATCATTTAAAGCTTGTGTTTCCTTATTTATTTGAATATGGGTCTTATATTTCCAGAAAGGTTAAGGAAAGAAGGCTCCAGCCTGATTCTTTATCCACCATAGCTCCCCTACGCGGGAGTGCTTGCTGAGTCCAGCACAGCCCGTCTCTCCCCCAGCCACAGGCTGTCTTTAACTCAGGCTTCAGTCCAACCACAGGGAGCACACTGCAACCTCTTTAAGGGGTCCCCTTAATGCACCCCCTCATGAAGCTAGAAGTTAGAGGGCAGCTCTCCCCCTCCCCCATCCCCGGTGGTGGGGGGAGGGATACTCGTAGCATGGCAACAGTCTTCCCCAAAGAATCCTCTTCACAAACGCTCCTTCCCTCTCCCCTTTCTTGATGCCTTTATAATCAAAATTGTTGAGGGCGTTTGAGATTCTTAAAGCATGTCTTTTGTAAAGTCTGCCTCTGTGTGCCTGTCCACACTCATTTTGGATTACAATGTCTTCCACATTGGTGCAAAATAGCATCAGAAAGGTCCCATTTTAATATCTTGTTGTGTAGGTAAATAACAAATCCATCCACAGTAATGACTCACTGAATTCATATAGTGCTTGTTGTTTATAAAGATGATTCAGATCTCTTATCTTGGGAATTCCCTGGTGGTTCAGTGGTTAGGACTCAGCGTTCTCACGGCAGAGGGTCTGGTCTGAGAACTAAGATCCCACAAGCCACGTGGCCTGGCCAAAAAAAAAAAAAAAATGGATCTACTACCTTGCTTAATTTTCACAGCAACCCTATGAGGTAGATGTCTTCATTATCTTTCATGTTACAAGTGAGAGCATATATCCTTTTAAAGCCTTGTGCTGGGCATTTCACATGGCTCTTTTATTTGATTTTTGCAAGAACCATCAGAAGTAGATATTATCGTCCAAGGTCCAGAGAGGCAAAATAACCTAACGCCAAATCAAGTAGTAGATTTGGTGAGGTGACCTGTCCTGCCTGAGGTCACACGGGTACTACATTAGGACACTGGGATCCCAGGCTAGATATTCTGACTCCAGATTTGTTCTCTTTCCCCCCATCAAGGGAAGGCCAAGGTGGCAATGTACCAAAGCAGAGAGAGAAAAATCTGGGAAACGTCTACCCGCTGTTCTAGAACGTGAACTTTGGAAGGGACAGGCTTGGGTTTGAATGGCAAACCTACTACGCAATTTAAGTTAGGTTATTTCACCTCTCTGGACCTTGGATGATAGAATCTACTTCTGATGGTTCCTGTGCAAAATACCTAGCACAAGTCCGTTAAAGGGTATTGGTTTCCTTCTCCTTTTGAACAAAGTTCTCCAGTCTAAGGAAGAGTACATGGGGAGGGATGATAAACATTAACAAAAGAGTGGGATTGCTGGATCATATGGTAGTTCTACCTTTTTAGTTTCTTGAGAAACCTCCATACTACTTTCCACAGTGGTGGCACAAATTTACATTCCCACCAACAGTGTACTAGGGTTCCCTTTTCTCTACATCCTCACCAACATTTGCTATTTGTGGTCTTTTTGATGATAGCTATTCTGACAGATGTGAGGTAATATCTCAATGTGGTTTTAATTTACCATATGATGATTTGCCTCTGATGATTAATGATGTTGAGCATCTTTTCACGTGCCTGTTGGTCATCTGTATATCTTCTTTTGAAAAATGTCTATTCAGGTTGCCCATTTTTTAATCAGGTTGCTCGATGTTTTGATGTTGAGTTGTATGAACTATTTATATATTTTGGATATTAACCCCTTATTGGTCATATCATTTGCAAATATTTTCTCCCATTCGGTAGGTCGTCTTTTTGTTTTGTCAGTGGTTTCCTTTGCTGTGCAAAAGTTTTTAAGTTTAATGAGGTCCCATTTGTTTATTTTTGGTTTTGTTTCCTTTGTCTTAGGAAACAAATCCAAAAAAATAAAAACGTTGCTGCTATTTATGTCAAAGAGTGTTCCGCCTATGTTTTCTTTATTTAAAAAAAAATTTTATTTATTTATTTTTGGCTGTGTTGGATCGTCATTGCTGCGTGCGGGCTTTCTCTAGTTGCGATGAGCAGGGGCTACTGTTTGTTGTGGTGTGTGGGCTTCTCACTGTGGTGGCTTCTCTTGTTGCAGAGCACGGGCTCTAGGCGCACAGGCTTCAGTAGTTGTGGCACGTGGGCTTCAGTAGTTGTGGCCTGCGGGCTGTAGAGCCCAGGATCAGTAGTTGTGGTGCATGGGCTTAGTTGCTCCGTGGTATATGGGATCTTCCCAGACCAGGGTTCGAACCTGTGTCCCCTGCATTGGCAGGTGGATTCTTAATCACTGTGCCACCAGGGCAGCCCCTGCCTATGTTTTCTTATTCCACTCCTGAGCATATATCCAAAGAAAACAAAAACACTAATTTGAAAAGATACATGCACCCCAATGTTCATAGCAGTATTATTTGCAATTGCCAAGATATGGAAGCAACCTAAGTGTCCATCAACAGACGAATGGATAAAGAAGATGTAGTATATATATATACAGTGGAATATTAGCCATAAAAAAGAATGAAATAATGCCATTTGCAGCAACATGAGAGATTATCATACTAAGCGAAGTAAGTCAGAAAGAGAAAGACAAATATTATATGATATATGTAGAATCTAAAAAATAAAACAAACAAGTGAATATAACAACAACAAAAAAAAACTAACTCACAGATATAGAGAACAAACTAGTGGTTACCGGGGGGGAGGGGGAGAGGGGCAAGACAGGGGTAGGGCATTAGGAGGTACAAACTACTGTGTATAAAATAAACAAGCTATAAGGATATATTGTACAAGACAGGGAATATAGCCAATATCTTACAGTAACTATCAACGGAGTTTACTGTTTAAAACTTGTGAATTATTATGTTGTACACCTGAAATTTAACATAACACTGTAAATCAACTATAACTCAATTTTTTTTAAAAAAGGGAAAAATAGAGGAAGGTTCTGCATAGCTGTTATGGATCATGGTGGTGCATTGGACAGCGTGAGACTATAACATGTGGTCCCTCATTAAGTCAGGGCAGAATTTATTCCTCCATAACACGGTTTAGTCTGTTTAGTATTTGGAATAAACAATTTAACCCAAACTGCAAAACTAGGCTGCAGTCCAAGTTCTAGTACCCAGTAGCCAGGTGTCTGGAGTAAGGGAAGTAGATAAATTGAAAGAACTTGAAACCACAGATAAGGCTTTTCATGTCAGAAGTTGATAATTATTCTATGACGGAATCAGGAAAACTAGCCAACAGATTCTCCCCGCCTTCACCTCTTTTTAAGCCTTTCCAGCATTGTTTTGTATTTGCAGTAGTTCAGAATTACCAAATATAGCAGACACTGTTGGTTATCTACCCAAATCCATTTCTGCTTCTGGAATCACCTTCTATGGCCATGTACTCACGGAAAGTATTCCCCACCCATACCCACTCCCAGACAGTTAGGGTGATTTCATTTCTTTTGTCTGTAGTGGGTTCAGGCATGGGTATATGATCCAAACTTGGCCAATGAAATCTGAGGGGAGGTCTGCTGGGGAGAATCCTGGGAAAGTTTTGCTCAGTCTTCGAAAGGAACACAAGATGGGAAATATCTCCCTTTTTTGCTACCCCACTCAAAGCTATTTTGTGAGGATGTGATGCCTGAAGCTGCTGCAGCCATCTTGTGATCATGAGACACAAATGTGAAGCTAAAACCCAACATACAAAAGATAGGGAAACAGTAAGAAAAAAAAACTGAGTCCTTGATAATGTTCTACCACTGAATTAGACGACTCTGGAACCACCTGCCTCCAGACATATTATATGAGTTAATAAATGCCATTATTTTAAAGCCAATTTTAGCCAAGTATTTTCTCCTTGCTACCAAAAGCATTCTAACCAAAAGAGCAAACAGTTTAGTGCCGTATTGTTCTTTACAATGTGATTAATACTCATTTATTAGATGATATAGCCAACAGATAGCAATCAGAGGAGAGAGAACACAGGGTCCTAGTGCAAGAAAAGACAAATGAGGTGCCAGAAATAAAGTGAATAGGTGACAAAAAAAGGATGGAAACATAGAGGGAATTCTCTTCACCAGATTGGAGAAGGAGCTAAAAGAAAGCTATAAGGATGCTACAGCAAAGTAAGTCATGTGCAATACGTTTGCCTTCACATACCAAGTTGAATGTACATTCTATGCATTAGACTTTCTCCACAGCAGAAGTTATACTCTTTCAACGTGCAAACCTCAAACTAGAAAAAAAAAAACAAAACCTGAGCATTAAAGAACAATCAACAATGTTTCTTATATTTAGTATTACTGAAATTACCTGTTTGGTTCTCTTTTCCTTTTTTTTTTTTTCTTCTCTTTAATGAACCAGATAGGTTGGGATGAATAGTTTTTAAAGAGGTTTAGATTTATTGGATGATCACTGTGACACACTGCTAGGGGCTCTGTAAATATTGTCTCTGTTAATATAGACTATTTTAATCCTTATTAAAATAGTCTATTTTAATCCTTATGGCAACTGTAGCAGATACCATTAGTTGCCTAGGTAATATCCATTTTGCCCTTCTTCCTGTACCTCTCATGATGCTTGGGTGAGAAGGCAGCTCCCCTCCCTCCCCCTGGACAGGGGAGGGGATACTCATAGCATGGCAATAGCCCTCGCCAAAGAATTTCCTTCACAAATCCTCCTTCCTCATGAGGCTCTGGTTTTGTTCAGACAATGTGCCCAGGTAAAACATATCACTTTTCCAGACTTCTTTGTTCAGGGAGGCCTGTGACTAGAGTCTTACACAATGAGAAGTAAGCAAGGCTGCTGCTTGGGCCATTCAGGGAAGCTTTTTCTTTAAAAGTTTTTTCAAAGGAGCATCAAAATATGTATATAAAGTTTGTATTTGCCTCCTAGTAATGTCCATAGAGAGGGTATGCACTACATAGATTTGGGTTTATAAGAAAAAATTGGACTGTTTGGAACTCCATTACCCAATTTTCATGGGCATCTACATAGGCAGACTTATATATGCAGATTTTGCAAGTGTTTTTAAATATGACAATAATTTAAAAATCTGACAATAAATAGGTCAGATCAAATTCTGGTGCAGTCACTATGGAGAAGAGTATGGAGGTTCCTTAAAAAACTAAAAATAGAGTTGCCATATGATCCAGAAATCCCACTCCTGGTCATATATCTGGAGAAAACTCTAATTTGAAAATATATGTGCACCCCAATGTTCATAGCAGCACTATTTACAATGGCCAAGACATGAAAGCAACCTAAGTGTCCATCGACAGATGACTGGATAAAGAAGATGTGGTACATATATACAATGGAATATTACTCAGCCATAAAGAAGAATGAACTAATGCCATTTGCAACAACATGGATGGACCAAGAGATAATCATAGTAAGTGAAGCAAGTCAGACAGAGAAAGACAAATATCATATGATATCACTTATATGTGGAATCTAAACAAATGATATAAATCAACTTATTTACAAAACAGAAACAGACTCACAGACATAGAAAACAAACTTATGGTTAACAGATGGAATAGAGGGGGAGAGGGGGAGATAAATTAGGAGTTTTGGATTAGCAGATACAAACTACTATATATATAAAATAGATAAACAAGGTCCCACTGTATAACGTAGGGAACTATATTCAATATCTTATAATAAACTATAATGGAAAAGAATATTAAAAATATATATATGAATAACTGAACCACTTTGCTGTACACCACAAACTAACACAACATTGTAAATTAACTATACTTCAATTAAAAATAAATTAATTTTTTTTAAAGAAAACAATTCTACCCACAGGCGACTTAATACTTGTCAAAACAGCGTCCTTGCCTTTCTGTATTTACAACACAGAGCCAAGACACAGGGCCAGGCATGGTTTGTGAGACAATTACACACATATTTCATTTTATAATGTGGACACTTTACAGTAAACAACCTGAGAGCAAGGACATTTTGGAAATAGTGCCGGGGGCTGCTATGCCAGTTTAGTCATCCACAAATGTAAACTTCTTTAATTAAGCACAGCATGGTTTCATCTTTTTCACATGCTTTTCCCCAGATGTCAGTTCTTACTTTTTATTTGATCATAAACCGATTTTAATCATAATTTAAACATACGAGGGCCTGGTTTCACTTTTTTTCAAAAAACATTATTTATTTTTTCAAATTGAAATATAACTGACAAATAACATTATAGTAGCTTCAGGTGTACAAGGAAAGCTTTTTAAAGGGAGGCCAACTCAGCTAGCTTTTCTCTTTGGCTTTTTGCCCTTTGTCCTTCACCATTCTTCCTAAAATATGGATGTGATCATCAGAGATGAAACAGCCATCTAAGAAGCAGGAAGACAAAAAGCCAAGCATGATCGCACCCAAAGCTAGGAGGAGCCTGGGTGCCCATGACACTATGGAGATATTGTACTAATCCTGGACTGCCTTCTCCTAAACTTCTTCATTATGGGAGAAAGAGATACTCCTGTTTGGTTGAACCTCTGTGGTCAAGTTTGTATTCTATGCAGCTGAATACATGGTAACTGATATAGTTTCATGTTGAAGTTAACCCTTTCAAAAATCATGAAATTTATCATGCATAGAACAATTGAAACACATATATAGAATTTAGAAATAGAGTAAAAGAAATTTCCCCTTGTTTTCTCCTGGATCCTGCTCCACTCTCCTCCCCCAGAGGAGACAACCACCCAGACTTGTTGTGGAGGTATTTTTCCAAGGTCATTGTTATTCCTTTTAAAAAATTAGTCTCTTGTTCTATTTTCTTTTAAAGTAAATGAGTTCCCTCCCCCAAAGTCCATTATGACAATAATCAAGATTTTCTAAAAAGCAAAACTCTACAGGGACAAAGAGATTGGGAAAGGAAGCAACAAAGTTTTAGAAGCAAGAAAGCAGATGGACAAGTAGTTACTGACCCAGCAGACCAGAAGAGGCTGACTCTTAAGTTTCTAAAGGAGATTAGGAAGACCAAGAAGCAACCTCATTTCTGCTGTGAAACTCCAGAACTATTTGGGATGTGGAGGCAGCCCATACCTCTGAAAGTGGGTTGTAAGTGCGGCTAGAAAACAAGAGGTTTCGTTGAAAATGGCTGTTATCAGTCAGGAGACAGAAACCACACCAGTTATTTGAACAGAAGGAATTTAACACAAAGAATTGTTAACTAGGCATAAAGTTATTAACTAGGTAACTGAAAGGGTAAAAAGAGAACTCTAAGGTATCACGGAGGCAGTAACTATAGGAAGCAGCTACCACTCCCAGGGCTGGAGGCAAAAAAAAGGAAAAAGGATGGTGTTATTAGAACCTAGAAGCTTGGAGGAAGGACCCACGGGGTTGTGACCCAGACCCCTGGGAAGGTGTTGCTGCTCAGCTGGTGCTGGTGTCTCTGGTGTGGGGCCATGATGAAGCTGCTTCTGTGAGTGTTAGAAAAACTGCAAACCAACTTCCTATTGCTGGAGGAACTGCTGCTGAAGTGAAGAAGCATTGCTGTGTGCTGCTCACAGCAGTAGGAAGACAACCAGAAGTAGCTTGTTCCTTCTTTTTTTTCCCAGCCTTCTAGTTTCCCTCTGTTGTCCTCTATGGGAAGAGCCTAACAAGGAACAGCTGGCAAAATGACTGTGGTTTGCAGAGTCCCAACCCCAGCTGTTACAAAACTGAGTACAGAAGAGTTGGACTTAGAGCTGGGAGACAGTAACATAATAACTGGCAGCGTTGGTACTAGAAGCAAGTTTATACCCAGATCTTCAAGCTCAGCAAAGGAACTGCAGCTCCTTCCACTCCAGCTGAATACTGAGGTATATTCTCTGGAGGGGAAAGGGTCTCTGGACTGGGGGACATTAAGCACTGTTGAGAGTGGTATCCTACATTGAAAACAGGAATTAAGCAAAAGCTTACTGAACACCAGGACCTCATCACTCTTCTCCCACATGACTTCCACTGAAAGTCAGATATATATTCTCCAGGCAGGAGATTGGAAGCTTCTTCTCTGAAAATCTGACAGCCCAAGACAAAAGACCTAACTATCCTGATATCTAGATTACAGTGAAATCTATAATCAACAACTCCAACCAAGTTCTCATCCAATCAGGTTTTTAGGTTATAATCTTAAATGTGAGAAGATAGCCTAGGACCACCAGACATCTCATGAAACTCTAAGGTGCAAGACATTGAGAAAAAAGAATTTGGAGGAAACCGAGACTATGCTGAAAGGTATCACCTTTGATATCTATTATTTTCTGAAAATAAGAGAAGATAATGTGACCAAATAAAAAGAAAACATTAAGAGAATAGAAAAGAAATTAAAAATAGGATAAGAGAAATGAAAAACTCAATAGGAGGATTGGAAGCTAAAGTTGAGGAAATCTCCCAGAATGTGGAACAAAACGACAGATGGAAAATAGGAGATAAAAGATTAAAAAAAATCTTTGAGTCAGTCAAGAAGTCCAACATATGAAAAATATGAGTTCCGGGGTGAGAACACATGGAAAATGGAAGAGGAGAAATCATCAAAGAAATAATTCAAAAAAACTTCTCTGACTTGAAGGATATGTTTCCAGGATGAAAGGGTTCACTGTGTGTGAGCTGAGGAAAAAACACCAACTATACCATGACACATAATAATGAAATTTTAGAACACAGGAGACAAAGAAAATGTTCTGAGCTGCAGGGGAAAAATTAGTCACACCAGGCTGGGTACTTGGTACTCTGGCAATAATTATATGTAACTATAATAAATAGCTATCATTTATTAATAATGATAAAGACCAAAGACTTTATATGTCATCTCTTTTAATTTTATAACCATCCAACAAATGAGATAATCCTATCCCCATTTTAAAGATGAGGAAATTGGAATTCTAGGAGGTATCTGACTTGAATAAGTTCCCACAGCTATTAAGAGTTAGTAACAATAGCTAACATATATTTAATGCTTACTATGTGCCAGACTCCATGCTGTAACAGACACTGTTGGTTGCCTAGGCAACAGCCATCCCACCCCTCCCTTACCTGCTAACAGAATCCTTATTTTGTTCAGATATCTCTTCCTCAGGAAAAGGGACTTTACCTCCAGCACGATTGTGTAAGTCAATCAGAGTGATCCTATTCCCCTTTGTCAGTGATTGAATTAAAGGCAGGCTTTGACCCAGCTCTGGCCAAAGATGTGGGAAGGAAAGTCAGAGAGGAATTTCTGGGAAAGGTTTTCTCATTTTTAATAAAACACAAAAGAAAGAGATGACTCTCTTCTGCTGCTGAATATGGTATTGTCTGGAGGCAACATGTGGACCTATGGCAGCCATTTTATGACCATGAGGGGAAACAGGCTAGGAAAGCCTGCAAGCTCATGATGGAAGAGTATAAGGCTGGAAAGAACTTAACCAGTCCTGAAACATTCCTACTTTTGGACTTCTTGTTATGTGAAATAATACATTTTCCTTATTAATTCAGGGGAAAAAATAGTTACATTGGATCATGTATCAGAATGAGTCTGAACTTCTCAACAGCAACATTTGGAACCTAGAAGACAATGGAAACTTCAAAATTCTAAGGAAAATTAATTCTAACCTAGAATTCTATACCTGCAAAACAATCAATTAATGTGGGGATAAATTAAAGATATTTTCAGATACACAAAGTCTCAAAAAATTTACTTCCCATGCACCCAATTCTCAGAAACTACTGGAACTGCTTCATCAAAACAAAGGAAGAGAAAGACACGGGGACCAGGAAACAGGGGATGTAACTCAAGAGAGAGGTGATGGGAGCTCCCAGGATGATAGTGAAAGGAAACACCAGGACAGCGGCTGAGCCCCAGGAGTAGAGGACGATCAATGTAGATTAGAGTAAGTCAAATATCTCCAGGAAAGAGTTCTTCAAGAAGACGAAACTGATGGAATACTTGATGAATTTGAACATACTGAAAGGAGATATAGATAATAAAGGAAGACTGGGGGGATGAGTTCATCATAAGTATGTAGGGAACAACACAGGTGAGAAAACCAGACAACTATTAATTCCAGGAGGAAGAAAATGTTGAGCAAGCAAGGACAAGTAATCATGGGGTACTACATAGCTTAGCCATGAATTACATTTACATATTATAATAATGTAAAGAATGAATATGGGTTCAGCCAAATCATGATACATCTATACTGGGAGGCTTGAAGAATGGAAAGTGTAGCTGGATGTGGTAAACAAGGAGGGCTGAGTTCGTGAAAGAGCAAAAATCTTTATTTTTCAAATGGAAACATCAATAGATAATGCTTACACTGTACAAAGCAAGAGTCATCAACATAAGCATGTTATTTAGGGATATGAAGGGAAATACCAAAAGAAACAGTTATGAGAGAAGCAAATGGTTGCCTTTGGGGAGTGAAAAATGGAGGTGATGGGGAGCAGAGGGCTGTTCTTTTTTCATCATTAGCCTTGTAGGACTGATTTACTGTTTAGGAGTTTGAATAACTTTAGTAAAAGTAAAGATTAGATTTAAAACATAAGAAACCTCCTCCCAATTTTTTTTTTAAGAAAAGAAGCCAAGGGGCTTCCCCGATGGCACAGTGGTTAAGAATCCACCTGCCAATTCAGGGGACACGGGTTCGAGGCCTGGTCCGGGAAGATCCCACATGCCGCGGAGCAACTAAGCCCGTGCGCCACAACTACTGAGCCTGCACTCTAGAGCCCTCTTGCCACAACTACTGAGCCCACGTGCCACAACTACTGAAGCCCACGTGCCTAGAGCCCGTGCTGCACAACAAGAGAAGCCACCGCAATGAGAAGCCCACGCACTGCAACGAAGAGTAGCCCCTGCTTGAGGCAACTAAAGAAAGCCCGCATGCAGCAACGAAAACCTAATGCAGTCAAAAATAAAGAAATAAATAAATTAAAAAAGAAAGAAAAGAAGCCAATTATTAACTCCAAGGCAAATAAGAGTTATTTAAGAAAGGAAAGAACACAAAATGTGCTCAGCTGTGAATACTAATGACATAATGTGCCAACTATGTTCTCTTCGCCTTCCAGATCCATCTACCCTTCTCCACCTGCTCTGTGCCCAGGAGATGGACCTCTGTGGAATCCACCAACAGGCTCCCGTGCCCTCTGGCTTCCAGGAGGGTTTTGCCCCTGGAGAGCCCCAGCAAGACAGCAGAGGGAGGGAGGAGGACGGGTTGGGGGTATGTCATTCCTGGCTGTCTTCCTAACGTGGTCATCTCAGGCTGGCTGCATGCTTTCACAATGGCTACAGCTGCGATCAGGCAGCTCCGTCTATTTAGCCCTTGGTCCCCAGGTTCTTTGGGGCCTAGGAGTGGTCATGGGACACCCCCCAGTTTTACCAGCCCTGTGCCTAGTTGTTTCCCTATACCATGCCCACACTTTTACAAATGGTCCCTTATTAAAGGGAAAAGAGGGGAGGAGGGATAACTTAGGAGTTTGAGATTAACATATACACACTACTACATACAAAATAATCAACAAGGACCTACTGTATAGCACAGGGAACTATATTCAATATTTTGTAATAACCTATAAGGGAAAAGAATCTGAAAAAGAATATACATAAGGGTTGGCCAAAAAGTTCGTCCGGGTTATGGAAAATCTGAACGAACTTTTTGGCCAGCCCTCTATATATCTGAATCACTTTGCTGTACACCTGGAACTAACACAACATTGTAAATCAACTATACTTCAATTAAAAAAATAATAAGTGCCTAACAAAAATAAATAATTAAGAAAAAAATTTTAACTGGTCCTTTATTAAACTCTTTTCAAATGACCCAATTTGAGTGTGCCATCTGTTTCTTGCTAGGAGCCTAATACATACAACCATGATAATATAAACAATGAATATTGACTTAATAAAAAAACTCATGATATTTTAGGAGGTAAGGAGGGGAAATACGTGCATATTTGAAGAAGGTGCGTGGAAGGGAGCTAAATCCTCATTTCCCACAAGAAGAAAATGGATTATATCCAAAAGCAAAAGAAATAAAGAAACAGGAGTGTATTCATACTATTTAGAAATATGGAAGTCAATCTCAGAAGAAATAGCAAAAACAGAGTTGAGGAAATTAAGATCTTTCTGATTTCTTATTTGAATACCTGAGGAATAGCTTTCAAAATTGTGTTTTTTGGACTGTGGTTTGAGAACCCATTGGCAGGATTTGAAATCGATTTAGTATCAATTTTATTAATTAGAAGAGAGTAGAAATTATCAGGATTTTTCACAAGTGGTGAGAGTAGATATGGATTTGTTAAGCTGTTCAGTTTTATATTTCTGTGTGTGTGTGATGTAAAATGTATTTGAGTTGGGCTCAGAAAAGCTTGAAAGTCACTATTCTAAAAAGATTGGTGGCTGAAGACAGGGCAGAGAAGTAAATAACCTAACCAAATAGGGTTAAAGGGCTATATTATTCTCTGTGGACGCAGTTACATTTTGAATGGCTGTCAGGAGTAATATTCACTGCACTTGTGGGAGGCCCTGCCAGGTGAAGAGTTTCACATGCAGCTCTTATTTTATTCACCCTGTGCGTTATAATGTTCTTGGCTCAACAGCTAATAAAGAAATAAATTCAGAGCCTCTCTATTGGAACGATATATTGCTTTACCGTGGAAGCCACCACCTACAAAGAAATATAATTGTTCAGGGTGGGGCTGGGGGAACACCACAATAACGCATCAAGCAAGAATAAAAATCACATCCATTACAGTAGGAAGTGGGGTGGAAATCCAGACCTATTTGCAATTAACTGACGCTTAAACTAGCAGCCCGGTGATTCAGGGCTTAAGCTAACAGAATTCCCAGAGTATACTATAAAAACAAAAACACCATCTCAGAGGAATAAACATTTAACTCTGCTTTTGTTAGAGAAGTGGAAAATGAGGTCCAAACTGGTGAAATAAATTGAAAAAGTGTACTGTTTTCAATCTAGGGAAGAAGTGAGTTGAGATTAAATCTTCATGAAGGTACCATATTTATCATATATAGTTGAAACTCTATATAATTATGGCATTCCAACTATATTTCTTTTATAATTTGTGTATTTATATGAATATATACATTTGGAGGAAAATGAAGAACTAAACCACAGTTTTTCCACCAACTTGTGTAAAGTGAATAACAAGTGGCACTAAAAACCCAATAATTCCTATGCACCAGAATGTCCATATGTTTGAGTTCTTCAGAGTTCTAAACACAAATGACAAGTGCAAAATTTTTAATCATGAGAATAAACCCTGACAAATGCTTTCAAGTCTATTTTTTACTGTAACAACTAGTTGTGAATGGCTCATCAATTAAAAGTTGGCCCTTACAGAACAGCTTTTTAATCCAATGGTATATTCAGGTCTGTGTGACAGTGTGAGGGTAAAAGGGAGTCTGAGGGGTTGTCCCCAGAGCCCTGGTCTCAGGAAAACATCACCCCTCCACCTGAGAATACAGAAGCAGCAGGAAGATTGTGCTCACCAAAGCCATCAGTTCCTCCTTCCTCAGAGCGTGATAATGAACTGAAAAGGATGAAATGAAGGCTGCTTCCCCACTCCTCATGCCCTTACGTCCAGCAGCATGTACTGCATGATTCCTGTGTATTCACCTCTGAGCCAGGTGCCATAAAGAGCCAAAAGAGGGAGATGGTGGTCTGCTCTCAAGGAGTTTTCAGTCTTGCTGGGTCCTCATGAGACAACCTGAGCATGATATCAGATGGTGTCTGATAAAGAGCTAGGTTGTATGGACTGAGAAATAAGTTCAGCTAAAGAGATCTGTGTCGCTGGTGCCATTCTATGGCTTGTTTGGAGAAGTCCTGCCCACTGTGAGTGGGCTGTTGAATAGAGCAAGGCTCTCTCATTTTCTACAGTGCCCTTGACCAGGCCATCAAGGGAACCTAAGGGCCAACATGCACTTTTGAGCCCAGGGCTAAAACTCACCAACCTTACAACTGATCTGCTCAGGATCTCAACATCCCAAATGCCTGTCTGCTTTAAGCTCTCATTTACCTCCTGCTAAGCTCTAGAAAGCTGGATTACAAGAAGTGGGGATCAGGAAAACCAAGTCCCACAGATAGCCCACAGGGCCCATCTTCTGCCTGAAGCAACCAGGCAGCAAGATGGTAACACAGAACCACACAGCAGGTGCATCAGGCAGGTCCTTAGTTGCAAAAACATCCATTCTGATTGGTTAAACAAAAAGGAGTGTATTGAAGGATATTAGGGGAGCTCACAGGATCTCTAGGGCAGTGAGAGAATCAGGCTTGTAAGCAGGAAGTATGCCATCAGACTGCTCCCGCTGCTGGGCCTGAGCACCACTGCTCACGTGGCCAGTGCTGGGCATGGGATTCTCCCACTAGGACCTCTGCCACTGCTGCCCTGAAGGCCGGAACTTCTCCTTCAGGTTCTGCCATCCTCACTAGAATGGATTCCGTGCCGTGCCTCTGCCTTCACCCTTTTCCAAATCACGGGCTCTCATGGGAGCATCGTTGTATACCCACACCCTGGCTGCAAGTCAGTCTGAGAAAGCAAGTTTCTGCCTTGGGAGGCAAAATATACAAAGTCCTCCTAACATAGGGAGGGTGTGAAGAGGTGCCAGGCTGCCAAAAGGCATGGAAAAAATGTTCATTTGTTAAGTGAGCCTAAGGCAGAATGTACACAGAGTTCTAGTCCCACGTTGTTGACCTCTCTACACACTGCCTCGGTGACATTTGAAATCTGGCATTTCCCGTCCATTAGAAGAGCACAGTAACACTCTTCTTGATCTTCCAAGGTCATGGGATGCTTGTGCTGGTGGGGTAACCCAAGACAGCAGCAACAGCAGCGAGCAAGAGCTAAAGAGGGACACATGGCTTAGGAAGTGCCTCCTGACACACACATACCACCAGTGATGTTCTGTGTGTGTCACGGAGGGAAATCCTGGATTGAAGTTCAGCTGTTCATTTGCCTGATAAACCACACACTAAAACAGGACTTCGGTTTCCTCTTCAAAGCTGGAACATAATGTCTCAGCAAGGATTAGCAGTTGTATTAGTTTCCTGTGGCTGCTGTAACAAACGACCACATACTTGATGCCTTAAAACAACACACATTTATTCTCCTATAGTTCTGGAAACCAGAAGTCTGAAATCACTATCACTGGGCCAAAATCAAGACGTAGGCAGGGCCACTCTCCCTCCAGAGCCTCTAGAGGAGAGCCCATTCCTTGTCTCTTCCAGCTTCTGTGGCTGCCAGCGTTCCTTGGCTTGCGGCCACATCACTACAATATCTGCCTCCATCTTCACATCAGCGTGTGTGTGTGTGTGTGTGTGTGTGTAATCGCCCTTTGCCCCACCCCCTTATAAGGATAAATACGATTGCATTTAGGTCCCACCTGGATAATCTAGGACAATCTCTTCATCTCAAGATCCTTAATTTAGCTTATGTACAGCAAAGGAAACCATTAACAAAATGAAAAGACAACCTACTGAATGGGAGAAAATATTTGCAAATGATATGACCAATAAGGAGTTAATATCCAAAATATATAAACAGCTCATATAACTAAACATCAAAAAAAAAAATCCCAGTTAAAAAATGGACAGAAGACCTGAATAGACATTTTTGCAAAGAAGACATACAGGTGGCCAACAGGCACATAAAATGATGCTCAACATCGTTAATCATCAGAGAAACGCAAATTAAAACCACAATGAGATATCACTCACACCTGTCAGAATGGCCATCATCACAAAGGCCGCAAATAACAAATGTTGGTAAGGATGTGGAGAAAAGGGAACCCTCATACACAGTTAGTAGGAATGTAAATTGGTGCAGCCACTGTGGAAAATAGTATGGAGGTTTCTCAAAAAACTGAAACTAGAACTACCATATGAACCAGCAATTCCATTCCTGGGTATATATCCAAAACAACAAAAACACTAATTTGAAAATATACATGCACCCCCATGTTCATAGCAGCATTATGTACAACTGCCAAGATATGGAAGCAAATTAAGTGCCCATAAACAGATGAATGGGTAAAGAAGATGTGGTACACACACACACACGCACGTATATATATATAATGGAATACTACTCAGCCATGAAAAAGAACAAAGTTTTGCCATTTGCAGCAACATGGATGGACTTGAAGAGCATTATGCTTAGTGAAATAAGTCAGACGGAGAAAGACAAATACTCTATGATATCACTTATATGTGGAATCTAAAAAACACAACAAACTAGTGACTATAACAAAAAAGAAGCAGGCTCACAGATATAGAGAACAAACTAGTAGTTACCAGTGGGGAGAGGGGAGGGGGGGAGCAATATAGGGGTAGGGGATTAAGAGGTACAAACTATTAGGTGTAAAATAAGCTACAAGGATATATTGTACAACACGGAGAATATAGCCAATATTTTATAATAATATAAATGGAGTATAACCTTTAAAATTGTGACTCACTATGCGTACGCCTGAAACTTGCATAATATTGTACATCAACTATACCTCAATTTAAAACTTAATTAATTTTTTAAAAAGATCCTTAACTTAATCACATCTGCAAAGACCCTTTTTCAAAATTAGGTAACATTCACAGTTCTAGGGCTTAGGACCTGATATCTTTGGGGGACATTATTCTGCCTACAATGGTGGTAGATGAAGGCTGTAGAAGATAGGACTGGAAGAATCAGCCAAGACTGGAGCCAATAAATTATGTAGTCGGGTCCTCTCCTAAATCACCTCAACCAACCTCAGGCATCCTCAGAATCTGGCAAAGCTAATCTGTCCCCAGACTTAGTTTTTAGAGTGATTAAGTAATCCCTTTGACATGATATTGGCTTCAAAGCCGACACAAGTAAAACCATTTGGAAAGTAAAACAAAGGCTGTTAGTTAAGAACATCTCTTGACAACTACAGACACAAACTGAAGTTTGGTGTTCTGTATTTGTTCAGTAGTTAGTTACTTCAGAAAACTGATTTTTGCCAGCTCAGCTATGGCTAACAACAAGCTAGCACCAAGGGCTTATCTAGGAGGCTGGGTTTGGGTCTTGCTCTGCCATCCCTAGTGGTATGACCTTGGGCAAGTTCTTTGCTTTCCATACCTATTTTCTCATCTCTAAAATAGGGATGATAATGAGACTTATCTCATGGAGTTGTTATAAGGCTAAAATGAGACAGTGTGTATAAAGGATACTCAGCACACAGTAAGCACTGAATAAACATTAGCCCTTGTTGTTGCTTTCATAATTGTTGTTATTACAGTTCCCATGCCATTCTAGCTCATTCTTCTTAGGCAAATACAGTGTATATGAGCCAAACTATATTAAAAGGGCCTTTAAAAAGAGATGAAGTGAGTTTACCAGTGACTATCTACAAAAGTCGAAATGTAGACACTTAAGTTTGTTGAGTTGAATGAAAGATAAAAGCCCAAAGTCATAGTGTCACATAGACCTCAAGTAAATTAAGTGACTTTGTTGTTGTTTCTATGTCATAACAATGATTCAAACAATGGAAGAATTTTTCTCCATGTAAAAGGCTTTTACAGATCTCAAGATGTAGCATCTATCTTCCAGGCTTAAGATAGCTTCTTTCGGCTTCCGGGAAGATGGCGGAAGAGTAAGACGTGGAGATCACCTTCCTCCCCACAGATACACTAGAAATACATCTACACGTGGAACAGCTCCTACAGAACACCTACTGAATGCTTGCAGAAGACCTCAGACCTCCCAAAAGGCAAGAAACCTCCCATGTACCTGGGTAGGGCAAAAGAAAAAAGAATAAACAGAGACAAAAGGATAGGGACGGGACCTGCACCAGTGGGAGAGAGCTGTGAAGGAGGAAAGGTTTCCACACACTAGGAAGCCCCTTCATGGGCGGAGACCAGAGATGGGCAGGGGGAAAGCTTCAGAGCTATGGAATAGAGCACAGCAACAGGGGTGCGGAGGGCAAAGCGAAGAGATTCCTGCACAGAGGATGGGTGCCGACCAGCACTCAGCAGCCCGAGAGGCTTGTCTGCTCACCTGCTGTGGCGGGCGGGGGCTGGGAGCTGAGGCTCGGGCTTCCGATGGAGTGCAGGGAGAGGACTGGGGTTGGCGGCGAGAACACAGCCTGCAGGGGGTTAGTGCGCCACGGCTAGCCGGGAGGGAGTCCGGGGAAAAGTCTGGACCTGCCGAAGAGGCAAGAGACTTTTCTTCCCTCTGTTTCCTGGTGCGCGAGGAGAGGGGATTAAGAGCGCTGCTTAAAGGAGCTCCAGAGACAGGCGCGACCCCAGAGACATGCATGAGACGCTAAGGCGGCCGCTGCCGCCACCAAGAAGCCTCTGTGCGAGCACAGGTCACTATCCACACCCCGCTTCCGGGGAGCCTGTGCAGCCCGCCACCGCCAGGGTCCCAGGATCCAGGGACAAGTCCCCCGGGAGAACGCATGGCGCGTCTCACACTGGTGCAACGTCATGTTAGCCTCTGCTGCCGCAGGCTCGCCCCGCACTCCGTGCCCCTCCCTCCCCTCGGCCTGAGTGAACCAGAGCCCTCGAATCAGCGGCTCCTTTAACCTTGTCCTGTCTGAGCGAAGAACAGACGCCCTCCGGCGACCTACATGCAGAGGCGGGGCCAAATCCAAAGCTGAGCCCCTGGGAGCTGTGCGAACAAAGAAGAGAAAGGGAAATCTCTCCCAGCAGCCTCAGAAGCAGCGGGTTAGAGCTCCACAATCAACTTGATGTACCCTGCATCTGTGGAATACATGAATAGACAACGAATCATCCCAAATTGAGGAGGTGGACATTGAGAGCAAGATTTATGATTTTTTCCCCCTTTTCCTCTTTTTGTGAGTGTGTATGTGTATGCTTCTGTGTGAGATTTTGTCTGTATAGCTTTGCTTTCACCATTTGTCCTAGGGTTCTGTCCGCCCGTTTTTTTTTACTTAAAAATTTTTTTTTCTTGATAATTATTTTTTATTTTAATAACTTTATTATATTTTATCTTACTTTATTTTAATTTACTTTATCTTCTTTCTTTTTTTATTCCTTCCCTCCTACCTTCCTTCCTCCCTCCCTCCCTCCCTCCTTCCTTCCTTTCTTTCTTTCTTTCTACTTCTACTAATTCTTTCTTTCTACTTATTCTCCCTTTTATTCTGAGCCGTGTGGATGAAAGGCTCTTGGTGCTTCAGCCAGGAGTCAGTGCTGTGCCTCTGAGGTGGGAGAGCCAACTTCAGGACACTGGTCCACAAGAGAACTCCCAGCTCCACATAATATCAAATGGTGAAAATCTCCCAGAGATCTCCATCTCAACACCAGCTTCACTCAACGACCAGCAAGTTACAGTGCTGGACATCCTATGCCAAACAACTAGCAAGACAGGAACACAACCCCACCCATTAGCAGAGAGGCTGCCTAAAATCATAAGTCCACAGACACCCCAAAACACAGCACCAGAGGTGGACCTGCCCACCAGAAAGACAAGATCCAGCCTCATCCACTAGAACACAGGCACTAGTCCCCTCCACCAGGAAGCCTACCCAACCCACTGAACCAACCTTAGCCACTGGGGACAGACACCAAAAACAACGGGAACTACGAACCTGCAGCCTGCAAAAAGGAGACCCCAAACACAGTAAGATAAGCAAAATGAGAAGACAGAAAAACACACACCAGATGAAGGAGCAAGATAAAACCCCACCAGACCTAACAAATGGAGAGGAAATAGGCAGTCTACCTGAAAAAGAATTCAGAATAATGACAGTGAAGATGATCCAAAATCTTGGAAATACAATAGACAAAATGCAAGAAACATTTAATAAGGACCTAGAATAACTAAAAATGAAACAAACTACGATGAACAACACAATAAATGAAATGAAAAATACTCTAGATGGGATCAATAGCAGAATACCTGAGGCAGAAGAACGGATAAGTGACCTGGAAGATAAAATAGTGGAAATAACTACTGTGGAGCAGAATAAAGAAAAAAGAATGCAAAGAACTGAGGAGAGTCTCAGAGACCTCTGGGACAACATTAAACGCACCAACATTCGAATTATAGGGGTTCCAGAAGAAGAGAAAAAGAAAGGGACTGAGAAAGTATTTGAAGAGATTATAGTTGAAAACTTCCCTAATATGGGAAAGGAAATAGTCAATCAAATCCAGGAAGTGCCAAGAGTCCCATACAGGATAAATGCAAGGAGAAACACGCCAAGACACCTATTAATCAAACTGTCAAAAATTAAATACGAAGAAAACATATTAAAAGCAGCAAGGGAAAAACAACAAATAACACACAAGGGATCCCCATAAGGTTAACAGCTGATCTTTCAGCAGAAATTCTGCAAGCCAGAAGGGACTGGCAGGACATATTTAAAGTGATGAAGGAGAAAAACCTGCAACCAAGATTACTCTACCCAGCAAGGATCTCATTCAGATTTGATGGAGAAATTAAAACCTTTACAGACAAGCAAACGCTGAGAGAGTACAGCACCACCAAACCAGCTCTACAACAACTGCTAAAGGAACTTCTCTAGGCAAGAAACACAAGAGAAGGAAAAGACCTACAATAACAAACACAAAACAATTAAGAAAATGGGAATAGGAACATACATATCGATAATTACCTTAAACGTAAATGGACTAAATGCTCCCACCGAAAGACACAGATTGGCTGAATGGATACAAAAACAAGACCCATATATTTGCTGTCTACAAGAGACCCACTTCAGACCTAGAGATACATACAGACTGAAAGTGAGGGGATGGAAAAAGATATTCCATGCAAATGGAAACCAAAAGAAAGCTGGAGTAGCAATTCTCATATCACACAAAATAGACTTTAAAGACTATTAGAAGAGACAAAGAAGGACACTGCATAATGATCAAGGGATCGATCCAAGAAGATATAACAATTGTAAATATTTATGCACCCAACATAGGAGCACCTCAATACATAAGGGAGATACTAACAGCCATAAAAGGGGAAATAGACAGTAACATATTCATAGTAGGGGACTTTAACATGCCACTTTCACCAATGGACAGATCATCCAAAATGAAAATAAATAAGGAAACACAAGCTTTAAATGATACATTAAACAAGATGGACTTAATTGATATTTATAGGACATTCCATCCAAAAACAACAGAATACACATTTTTCTCAAGTGCTCATGGAATATTCTCCAGGATAGATCATATCTTGGGTCACTAATCAAGCCTTGGTAAATTTAAAAAAATTGAAACTTTATCAAGTATCTTTTCCGACCACAACGCTATGAGACTAGATATCAATTACAGGAAAAGATCTGTAAAAAATACAAACACATGGAGGCTAAACAATACACTACTTAATAACGAAGTGATCACTGAAGAAATCAAAGTGGAAATAAAAAAATACCTAGAAACAAATGACAATGGAGACACGACGACCCAAAAACTATGGGATGCAGCAAAAGCAGTTCTAAGAGGGAAGTTTATAGCAATACAATCCTACCTTAAGAAACAGGAAACATCTCGAATAAACAACCGAAGCTTGCACCTAAAGCAATTAGAGAAAGAAGAACAAAAAAAGCCGAAAGTTAGCAGAAGGAAAGAAATAATAAAAATCAGATCAGAAAAAAACGAAAAAGAAATGAAGGAAAATAGAGCAAAGATCAATAAAACTAAACACTGGTTCTTTGGGAAGAGAAACAAAATTGATAAGCCATTAGCCAGACTCATCAAGGAAAAAAGAGAGAAGACTCAAATCAAGAGAATTAGAAATGAAAAAGGAGAAGTAACAACTGACACTGCAGAAATACAAAGGATCATGAGAGATTACTACAAGCAACTCTATGCCAATAAAATGGACAACCTGGAAGAAATGGACAAATTCTCAGAAATGCACAACCTGCCGAGACTGAATCAGGAAGAAATAGAAAACGTGAACAGACCAATCACAAGCACTGAAATTGAAACTGTGATTTAAAATCTTCCAACAAACAGAAGCCCAGGACCAGATGGCCTCACAGGCGAATTCTATCAAACATTTAGAGAACAGCTAACACCTGTCCTTCTCAAACTCTTCCAAAATACAGCAGAGGGAGGAACACTCCCAAACTCATTCTATGAGGCCACCATCACCCTGATACCAAAACCAGACAAAGAGGTCACAAAGAAAGAAAACTACAGGCCAATATCACTGATGAACATAGATGCAAAAATCCTCAACAAAATACTAGCAAACAGAATCCAACAGCACATTAAACGGATCATACATCATGATCAAGTGGGGTTTATTCCAGGAATGCAAGGATTCTTCAGTATATGCAAATCAATCAACGTGATACACCATATTAACAAACTGAAGGAGAAAATCCATATGATCATCTCAATAGATGCAGAGAAAGCTTTTGAGAAAATTCAACACCCATTTATGATAAAACCCCTGCAGAAAGGAGGCATAGAGGGAACTTTCCTCAACATAATAAAGGCCATATATGAAAAACCCACAGCCAACATCGTCCTCAATGGTGAAAAACTGAAAGCATTTCCACTAAGATCAGGAACAAGACAAGGTTGCCCACTCTCACCACTATTATTCAACATAGTTTTGGAAGTTTTAGCCACAGCAATCAGAGAAGAAAGGAAATAAAAGAATCCAAATTGGAAAAGAAGTAAAGCCGTCACTGTTTGCAGATGACATGATACTATACACAGAGAATCCTAAAGATGCTACCAGAAAACTACTAGAGCTCATCAATGAATTTGGTAAAGTAGCAGGATACAAAATTAATGCACAGAAATCTCTGGCATTCCTATACACTAATGATGAAAAATCTGAAAGTGAAATCAAGAAAACACTCCCATTTACCACTGCAACAAAAAGAATAAAATATCTAGGAATAAACCTACCTAAGGAGACAAAAGACCTGTATGCAGAAAATTATAAGACACTGATGAAAGAAATTAAAGATGATACAAATAGATGGAGAGATATACCATGTTCTTGGATTGGAAGAATCAACATTGTGAAAATGACTCTACTACCCAAAGCAATCTACAGATTCAATGCAATCCCTATCAAACTACCACTGGCATTTTTCACAGAACTAGAACAAAACGTCGCACAATTTGTATGGAAACACAAAACACCTCGAATAGCCAAAGCAATCTTGAGAACGAAAAATGGAGCTGGAGGAATCAGGCTCCCTGACTTCAGGCTATACTACAAAGCTACAGTAATCAAGACAGTATGGTACTGGCACAAAAACAGAAAGATAGATCAATGGAACAGGATAGAAAGCCCAGAGATAAACCCACGCACATATGGTCACCTTATCTTTGATAAAGGAGGCAGGAATGTACAGGGGAGAAAGGACAGCCTCTTCAATAAGTGGTGTTGGGAAAACTGGACAGGTACATGTAAAAGTATGAGATTAGATCACTCCCTAACACCATACACAAAAATAAGCTCAAAATGGATTAAAGACCTAAATGTAAGGCCAGAAACTATCAACCTCTTAGAGGAAAACATAGGCGGAACACTCTATGACATAAATCACAGCAAGATCCTTTTTGACCCACCTCCTAGGGAAATGGAAATAAAAACAAAAATAAACAAATGGGACCTAATGAAACTTCAAAGCTTTTGCACAGCAAAGTAAACCATAAACGAGACGAAAAGACAACCCTCAAAATGGGAGAAAATATTTGCAAATGAAGCAACTGACAAAGGATTAATCTCCAAAATTTATAAGCAGCTCATGCAGCTCAATAACAAAAAAACAAAAAACCCAATCCCAAAATGGGCAGAAGACCTAAATAGACATTTCTCCAAAGAAGACATACAGACTGCCAACAAACACATGAAAGAATGCTCAACATCATTAATCATTAGAGAAATGCAAATCAGAACTACAATGAGATATCATCTCACACCAGTCAGAATGGCCATCATCAAAAAATCTAGAAACAATAAATGCTGGAGAGGGTGTGGAGAAAAGGGAACCCTCTTGTACTGTTGGTGGGAATGTAGATTGATACAGCCACTGTGGAGAACAGTATGGGGGTTCCTTAAAAAATTACAAACAGAACTACCATATGACCCAGCAATCCCACTACTGGGCATGTACCCTGAGAAAACCAAAATTCAGAAAGAGTCATGTACCAAAATGTTCATTGCAGCTCTATTTACAATAGCCCGGAGATGGAAACAACCTAAGTGCCCATCATCGGATGAATGGATAAAGAAGATGTGGCACATATATACAATGGAATATTACTCAGCCATAAAAAGAAACGAAATCGAGCTATTTGTAATGAGGTGGATAGACCTGGAGTCTGTCATACAGAGTGAAGTAAGTCAGAAAGAAAAAGACAAATACTGTATGCTAACACATATATATGGAATTTAAGAAGAAAAAAAAATGTCATGAAGAACCTAGGGGTAAGACAGGAATAAAGACACAGACCTACTGGAGAACGGACTTGAGGATATGGGGAGGGGGAAGGGTGAGCTGTGACAGGGCGAGAGAGAGTCATGGACATATACACATTACCAAACGTAAGGTAGATAGCTAGTGGGAAGCAGCCGCATGGCACAGGGATATCGGCTCGGTGCTTTGTGACTGCCTGGTGGGGTGGGATAGCGAGGGTAGGAGGGAGACCCAAGAGGGAGGAGATATGGGGCTATATGTATATGTATAGCTGATTCACTTTGTTATGAAGCAGAAACTAACATACCATTGTAAAGCAATTATACTCCAATAAAGATGTTAAAATAATAATAATTAAAAAAAAATTTTTTTAAAGATAGCTTGTTTCATAATTTTGTAAACATACACATTTTCATGCAGGACAGCAGGGGCAGCTTTATTAGCAACATTTATCAGTTAAGAATCTTGGGCTGCACATTTTACCCTAACGGGGTGGAATCAACAAGCAAATATGTAACTTATGTTTCTGTTTATTTATTCTCAAGAGTATTTATTTGTTTAGTAAAGCCTACAATGTAGCTGGTAATTGGAAATGTTGATTCAACCAGGTTCCCTTGTATAAAATGCAAGACTTATGAAATTTTAACATATGTGTGAGTCACAAAAGCCCTTTTAAGCAAATTAATGGCCATTGATGGAAACAATCAGGAAGTACCAACAAAATTTCAATTAGTCATCTCATTAATTTCCCCCCTATTTATCATGCCATATTGTCATAGTTTCAAAAATTCAATACACGGTCTTTTACTTGACATGATTTTTGCTGACTGGTGGTATATTCTGATACATTTTTAAAATGACAACATAGCCAAAGTTTTACTGAAGTTTCATTAGCATAATTAACACAAAACCTAAAACATATTAGTAGGATCTCTACTCTCCAGTGCTTATAAAAGCAGCTTATTAAGTTGAGAGAGTGTATGTGGAGAGATCATTTTAATACATTTTTGTCTGTATTATTGTCCCGTAACATATGATTTATAAAATATTTTCTAGTGAGCTCAGATTTGCAAATGGAAAGAGAGGATTTCTCTAAAATCAGATAACAGATGTGTCTGAGTTTTAGCGTAGAGGATTTAGAAAAGCAAAGTTGGGCTCTTTTTGTTTTCTGTTTCGCTTTTGTTTTTGTAAATTTATTTATTTATTTTTGGCTGCGTTGGGTCTTCGTTGCTGCGCGCGGGCTTTCCCTAGTTGCGGCGAGTGGGGCTACTCTTGTTGCGGTGTGCGGGCTTCTCATTGCAGTGGCTTCTCTTGCTGTGGAGCACAGGTTCTAGGCACACAGGCTTCAGTAGTTGCGGCATGTGGGCTCAGTAGTTGTGGCATGAGGGCTCAGTAGTTGTGGCTCATGGGCTCTAGTGCGCAGGCTCAGTAATTGTGGTGCATGGGCTTAGTTGCTCTACAGCATGTGGCATCTTCCCAGACCAGGGCTCGAACCCATGTCCCCTGCACTGGCAGGCAGATTCTTAACCATTCTGCCACCAGGGAAGTCCAGGCTCTTTTTAAGCTAGTATTTTTCAGGTAGACATTTGGAGGGGGGTTTTCCCGTCTAGAATAAAAGGGGGGGAGCTTTGATGCTTGGCAAAGGCGAGAAATCCCTGAGTGGTGTTTATGATCCTGGAAGAGCTTTGCCTCTTAAAAGATTCAATGTAAGTACAGGTATACATTCTTTACTATATGATCCAGCAATCTCACTCCTGGGCATATATCCAGACAAAACTATAATTCAAAAAGATACATGCACCCCTATGTTCATAGCAGCAGTATTCACAATAGCCTAGACATGGAAACAACCATCGACAGATGAATGGATAAAGAAGATGTGGTGCATATATACAACGGAATATTACTCAGCCTTAAAAAAAGAAGGAAATAATGCCATTTGCAGCAACATGGATGCAACTATAGATTATCATACTAAGTGAAGTAATTCAGAAAGAGAAAGACAAATACCATATGGTATCACTTATATGTGGAATCTAAAATAGGACACAAATGAACCTATTTATGAAACAGAAACAGAATCACGGATGTAGAAAACAGACTGGTGGTTGCCAAGGGGGAGGGGGTTGGGGGAGGGATGGAGTGGGAGGTTGGGGTTAGCAGATGTAAGTTTTTATATATAGGATGGATACACAACAAGGTCCTACTGTATAGCACAGGGAACTATATTCAATATCCTATGATAAACCATAGTGGAAAAATTAATAAAAGGATGTATATATGTGTATGACTGAATCACTTTGCTGTAGAGCAGTAATTAACACAACATTGTAAATCAACTATACTTCAATTAAATAAATAAATAAACATTCTTGTCAAGCTTGGAGAGTTGGTAATGAACAACCATTATATCCTAGTGATTGTTTTTCATTTACATTTAGATGTTTATAGTCTTCTAATCTTTCACTCTCAGATTATTCAATGGTCTTCCTTTAGTTTAGATTCCTCCAGAAGCTAACTGTGAGACAAGCATTCAAGAGCAAGTACAGTAGTTTACTGGGGAGGTGAAGGAAAACATGCATAGGGGTGTAGGGAAGTGAGGCCACGGAGGGAAGGCATTAAAGAGTGGATTATCCAGCAAGATACAACTGCAGACGACTGGGGCCTAATCCCACTGGGGAACTCTGGGAAATGGTGTAGAACATGAGCCTCAGAGTCATCCCACAATGTAAGTGAGGGAGCTGGGGTATTTATACACTAACAAGCCATAGTCTTTTGTTGAGGGCTATTCACAGAGTTGTCAGAACCCCCGGCACTTCCAGCCTGCCATTCTCTGGGCCAAAGCCCTGAGGCAGATACAGGCAGTTGGAGTACACTGAGGTGGTGGGGCACCAAGAGCATCGGCGACAGGTTACCACTGAGGATTTCTCTGGAAAATGAATTCTTGTATATAAAGAATTTAGCATCATGCTTGGCACAGAGTACAGAGTCAATGTTAGTTCAGTTATTTTTGATACCATTCACTTCTTCTTCAAAAAAAAATATGATAAATCATTCTTTCTTGTTGTCCAGGGACTTTTCTTTCTCTGCCTGCACCTTAAATGCTGGTTTTCCCCTCTCTTCTTACACTACACCCTCTTCCTGGGCCATCTCTTACTGTGTCATCCAGTGGCCACTTTTCTTCGTAATGCACATATCCAGACCAGGCTGCTCCTCTGTGTCCTAGACTCCCCCTCTCCCTCGCACAACTGCCAACCTGGGAGCTCTTCTGCGATCTCACAGCTCCTCAGCTCCCCGTGCCCCGTCTGAATCCCCATCTAAATCCTCTGCGCTCAAACTTCGACACATCTGTTACCTGATTTTGGAGGGATCCTAACTCTTTCCATTTGCAAATCTGAGCTCACTTACGACTTTATAAATCTTATTTTAAGAGAGCGTCATAAAGACAAATATATATGAAAATGGTCTCTCCACATACACTCTCTCAACTTTATAAGCTGCTTTTCTAAGTGCTGGAGAGGAGAAATCCTACCAACGTGTTTCATGTTGGTTATGCAGCTACCCTCCACTTCTGATGGTGGCTCCACCCCCCAGAGACTACTCTTTCTTCATCTTAGGCCAGGGCCCTTGGGCCTAAACTCTTTCCTGGCCCTCATCTAGCCAAGCCCATCAAGTGCTTGCCCCACTCCCACCCCCAGTGGAGTGGGATGGGACTCGTTCTAGGGTCAGGTCTCACAAGATCAGGATGGCAGAGACCTGGATTCTGGAGTGAGGAGGGTCAGGAAGCCCAGGCACATTGGAGGGAAGCTCGTTCCTTGAAATTTCTGGATGTCAGGTAGGGAAGCAGGAAGGACTGCAATCTCTAATTCTCCTGCCACTCTGGAGGCTCAAATGAGCCGACTGCTGTAGTCCTTTGAGAAGAAGATGGCCCCAAGTATCCCCACTCCGTTAGAGGGACAATGGAGCTCCCACAGCTCAACTGTTGCGGGAAAAACCATGAACAGGGCCCTTCTTGTTTTGCCTGGCCTAAAACAAAACAAAACAAAAACCTCTTTAACCATCAAAAAACAAAACAAACAAACAACAACCCAAAAAACCTTTTCCCAGAGCGATGGGGCCTCGTAGCACTATACTACACAGTGAAGGGAGACAAGTCAAGTAACTCTTCAAAAAAAAAAAAGAAAATCTCCTTTAGCGGATTTTCTAGCCCTCTCTAGTGCCCGAAAGGACAAATTCTGATGCAAAAGGAAAGTGAAAAAAGTGGATATTTAATCCCCTGTAGCTGGGCGCTCTATCCGGGTGGTATTTTTATCAGGTGCCAGGTGATTCTCATGTAGCCTGGCCCAGACCAACACTCAGGAGACACTGGCCCCAGAATAAGGGTCAAGCCGTCAGGTAGCATTCAAAGCCCTCCAACATCCAGCCCCTGTTCACCTCTTCAGCCTCCTCTCCTTACTGGGCAACACTGCCTTCTCTGGAAACTGGAGGATAAACAGAGAGGAAACTCAAGAGCCCCAGGCAGAAGGGGATCATTTCGGCTGTCTCACCTCCTGCTAGAACTACTCAGGGAGGGGGACCTCCCCAAGCTCCCTCACCTCCACCCCAAGCCTCGGGAGCGCTGGTAGAAACCACCCTGGGCAGAACCACAGCAGAGTATTTCCAAACTCAGAGAGTGTGTCAGATGGCTTCCTGTTCCCCTCCTGATCCGCTCCATCCTTCTCCATCCACCCTGGACCCTACAACAGACCTCAATGGACTCCAGCAATGGGCTCCTATGTCCTCTGCCTTCCAGTTGCCTTTGGCCACCACTAGGAGACAGGAGGCTGGGAGGAGAGAGATCAGGGTGTCTATTTCCCTCAAATGCATCCTTGCTGGGTCTCTGAGGGCTGGCTGGTTACATCCCTGAACCACAAGTCATTGCACCTGTCAAGATGCCTTCTTTACAGAATTCTCTCGTGAGGTTCCAATAACTACTCCCTCCTTCTGCTCCTTCTGGCCTGTGGTTTCCCTACACCCTAATAGGCCTTTGTAAATCATCTATTAAACTCGCCTCAATTTACCCAATCTGAGGGTGCCATCTATTTCCTGCCAGGATCTGGAATGATACAGATGGCTTGTCTGACAGGGCCTACTGATGGAGAGTCCAAGGACCCCTTACTGTTTTAGGCAGAGGTGGGGCAGCCTGCAGAGAGCTGGAGGTTACTACAGGCACCTGGAATGAAGCTGGGAATTTGAACTCTTTGGAGGCAGAGACTGTGCCTTATTGTCTTTGCAGCCCCAGCACTACGACAGGGCCAATTTTCTTGTAGGGGGCCCTCTAAAAACAGGTTTCCTCTCTTTTTTCAGTTTAGGAACACTGCTCTGTCTTAGAAGGATCCCTTTCTCAAAGAATGATGTCCCTGAGAGGTTGTACTTTGAATGAGTTTCTGCCAAGATCAAAACAATCAGTGAGTCCTTGAGTAGGAATTAGATGTCAACACTCTGAGAGCTAGAAAAGGCCCCAGGAAGAGGCAGGAACTGAGGAGGTGAGGATCTGGAACAGCACTGGAGGAAGAATATACCCTCACAGGGAGAAATGGAGAGCTCCAGAGACCTCCACCTATCCCACAGCTTTGCTCAAGGCCAAAGTTCTGGGTCAGGAGGAGGTGCTAATCCAGCTTGAGAGAATCAAGAGAAAAACAAGAGCTCCCACCACCGTGCAGGGGGGTTTTCACCTCTCACCAAATGACAGATATAAGCCAGTTACCTGCAAATTTTGCAGTACAGAAATACGCTGTTATTAGAAAAATATGTATATGTGGCCTTTCATTTTTTTGAAAGCCAATGTATACCATAATTACAACTATGTCTAAATATATACATATCTTGATAATGTCTGGACTACACATGAAAATATTTATTGTATTGAGTGCTGATGTTGTGGAATTTTCCTTTTTTAAGCTTTACTGAGGTATAATTGATATACAAAAGTTGCGTATGTTTAACGTATACATCTTGTTGGGTTTTAACATATGCATACAACTGTGATAGTATCACCACAAAGTACTAAACATATCCATCACCTTAAAAAATTTCCTTGTGTTCTTTTGTGGTGTTTTTTGTTTTGGGGGGTTTTTTTGGAAAGAACATTTAATATGAGGTCTATCCTTAACATATTTAACTGTAAGGATATGTTTGACAGCAGATCTCTAGAATTTCTTCATTTTGCATATTTCTTCATTAAAAATTGTTAATCTCGCAACTTCCCTGGTGGTGCAGTGGTTAAGAATCTGCCTGCCAATGCAGGGGACACAGGTTCGAGCCCTGGTCCGGGAAGATCCCACATGCTGTGGAACAACTAAGCCCGTGCGCCACAACTACTGAGCCTGAGCTCTAGAGCCCATGAGCCACAACTCCTGAGCTCACATGCTGCATCTACTGAAGCCTGTGCACATAGAGCCCATGCTCCGCAACAAGAGAAGCCACAGCAATGAGAAGCCCACGGCACCACAACGAAGAGTAGCCCCCACTCGCCACAACTAGAGAAAGCCTGTGCACAGCAACGAAGACCCAACACAGCCATAAATAAATAAATAAAATTATTTTTTAAAAATTGTTTATCTCATTAAATTATTTTTATAATAAATGAAAATGGAGAAAAAACACAAAGCAAGTATTTATATGAAATTGGACAAGGTATTTTCTTTTCAGCCTCCTCTTCCTCATCTATGTAATGAGATAAATGGTCTCTACAGTCCATTCCAGATTTTATGAAATGTAATTCTAAACTGTTAAAATGAGTCATAAAAATGTGGATACAGAAAGAGAGAGAGATTTTGATTATTTTCACATTTCCATAAAAATAGAGAAATAGGTAGAACTGGTTGTGTCCCACTGTGGACTGTGGTAACTGAAGTTCTGTCTGTCCAGCATGGTTTTTCATTTCTTTGTATGGGTCACTTTAAGATCCCTTCCTCTAATTCACATGACCCTGGTGGGCCAGTCAATCATAGTGCCCTGCCCCTCTTTGAGAGGCATTTTGTAGTCATGTGACCAAAGCAGAGCCAATCAGAACCTTTTCTAAAATTGATATAGGGACAAGGGGACAATGAAGCTCTTTCTCCTGGAGCTACTAAATCTTTCTGCCTATTACCTGGGTGACCTTAGACAAATCATTTAACTTCTCTGGAGCCTCAATTTTCTCACTTTAAATGAAGCTAATAATATAATCCACCTCATAATTATATCAATATTATATTATATATCATAAAAATATGTGAGGATCAAATGATATAAATCATGAGAAAGGCTATTATAAACTTTAAAGTATTTTATAATATTATTATTAATAAATTTATTCTTATTGAACATAAATACAATTATATGATAAACTAATCCATTATAAGGTGTTGGTCAATGACATCTTACGGCATTAAATCTCCCAGGGATATTTCCAGTTTTTAAAGGGACCCATTACATAAAGTATAAAAACAGGCTACAGTAATCTATATTGTCAGAAGTTAGATAGTGGTTAACATTGCAAGTGAGGCTAGTGATCAGAGGGGGCATGAGGGGGCTTCTAAGGGGCGTTGTTCTGTTTCTTGACCCGAGTTCTGTTTACATAGGTGTATTGTTAGTGAACATTCATTGGCCTGTATACTTAAGATATGTGCCCTTTTCTGTATGTATGTCATGTTTTAATAAAAAGTTTTTAAAACTCGAGGACATCTGTTTCCAAGAAGATGGAACAGACATACTTTTCCTTACTCCTCCCACTAAGTTCAACTAAAAACTCCTGACACTATATATGAAACGAACATAAGAAGACTCTGAAAGTGGAGAAGGAAGGAAGACCTGCTAAGGACCTCAGCATCCAAGGAACAACATGGTACTGAGTGGTCTGGATTTTCTTTTTGACTCATATATCCCAGATTTGTACCTGAGGAAGCTGGCACCCATAAATGCAAACAAGTGCGGACAAAAAAAGCCCAAAAAGCCCGTTCTTTATAGCCAAAGGACCATGAAAGAAACCATATAGGAAGAGAAAATTTTTAGACAGTAACTGCTCTACTCGAGCTAAACACCACAGAAAAAAACTGTGGCCCCACCTCCACTCAAGCCAGCAAGGCTGAATGAGGAGCCTAGAATTTCACCCTTGCCAGGCTGAAACTAGGTACCTCAACCCACCTGCCAGGATGGCATCAGAGAAGGCCAAGTTTGGAGCCAGCTCTTTCATCCCTGCTGGGTGGTAATGAGGAAACCACATGGGGAATCTGTTCTTCCACCCTGTGTCCCTTCTGCTGAGGTGGTATCAGAAGAAACCTAGCGGAGAGTCAGGACTTTCACCATTGCTCAGCAATATTGAGGCCACCCTCTCTCTACCTGGTGTGTCAGTGGAGACCTAGTGGGGAGCCTGAACTCCCATTCCACCCAGCAGTAATAAGGGGATCCCCTACAAAAGATGTCAACAGAAGCTGAGTAGACTTCTATGCTGACCTGGTAGTAATGGGAGGGACACCACCCCTCTCTTGCTGGAGCTGTGTCAAAAAAAAAAAAACAAAAACCAAAAAAAACAGCTAAAACAAAAGATATAAATAAGATACAGAGTCATAACATAACACTCCAAATGTCTAGGTTTCAATCAAAAATCACTTGTGATACTAGGAATGAGTAACATCTCAAAGTAAATGAAAAAAGGTGCCAACACTGAGATAAAACACATGTTAAAATTATATGACAAAGATTTTAAAGCAGGCTTTATGAAACTAATTCATGAGCAATTACAAACACACTTGACACAAATTAAAATATTGAAAGTCTCGATAAAGAAATAGAAGACATAAAGAACCAAACGGAAATTTTAGACTAAAAAATACAGTAACCAAAATTTTAAAACTCAACAGATGAGCTCAACAGAAGAATAGAAGAGACAGAGGAAAGAATCAGTGAACTGAAAGGTAGGACAATAGAAATTACCCAATCTGAGAAAGTAGACTATACATACATACATACATACATACATAAATGAATAAATAACTAAACAAATAAATAACAGAGCCTCAGGGACACGTAGGACTTCAACAAAAGATTTAGTATTGGTATTACTGGAGTCTCAAAAGGAGAGGAGAAAGAGGGTAGGGCTAAAAAAAGTATTCAAAGAAATAATGGCTGAAAATATCCCATATTTGGCAAAAGACATAAACCTAAGACTCAAGAAGCTCAGTGAACCTCAAACAGGATAAACCAAAAGAAACCCAAACGAAGACACATACGATGAAATTTTTGAAAACCAAAGACAAAGAAAAATCTTGAAATCAATAAAAGAAATGAGGCACAGCATCAGGAGGCTCCTGGGCAGTCGCAGGGTAGGCAGTCTTACCTACAGATGCTCTTTCCACCCTTTGCCTCATAATTCGTGTCTGAATGCCACTTCCTTGATACCAAGCCAGGCTCAGCCGCTGAGGGAGAGTGGACCTAACCAGCCTGACCTAACTCTGGACCCCAAATGGCCTCCTGGTGCCTCAAAAAAGGTCAAACGCACTGAACTCATCTTTTAAACTGGTATGCAGAGATTGGTTCAAGATGGCGGAGTGGAAGGACGTGAGCTCACCTCTTCTTGTGAGAGCACTGAAATCACAACTAATTGCTGAAAACCCATTGACAGGAAGACACTGCAACCTACCAAAAAAGATACCCCACATCCAAAGACAAAGGAAAAGCCACAATGAGATGGTAGGAGGGACACAATCATGATAAAATCAAATCCCATAACCGCTGGGTAGGCAACCCACAAACTGGAGAACAATTATACCACAGAAGTTCTCCCACTGGAGTGAAGGTCTGAGCCCCACATCAGGCTCCCCAGCCTGGGGGTCCAGCAATGGGAACAGGAATCCCCAGAGAATCTGACTTTGAAGGCCAGCGGGATTTGATTGCAGGACTTCCACAGGACTGGGGGAAACAGAGACTCCACTCTTGGAGGGCACGCACAAAGTCTAGTGTGTGCCAGGACCCAGGGGAAAGGAGCAGTGACCCCACAGGAGACTGAACCAGACGTACCTGCTAGTGTTGGAGGGTCTCCTGCAGAAGTGGGGGGTGGCTGTGGCTCACTGTGGGGCAAGGGCACCGACAGCAGTAGTTCTTTAACACCATACACAAAAATAAGCTCAAAATGGATTAAAGACCTAAATGTGAGACTGGACACTATAAAACTCCTAGAGGAAAACATAGGCAGAACACTTTCTGACATAAATTGCAGCAATATCTCTTTTGATCCATCTCCCAAAATAATGGAAATAAAAACAAAAATAAACAAATGGGACCTAATTAAACTCAAAAGCTTTTGAACCACAAAGGAAACCATAAACAAAATGAAAAGACAACCCACAGACTGGGAGAAAATATTTGCAAATGATGTGACTGACAAGGGATTAGCCTCCAAAATTTACAAACAGCTCAGGAGGCTTAATATCATCCAAAAAAACAAAAACCAAACCCAATCAAAAAATGGGCAGAAGACCTAAGTAGACATTTCTCCAAAGAAGACATACGGATGGCCAAGAGGCACATGAAAAGATGTTCAACACCTCTAATTATTTGAGAAATGCAAATCAAAACTACAAATGAGATATCACCTCACACCAGTCAAAATGGCTATCATCAAAAAATCCACAAACAATAAATGCTGGAGAGGGTGTGGAGAGAAGGGGACCCTCCTACACTGCTGGTGGGAATGTAAATTGATACAGCCACTATGGAGAACAGTCTGGAGGTTCCTTAGAAATCTAAAAATAGGGCTTCCCTGGTGGCGCAGTGGTTGGGAGTCCACCTGCCGATGCCGGGGACGCGGGTTCGTGCCCTGGCCCGGGAGGAGCCCACGTGCCGCGGAGCGGCTGGGCCCATGGGCCATGGCCACTGGGCCTGTGCGTCCGGAGCCTGTGCTCTGTGGCAGGAGAGGCCACAGCAGTGAGAGGCCTGCGTACAGCAAAAAAAAAAAAAAAAAAAAAACTAAAAATAGACTACCATATGACCCTCCAATCCCACTCCTGGGCATATATGCAGAGAAAAACATGGCCTGAAAGGATACATGTGCCCCAGTGTTCATTGCATCACTGTTTACAATAGCCAAGACATGGAAGCACCCTAAATGTCCATCAACAGAGGAATGGATAAAGAAGATGTGGTACATATATACAATGGAATATTACTCAGCCATTAAAAAGCATGAGGGGCTTCCCTGGTGGCCCAGTGATTAAGAATCTGCCTGCCAATGCAGCAGACATGGGTTTGAGCCCTGGTCCGGGAAGAACCCACATGCCACAGAGCAACTAAGCCCATGCACCACAACTACTGAGCCTGCACTCTAGAGCCTGCGAGCCACACAACTACTGAGCCCACACACCACAATTACTGAAGCCTGCGCAACTAGAGCCTGTGCTCTGTGACAAGAGAAGCCACCACAACGAGAAGCCTGCACACTGCAACAAAGAGTAGCCCCCACTCACCGCAACTAGAGAAAGCCCACATGTAGCAATGAAGACCCGATGCAGCCCAAAATAAATAAATAAATAAATAAATAAAAAGAATGAAAAAATGCCATTTGCAGCAACATGGATGGACCTAGAGATTATCATACTGAGTGAAGTAAATCAGACAGAGAAAGAGAAATATGGTGTGATATCCCTTACATGCAGAATGTAAAAAGAAATGATACAAATGAACTCATTTACAAAACAGAAACAGACTCATAGACTTAGAGAATGAACTTATGGTTACCAGGGGGGAAGGGATAGTTAGGGAGTTTGGGATTGACATGTACACACTACTATATTTAAGATGGATAACCAACAAGGACCTACTGTAGAGCACAGGGAACTCTGCCCAATATTATGTGGCAGCCTAGATAGGAGGGAGTTTGGGGGAGAATGGATACATGTATATGTATGGCTGAGTTGCTTTGCTGTGAAACTATCACAACATTGATAATTGGCTATACCCCAATATAAAATAAAAAGTTTAAAAAAATAAGAGAAATGACACCGTATGACAGGAGAAAACAATTTGAGTTAACAGAGGATTTCTCATCAGGAAACAAAGCTAAAAGGAAGTGGCACAGTATCTTTCAAGTACTAAAAGAAAATAACTGTCAATCCAGACTCTTACATCCAGTGAAAATATTCTTCAGGAATGAAGAGGAAATAAGACATTCCCAGATATAGGGAAACTAAGAATTTGTTTCTGGCAGATCTACCCTAAAGAATGACTAAAGGAAGTTCACTAAACAGAAAGGAAATTATAAGAAAAGACACCTTGGAACATGAGGAAGGAAAAGAGAATATGGTAAGCAAAAATAGGTAAATACAATAGACTTTCCTTCTCCTCTTGGGTTTTATAAATTATGTTTGATAGTTGAAGCAAAAATTATAACAGTGTCTGATGTGGTTTAAAATGCTTGTAGAGGAAATATTCAAGACAATTATATTATAAATGGGGGAGGGTAAATAGATACAAAAAGAGGAGAGGTATCTATATTTCACTCAAACTGGTAAAGTGATGACACAAGTAGAGTGTCATAGGTTATGTGTATATAATGTAATTTTTAGAGAAATCAATAAGAAAACAACACAAAGAGATACACTCAAAAACACTTCAGATAAATAAATGGATTTTTAAAAAATGTTCAAGGAACTCCCAGGAGGGCAGAAAAAATAAAATAGAAAATGAAAAAGAGAGTGAACAAACAAGAAATTAAATGGCAGATTTAATTATACTAAATGTAAATAGTCTAAATATACCAATCAAAAGACAGAGATTGGCAGGGTGGATGAAAAACCAGGACTCAACTACATGCTGTCTACAAGAAGTTCATTTCAAATATAATGATAAAGGCAGACTGAAAGTAAAAGGATGGAAAAAGATATATAATGCAAACTTTAATCAAAATAAAGTAGGAATCATTATATTAATATCAGATAAAGTAGACTGCAGAGAAAAGAAAATTACCAGAGACAGAGAAGAACATTATATAATGATTTAAAAGGTCAATACACCAAAGAGGACATAGCGCTCCTAAATGTATATGCACCAAGCAACAGAGCCACAAAATATGTGAATTAAAACCTACTAGAGCTAAAAGGAGAAGTAGACAAATTCAAAATTGTAGTTGGAAATTTTAACACCCCTCTCTCAACAATTGATAGAACAACTAGATGAAAAATCAGCAAGGATATAGAAAAACTGAACAATACCTTCATCCAACAGAATCTAGCCAATATTTATAGAACACTCTACCCAACAGCAGCAGAATACACCTCAAGAATCTAGAAAAAGAAGGGAAAAATAAACCTAAAACAAGCAAGAGGGAGGCAATAATAACGATAAGAGTGGAAATCAATGAAATTGAAAACAGTAAAACAGTAGCGAAAACCAATGAAACACAGAGCCTTTTCTTTGAAATCATCAATAAAATTGAAAAACCTCTAGTAAGATTGACAAAGAAAGAGAAAAGATACCAATTACCAATGAAGCAGAAGATGTCACTACAGACCCTGCAGACATAAAAAGGATAATAAAGGAATACTAGGAACAACTCTACACACATAAATTTGACAAGCTAGAAGAAACAGTTCAATTACTCAAAAAACACAAACTACAACAACTCACTCAATATGAAATATAACTACTAAGGATATTGAATTTGTATTTTAAAAACTCCGCCAAAAGAAATATTTGAAGTCAGATGGTTCCACTGGAGAATTCTACCAAATATTTAAAGAAGAATTAATACCAATTCTACACAATCTCTTCTAGAAAATAGTAGAGAAGGAAACTGTTCCCAATTTATTTTATGAACATATTATTACCTTGATAAGAAAACTAGACAAAGACAGTACAAAAAGAGACTACATACTAATATGCCTCATGAATATACATGCAAAAATTCTTAACAAAACATTAGCAAATAAAATTCAAAAATATATAAAAATAATTGTACACCATGACAAAGTAGGATTTATTCTAGGGATGTAAAACTGGTTCAATTCTCTAAAATCATTCAGTGCAATCCATCATATTAACAGGCTAAAGAAGAAAAATCATATGATCATATCAATTGATGAAGAAAAGGCATTTGACAAAATTCAATATCCATTTATGACAATGAGAAAACTCTCAGCAAACTAGGAATAAAGGGGAACTTCTTCAACTTGATAAAGAGCAACTATAAAAACTTTATGACAAACATAATACTTAATGGTAAAAGACTGAATACTTTCCCCTTAAGATCAGGAACAAGCTAAGGATACCTGCTCCCACTACTTTTATTTGATATAGGACTGGAAGTCTTAGCCAGCACAATAGGGCAAGAAAAAGAAATAAAAGGCATACAAACAAATTGGAAAGGAAGAAATAAAATTGTGCCTATTTGCTAATGACATGATTACCTATGGAATCATGTAAGAAAATCCTAAAAAATCTCTCCTAGAATTAATAAGTGAGTTCATTAAAATTGTAGTATTCAAGAACAACATATAAAAGTCAATCACGGGCTTCCCTGGTGGCGCAGTGGTTGAGAGTCCACCTGCCGATGCAGGGGACACGGGTTCGTGCCCTGGTCCGGGAAGATCCCACATGCTGCAGAGTGGCTGGGCCCGTGAGCCATGGCCACTGAGCCTGTGTGTCTGGAGCCTGTGCTCCACAACGGGAGAGGCCACAATAGTGAGAGGCCCACATACCACACACACACACAAAAAAAAATATCATATTTCTATATACTAGCAATGAACATGTAGATATCAAAATTAAAAATAAAATACTATTATAATTGTTCAAAACAAAAGATATATAGGACTTGTATGGTGAAAAGTACAAAACGTTGATGAAAAAAATAGACTTTTTAAATAAATGGAGAAACATACCATGTTCATGGATTGGAAAATTAAACATAGTAAGTATGACCAATTCTCCAGAAATTGATACACATGTTTAACATAATTACTATCAAAATGACAACAGAGTTTTTGTAGATATAGGTAAGATTATTCTAAATTTTATATGGAAAGGCAAAGGAACTAGAATACCTAAAACAAAATTTGAAGAATAAAATGGGAGGAATCACTCTACCCAATTTCAAGACTTATCATATAGGTACAGTAATCAGGACTGTGCAGTATTGGTGGAGGGACAGACACACGGATCAATGGAATAGAATACAGAAACCAGAAATAGACCCGCACAAGTATGGTGAAATTATTTTTGACAAGGTGCAAAAGCAATTAAATGAAGGAAATACAGCCTTTTCAATAAATGGTGCTGGAGCAGTTGGGCATCCACAGGTAAAAGATGAAACTTGACCTAAGTCTCACTCCTGACACAAAATTAACTCAAGTGCATCACCAACTTAAATGTAACATATAAATCTATAAAACCTTTAGAAAAAAGCATAGAAAATTTTCAGGACCTAGGGCTAGACAAAGAGATCTTAGACTTGACACCCAAAGTACAAGCAATAAAGGGAAAATTGATCAATTAGACCTCAACAAAATAAAAAACGTTTGCTCTGGGAAAGATCCTGCTAAGAGAATGGACAAAACAAGCTACAAACTGGGAGAAAATATTTGTAAACCACATATCTGGCAAAGGACTTCTAACTAGAATATACAAAGAACTCTCAAAGCTCAATAGTTAAAAAACAAAACAAAACAAATAATCCACTTAGAATATGGATTAAAACAATGAAGAGACATTTCACTGAAGAGGATATACAGATGGCAAATAAGTACACACACAAAAATGTAAAACATCCTTAGCCTATAGGGAAATGCAGGCCCATCAGATGGCTAAAATAAAAAACAGTGACAACATCAAATGCTGGCAAGGATACAGAGAAACTAGATCGCTCATAACTTGCTCGGGGTGGGGGAGCATGTAAAATAATAAACCAGCCTGGAAAATAGTTTGGCAGCTTCCTAAAAAACTAAATTTAGCCTTTAGGGAAATGCAAACCCATCAGAACAGCTAAAATAAAAAATAGTGACAACATCAAATGCTGGTGAAGATACATAGAAACTAGATCGCTTAACCTTCCAGGGTGATGGTGGTGGGGGAGGTGCAAAATGATACAGCCACCCTGGAAAATAGTTTGACAGTTTCCTAAAAAACTAAATATACACTTACCATATGACCCAGCACTGGTACTCCTATGAGAGAAATGAAAACTTATGTTCACACAAAAAAACTGTGCATAAATGTTTATAGCAGCTTTATTCATAATAGCCCCAAACTGGAAACAACCCAGATGTCCTTCAACAGGTGGCTGGTTAAACAAACTGTGGTACCTCCATACCATGAAATACCACTCAGCAATAAAAAGGAATAAGCTGTCGACACACATGACAACCTGCATGGATCTCCAGAAAATTATGTTGAGTGAATAAAGCTAATCTCAGAAGGCTACATAATGTATGATTGCATTTATGTAACTTTCTTGACAAAATCATAAAAATGGAGAACAGATTAGTGGCTGCCAGGGGCCAAGGAGGGGTGGCATGGGAAGGAAGTGAGTGTGGCCATAAAAGGGCAATATGAGGGATCCTTGTGATGCTGGAACTGTTGTGTACCTTGACTGTATCAGTGTCAATATCCTAGTTGTGGTATTATTGGGCTATAGTTTTGCATTGTGATATTGTGCTATATTACACTGTGATACTGTGCTACAGTTTTCCCTTTGGGGGGAAATGGATAAAAGATACATAGAGGGCTTCCCTGGTGGCGCAATGGTTGAGAGTCCGCCTGCCGATGCAGGGGACACGGGTTCGTGCCCCAGTCCGGGAAGATCCCACATGCCGCGGAGCGGCTGGGCCCGTGAGCCATGGCCGCTGAGCCTGCGCGTCCGGAGCCTGTGCTCCGCAACCGGAGAGGCCACAACAGTGAGAGGCCCGTGTACCG
Organism: Delphinapterus leucas; assembly: GCF_059928025.1. Classification (NCBI taxonomy): domain Eukaryota; kingdom Metazoa; phylum Chordata; class Mammalia; order Artiodactyla; family Monodontidae; genus Delphinapterus; species Delphinapterus leucas. Next base: position 96,568,970 of record NC_143150.1, on the reverse strand, counting down.
CAACAAACAAACAAACAAAAAACACACAAAAACAAACAAAAAAAAGATACATAGAATCTCTGTATTATTTCTTACAACTGCATTTATAATTATTTCAAAATAAAATATTTAGTTTAAAAAGAAATGAGGTAGAGAGTCTCCTAAAGAGCAGAAAGCCTCTAAGACTAAGAGGAAAAGCATCTAATGGTATGACTTCAGGCATGCTGGCAAATCAGTAGAAGAGGGAGATAGATGCACCCTTTGCCATTTTCATTAAAGTCAACCCTGGCACCTAATATAGAGAGATACTAATATTTACATATGGACGATTTAAGGATGATTCTTCATACATTACCCTTTATAAAATTTGGAGTCATCAATAAAGGCAAGACAAGAGTTTGTCTTTCATGTCTATCTGGTATTCTTAGCCCTAGATATAAAAGACTTAAAAATCTTACTTGGTGCTCTGTGTGTTTATGTAATTTAACTATAGTAGTTTACATAAAAAAGATGAACACATTTGTAATCTTCACCAAAGAGGAATTTGCAGCTGAAAACATCTCAGTCCTATCTAGGTAAATTTTCAAAATATCTCAATTTTCCTACAGAGAAAACAGTCCTGGTCTCAGATGTGGTTACAGGCATATGGTCTCCTGATGACTCATAAAATATTTCTTTGGGAGGAAAAATACTTCTAGCATTACCGATAGGGTTGCAAAAACTAGAGGCAAATTTTGTCAAGTCCAGAGGTTTTTCCAGGGCTGTGTAACTCCTGCTGTGGTGCCCTGGTAGGTAGGTTGGTAGAAAAGTGGGAGCCAGAGGGGTGGAGATGGATAGGAGAGATTCTTAAAAAGAGACTCTTGGAACTAATACCTATTTTGGGTAAGCCTAAGAAGTTCAGGAAATATGTCTTAAGATAAGAAGGAATTGTACGAATAATTTAATCATTTAGATTCTAAAGACGACTCTGTGAGAACCAAAGGATACAGGAGAAATACATCTTAAAGACATGACCATGGGGACTTCCCTGGTGGTCCAGTGGTGAAAAATCCACCTTCCAACGCAGGGGACGCGGGTTCAATCCCTGGTCGGGGAACTAGGATCCCACATGCCGCGGGGCAGCTGGCCAACACTCCACAACTACTGAGCTCGCACACCTCAACTAGAGAGCTCCCATGCCACAAACTACAGAGCCCACGCGCTCTGGAACCTGCACGCCACAACTAGAGAGAAGCCCGCGCACCACAAAAAAGAGCCCACGCGCACCAATGAGCGCTGCAAGGAAAGATTCCACACGCCACAACGAAGACCCAACGCAGCCAAATAAATAAATAAATAAATATTAAAAAAATAAAAGACATGACCATGAAGATAGTGGCATTAATGTATCAGTGTGGACCACCTTCAAGATCGAGCATTCAGAGGAAGAAGAGAGGAGTGGCGAGGAGGTGACTGGCGTGGTTTTTGGCCATGGGCTTAGCATTTGGCCCATGTTATCTGCAGGTTCCAAATCCTACCCTAGAAGGGCTGCCCAACCTTCATGGGTTGGCTGAGGCAGGGACTGGAGGTAGGCAGCTGAGAGCCACCTGGTAAAATGATTTGGTCTTTAAAAGAGTATGGATATGCAGCCAGCAACCAGGAGAGTGAGGCATGGTCTAAGCAAGGATCAAACAGCAAGGGCCCTGGTGCACACAAGGTTGAAGAGGGGGTGATGTGGAGCCCTGAAACAGGGACAGCAGCCAGATCAGCAGGAACCAAAATTCAGGCTGAATCTAACAGCTGAGCAAAGCTGGGATGAAGAACAAATGAAGGTGTGGCAGGCAAAATTCTAAGATGGCCCCCAAGAGTCCCACCCCCCAGTGTACATGTTCTGTATCATCCCCTTCCCTTGAGTGTGGGCAGGATCTGTGAATATGGTAGGATAATCATTCTGTGGATTAGGTTATATCATACAAGATTCTGCCATAGCAGACTAGAAGGAGATTCTCCTGCTGCCTTTGCAGATGTAGCTGCCATGTTATGAGAGGGCCACATGGCGAGGACCCAGGGGCAGTCTGTAGATGCTGAGAGAGATCCCCTGCCAACAGCCGGCAAGAAGGTGGAAATCTCAATCCTACAACTTTAAGAAAATGAATTCTGCCAACAATTTAAATGAATTTTGAAGAGGACACTGAGCCCCAGATGAGGTCACACCCCCATCTGGCTGACGCCTTGATTTTAGCCTGGTGAGACCCTGAGCAGAGGACCCAGCTAACCTGTACCAGGATTCCTGACCCATGAAACTGTGAGTAATAAATTCATGTTGTTTTAAGTCACTGAGTGTGTGGTAATTTGTTACACAGCCATAGAGAACTAATATAGAAGGTCCGGCTTAGATTCGGGAATGTTGTGATCGAAGAGGGTTGGTGACAGCGCCCGGATGGGTAGATGGATCCCACAGGGCACTAGCTTCAAACGAGGCAACCATAGAGGACACTCCAGCCCTTCCACAGCTGTCTTTAAGGGGCCTTGGCCACTCTCAGACATTGCTGGGCAGGAGTGTAAATTGGCCCAACATCCATGAAAGTCAATTTAGCAATACATGTCAAAATTACAAGAGCATATGATCTTTGACCCAGGAATTTACCCCACAGACATATTAGCAGACATGGGAAATAATCCATGTACAAAATTATCCATTTGACAATCCCACTCCTGGGCATATATCCAGAGAAAACCATAATGTGAAATGATACATGCACCCCAATGTTCATTGCAGCACTATGTATAGTAGCTAAGACATGGAAGCAACCTAAATGTCCATTGACCAAGGAACGGATAAAGAAGATGTGGTACGTATATACAATGGAATACTACTCAGCCATAAAAAAGAATGAAATAATGCCATTCACAGCAACATGGATGGTTCTAGAGATTATCATACTAAGTGAAGTATGTCAGACAGATAAAGACAAATATCATATGATATCACTCATATGTGGAATCTAATTTTTTTTTTTTTTTTTTTTTTTTGCGGTACGTGGGCCTCTCACTGCTGTGGCCTCGCCCGTTGCGGAGCACAGGCTCCAGACGCGCAGGCTCAGCGGCCATGGCTCACAGGCCCAGCCGCTCCGCGGCATGTGGGATCTTCCCGGACCGGGGCACGAACCCGTGTCCCCTGCATCGGCAGGCGGACTCTCAACCACTGCGCCACCAGGGAAGCCGTGGAATCTAATTTTTAAAAAATGATGTAAATGAACTTATTTACAGAAACAGACTTACAGATATTGAAAACAAACTTATGGTTACCAAAGGAGAAACATGGGAGAAGAAATAAATCAGGAGCTTGGATTTAACATGCATACACTACTATATATAAGATAGATAACCGACAAGGACCTATTGTATAGCACTGGGAACTCTACTCAATATTCTGTTATAACATATATGAGAACTGAGTCACTTTGCTGTACACCTGAAACTAACACAACATTGTAAATCAACTCCACTCCAATAAAATTTTTTAAAATTTAAATTAAAAAAAAATGTTATCCGGGGACTTTCCTGGTGGTCCAGTGGTTAAGACTCCACGCTCCCAATGCAGGGGGCCTGGGGTCGATCCCTGGCCAGGGAACCTAGATCCTGCATGCTGCAACTAAAAGATTTCACATGCCACAACTAAGACCCAGAGCAGCCAAATAAATAAATATTTTTTAAAAAGTTATCCATTTGAACATTCACCTGCTCACTCATTCATTAATTCAACACATGTACATTGTTAGCAACAGCAAGAGATTGGAAACAAACTAAATTTTTATCAATAGGGATCATTACTGTACAATGGAATACCCCCGAGCTGGAAGAAAAGAGCCAGGAAGGTTTGTATGTATCAATACAGATCTCCAATACGTTTTTAAGGGAAAAAGCAGAACAGAGCATACATCATGTTAAAAGGAGGAGAGTGAGGATATATATTCACATTTGCTCGTACCTGCATTTTTAAAAATCTCTGGAAGGTTACAGTAGCTGCCTAGTTCGGGAGGATGGAGACTAGGCAGATGGGGGCAGGCATTAGAGGGAGACCTTTCACTGTGCATCTGGTTATACTTTTTAATTTCTGAACCATTTTGAACTATCAGCTACATAAAATGTTAAATGCATGTATTTTAAAACTAAAACATTTTAAAAGAGGCTTAGGTTCAATAGAGTTAGAGAGACACATGAACTGTATAGCATTATCCCCAGCAACACACACACACACACACACACACACACACACACACACACACACACAGAGTTTCCTTGGTCGTGTGGGACCAGGATGTCAGCATAGGAAGGAGACTCTTCCCCTGGCCCCAGGTTTGGATTTTGCAGCCTGAACACTGTCCTTTAACAGAAGCACCACTTACCTTTCCAACTTCAGCTCCCTGGGGAGAATTTAAGGGCTTTTTCCCCAGAGGCCACCAAGGCTTTGCAGCTTCACCAGGGCCCCTGGTGGCAGCTGAGGTTCCCCTGGGACGTGAGGACCTGAGAGTCCCGCTAACCACCAAACCCCAACCATCTGGGAAAACTTGAGTTCAAATAATCCAACCAGTCCTGTCCTGCAGATCTGAATTCAACACAAGCAGCGCTGAGATTCAGCTGGGATGGATCAATGCTAGTAGCAGTAGTAGTTGTTTAGACCTGGAATCCATTCTGATTGTGCAGTGCTTGTGGTCTACCAGTTGTTAAATATTTTGGCTATCACCTCTGTCCTCAGCTGCTTCTCATCTCACTTCAATCCCCCCTACTGCCACCTCCCCACTACCCCGGGCTTCTTCCCCTGATTCTGCCTTTGCTGCCGATTACCTTCTGGTATGAGACAGGGACCCAGCAAGGAACAGATGGCACACTCAAATGGGGTAATTTGAGAAGAGTTTAATAAGGGGTTATTTATGAAAGTGTGGGCAGGGTATAAGGAAATCACTACAGATAGGGCGGTACCCTGGGGCAAGAGGAGGGGCCAGCAGGGATGGATGGAGACGGCCCTGGCAGGAGCTGAGGCTTGTGGTTGATTAGAGAAAGCAGCCAGCTCACTAAGACGCATCAGGGAGAGAGCGTGGGAAATTAAAAACCCAACCTCACTGTCCTTCCTTCCTTTCATCCTCTACAGGTATCCCATTTTCCAAACCCAACAGAGGGCACAGGAGCCTACCGATTCTATCCATAGAGGTCAGCTTCCCAGCACAGAGCATGGTGGGGAAGAGTGGAGAGTGGATCCGGAGGGACATATATCTAGGACCCCTCCCATAACATTTTAGAAAAGCTTTATCGTGGAAAATTTTCAAACATTAAAAAAACGTAGAGAGAACAGCATAATGCACCCAACGTACCCATCATCCCGCTTCAGCAATTATCAACTTAGAGCCAATCTTACTTTCTCTATATCCCCACTCATTCTGTCCCCTTATTGTTTTACAGCAAATGCCAGACATCATATCATTTCATTTGTCAATAATTCATATGCATCTGTAACAGATAAGGATTCTTTTTAAACCACAAAACCATTAGCAAAAATAAATAAATAAAATAATTAATACCACTGAATATCCACTCAGTGTCAAATTTCCAACTGTCCAATAAATATTGAACATGGCTTTTGAAAAAACAATTCGTTTGCTTAAATCAAGATCCAGATGAGGGCTAATGCTTGCAATGGGTTGGTATGTCCTTTGAGTCTCTTTTAAATCTATAGCTTCCCCCTCCATCACTTTTCTTTTTCTTGCAATTTATTTGTTGAAGAAAATAAGACATTTCTCCTACAGCATTTCCCACAGTCTAGATTTTGGTGATTATATTCCCATGGTCGAGTTTAAGATGCTCTTTCCTCTGGGCTTCTTGTAAGTTTATAGTTGGCTCTAGAGGCTTAATCAGAGTCAGCTCCGATTTTTATTACTACTTCATAGATGGTGATGTATTCTTCCTTCAGGAAGCACAAAAAGTCTGGTTGGCAATTTTTGTGATGTTAGTAGCTATGGTGATTATACCTAGATCCATTAGTTCATTGGAGATTATAAAATGATGATATTCAAATATATTCCCTTTCTTATGTTAGCAATTTTGCATCTTGGTTTGGGTTTTTTTTTCAGTTCATAATACCTCATGGAACTCCCCCATGCCACCTGCTATAGCCCTAATGCATCCTTTGCAATGGCTGCATCATTTTTGTGGTCTGAAGGTACTATCGTTTATTCAACCATTATCCTATTGACAGGCTTTTTCTTGGCGTCCAGTTTTTTTGCAACTATGAGCAATGCTGCAATAAAACATCCTTTTACATATGTCCTTACTTACTAGTACTTTCATTCCTATGGAGTAGATTCCCAGGAGTGGGGATGCTGGGGAAATTCTTTTAATATTAACAGATGTTACCAGATTACTTTCTAAATTGGCTGTAATACTTCAATGTCCACCAGCAATGTGCAACAGTACTCTTTTCATCCATATCCCCACAAGCTATAGATGTTATAGCTTTTATAATTTTTTTGCCAGATTATGACTATAAAATAATGTCTCATTGCTTCTGTCTCTGGAGCCAAACTGCTGGGTTTAAATTCTGACTCTTAAATTCTGACTAGATGTGTACCTTGGTCAAATTAACCTCTCAGGATCTCAGTCTCCTTATCTGTAGAATGAGGATGATTTAACATGTTGTAAAGATTGAGTTAACAGATGTAAAGTACTTAGGACAGTGTCTGCCTCATTGCAAGTGCTCATTATTTTTCTGTCTAGTTGAACTTCCTCTCTTTTCCAGCCTAGAGCTTCATGGTATATCACATCTATTCCTCTATTGCCAGCACCCCAGCATCCTGAGTCACCAGCTCTTTTATACTCCCACCTGTACAAAGTCCACTCTCCTCATCTCTTACCTGGGCTCCAGATGCAATGGTGCAAATAATGCCATTAGGAATTTAGGCCCTCTTTTCTCAGATGGGTTCTGACCACTAATTAGAAACTGATGTGTCTTTGAGTCCATTTCCCCTCACCTCCCCAAAGCAGGTATTCTAAGTTGTCACCACATTTTCTGATCCTCTACCCAACTAACTTTTTTTTTTTTTTTTTTTTTTTTTTTTTGCGGTACGCGGGCCTCTCACTGTTGTGGCCTCTCCCGTTGCAGAGCACAGGCTCCAGACGCGCAGGCTCAGCGGCCATGGCTCACGGGCCCAGCCGCTCCACGGCATGTGGGATCCTCCCAGACCGGGGCACGAACCTGTGTCCCCTGCATCGGCAGGCAGACTCTCAACCACTGTGCCACCAGGGAAGCCCCCCAACTAACTTTTTAGCAGATGACCTTGAATCCCTTACCTATAACCTTGTAGAGGTACATTCAGCAGACTGACTTGTTCAACACACATTTTAGTGTGTAGAGTCTGGAAAGATAAAAGGCTCCTTTGCAGCCGGGGTTTTGGATGTGGTTTGGGTTATGCCAGTTAGAGGCACTCATGCATCAGATGGTGGCATGCTCTCACACTGAAAAATAATTTTTTCAAATTGCTTTAAAATACAGTGTTTTGACTACACAAACCTAGTGGAATATACCCCAAGGACAAAGCACTCTAAAAACATCTTAAACTGCTTTCAGCAATCTTAGCTAGTAACATTAGTATTGCTGTTTCCGCACACACACACACAGACACACACACACCATAAGCCTAATTAATAATTATGTTAATGTTGCTAGGAACCAAGATTTTCCACAAAAGATAAAAGAGAAATGCTAGTATAAAATCAAATAAATTAAGTATAAGCCCTTTAATCACAAATACACTGTGAGTAGAAATATAAAATAGTGTAGCCACTGTGGGTAGAAATATAAAACAGTCTGCAATTGCTCAAAAGGTTAAACATGGAGATACCACATGGACCAGCAATTCTACTCCTAGGTATATATCCCCCCAAAAATGAAAACTTATGTCCACACAAGAACTTGTACACAAATGTTTATAGCAGCATTATTCATAATAGCCTCAAAGTGGAAAAACCCAAGTGTCCACCAATAGATGAATCAATAATGAAATACAGTATATTTTATTTGGCCATAAAAAGAAATGAAGTACTGATACATGCTACAACGTGAATGAAACTTAAAAACTTAATGCTAAGTGACAGAAGCCAGTTACAAAGGACTGCATATTGTATGACTCCATTTATATAAAATGTCCAGAATAGGCAAATCCATAGACGCAAAAAGTAGATTAGTTGTTGCCAGGAGCTGGAGGGAGGGGAACTGGGGAGAAATGGAGAATGACCATAATGAGTATAGGGTTTTTTTGGGGGGGTGAAAACGTTCTAAAATTGATTGCAGTGATTCTGTGAATGTAATAAATACCACTGAATTGTAAAAAAATTCAAATTGGAAGTATCACTAAAAACTCGTGATTTTTTTTTTCAAAAAAAAATTGCATCTCTTATCTTTGTACACTGAAATGGTTTAGATACAATAGTGACTAAATAGTGGTGAGCACACGTACCAAAATGGTGGCCTCTAAATACCATTTTCACCTAAAGGAAACAGGGCTCCTTAGTGAAATGGCTGATTCCACTCAAAGGTAGGAAGTGTATAAAATAAGCAAAGAAGCTATCAATGACTACTGGGGTTGTGTCAAAAGGACACAACTTAAAGGTGCATCCACTTGTTTAAGATGGGATCATTTGAGCATCAAAATGAATAAGTATTGCAATTGATAAACATCAATTATTTTAATTTATGAGAACACAATGATACTTTAAAAATGAAACAAAACCCCAAAAAGCTCATTTGTCATCACTGGAGGTTGCTAGAGCACCAATTCATTGTTCTGAAAATTGTTTTTTTAAAAAAGAGGAAAAAAATCAAACATTTATCCTTCCTTTCCTGTATATGAACTGAATTTTTTTTTTTTTTTTTTTTTGGCCACACGGCATGCGGGATCCTAGTTCCCCCCCCCAGGGATGGAACCTGCACCCCCTGCCATGGAAGCATGGAGTCCCAACCACTGGACTACCAGCAAAGTCCCTTAACTGAACTTCTAGGTAGCCAAATCGTTGACAAAGAATGTTCTTTTTAGAAGAATTTTAGCTAGTATGCAGAATAATGATAAAATAAGAGTATTATAATTTTTCAGGTCATAATAAAATAATGGATGTTAGCGATGATCATCAAAGGCTGCTAAAACCATTAGGAAAAAGATTGGTAGGAAACTTTACAATGGATGAGTCAGGCTGACACCACCCAATCCCACTCACCAATTTTACCGTCACTACAAGAGAGACAACACACATTATCTGCCTCTTGATGGATGTGATATGATGGAAAGTACACAGCATCACCTATTAAATATTTTTGCCTATAAAAAAATCCCTTCATCTAATCAATCCTCTATGTCTAACTACCAATTATCAGGAAACACAGGGAACAGAGAATGAGATGCATGACACACCACAGTAGCAATCAACCAAATCCAGAATATAATACATCCTATAGAATAAATGATCCCAGTTTTTCCAATAGATCAATGGTATGGAGGAAAAGGAGGTGGGGGCTGTTATAGAATAAAAGAAACTTAAGAGCTATAATAACCAAATACAATATATGAAACTTGCTTGAATCCTGATGTGAACAAACTGAAAATCATATCTGTGAGAACTGGGGGACTTTGACTATAACCTGGGATGATATGATACTAAGGAATTACTGTTCATTTTCTAAGGTGTAACAGTGGCATGGTACTTATATTTTCAATGTCCTTATTAGGTAGAGGTGTTTACTGAAATGTATGGATGAAATTACATATATATTATAATATTATACAACACATAATATTATATATGTTATATACATAATTTTAAAGTTTTCCATAATAAAAAGTTTTTTTAAATAAATGTTCCTTAAAGACCAAGAAAGACTAAGAAATTGTCACAGATTGTAGGAGACTAAAGCAACACAAATGACTAAATGCAATGTGGTGTCCTGGATCAGATCTTGAAAGAGAAAGGGGGAAATCCAAATAATGTCTGTAGTTTAATTAAAAGTATTGTACCAATATTAATTTCTTAGCTTTGATAAATGTACCAACTAAGGTTGCCTTAGTCCATTCAGGCTGCTATAACAAGATACCACAGACTGGCTAGTTTATAAAGAACAGAAATGTATTTCTCGCAGTTCTGGAGGCTGGAAATCTAAGATCAAGGTGCCATAATGGTCAGGTGAGGGCCCTCTTCCAGGTTTATACTACGTGTCTTCTCATTATGTCCTCACATGGTGGAAGGAGGTAGGGACCTCTCTAGAGCTTCTTTTATATGGCACTAATCCCATTCATGAGAGTTCCACAGTCATGCCTTAAGCACCTCCTAAAGTCCCCACCTCCAAATACCATCCCCTTTGGGGATTAGGATTTCAGTGTGTGAATTCTGAGGGGACACAGACATTCATACCAGAGCAATGGTTATGTAAGATGCTAACATTAGAGAAAACTCGGTGAAGAATATACAGGAATACTCTGTACTATCTTTGCAACTCTTCTGTAAATCTAAAATTATTTATAAATGAAATGTTAAAAATAAATAAATGTTCTTTAATCTCTACAGATAACAACTTTCTTAAAGTGAACTTATACCTTCAGAGAAAAATACTTATGTCTCTATTATTGAACTTAAATAATTCTCAAAAGATAAAGAAACTGGCATACTTACACTACCTCCATATGTTCCCCCTCTAGGATCTCCAGAAGTTGGTTGGCTATATTATGATTTCTATCTATAGCACTACAGTATACATAACATTCATATGATATTCTTTTTCTATAGTTGCTTTAGCCTTTAATAGACTCACTGATCACTACCAGTCATTTTGACTATTATATGTTGGTAGAAAGTTATCAGGCAGTTGTGCCTTCAAGAAAGGCTCTTGGGAACTATAAAGGCATCTGTTTGTGCCATTATACTTGGATGGCGTCTGACTTGGCACATATTCTCTTTCCCTGAGGACTTGGTAGACATTACTCCTCCGTCTTCTAATGTTGGATGCTATTATAGAAAGGCTGGAAGCTAGACAATTTTTTTCCCATTCACAAGTGATTTGGTTTTATTTGCAAGGATTCTCATAGGATTGTTTCTTTATATCTCAAGTCTATTAACTTCATCAGGATATGTGTTGACGTTAGTTATGCTATATCCATTTTACCTGGGACAGTTTTGTTCTTTCAAGCTAAAATTCAAGTCTTATTTCTGGAAGCACTCTTGAATTATGTTTGAACATTTTTGTTGATGTTGCTGTTCCATTTAATCCATTCTCTTATTGAGAAACACCAATCATACATGTGGTAGATCTTCTTTGTTCTCTATATATGTCATTTTCTCTTTAATCCTTTTATACTTTAAAAAACTATTTGTGGGCTTCCCTGGTGGTGCAGTGGTTGAGAGTCCACCTGCCAATGCAGGGGACACGGTTTCGTGCCCTGGTCCGGGAAGATCCCACATGCTGCGGAGCGGCTGGGCCTGTGAGCCACGGCCGCTGAGCCTGCACGTCCGGAGCCTGTGCTCTGCAACAGGAGCGGCCACAACAGTGAGAGGCCCACGTACCGCAAAAAAAAAAAAAAAAAAAAAAAAGAGAAGACACAAATTACCAATATCAAGAATGAAAGAGAGTATCACTATAGACGTTGTAGACATTAAAAGAATAATAAGGGAATATTATGAATAGTTCTACAGACAAAAATTTGGCAAATTAAATGGACCAATTCCTCAAAAAGCAAAATCTACCAAAAATCACTCAAGGTGAAATGGATAACCTGAATAGTCCAATAACTATTAAAGAAATTGAATTCATGCTTAAATACCTTTCAAAAAGGAAAGCTCTAGGTCCAGATAGTTTTACTGGCAAATTCTACCAAACATTTAAAGAATAAATAACACCACTTGCAAACAATCTCTTTCAGAAAATAGAAAAGAACACTTCCCAATTCATTTTATGAGGGCAGCATTACTGTGATACCAACACCAGATAAAGACATTACAAGGAAAGAAAACAACATATTAATATCCCTTATGAACATAGACAAAGACACCATGAAAAACATTAGTAAATCAAATCTAGGAATACATAAAAAGAATAATACCCTGTAACCAAGTGGAGTTTATACCAGGAATGCAAGACTCATTTAATGTGCAAAAATCAATGTAATCCTTCATATCAACAGGCTATTCAAGAAAAACTACATGATCATATCAAATAATGCAGAAAAGGTATTTGACAAGAGTCAACATCCATTCATGAAAAAAACAAAAAGTCTCAGCAAACTAAGAATAGAAAGAAACTTTCTCAGCCTGTTGAAAGGCATTTTCCAAAACACCTACAGCAAACAACATTGTTAATGATGAAAGGTTGAACACTTTCCTTCTAAGACTGTGAACAAGGCAAGGAAATACACTCTCACCACTCCTACTCAGTTTCATAGTAGAAGTCCTAGCCAGTACAATAAGGTAAGAAATAGTAATTAAAGGTATACATATTGAAAAGGAAGAAATAAAACTGGCCTTCTTTACAAGCAACATGATTGTGTATGGAGAAAATCCCAAGAAGTCTGCAAAAATTGTTTCTAGAACTAATAAGGGAGTTAAGCAAGGTCACAGGATACAAGGTCAACACACAATATTTTGGTATATTAACAATTTGGCAATCATGTTCCTATATACTAGTAATTTGGAAACCAAAATATTTTTAAATACCATTTACATAGCTCCACAAAATGAAATATCAAGGTATAAATGTAACAAATCATGTATAGGATCTGTATACTAAAACTATTATAAGCTGATGGAAGAAATCAAAGACGTAAATAAATGGAGTGACATACTGTCTTCATGAATTGGAAGACTCAACACAGAAAAGATGTCAATTCCCCTAAATTGATCTGTAAATGTAACACAATTTCAATCAAATTCTCAGCATAATCTTTTTAGATATAAACAAGATGATTCTAAAATTTATACAGAAAAGTAAAGGACCTAGAAGAGCTAAAACAATTTTGAGAAAGAAGAATTAAGTTGGAGGAAACACACTACCTGATTTTAAGACTTACTGTAGAAGTACAGTAATCAAAACGATGTGGTATTTTGCAGGAGGATAGACACATAGATTAATAGACACATAGATCAATAGAAAAGAAGAGAGAAATGAGAAAAAGACCTACAGAAAGGTGTACAACTGATTCTCAATAAAGGTGCAAAAGCAATCCAACAGAGGAAAAATTGCCTTTTCAACATGGTGCTGGAACAACTGTACATCCTTAGGGGGAAAAAATCTCAACCTAAACCTCACATCTTGTACAAAAATTAACTAAAAATGGAACATGAACTTAAATGCGAAACATAAAACTATAAAACATTTAGGAAAAAGTAGGAGAAAATCTTTAGGACGTAGGGCTAGGCAAAGAATTCTTAAACTTGACACCAAAAGCACGATCCCTAAAAGGCAAAACTGATCAACTGGATGTCATCAAAATTAAAACTTTGTCTCTGTAAGAGACCCTGTTAAGGGGGTGGAAAGTCAAGCTATAGCCTGGGAGAAAGAATTCGCAAACCACAAATCTGACCAAGGATTTGTATCCAGAATATATAAAGAATTCTTGAAATTCAACAGTTACAAAACAATCAGAAAGTGGGCAAAAGATATACATAGGCTTTCAGCAAAGAAGATATACAGATGGCAAATAGGCACATGAAAAGATGTTCATCATCATTAGCTGTTAGGGAAATGCAAAATAAAATCCCAGTGAGAGACTACCACACACCTATTAGACTAGCTATACAAAACAAAACAAATACTGACAATATTAAATGCTGCCAAGGATGTAGAGCAACTGGAACTATCATACACTGCTGGCTGGAAGGCAAAATGGTACAGCCACTCTGGAAAACAGTGCAGCAGTTTCTTACAAAGTTAAACGTATCTTTACCATATGTTCCAACAATCCCACTTCTAGGTACTTGTCCTAGAACAGAGGTCACCAAACTAAGGCAAGCAGTTCACATCAAGCCAAGGATCTGCCTTTGCAAGGCCTATAGGCTAAGAGTGCTTTTTACAATTTTAAAGAGTTGGGTTTTTTTCTTTCTTTTTTTCTTAAAGAATATGTTACTATATATGGCCCATAAAGCCTAAGGTATTTACTATCTGGCCCTTTACAGAAAATGTTTGTCCACCTATGCCTTAGATAAACAAAAGCTTATGTTCACACAAAAACCTGCACATTAACTTTTATGGCCCCTCTCTTCCCTTTGCCCCAAACTGGAAGCAACCCAAATTTCCTTCCACTGGTGAATGGATTAATAAACTGTATGTGATACATCCATAATAATGAAATTTTACCCAGCAATAAAAAAGAATAAATTATTATTACACAGAACAACCTAGATGAATCTCAAAGGTATTATGCTAAGTGAAAGAAGTCAGTCTCAAAAGGTCATATACAATTCCACTTATATGACATTCTCAAAAAAATAAAATTATAGAGACAGAAAACAGGGCTTCCCTTGTGGTGCAGTGGTTGAGAGTCCACCTGCCGATGCAGGGGACGCGGGTTCGTGCCCCGGTCCGGGAAGATCCCGCATGCCGCAGAGCGGCTGGGCCTGTGAGCCATGGCCACTGAGCCTGCGCGTCCAGAGCCTGTGCTCTGCAACGGGAGGGGCCACAACAGTGAGAGGCCCGCGTACAGCAAAAAAAAAAAAGAAAAAGAAAACAGATCAATGATGTTTAGGGTGAGAAGATATAACTATAAAGGGGCAGCATTAGGGAGTGTGGGGGGTGATAGAACTATTCAGTATCCTGATTGTGGTGGTAGTTACACAAATCTATATATGGTTTCAAATTCATAGCATTGTACACCAAAGTAAAAAGTCTGTTTTACTGTATGATCATTTAAAAAGGGGAAAAGATGAAAAAATTCAAAGTGGCTAAAATTTTGCCAATGTGTAACTTATTTTAAAGTGGCTCATGAAAGAAAATACAATTTTAAATTGAGCTAACAGTGGTAATGATAGCAAAACAAAGGCAAGTATGTTGGTGCCATTCCAAGTTTAGATAGGTTATTAACCTCTGTCATGTTGTCAACCATTACTATAGAGATTGTTCTATGGAATATTGCTTATGCCAGCAAGGAGATGCTGCAGTGGCTAGATGGTAAATGTCATGGATCTGGGGCAGATGGAGGATCATTAGATGTGCCACAAATAGTGTTCTGCAATATCAGTGCCTCTGGAATAGCATTACTAATTAAGACATTTAAGGTGTCATTGAGAATTTGGCCCAGATTAGAACAGTGGACTACAAGTCATTCCCAGAAAGGACAAATAGTATTTTCAACTTTTATAACCAATGCCTAATATGTCTCTGCAGAACAATAACTGGTTCAGCATTCATAGGCAGGCACCACAGGGAGTTGGGTTTCTCTGGGGTGAGCCTCTCATGGGCAGGTACTTCTGTTATTGGAGCCCTGTGGTAATGAACATGCTAACATTACCTCCAGATGGTGGCAGTGATGAACAATAACTCTAATCCCTGTTCATCCAATTAAAGAGCTCCTAGTCAGGTTTTGCAAACCAATATGATATTGTCTTTCTTTGCCATCCAAGGACGTATCTCTTCATCTAGTCTTTCAGAGTCCATTTTTCAGTTAGTTGAAATATGATTCCTTCTAGATGAGAGAACCAAGAAAAAGGAAACACTGATCATACATCTCTATCATACGCTCTTTCCAACATACCTGAACCACTACAAGTACCAAGAGAAGAAAATAAATGTATTTTCTTTGATATCCACCTAACTGCAAGGGAGGGTGGCAAATGGAGTCTAGCAATGTTCCCAAGAAGAATTAAGCGGTTTGGTAAACAGCCAGCCAGTCTTTGCCACAAGCATATTGGTGGTGATGGAGGATGAATTGAAGAGAGACCAGTTGGACAACTTTCCCCAGAGGGTATTCACTGAGTGATCGATGTCAGCCAAGAATGAAGACTTTGAGGCAGAGCCACAAGACTGTGATCTCAGACTTGTTTATTAGTTGAGTCTTCCAGGAACAGATGTTAAGACAGAGTTAGGAGTGAGGAGGTTTACTGGTAGGTAATGCTTGTGAAAGATAAAGGGGAGAGAATGCAGGCTGGGCAGGGCCAGCTTCAGAATGCAACGCAGACCTGACAGTCTTAGCCAATACAACGGGGAGCTCCAAAGTGAAGATTGCTTGTTACGGGAGTTCCATGCTGCGCGGTCATGGCAAGGGCTTAGTACCCCCACCATACTCAGACATTGTGTAGGAGCTACCAAGGAAGAGAATGGCCTTGGCTCAAAAGCTGAGGCATAGTGATGTCAGCAAAATGGCAGAAGAGGACCTTCTTTCCTCCCATGGAGACACCCAATTCAACAGTACACGGATGAGAAATCCCTTTATGAGAAATCCAGAAACCAATTAAAAGGCTCCTGTACACGAGGCAAGCATGAAACCAGCTATATCAAAGCCAACAGGAAATTTTGTGGCATCCTCTCACCAGCGTCCCTCCCCCTGGCACAGTGCCATAAGATCATGAGGAAACTCTCAGCTCCTGGCTTCTCCATAGGGAGGGAAAGAGAAGACTTGACTATACATCCAACGTTCTGACTTTTCAGGAGGGGCTACCCGAGGGACTGGCTTCTGTCTCACCTGTCTCAGAGTGCTGACAGGACCCAGCATACTTTAAATGCCTGGGGGCCACTGAGAACGCAGAAACACACACACACAAAGGCCTGGGCAGCATGCTGCTGCTCCTGAGAACCTTCAGTACAGCAGACAGAGGCCTCTCTCTCAAAGAGCCTCTCCCTCAAGCAGAAAGGGAAGAGTGGAGCATATGTCGAATGTTCTAGTTTTGCAGGGGGCTGCCCACGGGACTGATTTCTGTCTAGCGCAACTTGGGGTGCTGACAGGATGTGATATACTTTAGATGCCTGGGGGCCACTGAAAAAAAAAACCTGCCAGGTGGCATGCTGCTGCTTCAAAGGATGCACAGTAGAGCAGATAGACGCCAGAGTTAGCAAGAGATTATGAGCTCCTGAATGAAAAAGCAAGCAAGTCTCTTTCATGAGAAATCTACATGCACAAGTCCAGAGAAGACACATCCACAGAAAAGGTGTGAGAGGCCCCCAGAATCTCTAGCCAAGTTGATTGGTGAAGGCCTTCCCTTGTACAAAGCCAGTCCTAAAGACTGAGGGAGATTGCTGTTTTTTCAGTATCAACAGCTATCGACAAAAAGTTATAAGGAACACCAGAAACAGGGGACAATGACCCAATCAAAGGGACAAAACACTATTTACAATTGCCATGACATGGAAGCAACCTAAATGTCCATCAACAGAGGAATGGATAAAGAAGATGTGGTACATATATGCAATGGAATATTACTCAGCCATAAAAAGGAATGAAATAATGCCATTTGCAGCAACATGGATGGACCTAGAGATTGTCATACAGAGTGAAGTAAGTCAGAAAGAGAAAAACAAATATCATATATCACTTATATGTGGAATCTAGAAAAATGGTACAGATGAACTTATTTGCAAAGCAGAAATAGAACCACAGATGTAGAAAACAAACTTACAGTTACCAAGGGGGGAGAGGGGGTGGGATGAATTGGGAGATTGGGATTGACAAATATACACTACTATATATAAAATAGATAACTAGTGAGAACCTACTGTACAGGGAACTCTACTCAGTGCTCTGTGGTGACCTAGATGGGAAGGGAACCTAAAAAAGAGTGGAGACTATATATATATATAAAACAGGTTCACTTCACTGTACAGCAGAAACTAACACAACATTGTAAAGCAACTATACTCCAGTACCAATTAATAAAAAAATTAATAAAAATAAATAAATAAAAACAAAGGGACAAAATAAATTTCTAAAAACCGACCCTAAAGAAATGGAGGTATATGAATTACCTAACAAAGAATTCAAAATAACCACCATAAAGGTGCACAGTGAGATGAGAAAAATGATACATGAACAAAATGAGTTCAACAAAAAGATAGAGAATGTAAAAAAGAACCAGATAGAATTTTGGAGATGAAGAATGTAATAACTGAAATGAAAAATTCACTAGAGGGGTTCAAATATCAGACTTGATCAGCAGAAAAGAGAATCAGCAAACTCAACAGTTCATTTTGAAATTATCCATTCAAAGAAGCAACATGAAAAAGGATGAAGAAAGCCTAGGGGATTTATGGGACACCACTGAGCAGATCAACATAGGCATTATGGCAATCCCAGAAGGAGAAGAGAGAGAAAGGAGGAGAAAGCTTATTTAAAGAAATAGTAGCTGAAAACTTTCCAAACCTGGGGAAGGAAGTAGCATCCAGATGCAAGAATCTGTCAAAAGTCAAAGACGAAGAGAGAATTTTGAAACCAGCAAGAGAAAAGTGACTCATCACATTCAAAGGGTGACTCATCACATTCAAAGGAACTCCTGTAAGACTATAAGTGAATTTTTCGGCAGAAACCATGCAGGCCAGAAGGAATATTATTCAAAGTACTGGAAAAAAAAACAAAACAAAAACCTGCTAACTAAGAATACTATATCCACCAAAACTGTCCATCAGAAATGATGTAGAGGTTTTCCCAGATAAGCAAATGCTGAAAGAGTTAATGACCACTAGACTAGTCTTACAAGAAATCCTAAAGTGAGTCCTTTAGATTGAAATGAAAACACACTAAACAACAACACAAAAACATATGAAAATACAGGGCTTCCCTGTCAGTCCAGTGGTTAAGATTTTGCGTTTCCACTGCATGGGGTGCAGGTTCAGTCCCCTGGTCAGGGAACTAAGATCCCCCATGCCGCACGGTGCAGCCAAAAAAAAAAAAAAAAAAGCATAACGCTCACTAGTAAGGATACATATATAGGTAAATACAGAATACTGTCATACTGAAACTATGATGCATGAATCACTTTTAATTGTGGTATAAAGTTAAGATACAAAAGAATAAAAATAACTATAAAAATATGTTAATGGGGGCTTCCCTGGTGGCACAGTGGTTGAGAATCTGCCTGCCGATGCAGGGGACATGGGTTCGAGCCCTGGTCTGGGAAGATCCCACATGCCACAGAGCAACTAGGCCCGTGAGCCACAACTACCGAGCCTGCGTGTCTGGAGCCTGTGCTCCGCAACAACAGAGGCTGCAACAGTGAGAGGCCCGCGCACTGCGATGAAGAGTGGCCCCCACTCGCCGCAACTAGAGAAAGCCCTTGCACAGAAATGAAGACCCAACACAGACAAAAAATAAATTAATTTTTTAAAAAAGCTTTAAAAAATATGTTAATGGATACACAATATAAAAGATGTAATTTCTGACATAAATAACATAAAGTGGAGGGGTGAGAAGTAGAAGTGTAGAGTTTTTATATGTGACTGAATTGTTATCAGCTTAAAATAGATTGTTACAACTAAGATGTTTCATTTTAAGTCCCATGGTAACCACAAAGAAAATGCCTATAGAAGATATACAAAGAAAATAATCAAAGCATGTCACGATAAAAAAAAAAATCAATGAAACTCAAAGGAAGACAGCAAGAAAAGAGAGGGACAAAAGAGCTATAAGACAAACAAGGGGGGTGTTAAAGTCCCCTACTATGAATGTGTCACTGTCGATTTCCCCTTTCATGGCTGTTAGTACTTGCCTTATGCATTGAGGTGCTCCTATGCTGGGTGCAAAAATATTTACAATTGTTGTATCTTCTTCTTGGATCGATCCCTTGATAATTATGTAGTGTCCTTCTTTGTCTCTTCTAATAGTCTTTATTTTAAAGTCTACTTTGTGTGATATGAGAATTGCTACTCCCGCTTCCTTTTGGTTTCCATTTGCATGGAATATCTTTTTCCATACCCTCACTTTCAGTCTGTATGTGAGTGTAGGTCTGAAGTGGGTCTCTTGTAGACAACATATATATGGGTCTTGTTTCTGTATCCATTCAGCCAATCTGTGTCTTTCGGTGGGAGCATTTAGTCCATTTACATTTAAGGTAATTATCAATATGTATGTTCCTATTCCCATTCTCTTAATTGTTTTGGGTTTGTTATTGTAGGTCTTTTCCTTCTCTTGTGTTTCTTGCCTAGAGAAGTTCCTTTAGCATTTGCTGTAAAGCTGGTTTGTTGGTGCTGAACTCTCTCAGCTTTTGCTTGTCTGTAAAGGTTTTAATTTCTCCATCAAATCTGAATGAGATCCTTGCTGGGTAAACTTGGTTGCAGGTTTTTCTCCTTCATCACTTTAAATATGTCCTGCCAGTCCCTTCTGGCTTGCACAGTTTCTGCGGAAAGATCAGCTGTTAACCTGATGGGGATTCCCCTGTGTGTTATTTGTTGTTTTTCCCTTGCTGCTTTTAATATGTTTTCTTCATATTTAATTTTTGACAGTTTGATTAATGTGTCTTGGCGTGTTTCTCCTTGGATTTATCCTGTACGGGACTCTCTGTACTTCCTGGACTTGATTAACTACTTCCTTTCCCATATTAAGGAAGTTTTCAACTATAATCTCTTCAAATATTTTCTCAGTCCCTTTCTTTTTCTCTTCTTCTTCTAGAACCCCTATAATTCGAATGTTGGTGTGTTTAATGTTGTCCCAGAGGTCTCTGAGACTGTCCTCAATTCTTTTCATTCTTCTTTCTTTATTCTGCTCTGCAGTAGTTATTTCCACTATTTTATCTTCCAGGTCACTTATCTGTTCTTCTGCCTCAGTTATTCTGCTATTGATCCCATCTAGAGTATTTTTAATTTCATTTATTGTGTTGTTCATCGTTGCTTCTTTCATCTTTAGTTCTTCTAGGTCCTTGTTAAATTTTCTTGCATTTTGTCTATTCTATTTCCAAGATTTTGGATCATCTTTACTATCATTATTCTGAATTCTTTTTCAGGTAGACTGCCTATTTCCTCTTCATTTGTTAGGTCTGGTGGGTTTTTATCTTGCTCCTTCATCTGCTGTGTGTTTTTCTGCCTTCTCATTTTGCTTATCTTACTGTGTTTGGGGTCTCCTTTTTGCAGGCTGCAGGTTCGTAGTTCCCATTATTTTTGGTGTCTGTCCCCAGTGGCTAAAGTTGGTTCAGTGGGTTTTGTAGGCTTCCTGGTGGAGGGGACTAGTACCTGTGTTCTGGTGGATGAGGCTGGATCTTGTCTTTCTGGTGGGCAGGTCCACCTCTGGTGCTGTGTTTTGGGGTGTCTGTGGGCTTATTATGATTTTAGGCAGCCTCTCTGCTAATGGGTGGGGTTGTGTTCCTGTCTTGCTAGTTGTTTGGCATAGGGTGTCCAGCACTGTAGCTTGCTGGTCGTTGAGTGAAGCTGGGTGCTGGTGTTGAGATGGAGATCTCTGGGAGATTTTCACCATTTGATATTATGTGGAGCTGGGAGGTCTCTTGTGGACCAGTGTCCTGAAGTTGGCTCTCCCACCTCAGAGGCACAGCACTGACTCCTGGCTGCAGCACCAAGAGCCTTTCATCCACATGGCTCAGAATAAAAGGGAGAAAAAGTAGAAAGAAAGAAAGAAAGAAAGAAAGAAAGAAAGAAAGAAAGAAAGAAAGAAAGAAAGAAAGAAAGAAAGAAAGAAAGAAAGAAAGAAAGAAAGAAAGGAAGGAAGGAAGGAAGGAAGGAAGGAAAGAAAGAAAGAAAGAGGGAAAGAAAGAAAGAAAAGGAAGGAAGGAAGGAAAAAAGAAAGAAAGAAAGAAGGAAAGAAAGAAAGAAAGCAAAAGAAAGAAAGAAAGAAGGGAGGGAGGGAGGGAGGAAGGAAGGAAGGAAGGAGGGAAGGAAGGAGAGAAAGAAAGAAGATAAAATAAAATAAAGATAACAAAAATAAAGTTATTAAAATATAAAATAATCATTAAGAAAAAAAAATTTTTTTAAAGAATAAAAAAAAACGGACAGATAGAACCGTAGGACAAATGGTGGAAGCAAAGCTATACAGAAGGCAAAATCTCACACAGGAGCATACACATACACACTCACAAAAAAAGGAAAAGGGGAAAAAGTCATAAATCTTGCTCTCAAAGTACACCTCCTCAATTTGGGATGATTCGTTGTCTATTCATGTATTCCACAGATGCAGGGTACATCAAGTTGATTGTGGAGCTTGAATCCGTTGCTTCTGAGGCTGCTGGGAGAGATTTCCCTTTCTCTTCTTTGTTCTCACAGCTCCCAGGGGCTCAGCTTTGGATTTGGCCCCGCCTCTGCGTATAGGTCGCCGGAGGGCGTCTGTTCTTCACTCAGACAGGACGGGGTTAAAGGAGCAGGTGATTCGGGGGCTCTGGCTCACACAGGCCGGTGGGAGGGAGGGGCACGCAGCGCGGGGCGAGCCTGCGGCGGCAGAGGCCGGCATGACGTTGCACCAGCGTGAGACGTGCCGTGCGTTCTCCCGGGGGACTTGTCCCTGGATCCCGGGACCCTGGCAGTGGCGGGCTGCACAGGCTCCCCGGAAGCGGGGTGTGGATAGTGACCTGTGCTCGCACGCAGGCTTCTTGGTGGCGGCAGGGGCCGCCTTAGCGTCTCATGCACGTCTCTGGGGTCGCGCCCGTCTCTGGAGCTCCTTTAAGCAGCGCTCTTAATCCCCTCTTCTCGCGCACCAGGAAACAAAGAGGGAAGAAAAAGTCTCTTGCCTCTTCGGCAGGTCCAGACTTTTCCCTGGACTCCCTCCCAGCTAGCCATGGTGCACTAGCCCCCTGCAGGCTGTGTTCACACCGCCAACCCCAGTCCTCTCCCGGCGCTCTGACTGAAGCCTGAGCCTCGGCTCCCAGCCCCGCCCGCCCCGGCGGGTGAGCAGACAAGCCTCTCGGGCTGGTGAGTGCCGGTCGGCACCGATCCTCTGTGCGGGAATCTCTCCGCTTTGCCCTCCGCACCCCTGTTGCTGTGCTCTCCTCCGCGGCTCCGAAGCTCCCCCCCTCCGCCACCCGCAGTCTCCGCCCGTCAAGGGGCTTCCTAGTGTGTGGAAACCTTTCCTCCTTCACAGCTCCCTCCCACTGGTGCAGGTCCCGTCCCTATCCTTTTGTCTCTGTTTATTCTTTTCTCTTTTGCCCTACCCAGGTACATGGGGAGTTTCTTGCCTTTTGGGAGGTCTGAGGTCTTCTGCCAGCGTTCAGTAGGTGTTCTGTAGGAGTTATTCCACGTGTAGATGTATTTCTGGTGTATCTGTGGGGAGGAAGGTGATCTCCGCATCTTACTCTTCCGTCATCTTCCCCTCGTCCTCCTCTTTTCTAATGTAAGCATTTAGTGTTTATAAATTGTCCTCTCATCACTGCTTTAGCTGTGTCCCGCAAATTTTGATAAAATGTGTTTTCATTTTAATTTTCATTCAGTTCAATATTTATTTATTTAACATTTATTTTATTTATTCGGCTGTGTCAAGTCTTAGTTGCAGCACGCGGGATCTTTTAGTTGCAGCACATGGGATCTAGTTCCCAGACCAGGGATGGAACCCGGGTCCCCTGCATTGGGAGTGCAGAGTCTTAGCCACTGGACCAGCAGGGAAGCCCCTCAATATTTTTTTAAAATTTCACTTGAGACTTCCTCTTTGGCACATGGATTACTTGGAAGTGTTCTGTTTCATTTCCAAGTTTTTAGAGATTTTCCTGTTATCTTTCATGTACTGATTTCTAGTTTGATTACACTGTAGTCAGAAAACAACTATATGATTTCAAATCTTTTTAATTTCTTGAGGTTTGTTTTATGGCCCAGGATATGCTCTATCTTGGTATATGTTCCATGGGCACTTGAAAAGAATGTGTATTCTTGTTAGGTGGAGTGCTTTATAAATGTTGATTTAGATCCTATTGGTTGATGGCAGTGTTGCGTTCTTCTATATCTTTTCCAATTTTCTGTCCAGCTATTAATTGTTGAGAGAGGAATGTTGAAGCCTCCAACTATAATTGTGGATTTGTCTATTTCTCCTTTCAGTTCTATCAGTTTTTGTTTTTTGTGTTTTTTTTTGTTTTTTTTTGCGGTACGCGGGCCTCTCACTGCTGCAGCCTCTCCCGTTGCGGAGCACAGGCTCCGGACGCGCAGGCTCAGCGGCCATGGCTCACGGGCACAGCCGCTCTGCGGCTTGTGGGATCTTCCCGGACCGGGACACAAACCCGTGTCCCCTGCATCGACAGGCAGACTCTCAACTACTGCGTCACCAGGGAAGCCCAGTTCTATCAGTTTTTGATTCACATATTTAGCTGTTCTGTGGTTTGGTGCATACACATTTAGGAATGCTATGTCTTCTTGGTGTATTTACTCTTTTATCATTATGTAGTATCATTCTCTGTTCCTGGTAATTTTCTTTTTTCTGTAGTCTACTTTATCTTCTATTGATATAGCCACTCCTGCTTTATTTTGATTAATGTTTGAATTATATAGCTCTCCCATATTTCTACTTTCAATCAACCCATATCACATTTGAAGTGTATTTTTTATAGACAGAATATAACTGAGTCATTTTTAAAATCCATTCTGCCACTCTGTCTTATAATTGGTATATTAGGCCATTTAAATGTAATTATTTATATGTAAAATCTTACATCTGCCTTTTTATTTTTTGTTTTCTGGTTATTCTCTGCTTTTCATTTCTTTTTCTGCCTTCCTCTGGGTTTCCAGAATATTTTTTAGAATTGTGTTTTATGTGTAGTGTTTTTGAGTATATCTCCTTGTATAGCTTTCTCATTGGTTCTTCTAGGTAATACTTATACTAATGTATATGAACACATACATATTATTCCTGTCTACCAGTGTCACCATTTTACCAGTTTTAGTGAAGTCTAGAAACTTTATCTCCTTTTGTAACACTTTACCCTCCCCAATTTATAATATAATTGTCTTAAATATTTCCTTTACATACATTTACACCCATATAAGATCTCCATGGCTCTTGGTATGATGAATAATTTTCTGTTGAAACCTATGTTATGAGACTTGGGATTTAATTCCTAACCAGCTTCTAGGTTATGCTGATGCTGCTGGTCTACAGACCACACTTTGAGGAACAAGTTTCTCTGCCTCTCTTCTCAGTGAATTTTCAAATCAAAAAAAATTAAATAATTGGTTTTCTGTGCAAAAGAAATATTGACATCTGATCTCAGTCCATAGATGACTGTCCTTCTAGTTGGCTGAGACATGAAAGAAAACACAGGTGCTCTGAAATGCAGCATTCTCACCACCAGAAAAACTTGCCTCGTGTATTTCTCAATATTATGTTTTAATTCTGTAGCTAAGCACCAAGACCTTTCCTAAACCGTATTCCCTGAGATGCCAGCCTCCTGCAAGGTGTTAACAGGGCTTCTTGAGGAAAAGGGATTCTAAGGTCAATTGAATTTGGAAAGCCTATAGCCTGCACATTTGGAAGTTGACAAAGCCCATTAATTTCCTACAGACTACAAGAGTACTGAAGTGAGGAAGCTTACTTAATTTTGTTTAACCCAAGCATATTTGACCCCCGAATCTCATAACACCTATTAGCCTCTCAAAGTCCAGCAGAGTTCATGCAACCCAGGTAGGAAGAAGTGCTGTGCACAGGGGACTTTGGTATTTTTTCCTCTAATAATACATTATAGAAAGTATATTATTATACATTATTATGCTAGTGTTCAAATCAGGTATGCCTTCTCAGGAAAACACTTAAATCTTTAACCTTGAATATGCAATCTCTTACCTTAGTTTGGACTCCCCCAGAAGCGGACCCCAAGACAAGAATTTGAGCACGAATTTGGGGAGCAGGGGGAAGGTGATCTCAGGAAACATCAGTAGGAGAGTGAGAAAGTGACTTGGGGAAGAGAAGGGAGACAAAAAGTGTGAGTTGGTGAGCGGGTTACAGTTATGGGCAACTGAGCCTCCATCCCGCTGGGGAACTTTGGGAAGACAGCGCAGGACACACTTTGGGGGTGTCTAGCTACCTCCATACAATGAAGAAAAGAAGCCAGAGTATTTATCCTCAACTGCATCTCTGGCTGAGGGCTGCTCGCAGGGGTGTTAACGCTCTGGCATTTCCTGCCTGCCCTGCCGTGCCCTGCCCAAGGCTGAGAGAACGTGCACAGGCTGAGTCACAGGTGCTCGCTGGAGGGAGCCTGAGTCTCATACTGGAAAAGTGAGCGCCAAGGGGCTGTGAATAGGGCACTGACAGCATCTGCCACATCCCTGGATTGTAAGCATGTTTTTCCAAAAAAATGCCATTTGCAGCAACATGGATGCAACTAGAGATTATCATACTAAGTGAAGTCAGTCTGAAAGAGAAAGACAAACACCATATGATATCACTTACATGTGGAATCTAAACTGTGACACAAATGAACCTACCTATAAAACAGAAATAGACTCACAGACATAGAGAACAAACCTATGGTTGCCAAGGGGGAGGAGGCGTGAGGGAGGGATAGACTGGGAGTCTGGGGTTAGTAGACGTAAGCTCTTACATATAGAAAGGATAAACAACAAGATCCTACTGTATGGCACAGGGAACTATATTCAATATCTTATGATAAACCATGATGGAAAAGAATATTTTAAAAAGAATGTGTGTGTGTGTGTGTGTGTGTGTGTGTGTGTGTGTGTATATACACATATATATATAAAACTGAATCACTTTGCTGTATAGCAGAAATTAACACAACATTGTAAATCAATTATACTTCAATTAAAAATATTGATTGAAATAAATAAATGTGCTTTTCCTAGTCTCTTCTTGGCTCTCGTGTAGGTAAATGTAAAACCCTATTAGTGGGACTTCCCTGGTAGCGCAGTGGTTAAGAATCCACCTGCCAATGCAAGGGACACGGGTTTGATCCCTGGTCCAGGAAGATCCCACATGCCGCAGAGCAACTAAGCCCATGAGCCACAACTACTGAGCCGGCGTGCCACAACTACTGAAGCCCCCGAGCCTAGAGCCTGTGCTCTGCAACAAAAGAAGGCACCGCAATGAGAAGCCCGCGCACCACAACGAAGAGCAGCCCCCGCTCGCCGCAACTAGAGAAAGCCCGCGTGCAGCAACGAAGACCCAACGCAGCCAAAAATAAATAAATAAATTTATTTATTTAAAAAACCCTATTAGTAAAATATTTTTGAGGATGCTGAAATGAACTATTTATTTATTTATTTACTATGTATATTCTAATATATTTTTTTTCTCTTTTTGTTTTTTAAGAAGCCGTCTGGGAATGACCAGGTTGGCTGCAGTAAGATGAGGGAAGTCTGGGAAGGACTGACATCTCAAACTACCCCCTCCGTCCCTGGAATGGCACAGAGGCCAGTGGGGACAGTCTCAGCTGCAGGGACATGGGCCACGACCCAGCTTCTAGGAGGAGAACAGTCCAATATAGCAGAAAGCCCATGGCCTCTGACAGCCATGGCAAAGCACAGCTGACTGTGATCTTGGCAGCATTAGGAAGGACACGCCTGGGTGAACAAAATGTCCCTAAAGGTGCTCAGAGCAAGTGATGGGAATCAGGCATAGGTGAGGCTTAGAGAGCCAAGAGGACAGACGGGCAGCGGCTGACAGTCATCAGCTACGTCCACTGGGGCCAGTCCCTGGGAAGTGATTTGGGCACTACTCTGGATTCTGTGATTAGCCAATCAAGGCTACAGCAAGGCCCCCAGCCTGAAAGGCTTTTAGGAACCAGACGGGTGTCCAAGGCACGGCCTTAAATACAGAGCACAAATCCAAGACCAGGAGAGAGTAGAACTGTGGCTTCCAGTTAGGGAGACAAAAAGATCCAGATGACATTAACAGCAAGGCTGCCCTGTTTCTGGGTCCCAGCACATGGGGCCAGGGCTCCTGAGATAGCCCAGGCTAAGGCCAGAATTTGTCCTCAAGCTTTGGGAAGGCTGCACCAACAGCTGGTCATCAAACAGCCCTAGCAGTAGGGGAGGAAGTTCGCTGAGACCAGGCAAGACTTGGCCCCCTACTGTGACATTTGTAGCCAGGTGGTCAGCGGTTCTTGGCAAGGAGCCCAGCCATCCTTCCCAATACCTTCCTCAGGGCCTCGCATATCCCCTCCTCTCCCTGCCCCACGGCCACCCTAAGCTTTTGGAGCACTTAAAAAACTGGGCATCATGATCCTGCCCAGTGGCCTTGAAAAACAGCTGACTTCTGGGATGGAAAATCATAGGAGCTAATCATTCCTGTGACGACATCCAGAGCTTCCTTCCTCTGTAATTCACAGAGATAGAATTGGCAGGTAATTTGAAAGGCCTGCATTTTTGAATATTTAAAACCCGTCTCTCCCCGAATTTTCTGCTTGCCTAGTGTTAATGGCCCCTTGTCCCCCTCGCCCTTCCGGTGACACTGTCTGTACTTGTCTATTTCGGTTGGTTTCCTGTTAAATGTGCTTCCTTTCCTCTTTCTATTCTTGCTCCTTATTCATCTTTTCCCTTCGACTCATTTACTTGCAATTTTTTTTTTTTAACCCCGAGTTTGACCCCGGCCGGCTGTCCCCATGCCATGCCCCCAACACCACCCCCAATAAGATGTGGATCTTTTCATTTATATGGACCACGTCACCAGCCATTTATTCCTCGTAGTACTTTTCTTACCCGGTTCCCTTTTCGTTTTGTTTTTAATCCTTCATTACCCAGCTTTCCCTGGCCAATGTTCAAGACAAAATTGCTTATTTGTCTAAGCTTTCTCTCTCTTTCGGTTCTTCTTTCTTTGCTCCCTTTTGCCCCTGGTTTTTCCCTAACATCTGCCAGAGGATCTATTTTATATCTTTGTTTATACCAATAACAAATACTTCACTTACTATGTTGAATAGATGGTGCTTTTCAGCTCATGGAGAACTTGTTTCTCCTTTGAAAACATTGTATTCAAAGAACCAGATAAACCTCTCTGCTACTTTTCTTGAACTATTTCTGCATTCTCCTCGCAGAATTCCAAATATGTGGCATCACGCGTATTTGGAGCCAGACTTCTGACAAGATGCCCTCCGTCACCCACAGCTTCTTCATGAGTTTTTCCATCAAATGTGACTTCGGTTGTTAAGATGTCCCAGGTGATTATACTTGCCGGCAGCCTCCTAAATACTCAGCTGAGGAAACCTGATATTGTTGGGAGAGGCTGTTCGGGGGAGATTACTTTGCAACGGTAAAAGTCAGAGGCCTGATGTCTGCAGAATTTTGTTCACTTCTCAGAAGTCCTTTGACTGTGAGATGTGAGGAAGTCCCTCTAAACAATGCTTTGCACTTCTTGTATATTTCACCACAGCAGATCTAGCAAACTACTTTTCTTTGTCCCAGTCAGTCGCTCTGAGGCAGAGAACTGTTCAGGGTGGTAAGGCTAGCCAGGGGGTAGCCTGTGGGGTATACCGTTCCAGGCATATTTCCTTAGCTTTCCAGTATTTCGTACATCTGAGAGTTCATATTTTTTTTCTTGAGACTATCTATTCCTTATGGTTCAAGTTAACAAGGGCCAATGGAGTGAAATGATGATGGAGAGGCAGTATAACACGGTGGTTGAGAATATAGATTTGCACGGACATAGAGAACAGACATGTGGTTGCCCAGGGGTTGGGGGTTCGCGGAAGGATGGAGTGGGAGGTTAGCAGATGCAAACTATTATATATAGAATGGATAAACAACAAGGTCCTACTGTATAGCACAGAGAACTATTTCAATATCCTATGATAAACCATAATGGAAAATAATATTTTTTAAAAAGATGTAAATATATGTATAACCGTATAACTTTGCTGTACAGCAGAAATTAACACAACATTGTAAATCAACTATACTTCAATAAAAAATTTTTTAAAAAAGAATGTAGATTTGGAAGGCAGGTGCCCTGGTTTCGACACCTGGCTCTGCCATGTTTAGCATTTTTTTTTTTTGCGGTACGCGGGCCTCTCACTGTTGTGGCCTCTCCCGTTGTGGATCACAGGCTCTGGACGCGCAGGCTCAGCGGCCGTGGCTCACGGGCCCAGCTGCTCCGCGGCATGTGGGATCTTCCTGGACCGGGGCACGAACCCGTGTCCCCTGCATCGGCAGGTGGACTCTTAACCACTGTGCCACCAGGGAAGCCCTGCCACATTTAGCTTTGTGGCAAGTTACTTAACTTCTCTGTGCCTCAGTTTTCTCATCTACAAGTTGAGAATCATGTTATGAGAATTAAGCAAGGTAATATTGTAAAGGGCCTGCTTGGAACAGTGCCTGACACATAGTGAGTATGTTAAAATACTTGGTAAATAAAAACATTGATCCAATTCTGATGGTCTTAATGTTATACAGTCTTTCTTGAAAAATAATTGGATAAGATATATCAAAAGACTGGAAAGACAGCCTTCTTCTAGCAATGTGGAAAATAAAATGTAAACATAGCAAAAATAAAATTCTTTAGGGAGTGCCAGACAGACCATCAAAATGACCCTGCTGGCAAGATATCATACTGTGAAACAATAACTCACTGATGGTTGTGCTGTTTATAACTGAGAGGATGGAAGGACAAAAGGGAGGGAGGGAGGGAGGAAGGGAGAGTGGAAGGGAAAGAAGAGAGAAAAGAAAGTCCTCTGAGGTTTGGATTTCTTTTTTACAAATGTAGATCCAAGAGAGTTCCTGTAGAAATTTGGGAAGTGTGACAGACTGTATGTGGCCAATATGGCTGCATCAATTGATGTATCCCATCCCACATGCTCTTTTTTCAATGTGACTTTGACACCCCTCCCACCAAGAAGTGGGGTCTCTGTTCCCTCCTCTGGAATCTAGGTGATGGTTCATGACCGATCCAACCAATGGAATATGGTGGAAATGATGCTAATGTGACTTCCAAGCCTAGGTCATAAAAAGGATACAGCTTTGGCTCTGCACTCTCTCTCTTTCTGGATACTCGCTCTCGGAATCCAGCCACCATGCTACGTGAGCCATCTGAGGAGGCGAAGTGTAGGTATTTTGGCTGACAGCCATCATCAGCCACTAGATATGTGAGTGAGTAAGTGAGCCTTCGGATGTTTCCAGCTCCCAGTCGTGGAGTCTTCCCAGCTGAGGCCTACACATTGTGAAGCAGAGACAAACTGTCTCTGCTGTCCCCTGTCTGAATCCCTGACCCACAAAAACCATAAGAGATGATAAATAATTATTGTTGCTTTAAGCCACCACGTTTTAGAATAATTTGTTATGTAGTAATAGATAAAATAATACAGGAACTATAAGAAGGTAAAGAGTATGGTTTCTAAGAAGGACCATGGTGAACTCCTACACTGTTGGTGGGAATGTAAATTGGTACAACCACTATGGAGAACAGTATGGAGGTTCCTTAAAAAACTAAAAATAGAACTACCATATGACACAGCAATGCCACTACTGGGCACATACCCTGAGAAAACCATAATTCAAAAGGAGACGTGGACCACAATGTTCATTGCAGCACTATTTACAATAGCCAGGACATAGAAGCAACCTAAGTGTCCATTGACAGAGGAATGGATAAAGAAGAGGTGGTACATACATACAATGGAATATTACTCAGCCATAAAAAGGAATGAAATAATGCCATTTGCAGCAACATGGATGGACTTAGAGATGATCATACTAGGTGAAGTGAGTTAGAGAAAGACAAATATCATATATCACTTATATGTGGAATCTAATTTTAAAAATGATACAAATGAACTTACTTACAAAACAGAAACAGTCTTACAGATATCAAAAACAAACTTATGGTCACCAAAGGGGAAACGTGGGGGTGGGGGGTGATAAATCAGGAGGTTGGGATTAACATACACGCACTACTATATATAAAATAGATAACCAACAAGGACCTACTGTATAGCACAGGGAACTATACTCAGTGCTCTGTAATAACCTATATGGGAAAAGAATCTGAAAAAGAATGAGTATATGTACATGTATAACTGAATCACTTTGCTGTACACCTGAAACTAACACAACATTGTAAATCAACTATACGCCAATAAAATTAAAATTAAAGAAAAGAAACTTAAAAAAAAAGAATTTTCCCATGGCAAATTCTGTTTATTTAAGCCTTTGGCATCCATGCCATTTTATGTTGAAATCCTCCCCCCAACAAGCAAACTCGTCATTCTAAAATATTGTCAAATGAACTATGCTTGATCCAAGTCAAATTAAGAATCTCTGAAAAGGCGCCATACTTGGGAGCCTTGAAAGCCCCTCATAGAGATCCAGGGCTCCCTGACCAGGCTGCCATCCAAGGACCCAGTGAAGGAAGGGCTAAAGGTTTTCAACCTGAGAGTAATTATGAAGCGGCCTGATGTATGGAGCCCATGAAAAGCACAACCAACAGCATTTTGAACTTATTTCCTACTGTGTTGGCTACAAGTATATACAATAAATGTAAGAAAATATAATTTAAAGTAACTAAAAGAAAACACTACTCAATCCTCTATTATTTCCTAATTAAATATACAAGTAATCCATATTTCATTTTAGATAAATTAAAAAGTAAAAAGTTTTAAAAAGAGAAAAATTAACAAAATCCCACCACCCAGAGATAACCACTCATAATATCTTGGTGTATTCTTTAAAGAAATTATACATATTAATGATATATATAATAAATTACAATATACAATAAAGAAATATTGTATTCACCTGGATATATAGACAGGTGACCATATGAAACATTCAATTCTGTATCCTACTTTTCTCATTTAACAACATATCTATACATCTTTCCATGTCAATAAATAAATATAGCTGTACTTTACTATTTTAATTGTCATATAGCAACCCATTGCTTTAATATACCATAATTTAGTCAATTTCCTATTATTTGGAATTTTGTCATTTCTAGTTGCTTTGCTTTTTAATAAAAATTGTACATATTAAGATCTACAACATGGTGTTTGATACACATATAGTGAAATGATTACCACAGCCAAACGAATTAACATATCCATCTCCTCACATAATTTCCATTTGTGTGTGCATGTTATGTGCGTGTGTTATATGTGGTGTGTGTGGAGAAAGCACCTGATACCTACTCTCTTAGCAAATTTCCACTATACAATACAGTATCATTAACTACAGTCCCCACTGCTGTACAGTAGATCTCTAGAACTTATTCATCCTACGTAACTGCTACTTGGTACCCTTTGACCAACATCTCCCCATTTCCCTCAACTTTCTGCCCCTGGTAACCACCATTGTATTATCTCCTTCTATGAATTCAACTTTTTTTAGATTCCACATATAAGTGAGATCATGTAGTATTTTTTGTTCTGTTTCTGGCTTATTTCACTTAGCATTATGTTTTCCAGGTTCACCCTTGTTTTCAAAATGGCAGGATCTCCTTTTTGAAGGCTGAATGATAATCCATTGTATATATATATCAATATATATACTACATCTTCTTTATCCATTCATCAATCGGTGGACACTTATGTTGTTTCCATATCTTGGCTATTGTGAATAATGCTGCAATGAACATGAGAGTGCAGATATCTCTATAAGATACTGATTTCATTGCCTTTGGCTATATACCCAGTAATGGGATTACTGGATTGTATGGTAGTTCTCTTTTTAATTTTTTGAGGAACCTGCATACTGTTTTTATGGTGGCTGTACCAGTTTACATTCCCACCAACAGTGTGCAAGTAAGTGTTCTTTTTTCTCCACATCCTCGCCAACACTTGTTACCTCTTTTTTTTTTTTTGCGGTACACGGGCCTCCCACTGCCGTGGCCTCTCCCGTTGTGGAGCACAGGCTCCGGACGCGCAGGCTCAGCAGCCACGGCTCACGGGCCCAACCGCTCCGCGGCACGCTGGACCCTCCTGGACCGGGGCACGAACCCATGTCCCCTGCATCGGCAGGCGGACTCCCAATCACTGCGCCAGCAGGGAAGCCCTCTCTTATCTTTTTGATAATAGCCAACCTAACAGGTGTGAGGTGATATAGCTCATTATGGTTTTGATTTGCATTTCCCTGGTGATTAATGATGGTAAGCACCTTTTCATGTACTTGTTGGCCATTTGTATGTCTTCTTTGGGAAAATGTCTATTCAGGTCCTTTGCTCATTTTTTAATCAGATTGGTTTTTTGCGGTTGAATTGTATGAGTTCCTTTTTTTTTTTTTTTTTTGGATATTAACTCATTATCAGATATATGGTTGGTGAGTATTCTCTTCCAATCTGTAGGTTGCCTTTCCATTTGGTTGGTTATTTCCTTTGCTGTGAGGAAGATTTTTAGTTTGATGTAGTCCCACTTGTTTACTTTTGCTTTTGTTGCCTGAACTTTTAACGTCATATCCAAAAAATCACTGCCAAGGCCAATATCAAGGAGCTTTCTCCCTACGTTTTCTTCTAGAAGTTTTACAGTTTCAAGTCTTATGTTTAAGTTTTTAATCCATTTTGAGTTGATTATTGCATATGTTGTAAGATAGGGGTCCAATTTCATTGTTTTGCATGTAGATATTCAGTTTTCCCAACACCATTTATTGAAGAGACTATCCTTTCTCATTGTATGTTCTTGGCACCCTTGTCAAAAATTAGTTGTCCGTATATGCTTGGGTTCATTTCTGGGCTCTTGATTCTGTTCCATTGGTCTATGTGTCTGTTTTTATGCCAATACCATACTGTTTCTACTTGCTTTCTATTACACAGCCTGGAAGTGACCATACTTCTACACACACATATCTGATTAGTTCTTTAAGATAAATTCCTAGAAGTAGAATTGTAGGATCAAAGAGTCAGAATCTTATAGTCTTTGGTGAAACAGTGCTATATTGCCCTCTAGAAAGATTATAATAATTTACACATACACCAGCAGTACATGAGAGTTATATACTTGCTAGCAATCAGATTATTTTTAACTTGGCTAAACTTAGAAGCAAAAAATTGTGGATCATTGTTGTTTTAATTTGTACCTTTTAAAGTTGAACATGTTTTTCTTTTGTTTTGGTTTGGGTTTTGGCCATTCGTAGTTATTCAGGAATTGCCTGCTCCTGTTCTTTACCTTTTTTATTAATGTATATACACTTTCTAATTGATTTGTTTGAATTATTTATGTGGTAAATATATTAACCCATTGCCTATCAGAGATACTGTAATTACTTAAGTTTCATTTGTCTTTTAATATTATTAATGCTGGTGGCAGTGGTTTATTTGTTTTTTTTTTAATTTCTCCAAATTTTCTAAATGAAAATACCTTCGTGCCTAGTGACAATTTTTTAAAATTGTCTGATATTAGCATACACCATATATGCAAAAAGTCCTGGGGGGACGGTTGCTCTTTGTACTTTTCTGTACTTCTCAGGTTTACTAAAATGAGTAACTAACTTTTATAATCTTAAAAAGTACTCTAAAGAATTTTTTTTTAAGTGCAGAGACAGTTTGTGGCCTATGGGAGTGGAAAGCCAAAAGCAAGAAGGGGGATGGCAGGGGGAAGAGAGATGAAGGATGAAATTGGAAATGAAAATGGGAACCAGACAAGCAAGAACTTTGGATTCCATATCTGGGTTGCAGTTGGTAGTTGAAAGCTTTTCGACAGGAAAGTGCTCTAATAAGATCTGTATTTTAGAAGGAGAGCTCTGGCTACAGTGGGAAACAATTAGATTTTGGAATTAAGAAGCCATTGGTGATGGTATCAGTTGTTTATTGCTACAATAATGCTGTTTAACAAGGAACCACAGAACCTCAGTGATATACAACAGTGTTCATTGCTCACATGTCTGGGGTCAGCCAGAGGCCAGCTAGGCAACCCTGCAGGTCTTGGCGAGGCTCATCCACACGTCTGTGAGTAATTGCCTGTTGGCTGATCTAGACTGGCCTTGGCTTGTTCCGGACTGTCTTTTCATGGATGTTTGTATAGCTAAGAGGCTTGGAAGAGAGAGATGGTATCTCCCTCCACAGCAAAGGGCAAGCATGTTTACTTACCATCTATTATAAAAGATTCACGTTCCCTAACCTTAGAGTTATTCTCCTGTAACCGCCGTCCACTGTGTGTGCAGGCATCCATCTGAGCCCATCCACATCAGCCTCATCAGACTTGGGGAGCAAGTCTGCTTGCTGCACCATGAGTAATAAAATCCTTTACCTTTGACCCAGAAGTCACATGTCTCTTGCCAGCAACCAGGAAACTGTGACAAGTTAATGGGGTAGAATCTCAAGATCCTTCACAGTTTATTTTAAAAATAAAAGTGTTTATTCTTTTTCAGTTTTATTGAGATGTAATTGACATACAGTGCTATGTAAGTTTACAGTGTACAGCATAATGACTTGCATATACTGTGAAATGACTACCACAATAAGTTTAATTAACATCTATCACCTTACATAATTACAAAAACAAATTTTCCTTTGTGATGAGAACATTTAAGATCTACTTTCTTAGCAACTTAGAGATATACCGTACAGCAGTGTTAACTATAGTCATCATGTTGTACATTACGTCCCTAGTACTTATTTATCTTATAACTGGAAGTTTGTACCTTTTGACCACTTTCATCTAATTCTCCCTGCCCCCACCCATGTCTCTGGCAACCAAAATCTGATCTCTTTTTCTATGAGTTTGGGGTTTTTTTGTGGGGTTTGTTGTTGTCATTGTTGTTGTTGTTATTGTTTAGATTCTACATATAAGTGATATCATACATTATTTGTCTTTCTCTGACTTATTTCACTTAGCATAATGCCCTCAAGGTCCATCCATGTTGTCACAAATGGCAAGATTTCCTTCTTTATTATGGCTGAATAGTATCCCCTTGTGTATGTGTGTGTGTGTGTGTGTGTGTGTGTGTGTGTGTGTGTATATATACACCACATTTGCTTTATTCATTTTAGAACCTTCACAATTCTTGACATCAGTAGCTTCTGCCTTGCAACCATTGGATCCATGAAGATCTTTCACAGTCATATTCCCAGTCCTGGGCACAGGGCTTTTATTTAATTGGCACTTCAGAAATACTTGTCAAATGAATGAATTATTTATTTTTATTTATCCTTTGTTTTTAATAAATAGTCTTGGAAATACCATTTTACTTGACATGGTCATCAATCTCCTGTCACTGCCCAGTACTTCTTAAGACAGTGGTTTCACAGCATGGGGGTATTTGGGTGTATTGTAATTTTTAAAGCATTTTGGGATGGTGCCTGATGCAGTGTTTCCTTATACCCAGCACAGTTATACAAGGGCTCTTATTTTTCTGAAATTCATTTCATTATGAGCTCTGATTTCTTTATGGAAATTCTTCCTATAGACTTTAGAAAAGAAACTCGTAATGCTTCCCTGTACACTTATAGGTTGGATTCCCAACTATTTGTCCAACTGAGTGGGCAAGCCCAGGAGGAAAATAGGGGGAAATAAAAATAGGGAATCAATTGACTCAAAAGGGGAGAGATGGATAAAGGTTAGGACAACTTGTCCATTCAACTGTATTGTGCAAGTTTTCTGCAGCTGTCTATTCAGCTGCTGAAGTCTGGGTTAAAGTTCAAAAGGGAAAGCTCTATGTGCACATATTTTCCAATTTAAAAAAATGTTCAAGTATTTGCAACTCAAACACTTTCATACGTTAAAAATCCAGTGATGAATTTTAATAAAGCATATATGCAGGATAGGAGAGATTCAGCTCAGATTTAAACATCATCAATATTTAAACTGCATTAATTTTAAAACCTCAACCTTGGCACACTTAGCCTGTCTCCTCCTGCTGACTCTGGTGACAATCTCCAGGCTAAACGTGAGTCATAACTTGTGACACTGCAGACAGCATCTGTGCAGTGGGGTGTTTCACTTCTCACTTTAGCTCATGTTTGCTTGGGCTGATTGGAAAGTAGGGACGTAAGAGGAAAGCAAATTTGAGAATAGGGTTCTCCTAATTTCATTCAAAAGGCTCTGTGTGAAAAAAAAAAAGGCTCTGGACTAAGAAATAAAGTTTTTTTTTTAATGGAACAGATGAGGCAGTTTGAGCTTCAATAAGTAGAAGAATGCAATGGAGACTTAATGTCACAGAACTGTACACTTAACCATGGCTAAAATGGTAAATTTTATGTTATGTGTACTTGACCACAATTTTTTTAATGTAATGGATTAAAACCCATAAAGTATGTTTAAATATTTTAATTTATAGTGATATTTTAAAACTAGCCTCTTTGGAGGACATCAGGGAACAAATTCACCACCTGAAAACTAAAAATGAAATTTAAAAATCATCTGAAAAATAAAGGGAAAGAATCAAATGTATATCCTGCTTTTCCTATAGAAACTGTACCACTAGGTAACCAAATAGTACATCATGGAAGCTTTTCTTTGTAAAGTTATTCCAACCAACTAATAAATGCAAATAAAATGACAGAATTAGATTATCACTATTTTGCAACTCTCAATGAAGTAACTGATTCAGACAATGAGAATCAACAGGTGCTAATGTTGCAAAAAGAGACACAATCAGATGCTGTGTATCTCCTAAGGAAAGACCTCAGCACTGCTTATAGTCTTGCAAAAGAAATCCAGTTTAAGTCTGGTCAAACCTCTGAATCCAGGTGACTATTTTCAAGAAAAGTTGGGGACAGGATACATGTTGAAATGCACCATGAATGTGTCATCAACAAAATTCAAATTGTGGGAAACTCTATAGGTCAAATTGTCCATGTTCTTCAATAGGTAACATATAAGGAAAAGAAAGCGATGAAGAAGGGACCTGTAGATTAAAAGAGGTTTAAAAGATGAATCAATAATTTTTTAATGAGCAAGTCTAAACTAGCGTGTCTAAGGATGCACACTTGCATAATGAAGCCATAAAGAAGTGTGAGGAAAGTATTACTATAAAAATCAGGATGGTGGGCATGGAGTGGCTGGCAAAGTACTACTTCTTCACCTGGATGGTAGTTATGAAGGTGTGACCTTATAATAACTCACTAATCTATACATTGGTTTTGTGTGCATTTCTGTGTTTTATCCTAAAATAAAAATATAACTAAGTGGTACCCAGACTACCATGTGGATGTGGACAGCTGGTCAGAAAGAAAGACGACAGGACAAGCGGTGAGGCCTCAGAGTTCGCCTAAGCACCAAGCGTTTGCCCAGCTACATGTGGGCAGGGGGATATTGACTTGTATCATGAATTGGGGTCAAGACAGAGTTTTCAATTCCTGGCAGAAATGAAGAGGAAAGGGCTCAGAAGTTGTTTTACGCCAACGGTATTTTAGTTCCTGGAGCAATTTTGTTCTCTGGTCATCATAGCCCAGGCCAGTCAATTGCCCACAAAAACTTGGAATTACACCTTCAGAACTGTGTTGTTTAAAGGATGTGAGTGAGGAAGTACTAGTTTTAGACACCTCATTTCATTACAGAGCAATGATACAGCATCCGTATCAGCAATGCACTTAAAGCTGTCTCCAAGGCCGCAGCTAGCTCTTTTTCTACCAAGAAATGTGGAGAAAGTGAGGAGCTTATGACATAAACGATACCAAAAAGCCCACATGGAAGTCCCCAAGGGGAAGGTAATATAAAATGTCAGAGTAGGAAAAATAATGCCAAAGAATCTACCAAAGATTATATTTAAAAGTAGGATACCAATAAACACCTATTAGAATCCTAAAATCCACAAACATGTCAACACCAATTGCTGGCAAGGATGTGGAACAACAGAAATTCTAGCCACTTTGGAAGACTATTTGGGCAATTTCTTATAGAGCTAAACGTAGCCTTACCACACAATATAGCAATTGTGCTTCTAGGTATTTACCCAACTGATTTAAAAGTTATGTCCACATAAAAACCTGCATGCGGGGCTTCCCTGGTGGCGCAGTGGTTGAGAGTCTGCCTGCCGATGCAGGGGACACGGGTTCGTGCCCCGGTCCGGGAAGATCCCGCATGCCGCGGAGCGGCTGGGCCCGTGAGCCACGGCCGCTGAGCCTGCGTGTGCGGAGCCTGTGCTCCGCAACGGGAGAGGCCACAACAGTGAGAGGCCCGCGAACCGCAAAAAAAAAAAAAAAAAACCTGCATGCGAATGTTAATAGCAGCTTTATTTATAATCACCAAAAAGTGGGGCAACCAAGAGGTCCTTCAGTGATAAAAAGGAATGTGCTATCAAACCACGCAAAAAATATGGATGAATCTTAAATGCATATAGCTAAGTTCAAGTACCCAGTCTGAAAAGGCTACATACTGTATGGTTCCATTTATATAACATTCTGGAGAAGGCAAAACTGTAGAGATCGTAAGTAGATCAGCAGTTGCCAGGGGTTTGAGGAAGGGGGAGGGTTGAACAAGTGAAGCACAGGGGATTTTTACGTCAGTGAAACTATTTTGTGTGATAGTATACTGGCAGATACATGGTGCTATGCATTTGTCAAAACCCATAGAACTGTGCTTGCTTCGGCAGCACATATACTAAAATTGGAACGATACAGAGAAGATTATCATGGCCCCTGTGCAAGAATGACACGCAAATTTGTGAAGCATTCCATATATTTATCTGCATAATTTTCCATTACATAAATGCATCAAAATCTGTTTTGCTACTAATGGATATTTTTTTCAAAAATGTTTTGCTCTTACAAACAAGATTATGATGAATACCTCTGTAAAAACATTCCCCATCTGGGTAAATAAATCTTATGACAAATTCTCAAAAAAAAAAAACAACCCATAGAACTTTACAGCTTACAGAGGGAGCTTATCTCAACAGATGCAGAGAAAGCTTTCGAAAAAATTCAACACCAATTTATGATAAGTACCCTGCAGAAAGGAGGCATAGAGGGAACTTTCCTCAACATAATAAAGGCCATATATGAAAAACCCACAGCCAACATCATCCTCAATGGTGAAAAACTGAAACCATTTCCACCAAGATCAGGAACAAGACAAGGTTGCCCACTCTCACCACTCTTGCTCAACATAGTTTTGGAAGTTTTAGCCACAGCAATCAGAGAAGAAAAGGAAATAAAAGGAATCCAAATCGGAAAAGAAGAAGTAAAGCTGTCACTGTGTGCAGATGACATGATACTATACATAGAGAATCCTAAAGATGCTACCAGAAAACTACTAGAGCTAATCAATGAATTTGGTAAAGTAGCAGGATACAAAATTAATGCACAGAAATCTCTGGCATTCCTATACACTAATGATGAAAAATCTGAAAGTGAAATCAAGAAAACACTCCCATTTACCATTGCAACAAAAAGAATAAAATATCTCGGCATAAACCTACCTAAGGAGACAAAAGACCTGTATGCAGAAAATTATAAGACACTGATGAAAGAAACTAAAAATGATACAAATAGATGGAGAGATATACCATGTTCTTGGATTGGAAGAATCAACATTGTGAAAATGACTCTCCTACCCAAAGCAATCTACAGATTCAATGCAATCCCTATCAAACTACCACTGGCATTTTTCACAGAACTAGAACAAAAAATTTCACAATTTGTATGGAAACACAAAACACCCCGAATAGCCAAAGCAATCTTGAGAACGAAAAATGGAGCTGGAGGAATCAGGCTCCCTGACTTCAGACTATACTACAAAGCCACAGTAATCAAGACAGTATGGTACTGGCACAAAAACAGAAAGATAGATCAATGGAACAGGATAGAAAGCCCAGAGGTAAACCCACGCACATATGGTCACCTTATCTTTGGTAAAGGAGGCAGGAATGTACAGGGGAGAAAGGACAGCCTCTTCAATAAGTGGTGCTGAGAAAACTGGACAGGTACATGTAAAAGTATGAGATTAGATCACTCCCTAACACCATACACAAAAATAAGCTCAAAATGGATTAAAGACCTAAATGTAAAGCCAGAAACTATCAACCTCTTAGAGGAAAACATAGGCAGAACACTCTATGACATAAATCAGAGCAAGATCCTTTTTGACCCACCTCCTAGAGAAATGGAAATAAAAACAAAAATAAACAAATGGGACCTAATGAAACTTCAAAGCTTTTGCACAGCAAAGTAAACCATAAACAAGACCAAAAGACAACACTCAGAATGGGAGAAAATATTTGCAAATGAAGCAACTGACAAAGGATTAATCTCCAAAATTTACAGGCAGCTCAATAACAGAAAAACAAACAACCCAATCCCAAAATGGGCAGAAGACCTAAACAGACATTTCTCCAAAGAAGATATACAGACTGCCAACAGACACATGAAAGAATGCTCAACTTCATTAATCATTAGAGAAATGCAAATCAAAGCTACAATGAGATATCATCTCACACCAGTCAGAATGGCCATC
Source organism: Delphinapterus leucas (assembly GCF_059928025.1). Taxonomy (NCBI): domain Eukaryota; kingdom Metazoa; phylum Chordata; class Mammalia; order Artiodactyla; family Monodontidae; genus Delphinapterus; species Delphinapterus leucas. The sequence continues at coordinate 96,526,826 of NC_143150.1, read as the reverse complement.
ATCAAAAAATCTAGAAACAATAAATGCTGGAGAGGGTGTGGAGAAAAGGGAACACTCTTGCACTGCTGGTGGGAATGTGAATTGGTACAGCCACTATGGAGAACAGTACGGAGGTTCCTTAAAAGACTACAAATAGAACTACCATATGACCCAGCAATCCCACTACTGGGCATGTACCCTGAGAAAACCATAATTCAAAAAGAGTCATGTACCACAATGTTCATCGCAGCTCTATTTACAATAGCCCGGAGATGGAAACAACCTAAGTGCCCATCATCGGATGAATGGATAAAGAAGATGTGGCACATATATACAATGGAATATTACTCAGCCATAAAAAGAAACGAAATTGAGCTATTTGTAATGAGGTGGATAGACCTAGAGTCTGTCATACAGAGTGAAGTAAGTCAGAAAGAGAAAGACAAATACCGTATGCTAACACATATATATGGAATTTAAGAAAAAAAATGTCATGAAGAACCTAGGGGTAAGACAGGAATAAAGACACAGACCTACTAGAGAATGGACTTGAGGATATGGGGAGGGGCAAGGGAAGGTGTGACAAAGCGCGAGAGAGGCATGGACATATATACACTACCAAACGTAAGGTAGATAGCTAGTGGGAAGCAGCCGCATAGCACAGGAAGATCAGCTCGGTGCTTTGTGACCTCCTGGAGGGGTGGGATAGGGAGGGTGGGAGGGAGGGAGACACAAGAGGGAAGAGATGTGGGAACATATGTATAACTGATTCACTTTGTTATAAAGCAGAAACTGACACACCATCGTAAAGTAATTATACTCCAATAAAGATGTAAAAAAAAAAAAAAAAGTCATTTAGGAGGTCTAGGGATCCCAAGATGGAATACAGACTGTGACAAAAGAATCTAACTACATTACAAATGCATGAAATAACTTCACTGAGGGGGGTGGGAAAAAAGGTAAGTTCCTAAGTAACTTTGGAAAGGAGTGGATACTATAAGACTAAGAACAAAAGAAACTGTGTATAAGCAGCACATTCTGGTTGATAAAGTGGTTTCCCATGGAGGGTAGAGGTTAACAATTCTAATGCTGCTGTACGTGTATCCTAGACATGAGCAACTAAGCAAATAGGTGGCAGATCATGGAAGCCAGGTTTCTCGCCGTTAGAGGGGAAGGTTCCAGACAAGCAAGAGGAGAAGGCTAGAATAATCCTTTTGGTACTGGATTAAACTTGGAGACATCAGTACGGAGATATGTTTAGCTTAATATCGAGATAGATGAATACATATAGAACTATTTATAGATATGTAGATATACATTGGTTAGTATACACACGTTTCCTTACTCCATCAGCTGAGAATGCTAAGAAGCAATGATGAACTAGTAACAATGAACACACCTAGTGCCTAGGTATTGGTTTCTAATACCATTTTCTAATTAAAAAAAAAAAGAAGGCACCCAGGCTCTTTGCAGAAATGGCTGATTCTAGAGCTGGGGCAGGGGATATACAAAATAAGCCTAGAGCATCTTGTAGTGCCAGAAGGTAAGGTAGTGCTGAACACGAACACACACACACACACACACACACACACACACACACACACACTCAAGGGGTATGGCTAAAGGACAAGGAGTCAGGGACTTCCCTGGCAGTCCAGCGGTTAAGACCGTGCTTCCACTGCAGGGGCACACGTTCGATCCCTGGTCAAGGAACTAAGAACTGAAAGAGCTCCCAGTAGCCAAAGCTAGAACAATTCGAGTAATAAAATGAAGTACTATTGGATTATAACCCATATATTCATGAGTCCATACTCATGATATAAATGATTGAATAGATAAATAGGTAAGTGGGGAAGAAGAGACAAATGTCCCTGTGCAGAAGAATTCCAAGTAATTTATGTAGATACTCCACCCTTTAGGAGGTAGAGTATATCTCCCAACTCCTTAAGTGTCGGCGATATATAGTAATGTCCTTACAAAGAGAAGAGTATGGAAAGGCAGGGCAGGGCGGGAGGAAGGAGCAGCTTTACGGTAGAGAAATCTGACAAACACTATATCAGCCTGGTGGTCAAGGTCAACACTGATAGTGATGTCATGTTGATAGTTTGTACATGTGATATGATGTAACGAGAACTGCACTTTACCTCTATGGTCTTTCTCCCCAAAACCTGTAACTCCAGTCTAATCATGAGAAAAAACACCAAACACATCCCCATTGGAGGACGTGCTACAAAACATCTGACCACAACTCCTCTGAATCCTTGTCTCAGGGTCCGCTTCTAGAAGAGCACAAGCTAAAAGAGCCTTCAAGTTCATTTAGTCCAGGAAAGAAAAAAAGAGGTGAAGTGACATCCCCCAGCCCTCACACTTAATTAGTAGCAGAGCTGGGTCAGTGACTCACACAAAGTAAGTGCTCAAAAAACTATTGGTTGAAGAATAAAGAATGAAGGTGTAGAACCCATGTTTCCTGCCTGCTAGTTTGGTGCTCTTTCCACGAAGCAATTTACCCTTAGTTATTAAAAATTCCACAACATTTGGGGGCTACGATTTCATAGATAAACACATAGATGGATATGGTAACTGTCAACCATTAGGACTGGAACTTATTCCTTATGAAAGGCTGGATGTTTGAAGGGGTCAGGGACCACCTGGGAATGGTAAAGTTGGAAATGGGCTAGGAGTTAAGATCAGAAATGAGGGGAGGGTCACCAGGCTGAGTGGCACAAGCAGGAGCCCAGAGTGGCATCAGTGTATGAGTCACCAAATCCAAGCAAGAGAAGAGGCAGTAGGGTCACAGCGCTGGCAAGAAGCAAGGTAGCAGAAAATAGGATGCATCCAGGATGGCTTTGGACAAAGTGCTGTGGAAAGCCCTCCCCTGTGATGGGACCCTATGGAAGGGTCCTGTTGTCTTAAAGTGGCAGTGTTCAGAATGTGCTACAAGCAATTCACAAAATTACAGTTCTTGAGGTTGACAGACTGTGACACAGATTGCCAGTTACCTATCCACTGTTCATTCTCCCCTTCTTTGTTATGAACAGAAACCCTATATTATTGGGGGTGGCAATGCACTTAGCTTTAAAACAATACTTTTCCAGCTTTCCCTGCCGATGTTGATGGCTGATAGGGTGAAAGCAAAAGTCATTGAGTGAGACTTCTGAGAAAGCTTTGTAAAGAAAACTGACTAATGCAAGTGATTTAACCTTTTGCCCTTGCCCTTTCCTCCTGCCTATGGCCTTGAATGTGTATATATAATGGCTGAGTTGCAACAGCCATCATGGACTGTGAAGTAATCTTGATGATGGGAGCCATGCACCAAATATAGGGGAGCAGAAAGAAGGGTCCTGGGTCTTAGATGTGTGTAGAGCTGCCATATCAGCCCTGGATGCCTACTCCGGAACTCCTTTCATGGGAGAAAAAAAAATAAACCCCTATCATGTTTAAGCCACTGTACTGTGGGTTTCTGTTACACGCTGTGGAATCTAATCCTAACTGATACATTGACCAAGGAAGGGAAAATTTAAATTTTACGTATGAATTATCCTAAAGAAAAATGCCAGAAATGTTAGGTTTCCTAAGGTAATGATTAAGCCACTTAAATCTGAAATCATTGACCGATATATAAGGAAAAGAGGAACTTTAACTCAGCCAATCGTTGTATTTTTTGACAAAGGAAAAGTCCGCGTGAGCAAATTTGTGGTGCTGGGTTATGTGCTGCTGTACCTTTGCTATGCTATGGCTTTGGTGAGGGAGCACGCAGACCATCTTGAAGCGCTCAGACTCGATGTTGGTTTCTACGATACTATGATTTATAAGAAATATAGAGATTTGGTCATTCAGATGACCAAAATACATTTCTCACATACATTTGGTCTTCATCCACAGTTCCTCGCTCATAGTTACCCAAACCCTTGGAATTTCCTGAGCAATAAGAACAATAGGAACATCTTTCATTAAAATATTCGTTCTCTTGCCCTCAGTTTCCTTCAGAGACATTAAGGTGCAATGGGTGTCTTGTTATTCACAACAAGCCCCTTTCTACCACAACTGGGCTCATGTTAATGAGGTGACTTTGGAGAGCACCTAAAGATGGGGGCTACTAGGGAAGCCAACCAAGAATAGAGGGGGTGGAACTTTCAGTCCCACCACCTGATTTCTGGGCAGGGGAGAGGGGCTAGATGCTGACTCAACTGCCAATAGCCAATGCGTTAATCAATCATGCGTATCTAATGAAGCTTCCAAAAAAACCCCAAAAGGAGGGGGTTTGGAGAGCTTCCAGGTTGGGCAACCAGAATGCTTCCATGTGCCCCACGCTGGGCCCCAAACTCCACGAGGACAGAAGCTCCCTTGGTCAGGACCTCGTCCTGTGTATTTCTTTATCTGACTGTTGATTCATATCCTTTAATATCCTTTGTAGTAAACCTGTAATCTAGTGAGTGAACAGGTTTCCTGAGTTCTGTGAGCTGTTCTAACAAATTAATCAAACCTAAGGAGGGGGTCATGGGAATCTCTGATGAATAGCCAGTTGATCAGAAGTTAATGTTGTATGTGTGTTGATCACACACACACACACACACACACAATGGAATACTATTTAGCCATAAAAAGAGAATGAAATCCTGCTATTTGCAACAATATGGCTGGACCTAGAGGGCATTATACTAAGTGAAATAAATCAGATAGAGAAAGCCAAACACCGTATGATCTCACTTACATGTGGAATTTAGAAACAACACAACAACAAACCAAGCTCATAAATCCAGATAAGAGATTGGTGATTGCCAGAGGTGGGGGATGGAGGCTAGGGGTGAGAGAAGTGAGTGAAGGGTGTCAAAAGGTACAAACTTCCAGCTATAAAATAATTAAATCATGGGGATGTAACGCAAAACATGGTGACTACAGTTAATAATACTGTATAGCACATTTGAAAGTTGCCAAGAGAGCAGATCTTAAAAGTCCTCATCACAAGAAAAAAAATGTTTGTAACTATGTATGGCGACAGATGTTAACGAGACTTATTGTGATGGTCATTTCACAATACATACAAATATCAAATCTGTACATCTGAAACATATATAATGTTACATGCCAATTATACCTCAATTAAATTTTTTTAATTATGTCAAATAATTTAAAATATATAGTGTTGACTGTACATCTCTTGTGGGATATATCCTATAGACAAAAGAAATTTTAGAAAATCTTAAACTTTTAGTGATGATTCTACTATTGCTTTTTTGAAACTATTAGTGTGTATGATATATATACTTTACCCAGTAAAAATAACTAGGACTCCCTGGACCAGGATATATACAAGATAAGCTATTAAAACACAAAACATGGAAGCTATCAAATATTACTGATGTCAAAAGGGCACAGTAATCAATTTTAAGGGGTTCTACTTGCTAAAGATGGAACAATTTGAACATTAAAAAGAACAATGATCCTAAAGTCAGGAATAAGATAAGAAGGTCTGCTCCTAACACTTCCATTCAACACGGCACTGGAGGTTCTATCCAGGACAATTTGGCAAGAAAAAGAAGTAAGAGCCATCTAGATGGGAAAGGAAAAAGTAAAAATATCTCTATTTGCACATGACATGATCTCGTAAATAGAAAATCCTCAGAAATCCCCTAAAAAACTATTAGAACTAATAGTTCAGCAAGATTGCAGGATACAAGATCAATAAACAAAAACCAACTGTACGTCTATACACTAGCAATAAACACTCTGAAAATAAACAATTCCATTTATGACAGCATCAAATAATACTTAGGAATAAATTTAACAAAAGAAGTGTAAAACTTATACACTGAAAATTACAAAACATTGTTGAAAGATTAAAGATTTAAATAAATGAAAACTTATCACATGTTTATGGGTAAGGTAGTAATACTTCCCAAAGTGATCTACAGAACCAGTGCAATACCTATCAAAATCCCAGCTTGCTTTTTTGCAGTAATTGACAAGCTAATCCTAAAATTCATATGGAAATGCAAGAGACCCACAATAGCCAAAACCTTGAAAAAGAACAAAGTTGGAAGACTCACATTTCCTGATTTCAAAACTTACTACAAAACTGTTATAATCAAGACAGTGTGACACTGGAATAAAGACAGACATATAGATCAATGCAATAGAACTGAGAATCCAGAAATAAACCCACTCACTTACAGTCAAACAATTTTCAACAAGCGTGCCAAGACTATTTAATGGGAAATGAAGAGTCTTTTCAAGAAATGGTGCTGGCCCCCGTGTTCATAGCAGTACTATTTACAATAGCAAAGACATGGAAGCAACCTAAATGTCCATTGACAGAAGAATGGATAAAGAAGATGTGATACATATATACAGTGGAATATCACTCAGCTACAAAAAAGAATGAGATAATGCCATTTGCAGCAACATGGATGGACCTAGAGGTTATCATACTAAGTGAAGTAAGTCAAAGACAAACACCATATGAAATCACTTATATGTGGAATGTTAAAAAATGATACTAACGAACTTATTTACAAAAGAGAAATAGACTCACAGACATAGAAAACAAACTTATGGTTACCAACGAGGAAAGGGGGGAGGGATAACTTTTGAATTTGGGATTTACAGATATATAAAATAGATAAACAACAAGGTCCTACTGTATAGCACAGGGAACTACATTCAATATCTTATAATAACCTATAATGGAAAAGAATCTGAAAAAGAATATGTATATCTGAATCACTTTGCTGTGCACCTGAAATATTGTAAATCAACTATACTTCAATAAAATGTTTTTAAATTTTTTAAAAAAGAAGTGGTGCTGGGACATCTAGATATCCACTTGCAAAAGGATGAAGTTGGACACTTACCTCACGACATACACAAAAAATTAATTCAAAATGGATTAAAGACCTAAATGTAAGAGTTTAATCTATAAAACTCTTAGAAGAAAATATAGGAGTAAATATTCATGACCTAGGGTTAGGCAATGGATTCTTAGATACAAAACCAAAAGCACAAGCAACAACAACAGCAGAGAGAAATTAAACTATACCAAAACTAAAATCTTTTGTGCTGCAAACGATACTTCAAGAAAGTGAGAAGACAAAGGCCAGAAGGAAATTTTGCAAATATATCCTTAAGAAGGGACTTATATCCAGAATGTGTTTTTTTGGTTTTTTGGGGGGGTTTTTTGGGGGTTTTTTTTGCGGCACGCGGGCCCCTCACCACTGCGGCCTCTCCCGTCGCGGAGCACAGGCTCCGGACGCGCAAGCCCAGCGGCCACGGCTCACAGGCCCAGCCGCTCCGCGGCACGCGGGATACCCCCGGACCGGGTCACGAACCCGCATCCCCCGCATCGGCAGGCGGATTCCCAACCACTGCGCCACTGGGGAAGCCCCAGAATATGTTTTTTTTAAAAAAAAACTCTTAAAACTCAATAATAAAAAGACAACCCAACCTAAAAATGAGCAGAGGATCTTTTTTTTTGGCATTAAAAATCATAATTTTATTTTGTCAATGACTATGTGACTAAAAAAGATGGTATTTAAGAGCAAATATTATACACAGGTATTTTTTAAAGCTAAGGGTTTCTCTAAAATATAGAAAAAAATTAAATCTTGCTTTACTGACAGGCTGATACACTCAACAGACTAAAATACTCTTATATAGAGCAACTTTATAAAATCTATTAGAAACATTATTCTACCAAGACACTTTGGAACCAAATCTCAGCAGTCTTCAGGGAAGACAGTTACACCCTGATTCCTGGATCATCGTGATCATCATTTTCAAGTTATTTATCACTTTCTTCAGTAATACATTTGCCATGTGCTTTCTCTGGGTTTCTTTTTTTCTTATGAGTATATGATGAGTTATTTTTCTCTTTGATTTTCTCTTTGGGATGTGAGGTAGTAGAAATAGTTTCTTTTTACAGAGCATGTTATAGGCAGAAAACCTTTCAATTCTCTTCTTGCTTTCCTCCATTTTTTGATTTGCTTATCTTTAACAGGAAGTCAATATATTCCTCTGTCACCATCAGTTTTCCTTTATGGCTTAATGGAACTTCTAAGCCATGTGTGCTCTGGACAGCCAACACAGTCTTTCCTCTCTTTCCCACTATTATGCCAGAGTTCCTGAAAGCAGAATCTATTGCCACTGAATGCTATAAATTCAAGTATAATCACAAAATTTTACCAGAATCTGTGCATCCTGCAACTGTTCACACCGCACATGAAGAACAAGTGGTTCAAATTTCAAAATGGCACCACCATTCGCTTTCTTTAGGGCTACAGTCACATCATCTTTCACGTACAGTTTGTGTGTAACCAGTAGCCAGCAACGGTTTTGTTTCTGAACCTCAAAACCATTTATACCCCCGTCTAGGAGGATGATGCAGCCAGCGCAGGAACTGGCGGTGAAAAACTGTCCTCGCCCAGTCAAGGGCTGCACAAGCTCTACCACGTCCTCGTCCACACTGCCTTTCCAGCTGAGGCCCACTTTGCTCAGACACTTGCACCTTCCATCTCTTGAACGCTGCGCTACTATCCATGCAAGGAGGGAGTTAGGGTCTGCACTTTCACATTAGCCTCGCCTTTCCCTGGGGGCAGCCATATTGAAGCCAGTGGTGGCCAGAAATGTCCAAACTCTAGAGGATCTGAGTAGACATTTCTCAAAAGAAGATGTACACGCCAATAAAAATGTGAAAAGACACCTCAAAACTGGGGTGGGGGAAGAACGTGAAAAGATGCTCAATATCATTTAGTCATTAGAAAAATGCAAATCAAAACCACAATGAGATACCACTTTCCACCCAACAGGCTAGCTATAATCAAAAATACACATGATAATAAGTGTTGGTGACGATGTGGAGAAATTGAGACCCTTATACGTTGTTGGTGGGAATGTAAAATGGTGCAGCTGCTTTGGAAAACAATTTGGTAGTTGCTCAAAATGTTAAACATACGGTTACCATATGATCCAGCAATTCCACTCCTAGGTATATACCCAAGAGAAACGAAAACATACGTCTGCACAAAAACTTGTACGTGAATGTTCATTGCAACATTATTCATAATAGCCAAAAAGTGAAAATAACCTTGTATTTGTTTCCTAAGGCTGCAGGGCAGCTAAAAACAACAGAAATTTATTCTCTCACAGTTCTGGAAGCCAGAAGTCTGAAATCAAAGTGCTGGTAGGGCTGTGCTCCCTCTGAAGTTTCTAGGGCAGAATCCTTCCTTGCCTCTTTCAGCTTTTGGTGTCTCCAGTGGTTCCTTGGCTTATTGTGACCCCATCAATCCAATCTCTGCCTTGATCTTTACATGTCTCCTCCTTCTCTCTCTCTCTCTCTCCTCTATGTGTCTCTTATAAGGATATTTGTCACTGGATTTAGGGCACACTGGGATGATCTCATCTTGAGATCCCTAACTTAATTACATCTGCAAAGAAGCTTTTTCCAAATAAGGTCATGTTCACAGGTTTCAGGGGTTAAGAGATGGCCATATCTTTTTGGAGGCCACCATTCAACCCTCTACAAACCCAAAGGTCCATCAACCGATGGTGAGTAAACAAATATGGTTCATCCATACAATGGAATATATTTTGGTGCTAAAATGTACCGACACATGCTACAGCATGGATTAACCTTGAAAACATTATACTCAGGGAAAGAAGCCAAAGGCTACATGTGGTGCAATTCCATTTAAAGGAAATGTCGAGAATAGGCAAATCAATAGAAACAGAAAGTAGATCGGTGGTTGCGTAGGGTTGTTGGAGCCTTAGGCAGGCTGGGGAGCAACTGCTAACGGGTATAGGGTTTCTCTTTGGCAGAATGAAAATGTTCTAAAATTATATTATGGTAATGATCGCACAACTCTGTGAATACACTAAAAACCATTGAACTGTGCATTTTAAATGGGTGAATTGTATGGTATGTGAATTCGAATCTCAATGAAATGGTTAAAAGTGAGGAATTAAAAAATGAATGTAATGAATTGAAATACATGACATATGCTAAAAATCCATAGGCTCGTAATGATTTTTCTAAAAAGCTCTTTGGTCATCTTTAGACAATACCGGTGAATAAAGGTAAGGAATCAAGCACTTATTCTGCCTCTCTTATATGAACTGTACTTCAGGGTATCCAAACAGTTGATAAAAGAAAGTTCTTTATTACAGAAAAATTCCCACTACTAAAGGCAGAAGAAATGACAATTAGAAGCTCACAAATTGGTAAGCCCTAATGAAATAATGGATCAAGGCAATGTTTTCCATCAGGTGAAAGGCTGATGGAAACTTTAAAAGAGGGACTAACAGCACCAGAATCCGGTGATTAATCTTAGCATCACTAAAAATGGGACAGCCAGACGTTACAGGTCTCCTGATATGGTGCAAAAGGAAGTACACAGTACTACTTACAAAATATATTTTTTAATTGAAATATAGTTGATTTACAATGTTGTGTGTTTCAGGTGTACAGCAAAGTGATTCACATATTTTTTTTTCCAGATTTGTTTTCCTTATAGGTTATTACAAAACATTGAGTGTAGTTCCCTGTGCTATACAGTAGGCCCTTGTCGGTCATCTATTTTATATATAGTAGTATGCATATGCTAATCCCAAACTCCTAATTTATCCCTCCCTCACCCTTTCCCCTTTGGTAACCATAAGTTTGTTTCCTATGTCTGTGGATCTATTTCTGTTTTGTATATAAGTTCATTTATTAGAACATTCTCTAACACCATACAAAAAAATAAACTCAAAATGGATTAAAGACCTAAATATAAGACTGGATACTATGAAGTATTCTTGCCAGTAAAATCAAACCTGAATTTGATCAAGCCTGTAAACCTAACTGCCACTTTATAGGAAACACAGGGTTTAAAGGAACATATTAAATGACACTGGAGACATGGATACAATCAGCCAAATACTGACTGTGGGAAATTTGCCAGAGCAGATGTGTCCATTTTTTTCTGCAAACAAATAGCAAGAATATAAGGGGAAGGAGTAACCTATCAAAAAGACTTGAGATACATTAACCACATGCAATGAGGGACCCTGTCTGGTTCCTCGTTTGAAGAAACCAACTATTAAAACAAATAACTATGAGATAATGTGGAAGATTTTGAACACTGACTGGATATAAATGATATTTTTAAACTGTCAATATTTTTTAGCTGTGATAAGGGTTATGCTTGGGGGAAAAAGTTTTTATCTTTTAGAGATACATACTTAAATATTTACAGATGAGAAGACATAATGTCTGGGACTTGCTTTAAGATAATCTCATGGTGGGGTGAAAAACGTAGTTGGGAATGTAGATGAAACAAGATTGGTCATCTGTTCGTAACTGTTGAAACCACGTGATGGGTACATGGTGGTTCATACACTGTCCTACTAGTATATATGTTTGGAAATGTTCCAGAGTAAAAAGGGTTTTTTAAGTGTTCTTTGGAGCATTGAGTTGAGGCTTGAGTATGTTTTTTCCATATAAATCCGTATGTTTTTTGCCTAGTAAAGTTTATGGGAATTCCTTTTTGCCTAATCTGACTAAAGCAGATCATTTGGACGGCAGAGAGGCATGCTTTGAAATTGGGTCTGTGGTTTATTTTATTTTTTTTAATTGAAGTATAGTTGATTTACAATGTTGTGTTGTGTTTCTGGTATACAGCAAAGTGATTCGGGGTGTGTGTGTGTGTATACATATTCATTTTCGTATTCTTTTCCATTATGGTGTATTGCAAGCCTGAGTTTGAGTTCTAGCACCAGTATTCACTAACTTTGTCAGATACTTAACATTTCTGAAGCTCAAAGCTCAATTTCTTCACTGGTCAAGCAGGCATCATAATAATAGCTCTCACCTGGGGTTGCTTGGGGGGATTAAATAAGATAGAGAATACAAAGCACTTGGCACAGTGGCTGGCCGTGCTCCATAGATATTAGGGGCAGCTATTGCTTAATTGTTTCAGTTATCTATTGTGGGTTCACTTGGATCAGCTGGGAGCTTCTTCTACTCTGTCTGCTGTCAGCTGGGACTACAGTCATCTGGTGGTTGAACTGGGCTGGAACAACCAAGACGACTCACACAGATGGCCGGCAGTTGATGTCAACCGTTGGCTGAGAGCTCAGCTAGGGCTGTTGTCCACAGCATCTACGCATGGCCTCTCCATGTCACTCGGGCTTCTCACTTGATGGTGGAGGAAGTGCCCAAGAGCGAAGAGGAAGCTGCCAGCCCTCAGGGCGTGCAACTGGCACAGGGTCACTTCTGCCACATTCTGTTGGTTAACGAGTGGCAAGCCCTGTTCAGACACAACGGTAGGGGAAATAAACTCTACCTCTTAATGCGGACAGGGGCAAAGAATTTGTAGCCCTCTTTAATCCACCACCAAGTGTTCCTGTTTCCTCAGTACTTGGTCCATAGATAAAAATATAGATTCCAAGAATCACACCAAAAAAAGTACTCATATATGTCTCTAGAAGGTAACTGGACCACACTGGCTGATACTTTTCTTGCTTCTCTGCAGACTAAGCCAGGGCCTGGGGAATCAGAGGGGCTAGGCAGCCGCTAGCCCCTCACCCCTGAGAGGAGAAACCAGGGCAGGACCAAGTCTTCACTGCAGAAACACCTTGGCATGAGTCAGTGGTTCTCAAAAATAATTTACGAGACCAAATTAGGTCATCTATTTTTAATTTTTATGGTTATTAATTTGACAAATTGTAATTCAATACTGTTCTCCCAGGCAATAATTCTGGAGACTTGAGGAAATATTAGCATTCCCTTCCAAGGTATTCTTTCCTTAATTCTTTAGTTCCAAGGCATAAGAGCTTTCCACATATTTCTTCTCTTATCCTTTGACCAACAATTGCTGACTCTCGTGTATCCTCTGATATTAGCTAAAACACTGTCCAGGAGAGGTGATTGTTTGTTTTCATTTACTGCACATTATACAAACACAAAGTTTGGGTAAGAAATATTTCCTAGAGCTAATAAATGCAAAGTTAGGGGCAAGCTTGGGCAATGTGAATTTTACCTAAAGAGCTTTGCTTCTAATTGGAACGCCTACAGTAAACAAATGACTGATAAAGACACCCAGTCACCTCTATGAACAAGGAAGCGGGGAATCCAGCCATGCTGAACACTGTGTTTATTTTCCACTGGAAGAGGATGTAAACTGCTAATCACAAGCATGCCACCGTTTAATTTCTATACAAGACCCCTTCCTGGCTTTCTATAAAGCAAAATAATGATGGCAGTTTTGCTCACTAAATTCCTTTGTGCAGAATTGTTAACTGCTATTAATTTTAGCATAGCTTATCAAAAAACAAATGACCAAACAAACAAACCAAAAGGCCTTAAAAAAAAAAACCCTTAGGTGCTTCTAAGCTTGGAGTCATTTTGCTGTTGAAAAGATCCCAGCTGACAGCTGTGATATAAATGTATGGAGAAGGAAATAAATACTGGCTCTTTGACCATGACCTGGAAGTTATGTCAGAAGAGTCTGGCATTGTATCAATTGGCCATAAAGCAAATATGGGAGGGAGGGGATGGAGAGGATGGAATGGCCACATGTTTCTGGCCCTATCTGAAGTTCTGAGCACATCAGAGCATACAGCTAGAGGCTCAGAATCATCGTGATGATACACAAGTGGGTGAAATCATTTCCTTAGAAATGAACTGTCCTTGTCTAAGCTAAGACCCTTGCTGACATATTTGAGAAGATTTCTGACTTTTTAAGACTCTTTCTGACTTATTTAAGCCCTTCCTGACTTGTTTCAGACTCTGTCTGATGAATTAGATACCCTTCCTAACTTGTATGGGACCCTTCCTAACTTGTTCAAGACTCTTCCCGACATGTTTGAGACCATCCCTAACTTGTTTCAGACCTATCTTTTCATGTCAGAGCTTTCTGACATATTTGAGATCGTTCCTGATTTGATTGGGATACCTCCTGATGGACTTGAGACCCATCCTGATGTATTTGAGACTAGTCCTGAGGACTTTGACATGCTTCCTGATAACATTTGAGACAATCCCCAACATATTTAAGACTCTTCCTGTCTGTCTGAGATCCTTCCCAATATATCTAAAACTTTGACAACTTGGAGACCCATGCTGATTTGAGACTCTTCCAGACTTGTTCGAGAACTTTCCTGGTGTGTTTAAGACCATTCCTGATGTGTTGAGATTCTTCCTCTCTGTTTTAGATTCACATATTTAAAACTCTTCTGGACAATTTTAGATGCTTCCTAACTTGTTTGAGATGATACCTGCCGTGTTGGAGACCCCATCTGACATATTTCAGACCCTACTGACGTGTTTGTGACCCTTCATGACTTGTTTGACAGCCTTTGACACTATGTGAGAAACTTCTTGACATGCTTGAGACTCTTCCTAAGATGTCTGAGCCCCTGACAGATTTGAGAAAATTCCTCATGTATTTCATCCTCTTCCAGACATGTTTCAGATCCTTCGCTGCTTGTTGGAGACTTCCTGACGTTTTAGAGAACTAGGTTGATTATTTGAAACTCTCTCTTTCTGTTTGTGACCTTTCCAAAAATATTTGAGACACTTTTTTTTGTGTGTGGTATGCGGGCCTGTCACTGCTGTGGCCTCTCCCGTTGCAGAGCACAGGCTCCGGACACACGGGCTCAGCGGCCATGGCTCACGGGCCCAGCCGCTCCGCGGCATGTGGGATCTTCCCAGACCGGGGCACGAACCCGTGTCCCCTGCATCGGCAGGCGGACTCTCAACCACTGCGCCACCAGGGAAACCCTGAGGCACTCCTTGACTTATTGAGACTCTTCCTGACTGAGACCCTTCCTGAGGTAATGAAAACGCTTCCTGAGATCTTCCTGCCATGTTTGAGACTCTTCCTGGCTTGTTTGAGAACATTCATGACACATTTGAGACCCTTGCATATATCTGACCCCTTCCTGGCTTGCTTGAAACCGTTTCTGACTGTTTGAATCTCTTCTTGACATTTTTGAGACACTTTTTGAGGTGTCAGAGATAACTTGTTTGAGATTGTACCTAAAGTATTTGAGACCCTTCCTGACTTGTTTTGACAGTCTTTATGACTATGTGGCACCATTCCTAAGTTGTTTTAGTTTCTTTCTGATGTGTATTAGATTCTTCTTGTCTATTTGAGACTCTTCATGACTTACTGTCAATGCCTACTGAGTATGAGATCCTTCCTGACATATTTGAGACCCTTCTTGACTTATTTGAGACCATTTCTGACATGTTTGAGACCCTATCTGACTTAATGAGATGCTTCCTAAGAGGTTTGAGAACTTTTCTATTTGAGACTCTGCCTTTTGAGACGCTTCCAGATGTATTTAGGACTATTCCTGAAATGTTTCCAACTTCTCCTGGTGTGTTTGAGACCCTTCTTGACTACTTTAAGACTGTTCCTGACTTGTTTTGAGCTACTTCCTGACATATTTGAGCCCCTTCCTAACATGTTTGAAACTCTTCTTGACTGTTTGAGCCACTTCCTGTCATGCTTGAGATCCTTGCTGATGTATGTGAACAATTCCTGCGTGGTTGAGACCTTTTATGACATACGTGAGACACTTCCTAACCTACTTGAGACTTTTCCTCATGTCTTGAAAGACTCCTTGATTTATTTGAAACCCTTCCCGACATATCTGAGACTCATCCTAACTTGTTTGAAATTCTTTTTGACATTTTTGAGACTGTCTATTGGAGACCATTTTGTATGTATTTTAAACTCTACCTGAGGAATCTGAGACCACTTCTGACCAGTTTAAGACCCTTCCCTATTTTTCTGAGACTCTTCCTGATATATTTGAAAAGCTTTCTGACTTGTTTGAAACTCTTGCTGAGCTGTTTGAGACCATTCCCGAAGTACCTGAGACTCTTCCTGGTTCTGAGATCCTTACTAATGTACTTAAAACTCTTCCTGATTACAATCAGATACTGACTTTTGGGGAAACAACTTTCCAACATATTTGAGACCCTGCCTGCCTGTTTGAGAAACACCCTTACAAGTATGAGGCCCTGCTTGACATTTCTGTGACCCTTTTGGACTGTTGGAGACTCTTTCTGATGACTTTGGCACCCTTCTTCGCTTGTCTCACAGCCTTTCTGACCCTTGGAAAGCCTCCCAGACATGTTTGAGACCCTTCCTGACTAGTTGTGATCCTTGCTGAGGTATATGAGAATTTTCCTGACATATTTAAGACTATTACTAACCTGTGTGAGACTTTTCCTGATACATTTGAGACTCCCTCTCAGTTTGAGATGCTGCCTATTTAACACTGTCAAGACTTGTTTGAGACTGATGTATTTGAGACCCTTCCTAATGGCTTTGAAACATGCTTTAAAATCTTCCTGAGTGTTTGAGCTCTTTAGTGATGTATTTGAACCATTCTTGTATGGTGGAGACCCTTGCTGAGATATTGGAGGCATTTCCAGCCTTATTTACAATCCTTCCTGGGGATTCCCTGGTGGTCCAGTGACTAGGACTCCGAGCTTCCATTGCCAGGGGCCAGGGTTTGATCCCTGGTCAGGGAACTAAGATCCCACAAGCTGTGTGGCATGGCCAAAAAAAACAATAATGAAAAAAATAAAATCCTTCCTAACATATTTGAGACTCTTCTCAAAGTACTGAGAAACTTCTTGATGTATTTTAAACCCTTCCTGAGATACTTGAAATTCATCCTGACTCATTTGAGACCCTTCCTGACAAGTTTTTTTGTCTTTTTTTTTTTTTTTTTGGCCACGCTTCGTGGCTTGTGGGATCTTAGTTCCCCAGCCAGGTATTGGACCCGGGCCCCGGCAATGAAACCACCGAGTCCTAACCACTGGACTGCCAGGGAATTCCCCTTCCTGACCATTTTTAAATCCTTTCTTAGTCGTTTGAGACCATTCCTGAAGTATTTGAGATTCTTCCTGTCTCTGAGACCCTTCCTGGTAAATGTAAAACTCTTCCTAACTACCTTCAGACAGACTCTTCTTGTCTGTTTAAGACACTCCCGGCGACTTCCCTGTTGGTCCAGTGGTTAAGGATCCACCTTCCAATGCAGGGGACATGGGTTCGATCCCTGGTCCAGGAACTAAGATCCCACATGCCACGGGGCAACTAAGCCTGCACGCCGCAACTACTGAGCCCATGTGCTCTTGAGCCCACACACTCTGGAGCCCACGTGCCACAACTAGAGAGAAGCCTACGCACTGCAACGAAGAGCCCATGTGCCACAACTGAGACCCGCCACAGCCAAAAATAAATAAATAAAATTTAAAGTGTTATTTTAAAAAAGACACTCTCTCACAAGTTTGAGACTCTACCTTACTACATGAGCCTTCTTGACCAGATGAGACCTCTCTTGATTTGTTCGACAGCATTTCTGACAGATTGAGACCCTTCTGATATATTTGAGATGTTTCCTGAGAAAATTCCTTACATATTTAAGACTTTTCCAGACAGTGTGATCCTTTGTGACTAGCTTAAGATGTTACCTGTCATGTTTGAGACCCCTCCCCACCTGCTGGAGACTCTTCCTGAGGTGTTAGAGATTCTCCTTGTATATGAGATTCTTCTTCTCAGGGTAAGATACTTCCTAATATATTCAAGACCCTTACTGAGTTGTGTCAGAGCTTCCTGGTGTATTTGAGACTCTTCTCTCTGTTTGAGACCAGTCCTGACACACTTAAGAACCTTTCTGACCTACTTAAAACTCTTGCTGAAATGTCTGAGGCACTTCATTACTTGCTTGAGAAATGTACAGACATGTTTGAGACCCTTATTGTTGTTTTTGAGACCCTTTATCTCTGTGAAAACCCTCACTGATGTCTTTAAACCTCTTCCCGATGACTTTGAGATGTTTCCAGAATTGTTTGAGAAGATTCCTGATGTATTTGAGACTTTTTTTCTGTTTGTGACACTTCCTGACATGCTTGAGTCCCTTCTTAATATGTTTCTTACTCCTCCTGATGTAGCTGGGATTCTTCCTGATATATCTGAGGCCCTTCTTGACTTTTGAGACCATTCTTAACACGGTGACACTTGCTTGTATCTGACACACTTCTTTTCTGTTTGCAACCTTTACTGGATTATTAACAACTCTCCTTAACTACATTGAGAAACTTCTTGACTGGTTTGAGATATTCTGTCATGTACTTCAGACTCTTCCTCTCTGCTTCAAATACTTCCTGACAAGTTTAAGACTCCTCCATACGTGTTTGAGACCCTTCATGCTGTATTTAGGAACCTTCCTTGGGCTTCCCTGGTGGCGTAGTGGTTAAGAATCCACCTGCCAATGCAGGGGACATGGGTTCGAGCCCTGGTCCGGGAAGATCCCACATGCCATGGAGCAACTAAACCCATGTGCCACAACTACTGAGCCTGCATGCCACAACTACTGAAGCCCACATGCCTAGAGCCCATGCTTCACAACGAGAAGCCACTACAATAAGAAGCCCACACACAACGAAGAGTAGCCCCCGCTCACCACAGCGAAGATCCAACACAGCCAAAAATAAATAAATTTATAAATAAAAAAAGAACCTTCCTTGTGTATTTAAGACTCCTCCTGAAAAGTTTGAGAGTCACCATGACTTGCTTAAGATTCTTCATGACATGTTTGAGAACTTCTCTGACATGCTTGAGACCCTTCTCCTATCGAGACCCTTATTGAAATCTTTGAGCCCTTCTGGATGTTCTTGAGACCCTTCCTTTTTGTCTGAGACCCTTTCTGACAAGATTAAAGCTCTTCCTCACTACTTTGAATACTTGTGGTCCAATTTGAGAGAACTGATGTGTTTCAGACTTTTCCTCTTTCTTGGCAACACTTCCTGTCTTGTCTGAGACACATCCTAACAACCTTGAGACTCGTCCTGATGTATTTGATATCTCTACTGTATTTAGTTTCCTAGGGCCGCTGTAAAAAAAAAAGGCAAACCCCCCCCCCACAAACTGGGTGTCTTAAAATAACAGAAAGTAATTCCCTCACGGTTCATGCCAGAGGTCTGAAATCAAGGTATCAGCAGGATTGATTCCTTCTGGAGGTTCTGAGGGAGAATCTGTCCCATGCCTCTCTCCTAGTTTCTGGTGGTTGTTGGTACTTCTTGGCATTCCTTGGCTTGTGGACATATCACTCCAATCTCTGCCTCTGCCTTCATATGGCATTCACTTCCCTATGTGTCTTCACATGGCCTTCCTATAAGGACAGCAATTATTGAATTTAGGGCCCATCCTAATCCAGTATGGCCTCGTCTTAACTAATTACATCTGCAAAGACTCTATTTCCAAATAAGGTCACATCCTGAGGTTCCAGGTGTACATGAATGGGGGGGGGGGTGCATCATTCAACACAGGTGCACCTACTAACATATTTGAGATTCTTCCCAACTGTTTGAGACCCTTCAAGACATATTGCAAACTGTCGGATGAATTTGAGACACTTCCTGACTTGTTTGAGATGCTTCCTGATTTTTTGAGAATTTTTCTAATGTATTTGAAGCCCTTTCTAACTTGCTTGAAAGTCTTCCTGTTTGAGACTCTTCCTAACATGTCTGAGATTGTTCCTGCCATATCTACTACTCTTGTAGACATATTTGTGAATCTTCCCAATTTATTTGAGATATTTCCTGACAGAGAGTGTACCTGGCATATTTGAGTCTTCTGTCTCTTTGAGAGTATTCCTGATGGATTTAAGAAGCTTCCTACCTATTTAACACTCTTTCTGACATGTTTGAGAAGACTTCATGAATTTTTTGAGACTCTTCCAGATGTATATGAGACTTCTTCTGATGTTCTTCAGTCCCTTCTCAACTTGGTTGAGACCTTTCCTGACATGTTCAAAACATGTGAGATGTATTTGAGACACTTCCTGCTCTTTGAAACACCTTACTGACTTATTTCTAGTTTGTCCTTGCCATTTTGAGAACCTTCCTGACTTATTTGAGATGCTTCCTGATGTATCCGAGACACTTCTTCTCTGTTCTGGCTACTTCCTGACAAGTTTGAGAGTCTTCCTGGAGTATTTGAGACACTTCTTGCTATATTCGAGAACCTACCCTCATGTATTTAAGATTTCCTGACATACTTGAGAGCCTGCAAGACTTGTTTAAGATTCTCCATGACATATTAGACACCTTGCTTAAGACCCTTCTCAACTTATTTGAAACTTTACCTGACATGTTTGAGATCCTTCTGGAGGTATTTGGGTTTCTTTCTCTTTCTCTCAGTTTGAGATGTTTACTGACTTGTTTTACAAGTTCTTCTTGACTACTTTGAGAACCTTCCAGACTTGAGTAGATTCCTAATGTATTATTTGAGACTCTTTCCCTCTGTTTGCAACACTTCCTGACATGCTTGCTACTCTGCCTGATGATTAGATTCCTCCTGATACACTTGACATTCTTCACCCTCTCAGTTGTATCTGGGACACTTCCTTTCTGTTTGAGACCCTTACTGACTTATCTATAACTCTTCTTAACTACTTTTAGAATGTTTCTGACTTGTTTAAGATGCTTCCGCATGTATCTGAGAATCTTCCTCTCTGTTCTAGAAACTTCTTGACATATTTAAAGCCCTTCCTGACATGTTTGAGACGCCTTCTCATGTGTTCCAGACCTTCCTTGCCATATCTGAGAACATTTCTCATGTATGTAAGACTCTTCTAGACGTGTTTGGGAGCCTTCATGGCCTGTTTGAGACTCTGGTATATTTGAGACCTTTTCTGACATGCTTGAGATGCTTCTCGAATTGTTTGAGTCTCTTTCTGAAATGTTTGAGACCCTTTCAGGTTTATTTGAGAGTCTTCTCTCTGTTTGAGACCCTTACTAACAAAAGCTCTTCTTGACAGCTTTGTGATCCTTCCAGACAGGTTCGAGAGGATTTGCAACGTATTTCAAATGCTTCCTCTCTCTCTCTCTGCAACACTTCCCATCGTGTTTGAGACACTTCCTGGTATTTGAGACTCTTCCTGTGATTTTTTTCCGACATGTTTGAAACTCTTCCAAAGGTTTTTGATATTCCTCCTGATGATTTTTGAGGCCCTACCTGATGTATCTGAAATGCTTTCTGATCTGCAAATGACTCTGTTGAATTGTTTGAGACCCTTTCTGACATGTATGAAGCTATTCGTAGAGTATTTGAGACGTTTCCTGTCTGTTTGAGACCCATTTTGACTTGAAGACACTTCCCACCATGTGTGAGATTACTTTGAACCTGTTTCTAACTTAAGATGATTCTTGATGTGTTTGAGACATTTCCTCTCTGTCTGTGACCCCTCCTGACTTGTTTGAGACACTTCCTGACATATTTGACGCCCCTCCTAATGAATTTGAGACCCTTCCCGACAAGGTTGAGACTCTCCCTGACTTATATGAGACCCTTCCTGATTTTTGACACATCCTGAAATATTTAAAGCCTTCTCTGACTTGCTTACAACTCTTCCTGACTCTTTGAGACCTTTCCTGACATGTTTGAGACCACTCTTGACGTATTTACTCCTCTTCATGATGTATTTGAGACATTCCTTGAATTTGAGACTGTTTTTGACATCTTTGAGATTCTTCTTGTCTCTTTGAGACCATTCCTAATGGATCTGAGAACCTTCTGTACTTATTTAAGACTCTTTCTCCCATGTTTAAGACCCTTCATAATGTGTGTGAGACTCTTCCTTATGACTTGGTTGACATGCTTCCCAACTCAGAATCCCTTAGTGAAATGTTTAAGACCCTTCCAGAAGTATTCAAGACACTCACTGACAAATGTAATGTTCTTCACGACTACTCTGAGATCCTTCCAGTCTGGTTTGAGAGGATTCAGGATGCATTTCAGCTCCTTCCTCTCTCTTGACACTTCCTGTCATGTTCGAGACACATCTTGTCATGTTTGAGACTCTTCCTGATGATAGTGAACGTCCCCTGCCCCCTGATGTATCTGAAACCCTTTCTGACATGCATGACTCCTTTTCATGTACTTGGGACCCTCCCTTCCTAACAGGTATGTGAAGTATTTGAGACTCTTCCTCTCTGAGACACATCCTGGCTTGTTGGAGATGCTTCCTGAGATGTCTGAGATTTCCAGACTTGTTTGAGACTCTTCCTCATATGTTGGAGACTGCTCCTGACACACATGCTATTCTTTCTGATATATCTGAAAATCTTCTTGCTGTCTTTGAGACATTTCCTGACTGTTTGAGACCATTCACGACATATTTGAGACTCTTCCTGTCCTTTTGTAATCATTCCTGACAGATTTGAGAACGTTCCTTCCCTATTTGAGATTCTTCCTGATGTATTTGAGATTCTTCATAACATTTTTGAAACTCTTCCTGACATTTATGAAATCTTTTCTAACTTGCTTGAGACTCTTCCCAACTTGTTTGAGAATCTTCCTGACATGCTTAAGACTCACAAATGAATTTGAGACACTTCCTTCGGTTCAGTAAACATTACTGGCTTATTTACGGTCCATCCTCACCACCTTGAGAACATTCCTCACTTATTTGAGATGTTTCCTTATGTATTTGAGACTTTTCCTCTCTGTTCTGGACTGTTCCTGAGAAGTTTAAGACTCTTCCTGTCATGTGTGAGGCTCTTCCTCACATATTTGAGAACCTTCCTGACATATTTAAATCCCTTCCTGACATGTTTTAGAGCATCCATGATTTCTTCGAGACTCTTCCTGATATATTAGGAACATTTTTTCTACTTGCTTGAAACCTTTCCTGACAAGTCTGAGACCCTTCTGGAGGTATTTAGATCTCTTTCTCTCTGTCTGAGACCTTTATTTACTTGTTTGACTTGTTTGAGAAGATTCCTGATGCACGTGAGACCTTTCCTCTCTGCTTGCGACACTCCTAATATGTTTGAGAAACTTCCTGACATGTGTGCTACTCTTCCTGATGTATTTGAGATTCTTCCTAATTCATATGAGACACTTCCTGATATGTTGATTCTCTGGGTTGTATCAGAGACACTCCATTTCTGTTTGAGACTCTTACTGATTTATTCATAACACTTCCTTACTACTTGGAGAATCTTCCAGTCTGGTTTAAGAGGATTTGTGATATATTTCAGATCCTTCCTCTCTTTGTGACACTTCTTGTCATGTTTGAAACACATCTTGATATGATGAGACTCTTCCTGACCATTTGAGATGTGCCTGCTATGTTTGAAACCCTTACAAAGTTGAGGCTCTTCCTGACTGTTTGAGACTCTTTCTGACTTTCCTGAGACTCTTCCTGACTTTCCTGAGACTCTTCATGACATGTTTGAGACCTATATTTATTTATTTGAGACTCTTCCTGACAAGTTTGAGACTTCTTGACATACTGTGACCTTTCCCAACTACTGGAGACTGTTGCTCTCAGTTTGAGACACTTACTGACCAATTTGAAACTCTTCCTAATGACTTTGAAAGTGCTCCTTACTTGTTTGAGATGATTTGTGATGGTTGAGACATTGTCTCTCTAATGTGACCCTTTCTGACGTGTTTGAGACTCTTCCTGACAAGTTTGAGACTTCTTGACATACTGTGACCTTTCCCAACTACTGGAGACTGTTGCTCTCAGTTTGAGACACTTACTGACCAATTTGAAACTCTTCCTAATGACTTTGAAAGTGCTCCTTACTTGTTTGAGATGATTTGTGATGGTTGAGACATTGTCTCTCTAATGTGACCCTTTCTGACATGTTTGAGACTCTTCCTGACAGATTTGAGACACTTCCTAATGTATGATTCTCTTCCTAATTTTCTGGCCTGTTTAGGACCATTAGAGACATATTTTACACTCTGCCTGACAAATTTGAGACCCTTCCTTACCAGTGTCAGACCCTTCCTGACTTGTTTGAGTTGGCTACTGTGTTAGATATTCCTCTTGACTATTTGAGTCTCTTCCTGCCTGGGTAAGATGACTCCTGATATATTTGAGACCCTCCCTAACTTATTGTTACCTTTCCTAACTACTTGAGACCTTTCTCATAAAATTTTAAGATCCTTACTCACTTTTTGAGAACCTTCTTAACAGATTTGATACCTTTCTTGATTATATGACACCTTTCCTTCGGGTTTGAGACCTTTTGTGATGTATTTAAGATGTTTATCTCAGTTTGAAGCCCTTACTGACATATTTTGAAATCTTCCTGACTACGTTGAGACCATTACTGACTTGTTTGAGATGATTTCTGATGTATTTGAGACACCTCCTCTCTCTCTGAGAGCATTTATGATACATTTGCCACACTTCCTGATGTATTTAAACTCTTCCTATATGATTGAGACCCTTCTTGTCTTGTCTATGACCCTTCCTGAGGCAATTAAAACTCTTCCTTACCATATGACCCAGCAATTCCACTCCTAGGTATACATTCCCTGCAGAATAAGAACTGATGTTCATACAAAGCTTGTACTCAAATGTTCATAGGATCATTATTCATAATAGCCAAAAAGGAGAAACAACCCAAATATCTATCAACTGATGAATAAATAAAATGTGATATATCCATACAATGGAATATTATTCAGCCATAAAAGGGAATGAAGTACTGATACATACTACAGCACAGACAGATCTTGAAAATATTACACTAAGGGAAAGAAAACAGAAAAAAAGGTCACATGTTATATGATTCCATTTATATGAAATGTCAAAATAGGAAAATCCATAGAGACAGAAAGTAGATTTGTCATTGTCACCGGCTGCGGGTAGGGAGGAACAGTGAGGGACTGCTAATGGGTATAGGGTTTGTTTTTAGAGTGATGAAAATTCTGGAATTAGACAGTGGTGATGGTTGCACAACCTTGTATACACACTAAAAGCCACTAAATTATATACTTCAAAATGGTGAATTTTACTGTATGTGAATTATATATCAATAAGAAACTCTATTACAAAAACAAACAACTCTTCCTGATGACTTTCAATTTTGAGATAATTCTTGATGTATTTAAGACCTGTTCTGACTTTTTAAGACCTTTAAGAACATGTTTGAGACATGAAGACATGGAGACCTTTCCTGATGTGTTTTTTTTTTAAGATTATACATGGTTTTATTTTTCTCCAGCTTTATTGAGATATACTTGACATATAACATTGTGTAACTTTAAGGTGTACTATGTGATTATTTGATACACATGTATATTGTGAAATGATTACCACAATAAGGTTAGTTAACGCCTCCATTACCTGACATAATTACGTTTTCTCGGTGTGTGGTGAGAACGTTTAAGATTTACTCTCACAGCAACTTTCAAGTATATAATAAACTGTTGTTAAACATACTCACCATGCTATACATTAGATCCCCAGAACTTATCATCTTATAACTTGTAAGCTTATACCCTTTGACCAACATATCCCATTTCTTCCAACACCATCACCATCCCCCCCACAGCAGTCCCTGGCAACCACCATTCTACTCTCTGTTTCTATGAGTTCAGCCTTGTTAGATTCCATATATAAGTGAGATCATTCAGCATTTGTCTTTATTTGACTTATTTCACTTAGCATAATGCCCTCAAGGTCCATCCAGGTTGTCACAAATGGGAGGATTTCCTGCCTTTTTATGGCTGAATAATATTCCTGTGTGTGTGTGTGTGTGTGTGTGTATGCATCACATTTTCTTCACCCATTCATCAGCCAATGGGCATTTAGGTTATTTCCATGTATTGGCTGTTGTTAATAATGTTGCACTGAACATGGAGATGCAAATAACTATTTCAGATCCTGATTTCATTTCCTTTGGATATATACCGAGACATGGGATTGCTAGATCATATGATAATTCTATTTTTAATTTTTTGATTTTAATTAAAATTTTTAATTTTTTGTTTTCCAAATGGCTGTACCAATTTACATCCCAAACAATGTAATAGTGCTCTTTTTTCTACATCCTTGCCAACACTTATCTCTTTTTTTTAAAATATTTATTTATTTATTTTTATTTGGTTGCATGGGGTCTTAGTTGCAGCAGGCGGGCTCCTTAGCCGCAGCAATGTGGGCTCCTTAGTTGTGGCTCATGGGCTCCTTTGTTGCAGCACACAGGTTCCTTAGCTGTGGCATGTGAACTCTTAGTTGCGGCATGCATGGGATCTAGTTCCCTGACCAGGGATCAATCCAGGGCCCCCTGCATTGGGAGCACAGAGGCTTATCCACTGCACCACCAGGGAAGTCCCAACACTTGTTACTGCTTATCTTTTTGATTATGGTCACTCTAACAAGTATGAGGTGATAGCTCACTGTGGTTTTGATCTGCATTTCCCTGATGACACTGTGGTTTTGATCTGCATTTCCCTGATGATTAGTGATACTGAGCACCTTTTCATGACCTGTTGGCCATTTGTATGTCTTCTTTGGGAAAATGCCTTTTCAGGCCCTTTAACCATTTTTAATTGGAGTATTTGGGGGACTTTTTGGTATTGAGTTGTATGAGTGAGTGCCTTATATATTTTGGATATTAGCCTATCATCAGATATAAGGTCTGCAAATATTTTCTCTCATTCCATAGGTTGTCTTTTCATTTTGTTTATTGTTTCTTTTGCTGTGTAGAAGCTTTTTAGGTTGCTGTAGTCCCGCTCATTTTTTTTTGCTTTTGTGGTGTGTGCTTTTGGTGTTATATAAAAAAATCATTGCCAACACTAATGTTAAGGAGTTTTTCCCCTACGTTTTCCTCTGGGGATTTTACAGGTTCAGGACTTATAGTTAAGTCTTTAATCAATTTCAAGTTAATTTTTGTGAGTGATATAACATAGGGATCCATTTCATTATCTTACATGTGAATATCCAGTTTTCCCAATACTATTTATTGAAAAAACTATCCTTTCCCCACTGAGTATTCTTGGCCCCCTTGTCAAATATTAGTTGACAGTATGTGCATGGTTTTATTTCTGGGCTCTCAGTTCTGTTCCATTGGTCTGTGTGTCTGTTTTGATGCCACTAGTATACTGTTTTTATAACTATAGCTTTGTAATATACTTTGAAATCAGGAAGTGTGATGCCTCCAGCTTTGTGCTTCTTTCTCAAAAGTGCTTTGGCTATTCACAGCCTTTTGTACCTCCACATGAATTTTAGGATTGTTTTCCTATTTCTGTGAAAAATGCCATTGGAATTTTGATAGGGATTGCACTGAATATATAGATGGCTTTGGGTAGTATGGACATTTTAATAATATTAATTCTTCCAATCCATGAACACAGGATATCTTTCCATTTATTTGTGTCTTTTCAATTTCTTTCATCAAAGTCTTATAATTTTCACTATACACATCTTTCACTTCCTTGGTTAAAATTCTGCCTAATTTTTCCTATTATTTTTAATGCTATTATTAATGGGATTGTTTTCTTTTTCAGATATTTCATTGTTAGCGTATAGAAACGCAACTGATTTTTGTATGTTGATTTTGTATCCTAAAAGTTTTCTGAATCTATTGATTAGTTCCAGCAGTTTTTTGGTGGAGTCTTTAGGATTTTCTATGTATAAGATCATATCATCTGCAAACAAAAACAATTTTATTTCTTTTTGTTTATATGTAAGTTTCAGGTGTACATTATAATATACACTACAAAGCGATCACCCCCAAAAGTCTAGTAACTATCCATCCCCATGTAATTGACTCCCTTCAACCTTTTCGCCCACCCCCAACACCCTTCCTTTGTGGTAACCACCAACCTGTTCTCTGTATCTGTGAGTTTGCCTTTGTTTTGTTTTGTTTAGATTCCACATATAAGTGAAATCATATGTATTGGTCTTTTTCCTTCTGACTTATTTCACTTAGCATAATACCATCAAGGTCCATCCATGTTGTCACAAATGGCAACATATTCTTTTTTATGGCTGAGTAGTATTCTATTGTATATACACACCCCATCTTCTTTATCCATTCTTCTGTCAATGGACACTTATGTTGTTTCCATATCTTGGCTATTGTAAATAATGCTACAATGAACACAGGGGTACCTATATCTTTTCAAATTAGTGTTTTCACGTTCTTGAGGTAAGTACCCAGAAGTGGAATAGCTGGATCTTATGGTAGTTCCATAGTTCTATTCTTAATTTTTTGAAAAATCTCCATACAGTTTTCCATATTGGCTGCACCAATTTACAATCCCCCCCCCAACAGTGTACAAGGGTTCCCTTTTCTCCACATGCTCTCCAACACTTGTTATTTCTTGTCTTATTGATAATAACCATTCTAATAGGTGAGGGGTGATATCTTATTGTGGTTTTGATGTACATTTCCCTAAGAATTAGTGATGTTGAACATCTTTTCATGTGCCTGTTGGCCATCTGTATGTCTTCTATAGAAAAATGTCTATTCATATATCTACCCATTTTTTAATTGAATTATTTTTTGTTGTTCAGTTGTTTGAGTTATTTATATATTGCTAGTAACCCCTTATTGGATTTGCAAATATCTTCTCCCATTCAGTAGGTTGCCTTTTTGTTTTGATAATAGTTTCCTTCACTGTGCAAAAGGTTTGTAGTTTGACATAGTCCCATTTGTTTATTTTTGTATTTGTTTCCTTTGCCTTTGGAGTCAAATCCACAAAAACATCACTACGACCAATGTCAATGAGGTTATTGCCTATGTTTTCTTCTAGGAATTTTATGGTTTCAGGTCCTACATGCATGTCTTTAATCCACTTTGTGTTCACATTTGTGTACTGTGTAGGATAGTGGTCTAGATTCATTCTTTTACATGTGGCTGTTCAGTTTTCCCAGCACCATTTTTTAAAAATATTTATTTGGTTGTGCCAGGTCTTAGTTGTGGCAGGTGGGCTCCTTAGTTGTGGCTCACCAGCCCCACAGTTGCAGCATGTGGGCTCCTTAGTTGCAGCATGCGAATGCAAACTCTTAGTTGTGGCATGCATGTGGGATCTAGTTCCCTGACCAGGGATCAAACCTGGGCCCCCTGCATTGGGAGCACAGAGTCCTATCCACTGCACCACCAGGGAAGACCCCCAGCGCCATTTATTGAAGAGACTTTCCTTTCTCCACTGTATGTTCTTTGCTCTTTTGTCATAAACTAATTGTCCATACATGTGTGGGTTTATTTCTGGGCTTTCAATTCTGTTCCATTGGTCTATGTGTCTGCTTTTGTGCCAGTACCATACTGTTTTGATTACTATAGCTTTATAGTATAGTTTGAAATCAGGGGCCATGATACCTCCAGCTTCGTTCTTCTTTCTCGAGGTTGTTTTAGCTATTCACAATCTTTTGTGATTCCATACAAATTTTAGAATTATTTGTTCTAGTTCTGTGAAATACGCCATTGGAATTTTGATAGGGATTGCACTAAATCTGTAGATTGTTTTGGGTAATATTGACCTTTTAATGATATTCATTCTTCCAATACATGAGCACAGAATATATTTCCATTTATTTCTGTCTTCTTCAATTTCTTTCATCAGTGTCTTATAGTTTTCGGTGTACTGGTCTTTCACCTTGGTAAACTTATTCCTAGGTATTTTATTCTTTTTGATGCAATTGTAAATGTGATTGTTTTCTTAATTTCTCTTTCTGATAGAAATGCCATAGATTTCTGTATATTTTGTAACCTGTGACTTTGCTTAATTCACTCCTTAGTTCTAACAGTTTTTTGGTAGTCTTTAGGGTTTTTCTATATATAGTATCCTGTCATCTGCAAATAGTAACAGTTTTAATTCTTCCTTTTTGATTTGGATGCCTTTTATTTCTTCTTGCCTAATTGCTGTGGCTAGGATTTCCAATACTATGTTGAATAAAAGTGGCAAGAGTGGGCACTCTTGTCTTGTTCCTGATCATGAAAGGAAAGTTTTCAACATTTCACCACTGATTATGATGTTAGCTGTGGGCCTGTCATGTATATCCTTTATTATGTTGAAGTCCATTCCTTCTATACATAATTTATTGAGAGCTTTATCATGAAAGGATGTTGAATTGTTATCAAATGCTTTTTCTGCATCTACTGAGATGTTCATGTGA
Source organism: Delphinapterus leucas (assembly GCF_059928025.1). NCBI lineage: Eukaryota > Metazoa > Chordata > Mammalia > Artiodactyla > Monodontidae > Delphinapterus > Delphinapterus leucas. Next base: position 96,496,922 of record NC_143150.1, on the reverse strand, counting down.
TTTTTATCCTTCATTCTATCAACGTGGTATACCATGTTAATTGATTTGTGTATGTTAAACCATACTTGCATCCCAGGGATAAATCCCACTTGACCATGATGTATGATCATTTTCCTGTGCTGTTGAATTCAGTTTGCTAGTACTTTGTTGAGAACTTTTGCATCTATATTCACCAGGGATATTTGCCTGTAGTTTTCTTTTCTTATAGTATCCTTATCTGGCTTGCTATGAGGGTAATGCTGGCCTCATAAAATGAGTTTGGAGATGTTTGCTCCTCTTCAATTTTTTGGAAGAGTTTAAGAAGGATTGGTATCAATTCTTCTTTAAATATTTGATAGAATTCACCAATGAAACCATCTGGTCCTGGGCTTTTCTTGGTTGGGTGGTTTTTGATTACTGATTCAATCTCCTTGCTCATTATTGGTCTGTTCATATTTTCTATTTCTTCATTATCCGGTCTTGACAGGTTCTATGTTTCTAGGAATTTTTCCATTTCTTCTAGGTCATCCAATTTTTTACTGTATAATTGTTCATAATAGTCCTTATTATCCTTTGTATTTTTGTGATATTAGTTGTAATGTCTTCTATTTCTGACTTAACTTATTTGAGTCTTCGTTTTTGCTTGGTTAGTCTAGCTAAAGGTTTGTCGATTTTGTTTATCTTTTCAAAAAAACAGCTCTTAGGGATTTCCCTGGTGGTGCAGTGGTTAAGAATCTGCCTGCCAACGCAGGGGACACAGGTTCGTGCCCTGGTCTGGGAAGATCCCACATGCCACGGAGCAACTAAGCCCGTGTACCACAACTACTGAGCCTGCACTCTAGAGCTCACGAGCCACAACTACTGGGCCTGTGTGCCACAACTACTGAAGGCCGGGCGCCTAGAACCCATGCTTCGCAACAAGAGAAGCCACCACAATGAGAAGCATGCGCACCGCAATGAAGAGTAGCCCCTGCTCTCCACAACTAGAGAAAGCAACAAAGACCCAAAGCAGCCAAAAAAATAATTAATTACTTAATTAATTTAAAAAAACAGCTCTTAGTTTTGTTGATCTTTTCTATTTTTTTTCTGGTCTCTATTTCACTTGTTCCTTTTCTGGTCTTTGTTTTTTCCTTCCTTCTGCTAACTTTGGGCTAGCTTGCTCTTCTTCTTCTAGTTGAGGTGTAAAATTGGGTTGTTTATGTGAGATCTTTCTGTTTCCTTAATGTAGGTTTTTATAAACTTCCCACTTAGAATTTCTTTTGTTGCATCCCATGAGATTTGGCATGCTGTGCTTCCATTTTTGTTTGTTTCAAGATTTTTTTTAATTTCCCTTTTGATTTCTTCTTTGACTCACTGGTTGTTCAAGAGTGTGTTGTTTAATTTCCACATATTTGTGAATTTTCCCAGGAGGGACAGAACTTCAGTATTTATCATTCCACCCTCTAGGTACCTGTTGCAGAGACTAAGTTCCAGGTGAGCATGGTTGAGCAGTCACGGGCTCCTGTCTTCCACACAGTCCCCATTCCTTGGGTGGAAGATCTACTTCAGGTGCAGTACACTGAGAATACTGGGGCATTGTTCACTCTTTTCCCAGCTTGTTCATGGGGCAGAGGTTTCATGAAGGAAGAGGCAAACTGAGAAGACCAGAGGCTACCACCCCCTCCTCAGTGCCCAGCTCCTAAAGCAGGTGTATCACTTAAAAGGAAGCTGCCACTGTTCCTGCCCCAGCTATGAGCCATGGCTTAGAAATTTTGCCCAAAGGGAGAGGCAGGGCATAAAACAGTGCTCTGGAGCTCTTTCCAAAGGAACTTTATTTGAAACGTAATGTAGGGAAGGTCAAGCCTAAGGATACTATCAAAAACAATGGAGGAAAGATGGAAAGCAATTAGGAGGAGACTGATCTTTCATTAGAGGTATAAACTAAATCATAGGCCAGCTAGTTTACAGGGAGAACCAGGGAACGTGACAGCTAGAATAGCCCTCTTAGGGTCAGAAAAACCCTCAAACACTGACCTCAAACACTACCCCTCCAAAGCAGCCTGAATTTAAAGAGTTCATTCTGTGGGGCAATTTATGCCCCAGGGCATTGTTGAAAGCAATAGAGCAATCACCCAGCAATTAGTGGAGTTTAACAGCTGGGTGTGATCAGGGAAAGAGAGTCAAGAGAGCCCTGCTAAAACCACTTTCATCCCAGGCTGATTGCTCATGCCCAAGACTTTGCCCTCTGAGGAGCAATATCAGAGGTTTAACACTGAAGGGGAAATCGACTTCACTAAAATAATCCAGCCAGTCACTAAGCAAATAAACAAACAAACAACAATAACTAGCCCCTGGGGCAAGGGAATCAGTGCCCAGAGTTGCTATAACACATTATATAAAATGTCCAGTTTTCAACAAAAAATTACAAGACATGAAAATAAACAGGAACGTATGATTCATACACAGGGAAAAAATCAGGCAACAGAAACTGCCCGTTAGAGCAATCAGATGTCAGATTTAATAGAACCAAGACATCAAAGTAGCCATTATAAATATATTCAAAGAGCTAAAGGAAATCTTGCTTAAAGAAGGAAAGGAAGGTATGATGACTGTGACAGACTGAATGTTTGGTTCCCCTCAAAAATCATATGTTGAAATCTAATCCCCGATGTTATGGTATTTGGAGGCAGAGCCTTTGGGAGATAATTAGATCATGAGGGTGGAGCCCTTAAGAATGGGATTACTGGGCTTCCCTGGTGGCGCAGTGGTTGAGAGTCCGCCTGCCGATGCAGGGGACACGGGTTCGTGCCCCAGTCCAGGAAGATCCCACATGCCGCGGAGCGGCTGGGCCCGTGAGCCATGGCTGCTGAGCCTGCGCATCCGGAGCCTGTGCTCCGCAACGGGAGAGGCCACAACAGTGAGAGGCCCACGTACCGCAAAAAAAAAAAAAAAAGAATGGGATTACTGTCCTTATAAAAGAGACCCCAGTTATAAAGCAGAAACTAACACACGATTGTAAAGCAATTATACTCCAATAAAGATGGTTTTTTTAAAAAAAAAAAAGAGAGAGAGACCCCAGATCCCTTGCCCCTTCTGCCTTGTGAGGAAACAATGAAAACATAGCTGTCTATGAACAAGGAAGCAGGCCCTTACCAAATATGCCACCACCTTGATCTTGGACTTCCCAGCCTCCAGAACTGTGAGAAATAAATGTTTGTTGTTTAAGCCATCCAGCCTGTGGTATTTTTGTTATAGCAGCCCTAATCAACTAAAAGAATAACCATGTCTTATCAAGTAGGGAATAGCAATAAAGAGATAGAAGTTATATATTAAAAAATAGTAAAATGCAAATTCTGGAGTTGGAAATACAATAACTGAGACTTTCGGTTTCTGGTTCTACATGTAAGAAGTTTGGACGTTGCCACTCTGTCCTAAAAGCAAGTGAAAAGCTGAACAGACTGAAAAAGAAACAGCTCTTCTTGGATCTGTAAGAGGGGAGAACATAGAGCAAATCACTGCCCCAAAGATTGACGAGATAGACAAGTGAACACAGGGAGTCACAGCTTACTTGAACAGAGACTCACAAGTGGAAACAACCATAGGAACCAGTGCAAGGGTAGAAAAACCTGAACTATAATTGACAAATTGCTGGAGGCTCACTGTGCAACTCTGAAAGCTAAAAACTCCAGGGGGACCCAATTAAGGGGGCCTCCAAGATATTGTGAGATTTACCTCCAGGACTCAACCAATTTCCCACAGTTAATATCAGAGAAAAATCCCCTCATGCTTGTGGGGAGGGGGAGAGGAAAGGAAGCATTTCGAAATACACTACCACACTCCATTCTTCTTAACAAGGTCTGCCCTCATGAGAAACTAGTTAACCAGAGCCTAACCTGCTGCGGTATTATCAGAGCCTAGCTGACCTAGGGGGAAGGGAAATAACAAACTACAGCCCATTCTAGCCATCCTGCCCCAACTATGGGAGAAGAGAAAACCAGAAACTCTTATGAAGTTCACAGTCCAGAGGCACAGTGTCACTAAAAGACTGAGATCTAATCACAGGACAATACAGTGCTTCCCTTCCCCCGACACCTCACCACCACAATACTAAGGCCTGTTTACAGCAGTTTCTTTTACCCAGTACACCATGTCTGGCTATTAAGAAAAAATTACAAGGCATATCAAAAGGCAAAAAACACACTTTGAAGTGAGAGTAAGCCTCAGAACCAGACATGGAAGGAATGTTGGAATTATCAGACCAGGAATTGAAAACAACTATGATTAAAATACTAAGTGCACTAATAGATAAAGTAGACAGCATGTAAAAACAGATGGGCAATGTAAGCAGAGAGATAAGAATCCTAAGAAAGAGCCATAAAGAAATTCTAGAGATTAAAAACACTGTAACAGAAATGAAGAATGCCTTTGATGGGCTTATTAGTATACTGGACATGGCTGAGTAAAGAATCTCTGAGCTAGAGGATACATCAATAGAATCCTCAAAAACTGAAAGCAAAGAGAACAAAGTCCAAAAAAAAAAAAAAAAGAAAGAAAGAAAAGAATATCCAAGGTCTGTGGGGCAACTAAAAAAAAGTATAACATAGGCATAATGAGAACACCATAAGGAGAAGAAAGGGAAAAAGGAACAGAAGGAATATTTCAAACAATAATGACTGAGAATTTCCCCCAAATCAATGTCAAACACCAAACCACAGATACAGGAAGCTCAGGGAATGCAAAGCAGGATAAATTACAATAAAACTACACCTAGGCGTATCATTTTCAAACTACAGAAAATCAAAGATAAAACCTGAAAGAAGTCAGAGGTTAAAAAAAAACAAAGAAAAACAACAAAAGCCCACAACACCTTACCTATAGAGGAGCAAAGATAAGAATTACATCTAACTACTCCTCAGAAACCATGCAAACAAGAAGAGAATGAAGTGAAACATTTAAAGTGTTGAGAGGAAAAAAACATCAACCTAGAATTCTGTATCCTGCAAAATTAACCTCGAAAGGTGAAGGAGAAATAGACTTTCTCAGACAAACAAAAATCAAGAGAATTTGTTGCCCATAGACCTGCCTTGCAAGAAATGTTAAAGGATGTTCTTTTGAGAGAAGCAAAATAATATAGGGCAGAAACTCAATCTAAATAAAGTAAGGGAAAATATCAAAGAAGGAATAAGTGAAGGTAAAATTAAAACTTTTCTTTTTCTTATACTTAATTGATCTGACAACAGTTTGTTCAAAATAATACCAATGTATTTGATTATATACGCTTAATGTATATATCATATATATAGATATATGCTTATGTATGCTTAGATATTAGTGAAATGAATGACAGCAATGATACAAGGGATGGGAGGAAGGAATTACTATTATTTTGTTACCATAACCTCACACTACCCATGAAGTGGTACAGTGCTATTTGAAAGTAGACTTGGTTTAACTATAATTGTATATTGCAAACTCTAGGGCAACCACTAAAAAAGTTTAAAAAGAATTGTGACTGATATGTTGTGAAAGGAAAGAAAATGAAATTATAAAAAATGCTCAACTAAAACCGAAAAGGGAAGAAAAAAGTGGAAGACAAAAATAGGAACAAAGAACAAGAGCCACAAATAGAAAATAGTAATGAATATGGTAGATGTTAATCCAACTACATCAATAATCACTTTGAATGTCAATGGTCTAAATGCACCAATTAAAAGACAAAGAATGTCAGAGTGGATCAAGAACCAAGACCCAACTATATGTTGTCTACATGAAACCCACTTTAACTATAAAGACACATATAGATTAAAAGTAAATGGATGGAAGAAAATATACCATACTAACGCTAATCAAAAGAAAGCAGGAATCATTACTTTAATTTCAGACAGAGCAAACTTCAAACCAAGGAACATTATCAAGGATAAAGAAGGGTATTACACAATGATAAAGGGGTCAATTCTCCAAAAAAACATAACAATCCCAAATGTGTATGTGCCTAACAACAGAGTGTCAAACTATGTAAGGCCAAAACTAACAAAATTGCAAAGAGAAGTGGATGAGTCCGCTATCATAGTTTTTCCCAGACTCCCTCCCAGCTAGTGGTGGCGCACTAGCCCCCTTAAGGCTGTGTTCACACAGCCAACCCCAGTGCTCTCCCTGCGATCCGACCAAAGCTGGAGCCTCAGCTCCCAACTCCCAGCGTTAGCATTTCATGCCCGTCTCTGGGGTCCAAGCTGATAGCCGTGGCTCGCACCCATCTCTGGAGTTCATTTAGGCGGTGCTCTGAGTCCCCTCTCCTCGTGCACACTGAAACAATAGTCTCTTGCCTCTTCAGCAGCTCCAGCCTTCTTCCCAGACTCCCTCCTGGCTAGACGTGGCACACTAGCCTCTTCAGGCTGTGTTCACACCGCCAACCCCAGTCCTCTCCCTGGGATCCGACCTCCGAAGCCCGAACCTCAGCTCCCAGCCCGGCCCGCCCTGGCGGGTGAGCAGACAAGCCGCTCGGGCTGATGAGTGCTGGTCTGCACCGATCCTCTGTGCGGGAATCTCTCCGCTTTGCCCCCCACACCCCTGTGGCTGCGGTCTCCTCCGCTCTCCTCCACGGCTCCAAAGCTTCCCCCCTCCGCCACCCGCAGTCTCCGCCCGCGAAGGGGCTTTCCTAGTGTGTGGAAACCTTTCCTCCTTCACAGCTCCCTCCCACTGGTGCAGGTCCCGTCCCTATTCTTTTGTCTCTGTTTATTCTTTTTTCTTTTGCCCTACCCAGGTACGTGGGGAGTTTCTTGCCTTTTGGGAGGTCTCAGTTCTTCTGCCAGCATTCAGTAGGTGTTCTGTAGGAGTTGTTCCACATGTAGATGTATTTCTGATGTATTTGTGGGGAGGAAGGTGATCTCCACGTCTTACTCTTCCGACATCTTGAATCTCCTCCCCTGCCTGACATCTTTAAGGCCCTTTCTTTCTGATGATATTGAGACCCTTCCTGAGTGCTGAATCAATCCCTGGTGCAGTCTTAAGAAGAGGCAAAAAGACCGTTAGCCTCAGACCTGAAAGAACCTTTCTTTAAGCATCTAGTCAAGAAATGTCTATGACCATATATCAAGAAAAACTCATCAATACTTTTTCCAACCCTCAATTGCAAATGGAAAATAGAGACTTTTGTTGGTCATTTTCCTAGTCTTTTTTTTTTTTTTTTTTTTTTTGCGGTACGCGGGCCTCTCACTGTCGTGGCCTCTCCCGTTGCGGAGCACAGGCTCCGGACGCGCAGGCTCAGCGGCCATGGCTCACGGGCCCAGCCGCTCCGCGGCATGGGGGATCTTCCCGGACTGGGGCACGAACCCGCGTCCCCTGCATCAGCCGGCGGACTCTCAACCACTGCGCCACCAGGGAAGCCCTTTCCTAGTCTTTTAATAAAAATTTTCTACAAATTTGTTTGTGTCAGTGTTTTTCATTAGAATATAGTTTTAGCTGTTGTCTTGGAGAGCCAAAATAATAATGTCTTACACAATAGAAAGCAGTTCATTTCTCCTTCGTGTTAACATCTGGGCACATGTGGTCCAGGAGTGCCCTCTCAGTACCATGGTGTTTCCCAGGCTCCTCTGTCTTATGGAATTGCCATGCCCCGGTGGAGCTTTCCCACATGGTCCAAGATGGCTCATTAGCACATCCCTCTTCCGTCTTCCAGCGAAAAAGAAGAGGAAAAAGATAGGGGGTAGCAAACTCTGCCCTTTTAAGGACATGACCCGCAAATTGCATATATCACTTCTCCTCACATATCGTTGGCCAGAATGCAGTCACATGACCATACTTAGCTATAAAGGAAGCTGAGTAATGTAGTCTCTATTCTGGGAAGCCATTTTACCTTATTAAACTCAGGTTTCTATTACTACCAAAAAAAAAAAAATGACAAAAAGGCTATTAGGGAAAAATTAGCAGTCTCCTATTCTGAAACTTGGAAATTTTTAATTGGGCTTAAAAAAATTTCCCTCTCTGACAAGAGACAAAAGTGGAATTTTCCTCCCTTTTCTCTTCCTTAACTTGGTAGCTCCCACAGAATAGTTTTTAATTCTAAGCAATGAAAACCAAGGGGAAAAAGGTTGCTGAAAACTGGAGTATTTATTTGTAACCAAAAATGACTTGGACTATCACACTGGTACCTAAAGACCAACCTGAATTTTGTAATGGAATGCCTGTGCATGCAGCAAAAGCTCAGAACATTTTGAGATGCAGAGCAGGATCAGATCGCCATCTGGACCATAAATAATTTATACATTTTAAATACCTGGGAATCACGTGGGTCAGGAATAAATAATATACTAAATCTCAGGGAGAAAAAAATTCTCCAAACATCGTATCTGTGAATCCAATTTAAATCCTAATGACAGTTCTGAGAATTGGATTAAAATTCAGGAAAGGCCCCTAGTGCTTATGTAAAACTAAATGAATATTATTCTTGATTTTTTAAATATACAAAGAATGGCTGATCAAATTAAGCTTAAATCTCCACAATCCAGTCATAAGATTGTGGCACCAACTGGGATTGAACTCCACATCCAATGCCCTGTCTCTGGGTAAGACTTTGAGGTAAGACTCCCTTATCAGATTCTGACCAAATAGTGACTTTACACACTGGGCCCTGAGTTTGTGCAATATGGTCAATGCTTTAGGGGTTTTTGAGAGTTTGCTGAGGTATCTGATTCTTGAAGAAAGAACACGGCAGAAAGAGATACGGGGGGCTGGTCTTGGTTGGTGGTGAGAAGGTGAGACAGAGCACTGGGCTACCCCAGATCCTGGGGGTGGGGCACTGGCAGGGGGTAAGGTCAAGCTGGACCTTGTCATAAAGTCACAACAGAAGCTCTTCCAGGGTGGAGCCAGGAGCCTGAAGCCTAGAAATAAACTAGGTTAGGAACTGGCAAGGTAACTGGACCACTGACCTTCACCAAGCACTTGTCAGTGACCTTGGTCAGTCTGTACAGGCCCAGCCATCTACCTGCCAGCCACTCTCTGGGCAGTGCCTTAAAGGCCCCACAGATGAAGCTTCGGCATTATACTCTCTGGGATGGATTTCAATGAGTTGGTTGGGCATTTTTCTGTCTTATTGGGAAATGAAGGATCATGTGCAGTCCCCCTGAATTTGAATATGTGTGGACACAAATATGTGTTTTTCAGCACTGAGAATTTTTATTTCAAATATATTGAAAGAGTTCTTTTGGACTTAGATGTTTGTTTTTATCATCTGTCACTTTGGATATACATAAAAAGGAAAATTATATTACAAAATAAATTGAAGGTATTCCTGAGGCTTCTTCACATTCAGAACCCCACTTTTCTGAACTTTTTAAATTGAGGTATAGCATACATAAAGTATATAAAGTACACTAGTCCTAAAGTTGATTTTCACTTATATGTGGAATCTGAAAAAAAAAAAAAACTTGTAGAGGGTAGAATGGCGCTTACCAGGAGCTGGGGGTGGAGGAATGGGAGAGATGTTGTTTAAGGGTACAAACTTGCAACTAGTAGATAAATAAGTCCTGGGCACTATACACAGTACAGTGATTATAGATACCAAAATTGTATTATAAACATTAAACTTGCTAAGAGACTAGATCTTAATTGTTCCCAACACTAGAAGAAATGATACTTATGTGACATGTTAGAGGTGTTAACTAATGCTACAATGGCAATCATACCACAGTATAAATATATCAATCTATATATTGTACACCTTGAACTTACACAATGTTATATGTCAAATATATCTCAATAAATAAATTTATATATATATAATTGGTGGGAATATAAATTGATACAACCACTCTGGAAAATAGTTTTACAATATGTACTAAAGTTAAACATATTCTTACCAGCAATTCCACTCCTGAGTATATACCCAAGAGAAATGAGTGCATATGTTCACCAAAATACATGTATAAGAACATTCATAGCAGCACTATTCATACTAGTCAACATTGGCAACAACGAAAACGTCCATCAACAGGAGAATGGATAAATACATTGGTGGTATATTCATACAATAGAATAATACACAGCCGCGAAAAAGAACAATGACTAAGATACACAATAACATGGGTGAATATCACAGATATCATGATGAATGAAAGAAGCCAGACACAAAACAGTACATACTGTATGATTCCATCTATATGAAGTTCAAGAACAGGCAAAACTAAGGGATTGTGATAGAAGTCAAAATAATGATTACCTCTTGGATGTGGTGTTATTAACAAAAGCAATAAACGCTCATTGTAAAACACAAACAGTCCTGCCAGGGCCTCTCTTCCCCCATGTATCTGCAAAACTAACTTCTCACCTTTAAGTCTTCGTTCAAATGTCACCGAGTCAGCAAGGCCTATCCTGACCACCCTATTATAAATTGCAATCCACAACCCTCAACTCCTGATCCTTTGTACCATACTTTCTCACTTTTTCTATTTTACCTTTTACCTTCTAAAATACTCTAGAATTTACTTATTATATTTTTGGCTTACTACCTGGTCCCCTCGCTAGAATGTAAGCTCCACATCCAGTGACTAGTCTTTGTGGGGAGTATAAAGACCCAGCCCACTTGCCCCAGTTCAGGGCATCACGATAGGCTTATCCCCACTCCACAGCTCCCCATGGGATCCACTGAGGCCTTTGTTACAACCACATCCAAACCCAACTTTTCCCTCTGCCCAATCAGGCTTCACTCACTCTCCAAAGGTATTGATTTCTACAGAGCTTCCCAGTAAGTTTCCTGCATGTGAATCATAGTCTCAAAAGTCTGTTTCCTGCCATACCTGAACTGTGACGCTGTCATTCCCTGAAACAGAGAACAAGGCAGGATCGGGTACTGGGGAAGAGTCATGAGTTCAGATTTGGACATGTTCCCTTTGAAGCAACTTTGCCATATCTAAGAAATGTCAAGCAGGCAGTTGTATATATGAGAAAAAGAATAGATTTTTTCCCTCAAGCTGTTCATGATATAATCAAGAAGACACGTGCTCCAAAAAAACCCATAACATGAGGTATTAAATTACATAAGATTACAGATGACGTACTAGAGGGGTTCAGAGATGGTCAGGAGAGATTCCCTGGCAAAGGTGACATTTTTTTAATGTGATCAGTGAAGATGGGAGCAGAGGCAGAGCAACGTGAGCTAGGCCTGAAGATAAAACACTCAGAGCAAACACAGGGAGCAGTGGGCAGTTCAGTTTGAATGGAGGTCAGGTGCACAAAGGGGCTTAGGAGGGCACAAGGTTAGGAAGTGTATTAACCAGGGTTCTCCTGAGAAACAGAACCAATAGGATATGTATATGTATTGAAAGAGATTTGGTACAAGGAGTTGGCTCACATGATCATGGAGGCTGGCAAGTCCAAAATCTACAGGGTGGGCTGGCAGGCTGGAGACCCAGAAGAGCTGATGCTGCAGTTCAAGTCCAAAGGCCAGTAGGCTAGAGACCCAGGAGAGCTGGTAGTGCAGTTCTAGTCTCAAGACCAGCTACTGTAGAGCCAGGAAGACCAATGTTGCAGGTGAAGTCTGAAAGCAGTCTCCTAGAGAATCCTCTGCTGCTTGGGGGAGGCCGGTTTTGTTGTTCTATTCATGCCTTCTAGTGATTAGATGAGGCCCACCAAATTAGAGAGGGCAATCTGCTTTACTCAAAGTCTACCAATTTAAATGTTAACCTTACCCAAAAACATCCTTACAGAAACACTCAGGATAGTTTGACCAAAGATCTTGGCACCCCATGGACCAGCCAAGTTGACACGTACAGTGAACCATCACAGGAAGGTATGGGCCAGCTGAGGAAAGACCTTGACTGCCAGAGTTTAGGCTGTGGGAACTTCTAAAGGTTTAGAGGCCAGAGGACTGGAATGAGAGCCTAGAGGCAGAGAGAGAACTTAGGAGATTACTGTGACCATCTAGGCAAGAGGGAAAACAGGATAATGACAGTGAGCCTGAAGGGAAGAAACAGAGGCAAGCAATATGGAACTGACAAGACTTGGCAAGTGACCAGTCCTGGGGATGAGGGAAAGTATGCAGAGAATGACTCTGTAGTTTTAAACCAAGGCATCCAGGAGGATGGTGAAGCCACTGAGAGAAATGAAGCGATTGGGAGAGAGAAGATGACTGTCTCCCTGGGGGCTCCTCTGGTTGAGGAGCTGGGGGCATGTTCAGGTTATCAACTGGTGTGTAACAAACCACCCAAAAATGGTGACCTAAAACCAATAAAATATTTTGCTCACAAATCTGAGGATGACTGGATTCACATAGCTGTTCTCACTCCGTATAATGATGCACTGTATTAATTTTGTGTTGGTAACAGGAAATTAACTCTTCACACCATCGTAAAGCAATTATACTCCAATAAAGATGTTACATGTATATATAAAAAATAAGTAGAACTTGGTTAAATTACCTATCTTTTAAATTAATTTTAGATTTCCCTTTGATTGTAGTTTTATTGGATTTTATTAAGTATTCTAGATCCAGTTGAAATTTTTTAAATAACTTTATTGAGTCATAACTTACTACCATAAAGTTCACCCTATTTTTAAATGTGCAATGCAGTGATCTGTGGTAAATTTACTGAGTTGTGCAGCCACCGCCACCTACAGTTTTGGAATATTTGTATCATCCCAGCCCCAGGCAACCACTGCCTCTACAGATTTCCCTTTTCTGGACTTTTCATATAAATGGAATTATACAATATATGTTCTTTTGAGTCTGGCTTCTTTCACTTAGCATGACGCTGTCAAGGTTCATGCATGTTATAGCATGCATCAATACTTCGTTATTTTTTATAGCAGAATAATATTCCACTCTATGGATATACCACATTTTGTTTATCTACTCATCAGTGGATGGACGTTTGGGTTGTTTCCACCTTTGAGCTATCATGAATAATACTGCTGTGAATATCTACATGCAAGTCTCTGTGCGGACATAAGCTTTCATTTCTCTTGTGTAGATACCTAAGAGTGGAATGGCTGGGTCATATGGTAAATTTATATTTAACTTTTTAAGAAACTACCAAACAATTTTCCAAAGTTATTGTACCATTTTTTCTTACCTACCCACAGTAGGGTTCCTATTTCTCCACCACATTCTTGCCAGCATTTGTTACCGTCTGTCATTTTTATTCTAGCCATCCTAGTGGGCATGAAATTGTATCTCATGGTTTTGATTCGCATTTCCGTCATAACAATGATGTTAAGCATCTTTTCATGTGCTTAATTAGCCATTTGTACACTGTCTTTGGTGAAATATCTATTCAAATCCTTTGCTCGTTTTTAATTGGGTTGTTTGTCTTTTTAGAACTGAATTGTGGGCTTCCCTGGTGGTGCAGTGGTTAAGAATCCGCCTGCCAATGCAGGGGACATGGGTTCGAGCCCTGGTCCGGGAAGATCCCACATGCTGTGGAGCAACTAAGCCCACATGCCACAACTACTGAAGCCCACGCACCTAGAGCCTGTGCTCCACAAGAAGAGAAGCCGCCACAATGAGAAGCCCGCACACCACAACAAAGAGTAGCCCCCGCACACCGCAACTAGACAAGCCCACGCACAGCAACAAAGACCCAATGCAGCTAAAAATAAATAAGTAAATAAATAAACTTATTTAAAAAATTGAGTTGTAAGAGTTCTTTATTCTGGGTTGAAATTGAATATAATCAATAACCACCTTTCTAGAGTACAATATGGTATTATGTTCCAAATGCCCTAGAACTTTATTTTTATTTATCCCTTCAAGTGGGCATCGTGGTGGATACTGTGGTGCACCACCTAGATCTTTCTTCTTCTTGTCCAACTTCAAGAGTATGGTCAGCAGACAGCCCTTATGTATCAGCCCTCCAGGGTCTGCCTCAGCTGCAGAGAACCACCAGGGCAGCCCACATCCAATGACTGATCAATGCAGGGGTATAAAGATCTGGCCATATCCACCCAGCTCTGGACAACTCTGCAGGGCTATTCTAACTCCAGCACTCCCTGTAGGGTCAGCCAAGTCTGTCACCAGGCTTGCATCAAAGCTTAACTTCTCCCTCTTCCCAGTCCTGCTTTCTTCCCCTCCCCTCCACAAGTGTTGATTTCAAGAGCACTTTCCCCAGCTTTACTGAGATATAACTGACATATAACATTGTGTAATTGAAGGTGTACAATATGTTGACTTGATATATTTGAATATTGCAAAATGCATATTTTAGCATTTTAGCATTAGCCAACACCTCCAATCTATCACATAATTACTACTTCTTTGTTGTGGTGAAAACATTTAAGATCTACTCTCCTAGCAACATTCAAATATATAATACAGTATTATTAGCTCTAATCATCATGCTATACATTAGATCCCCAGAACTTGTTAATCTTATAACTGGAAGTTTATACCCTTTGACTAACACCTCCCCATTTCTCCCATCCCCAGCCCCTGGTAACCACCATTCTACTCTCTGTCTCTCTGAGTTCAGCTTTCTTTTTTTTTTTTTTTTAAACGTCTTTATTGGAGTATAATTGCTTTACAATGGTGTGTTAGCTTCTGCTTTATAACAAAGTGAATCAGTTATACATATACATATATCCCCACATCTCTTCCCTCTTGCGTCTCTTCAGCTTTCTTAGATTCCACAGATAAGTGATATCACACAGTATTTGTCTTTCTCTGTCTGACTTATTTCACTTAGCACAATGCCCTCAAGGTTAATACAAGTTTCACAAATGACAGGATTTCCTTCTTTCTCATGGCTGAATAACATGTGTGTGTATGCGTGCGTGTATCACATCTTTATCCATTCATCCATTAAGGGATACTTTGGTTGTTTCCATATCTTGGCTAATGTGAATAACGCTGCAATGAACATAGGAGTGCAGATATCTTTTTGAGATACGGATTTCATCTCCTTAGGGGATATATGCAGAAGTAGGACTGCTAGTTCATATGGTAGTTCTATTTTTAGTTTTTTGAAGAACCTCCATACTGCTTTTCAAAATGGCTATACCAATTTACATTCCCACCAACAGTACACGAGGGTTTCCTTTGCTCCACATCCTCACCAACTCTTACCTCCCAAAATGTTCACTGCAGCTCTATTTACGATAGCCAGGAGATGGAAACAACCTAAGTGTCCATTATCTCTTGTTTTCTTGATAAAAGCCATTCTAATGGGTATGAGGGGATATCTCACTGTGATTTTGATTTACATTTCCCTGATAATTAATGATGTCAAGCACCTTTTCATATGTCTGTTGGCCTTTTTTATGTCTTCTTTCAAAAAATGTCTATTCAGGTCCTTTGCCCATTTTTTAATTGGACTTTTTTGGTTTTTGCTACTGAGTTGTGTGAGTTCTTTATATATTTTTGATATTAACCCCTATCAGATCTATGATTTGCTAATATTTTCTTCCATTCCGTAGGCTGCCTTTTCATTTTGTTGATTGTTTCTTGGCTGTGTAGAAGCTTTTTAGGTTGCTGTAGTCCCACTTGTTTACTTTTTATTTTGTTGCTTGAGCTTTTGGTATCATATCCAGAAAATCACTGCCAAGACCAATGTCAAGGAGCTTTTTCCCTACGTTTTCCTCCAGGAGTTTTACAGTTTTAGGTCTTATGTTTAAGTCTTTAGTCCATTTTGAGTTAATTTTTGTTAGTGGTGTAAGACGGGGATCCAATTTCATTCTCCTACATGTGGTTATCCAGTTTTCCCAATACCATTTGTTGAAAAACTATTCTTTCCCCATAGAGTACTCTTGGCTCCCTTGTCAAGTATTAGTTGACCATACATGTGTGAGTTTATTTCCAGGCTCTCAATTCTGTTGCATTGGTCTATGTGTCTGTTTTTACAGCAGTACGATACTGTTTTGATTACTATAGCTTTATAGTATAGTTTGAAATCAGGGAATACGATGCCTCCAACTTTGTTCTTCTCTCTCAGAATTGCTTTGGCTACTGGGGATCTTTTGTGGCTCCATCTTTCATACAAATTTTAGGACTTTTTTTTTTTTGGCCATGCCACACGCCATGTGCGATCTTAGTTCCCCCACCAGGGATCAAACCCACACCCCCTGCATTGAAAGCATACAGTCTTCACCACTGGACTGCCAGGGAAGTCCCAGGATTGTTTTTTCTATTTCTGTGAAAAATGCCATTGGAATTTTGATAGAGATTGCTCTGAATCTATAGATTGCTTTGGGTAGTATGGACATTTTAACAATATTAATTCTTCCAATCCATGAGCACAGAATCTTTCTATTTATTTGTGTCTTCTTCAATTTCTTTCATCAAAGTCTTATAGATTTCAGTATACAGATATTTCAACCCCTTGGTTAAATTTATTCCTAAGTATTTTACAGTTTTTGATGCTATTATGAACAGGATTTTTTTTTTTCGTTTTCAGATGTTTTGTTGTTAGTACATAAAAACCCAACTGTTTTCTGTGTGCCAACTTTGTATCCTGCAACTTTCCTGAATCTGTTGATTAGTGCCAGCAGTTTTTTGTGGAGTCTTTAGGATTTTCTATGTATAAGATAATACCATCTGCACACAAAGACAGCTTTACATCTTCCTTTTTGTTTTGGATACCTTTTATTTCTTTTGCTTGCCTAATTGCCAAGAGCACTTCTTAATTAACATCCTACACACTAAACTCCATCTCAGAATCAGCTCCCTGGAGCCAACCTCCAACAGGCAGCTTTCATTTCAACTCCTCAGAGATTGGCACATGCACACATACTATCACTTGATTGGCCCAGAAGTGAGCACCCAACACAAGATGGATGAATCAGAGCCTTTCCCTGGGAGTACTGAACTTTGGAATCTAAGAGACTAAGTTGCTGCCCTTCTCTGGTGCAAACCTGGAAAATAGGGTAGGAAAGAGTAACACAGGGACTTCCCTGGTGGCTCAGTGGTTAAGAATCTGCCTGCCAATGCAGGGGACACAGGTTCGAGTCCTGGTCCAGGAAGATTCCACATGCTGTGGAGCAACTAAGCCCATGCACCACAACTACTGAGCCTGCACTCTAGAGCCCGCAAGCCACAACTACTGAGCCCCTGTGCCACAACTACTGAAGCCAGCATGCCTAGATCCCATGCTCCACAACAAGAAAAGCCACTGCAATGAGAAGCCCGTGCACGGCAAGGAAGAGTAGCCCCTGCTCGGCACAACTAGAGAAAGCCTACGCATAGCAACGAAGACCCAACGTAGCCAAAAATAAATAAATTTTTAAATAAAAGGATTAACACAGTATGTCTGGTTGCTCACTCCTTGCATGTCTCCAAGGGAACCTAGAACCATGATCAAGCATTGCCCAGCACCTGGGAACGTAGGTTTTTTATGTTAATGATTGATGATTTCGTTGTGTACACCTGGAGCAATGAACCATGCTGTACCAGCTTGTCAGGATTGCTTTGCACAAACATCAGGACTGATGATATGCACCTAAAGGGAAACAGCTGTCCAGCTGGGCTCTGTGAGGAGATGAAGGAAGCAGGAATGTCCATCTCTGAAGCATGCCATCTACCATCAAGACGACTGTGCATCTGCCTTCTCCAAGCTCCATAGTGAAGCCAGCAAGTCTCCTACAGTCTTTTGATCTTAGATCGAGACCAGAGAATAGTAAATGGCAACCTGGAGACTAATATCTCTGCCTTGGCAATCAGTTTTTCTCCTAGAACAGATCTACCACAAGAGCTCGGAACACATCCAACTGTCCCAGAATCATCTCAGTTACACATGTCTGTATTATCCACAGGTAAATTTTGAACCTAGAAGCTTTTCATTTATTTTATTTATTTTTGGGTTTTTTGGCTGCATTGGGTCTTCGTTGCTGCGCGCGGGCTTTCTCTAGTTGCAGTGCGCGGGCTTCTCATTGCAGTGTTTTCTCTTGTGGAGCACGGGCTCTAGGCACGTGGGCTTCAGTAGTTGTATCACTCAGGCTCAGGAGTTGTGGCACACGGGCTTAGTTGCTCCGTGGCATGTGGGATCTTCCCAGACACAGCTTGAACCCGTGTCCCCTGCATTGGCAGATGGATTCTTAACCACTGCGCCACTGGGGAAGCCCCCTAGAAGCTTTTTTAATCTCTTTGCTGTTAACTAATGTATAATCAAGAAAAGTAGGGAGAGTGCTCATGAATAGCTAAGTCATAAATCAATGAATTCTTCCTTAAACGTTTATTACTTTCTCTAATCATAAAAGTAATATTCACTGTAAAAAAAAAATCTTAGAAAATACAGAAAAGTACAAAGGAGAAAAAAAAGTCACCCATAATTCCACCACTCAGGGACCATTTCAAATATATTGGTTAATATGGTTTTTATTTTGTT
The DNA here is from genome assembly GCF_059928025.1 of Delphinapterus leucas. Classification (NCBI taxonomy): domain Eukaryota; kingdom Metazoa; phylum Chordata; class Mammalia; order Artiodactyla; family Monodontidae; genus Delphinapterus; species Delphinapterus leucas. Next base: position 96,478,659 of record NC_143150.1, on the reverse strand, counting down.
TAGTTTTGTTTTTTGCGGTACGCGGGCCTCTCACTGTTGTGGCCTCTCCCGTTGCGGAGCACAGGCTCCAGACGCGCAGGCTCAGCGGCCATGACTCACGGGCCCAGCCGCTCCGCGGCATGTGGGATCTTCCCAGACCGGGGCACGAACCCGTGTCCCCTGCATTGACAGGCAGATTCTTAACCACTGTGCCACCAGGGAAACCCATTAATATGGTTTTAACGTTTCTCCTTGCACACACATAGATATGCACATATTACCTACAAAACTAGGATCCCACTAAACATGCTATTTTGAAACCTGCTTCTCTCATTCAACAAATATGTGCCCTTGTCATCATTTCTAATGGCTGCATTAAAAAGAAGCATTATTAATCTACTTAGTCTCTCACTGTCAGACATCCAAGCTGTCTCCCAATCTTTGTTAGTACAAAAAAATGCTGCTAAGGACATGCCCGCACATATACCCTTACACACTTTTCAGTTTATATTTGCTACTCAGGTGAGCCCACGTCCTCCAGCATGCACAGTTCATCTTTTCCTTTAATATCTAAGTAGAATGCTAATGACTCCATCCCACAAACCAAGGGAAGTCCAGAGCCTCCCCCAAGGTCTCCAAGGGGCCTCAGGGAGGTTCCATTTCTCCTGGTCACCTCTCACTCTGTTTTCCTGTTTATCCCTCTAAGCATTTCACCTTCTTGGCCAGCTGCAGCCTTTCAACATGACTGCCTCTGTTCCTTCATCTGTGCAAAGTGCCACTAATGCGTGGCAGTCACGTAGAGTGGACTTATACTGATGTTTAGAGGAAATGAAAGCCAATCACACCACAGCAGGAAGTAACTTCAAATTTACACCAGATATTACTGTCCCTAGGAAGGTGCTGGCCATTCTCCACCACATGGGGACTTCTCATTGATGATGTTCCTTCATGGACCTTGATGTCCTGCCATGTTCCTGGGACCTTCAGCTGTCTCCATTGACTTCATGTCTTCTCTTTCTCTGTACCTAAACTCCTCACCTCCTCACTCCAGTAGCCCTGAAAATTTCCAGTGCTTTTTACTTTATTATTGAATTCCTCCCACACCATAGGCAACCACTTCCTCCTCAAGACATTTCCTTCATTTGGCTTCCAGGACACTACATTCTCCTGGCCTTCTTCCATCCTCAGTGGTCACTCCTCATCCCCATAACTGGTTCACTGTCCTCTTCCTGACTTCTAAACATTGAGGTGTCCCAGGACCCAGACTTTAGACCTATTTTCTATCTTTCTACCTTTATACTCCTAGGTGATCTCATCCACTCTAAAGGCTTTAAGTACCATCTCTACACTAATGACGCTCAAATTTATGTCTTCTGCCCTGACCTCCAGACCCATATGCCCAACTCATTGGATGGTTAATATGCATCTCAAACTTAATCGTTGCAAAGCTCAATTTTGCATTACTCCCAAACTTGTTCCTCACCTGGTAGTCCCCAACTCAGGAAATGGCAGCTCCATGTATCCACTTGCTCGGGCCAAAACTCTGGAGTCACCCTTGACCCTTGTATTTCTATCAACACCTCACATTTGACCTGGTAGTAAATCCTGTCAGCTCCTTCTTCAAAGTGTATGCTGGCTCTGACTACCTCTCACCTCCACCACTAACCTGCCCTGATCCCAGTCTCCTGATAGCCTCCTTCCTTTATGGACCACTGCAACAGATCATACATGATCTGTTTCCACTCTTGCCCATCTATAATTTATTCTGCATTAATATCCCTTCAATATTTAAGCCAGCAAAAGTCATGCTCCAATTCAAAGCTTTCTAATGACTTCCCATCTGACTTGACCCAAATCAAAATCCAGTGTGGTGGGCTGCCCTGGTGGCACAGTGGTTAAGAATCTGCCTGCCAATGCAGGGGGCACGGGTTCGAGCCCTGGTCTGGGAAGATTCCACACGCCGCAGAGCAACTAAGCCCACAACTACTAAGCCTGTATTCTAGAGCCCGCGAGCCACAACTACTGAAACCCGTGCGCCTAGAGCCCGTGCTCCGCAACAAGAGAAGCCACCGCAATGAGAAGTCCACACACCACAACGAAGAGTAGCCCCCGCTCGCCGCAACTAGAGAAAAGCCCGTGCGCAGCAACAGACCCAACGCAGCCATAAATAAATAAATAAATAAATTTATTTTTAAAAAAAAAGAGAGAGAGAGAGAGGAGACTGTAGAAACCCTGATCTCACTTGCATAGTGGAGAGAAATGTTTCAGGGTTTTTTAATTTTATTTATTTATTTATTTAATCTTTTGGCTTTGGTGGGGGAGCAGCTGCGGGAGAGGAAAGAGAAGCCAAGCGGAGAACAAGGGAAGAACCAGGTACCAGAGGCTGACCTGTCTGGAGCAGCAGAGAAGAGGCAGGGGGATTCCCCAGGAGTAGCCTGTGATGTCACCAGAGGGAAGAGGGCGGAGGTGGGGAGGCCAGCCAAGGTGCGGACTCTGCAAGCTGCCCACGGGGCCAGGAGGTGAACACCTCTGATTTCGTCAAAAGCAGAACTGAATAAGTGAGATAACTATACCTCAGAGACACGCTGCGGTTATTTCAGCAGAGTCAGGGGATTCAGGGTGTCAGCCCAACTCGACAGAGCTGCTTGACCTTGCAGCGCTTACTGCCAGTTGGGGGTGAGAGAGATTCAATGTAACAAATGGCTTTCCACAGTCCTCTCATTAAGCTGACATTAAAATCCTACTTTGACTCACAGACATGGAAAACAAACTTATGCTTCCTAAAGGGGACAGGTGGGGGAGGGACAAATTAAAAGTTTGGGATTAAAATATACACACTACTATATATAAAACAGATAACCAACAAGGACCTACTGTATAGCACAGGGAACTCTACTCAATACCTTATAATAACCTATAATGGAAAAGAATCTAAAAAAGAATAGATGTATATATAACTGAATCACTTTGCTATACACTTGAAAATAACACAACATTGTAAATCGACTACATTTCAATAGTAATTTTTTAAAGATAAAATAAAAAATAAAATCCTACCTCAACCAGTTGGATGATGGAAGCGAAAACCGTGCTCGTCAATTTTGTGTTGATTTTCCCACAACTTGAAAAGGGGAGCAGTGCCAGACTCATGTTTATTTACGCAGGGCTGGGATATGTGTTTTACACACATCTTCTTATTTAAACACCAGTCACCTGATGAGAAAATACAAATCCTCTTTTACACAGAAGAATTCGAGGCTCAGAGTTCAGGTTGTTTCGCAAGGTCACACAGTTACTGAGGAAGCTGAGTTTCCAAGTCAGGACCCTCAGACCCCAGCACCTGTGCTCTTTGTTTCAAGTGACCTTAATATACTCTGTATTTGCGAAATTCAGAACATGAAACTCAGTGGAGGGCGGTCCACTTGGAGAAGAAACACAGTGGCCACTAAAGCCACGTAGGGGAGGGCAGGTGCTGTACCAATCTGTCAAGAACACCTCAGGATCTTAAGTGACAACAGACCGACCACGAGACACAAAATGTAGCAACGTGGCTTTCAAAAGGTCTGCCACAACAATCATTCTTTGCTTTTACTGCACAGTTGGCACACCAATATTTTGAACAGTTTATTATGAAAATTTCCAAGCAAACGCAAAAATAAAGAGCATGACAAACCCCGAGGTGCCCCTCACCCAGCTTCACTTGCCTTTAACATTTGTCGGTGTTTCTATGACCTTTGAGAACCTGATGAAAACCATGGGCCACCACCTCCGCCGAGATAATGCTCAGACACACAGTCCTTCGTACATTTTCAGAGGGGCTGTGGACTCCTGAAGTGCATTCATGGATCTCCTGGGACACACGGATCCTCGGTTAGGAGGCCTGGGCTGCAAGGATGCAGCAGCATTACAGTATGTGGAAACCACGCGCCCATACAATTCATCAGCAAGTTCTGTTGACCCTCCAAATAAGTGTCCAGCAGCTCGCTTCTCTTTCTTTGCTGCCGCCATCATCTCCTGTCTGGACTCCTATAAAGCCTCCTAATGAAACCCCTGGGTAATCATTAGTCAAATTCATTTCACCTGCCTTCACTAATTAAGGTCGTTTTAAGACTTGCAAATCCTCCAAGTAGCAAGTAGGCTAAACAATAAGGTGTTCGCCAGAGTTGTTTTCCAGGAACTTGGAATCAGCTGTGTCTAGTTTGAGCAGGGCTCGTTAAGACTGAACAGGGCCAGAGTTACTTAGTTTTCCTGAGTCCCTCCCATGTATATATTAACTGTTTGCTGGATTTTCTTCCTGTTAAAAATTAAAAAAAGACTTTATTAGGACCACTGAGACCCTCCAACTGGGCATGCAGAAATGTCCGGCTCGGTGACCTTTTGACAGCAGAGGGCCAAAAACTCCGCCCCCAGATCATGTTAAGAGCCTCCATTTTTGAACATGCAGAGGCCTGTAGCTTAGTTACACAGGCGCAGAGCTAAGATTACAGCACCTTTTTCCAATCACCTTTCCCCACACCTCAGCCATGCCCTGCTGCTTCATTCTTTATCCCATAAATACCCTGAGGCCCTCGTTCCTTTTTCTGCCGTCTCCTCGCTTGGCTGCCTTGAGAATAAACCCTCTCTTCGCTGCAAACCTGGGCAAAATGATCCTGGTTCAGTAACACTAACTGGTCTACGGAGACTAGGGCTCCGCTCTTGCCCACCCTACAGTCAGGCCATGTCATTTACTGGCTTGAAGCCCTTGGAAGAGTTCCCATTGCTCTATGAGTGAAATCTAAAGCCCTTACCCCAGTGTGCCCCAGAGTGCAGGGCACTGAGAGCTTCTGCACGCCTCTGCTTTCATCTCACATTCCTTTCATCCGCTCTCACTGCTCTCCAGTCATCTTCGCTTCTGTAGGGAGGGAACAATTTTCCCTCTACCCTTCTAGGTTCTTGGCTGAGACACCCCTACCCCCCATAATAAAAAAACAGATTAACCGGAGAAAAATGAACTTTAATAATAATATGCATACCTCTCATATACATGAGAGGGACTCAGGAAAACTGGGTTACTCCCCAGAATGGCCCAAGCCATCACCTTAAATCCCATCTCCAGCTAAAGACAAAGGAAGATGCTGGGGGCGGGCGGTGGGGCCACTTATGGGAGGTTGTCAGGAAAAGCAGAGGTATGGTTGTTATGAGGACATATCACTGCCATCTCCATTGTTAAGAGTTTCTAGAGGTTTAGTTATTCTCCTCTCCCGGGTACAGAGAGGGAGACACCCTTACAAATGGAGATTTCCCTTATAAATGTAAATGTCTCTTACAAAAGGGTAACTTCTAGTAGATTTACACAGCTTTTCCTATGCCTGTTGTTTCTTAAAAATAACCAGGTCAAAATAACTCTTATGCCAAAGAGGCATATTTTGAGGTGACAAATTCTGCTCCCCTTCACCTTCCAACAATTAAAACACACCAAGCTCTTCCCTGCTTCAGGTCCTTTGCACTTGCTGTCTCCCAAGCCTATAAGTCAAGTTTTCCCCCTATTTCATACACAGCTAGCTCCCTTATATCTCAACTTATATATCACCTCTTCCTTTACCACCCTAGTCAGAGTACCCTCCACTCCCCCCCACCCTGCCACCCCACCTCCACTCCGTACACTCTGATCCTACATCACAATGTTCTGTTTATTTTCTTCACAACACTTACCATAGCTGGAATTATTTTTACGGATTCACTTGATCATTGGCCATCTCCCAAGTAGGCTATAAGCTCAAAACAGCAGGCCACAGATTTCTCAATCCTGCTACCATCCTACACCCAGAGAAGTGCCTGCCATAGAGTAGGCACTCAGTAACTATTTGTGCTTATTGTTAAACTTGCCTTCTGTCAAGATTAGTCCTGATTGAACCCTTAGGACCTTGTGTCAAGTCTGGTTTCCTGGATAAAGGAAAATGGTGAAGAACCTGAAGATGTAGGAGGAGCAAAGGTAGATGTATTAGTCAACTCGGGCTGCCATAACAAAATACCATAGACTGAGTAGCTTAAACAACAGACATTTATTTTCTCACAGTTCTGGAAACTGGAAGTCTGAGATCAAGGTGCCAATATGGTCAGGTTCTGGCAAGAGTTCTCTCCCTGGCTTGCAGGTGACTGCTTTCTCACTGTGTCCTCACATGGCAGAGGCGGAGAGCAAGAGTGACAGAGAAGGCTTCCCTGGTGGGGCAGTGGTTGAGAATCTGCCTGCTAATGCAGGGGACACGGGTTCGAGCCCTGGTCTGGGAGGATCCCACATGCCACGGAGCAACTAGGCCCGTGAGCCACAACTACTGAGCCTGCGCATCTGTGCTCTGCAACAAGAGAGGCAGCAATAGTGAGAGGCCCATGCACTGTGATGAAGAGTGGCCCCCGCTTGCCACAACTAGAGAAAGCCCTGGCACAGAAATGAAGACCCAACACAGCAAAAATAAATAAATAAGTTAATAAACTCCTACCCGCAACATCTTCTAAAAAAAAAAAAAAGAGTGACAGAGAGAGAGAAAGATTTCACCTCTGCTCTTATAAGGGCACCAATCCCATCATGAGGGCCCCACCCTCATGACCCCATCTAATCCTGATGACCTCCCAAAGGCTCCATCTCCAAATACCATCACATTGGGGGTTAGGGCTTCAACATATGAATTTGGGGGGGGATACAATTCAGTCCATAGCAGTAGTAGAATTCATTAGAAAAGGAATGAATTCATGGACTTTGAGCATGGACCCAACCACCATCCCATTCATGCATTTAACAAACATCTGTTGACTATCTACTATGAACCAAAGTTATGGTGTTGAGCCTTCTCTACACCTTCTCTATGTAAGCATAGAGAAGATGGTGCTGGCACTCAAGGAGAGATTAAACTTATAAGCAGACACTATAATAAAGTATGGTGAGCAGTAAACTGGAGATTTGTACAAAATGCCATTGGAGTACAAAAGAAGAAGTAATGGGTTCTATCTGGGAAGGCAGGAAAGGCTTCACGGAGGAGGTAACTTTGACTTGAAAAATGAGTAAAACTCATATTGTAACTAGACTTATCGTGGTGACCATTTTGAAATGTATAGAAATACCAAATCACTATGTTGTGTAATAGGAACTGACATAGTGTTGATGGTCAATTATCCTACAAACACAAACAAACAAACTCATAGAAAAAGAGATAGGATTTGTGGTTACCAGAGACAGGGGCTGGGGGGAGGGGGAATTGGATGAAGGCAGTCAAAAGGTACAAACTTCCAGTTACAAGATAAATAAGTACCAGGGATGTAATGCACAACATGATAAATATAATTAACACTGCTGTATGTTATATGTGAAAGTTGTTAAGAGAGGAAATCCTAAGAATTCTCATTACAAGAAAAAAATTTTTTTCTATTGCTTTAATTTTGTATCTATTTGAAAGGATGGATGTTCACTACACTCATTGTGGTAAGCATTCTATGATGTACGTAAGTCAAATCATTTAGCTATGCACCTTAAACTTATACAGCGCTGTATGTCAATTATATCTCAATAAAACCTGAAGAAAAAAATTTTTTAAAGAACAATGAATAAGGGACTTCCCTGGTGGCGCAGTGGTTAAGAATCCACCTGCCAACGCAGGGAACACGGGATCGAACCCTGTCCAGGAAGATCCCACATGCCGCGGAGCAACTAAGCCGGTGTGCCACAACTACTGAGCCTGCGCTCTAGAGCCCGAGAGCCACAACTACTGAGCCCCTGTGCCACGACTACTGAAGCCCACGCGCCTAGAGCCTGTGCTCTGCAACAAGAGAAGCCACCGCAAAAAACCTGCACACTGCAACAAAGAGTAGACCCCCTCTCGCCGCAACTAGCGAAAGCCTACGTGCAGCAATGAAGACCCAACGCAGCCAAAAATAAGTAAATAAATAAATAAATAGAACAATGAATAAGAGTTCATCAAGTGAAAAAGCAGGGTAAAGCATTCCAAACAATAGGAACAGAAGTCCATGGGTTGCTCCTCCCTCTTTTTCTTTTCCTTGCAATTTATTCATTGAAGAAATGGAGTCATTTCTCCTATGGAATGAACTGTTATGCTGGGTTTTGCTTATTGTATCCCCAGAGTGTCCTTAACAGGTTCATCTTGCCCCTGTATTTTATATAAGCTGGTGGTGGAATCTAGAAGCTTTATCAGAGACAGGTTTGATTTTTTGGAAAGAATACTTCATAGGTGATGCTGTAAATCTCCATCAGGAAGTACATAATATATCCTTTTTTGTGATATGGTGGCCATTGATGATCAATGCCCAGATCCATTACTTTATTAACTATTTGGAAAACAATGATATTCAAAAGTTCTCAAATTTTAGGGGGGGCTGGGATAAATTGGGAGTTAGGGATTGACATAAACACACTACTATATATAAAATAAATAAGTAATAAGAACCTACTATACAGCACAGGGAAATCAATGCTCTGTAATGACCTATATGGGAATAGAATCTAAAAGAGTGGATATATGTACATGTATAACTGATTCATTTTGCTGTACACCTGAAACTAACACAACATTGTAAATCAACTATACTCCAATAAAAATTTTTTTTCAAAGTTCTCAAATTTTAGACTCAGAATTCTTAATAGTTATTGAGGATCCCAAAGAGCTTTTGATTATGTAGGTTACAGCTATTGATATTTACCATATGCAATATTAAAACTGAGAAATTTTAGAATGTATGTATCAGTTCATTTAAATATAACAGCAATAAGCATAGCATAAATAACGTATTTTATGAAAAATAACCATATTTTCCAAAACAAAGACAATTAGTGAGAAAAGTGGCACTGTACACTTGTGCAAATCGCTTTAATGTCTGGCTTACTAAAAGATAGCTGGATTCTCACATCTTCTATATTCAGTCTGTTGTAATATGTTGCTTTGGTTGAAGTATATGAAGAACACCCAGCTTCATACAGATCCGTAGTTAGAAAAGGGAGGAGCATTTTAATAGCCTCTACAGATAACTGTGGACATTCTTTCTAGAAAGAAGCAGTAGCTTCTTCAAGGTTAATTGTGATGTGGAATCTGAAACCACACCAATGTACTTTTTATAATCTGTTTCGTTAAAAATCTATCTTGTACTTTGAATGGATTCTTACCCATGCATGATTTTGTAACATCATGCATTAGTCATTTCAAAAATACTGGTTCTCTGAGTTATGCAAATATTACAAATGTTGACACATTTCATTACACAATATCCCCCCAAATCACATTTGTTAATATTACCAGCCATCCCATCAGAAAAGTCTTTAAATATTGGGAAGATATTAAACTCACAGTGCTGGATACAAGTTTCCAAAATTCCAATTTTCACTTGAAAGCTTGAATTTTATCATTGGCAATAAATACTGCCAAGTTGTTTTCCTTGAACTGACAAGGTTCACATCTTAATTTCAAGAAAATGTCTGCCAAATACCTCTGTCCATAGTTTGCCTGTCAGTAAAAAAAACCATAGTTTGCCTGTCAGTAAAAATAGCTTTCCACCAAAAAAAAGTGGCTAGTTCAGCTCTCCACTCAAATAATTGCACAATCGCTTTTCCTTGAGACAGCCAACATACTTCAGCGTGCAGCAGAAGTGCCTGCTGCATAGTTCCCATTTCATCGCACAGAATATTATAAAGACATGTACTCAAGAGTTGATTTAATAAAATTAATCATTTTTACTGCTTCAACAGGGACATTCTTAAGTAAAACTGGCAATTTTTTTTTTTACTGCGAACATGGCACCAAAGAATAAAGTGACCACTAGTACAGTGAGTACCACTGCCTTAACTCATGCTAAGGCACCAGCAGTTTTAGCTTTTCCACCATCAATGCGATGTCAACCTAGTGAAAAAGGTAAATAACATCTCAGTAATATTATGAAAATTGTTTTGACTTCGTGGACCCCTGAAAGAATCCAGGGGTTCACACTTTGAGAATCGCTGTTCTAATCCTATCATTCCTTCTCCATTTTTCTTTATATATTGCAATTTATATATATTTAAGCTGCTGATCTCTTAAATTCAAACACATTTTAACAACCCTGCATTATTTCTCACCCTCCCCCACATTTACTGTTTTGGACATCATATTTTACATCTTTTTGTTTTATATACCCCTTAACTACTTATTGTGGATATAGATTTTATTTTTGTCTTTTAACCTTCCTACCAGTTTTATACATGGTTGATTTACTACCTTTACTGTATATTTGCCTTTACCAATGAGATTTTTCCTTTCATAATTTCATATCTCTAGTTGTGGCCTTTTCTTTTTCGCTTAGAGAAGTCCCTTTGACATGTCTTATAGAGCTGGTTTGGTGGTGCTGAACTCTTTTAGCTTTTGCTTGTCTGTAAATCTTTTGACCTCTTCAGCAAACCTGAAGGAAAACCTTGGTGGGTAGAGAATTCTTGGTTGTAGGCTTTCCCCTTTCATCACTTTAAATATATTGTGCCACTCCCTTCTGGCCTGAAGAGTTTCCACTGAAAAGTCAGCTGATAGCCTTATGGGAGTTCCCTCACACTTAACATGTTGCTTTTCCCTTGCTGCTTTTAGTATTCTCTATCTTTAATTTTTGCCACTTTAATGACAATGTGTCTTGGTGTGGTCCTCTTTGGGTTAATCCTGTTTGTGATTCTGTGCTTCCTGGACCTGGATGTCTGTTTCTTTTCTCAGGTTAAGGGGGTTTTCAGCTATTATGTCTTCAAATATATTCTCTGCCCCTTTCTTTCTTCTTCTGAGATCCCAATAATGGGAATGTTAGTACATTTGATGTTGTAATAAAAGTCTCTTAAACTGTCCTCATTTCTTTTTATTCTTTGTTCTGTGCTGCATCAGTGATTTCCACATAGAAAATCTTCATGATGCCACCAAAAAACTACTAGAGCTCATCAATGAATTTGGTAAAGTTGCAGGATACAAAATTAATATACAGAAATCTATATCATTTCCATACACTAACAATGAACTATCAGAAAGAGAAATTAAGAAAATAATCTCATTTAAATTGCTTCAAAAATAACTAAATACCTAGGAATAAATCTAACTAAGTTGGTAAACGACCTGTACTCAGAAAACTCTAAGACACTGATGAAAGGAATTGAAGAAGACACAAACAGTTGGAAACATACTGTGTTCATGGATTAGAAGAACTAATATTGCTTAAATGACCATACTACCCAAGGCAATCTACAGATTCAATGAAATCCCTATAAAAATATCAATGGCATTTTTCACAGAACAAGAACAAATAATTCTAAAATTTGTATGGAAACACAAAGACCCTGAATAGCCAAGAAAATCTTGAGAAAGAAGAACAAAGCTGGTTGTATCACACTCCCTGACTTCAGACTATACTACAAAGCTACAGTAATCAAAACAGTATGGTACTGACACAAAAACAGACACATAGATCATTGGAACAGAATAGAGAACCCAGAAATAAACCCACACAGTTATGGTCAATTAATATAGAACAAAGGAGGCAAGAATATACAATGGAGAAAAGACACTTGCTTCAATAAGTATTGCTGGGAAAACTGGTCAGCTACATGTAAAAGAATGAAATTAGAACATTTCCTCATACCATGTACAAAAACAAACTCAAAATGGATTAAAGACCTACATATAGGGACTTCCCTCATGGTGCAGTGGTTAAGAATCTGCCTGCCAATACACGGAACACGGGCTCAAGCCCTGGTCCAGAAAGATCCCACATACCACAGAGCAACAAAGCCCGTGTGCCACAACTACTGCACCTGCACTCTAGAGCCTGTGAGCCACAACTACTGAGCCGGCATGCCACAACTACTGAAGCCCGCACACTTAGAGCCTGTGCTCCGCAACAAGAGAAGCCACTGAAGTGAGAAGCCCACGCACCGCAACGAAGAGTAGCCCCTCCTCACTGCAACTAGAGAAAGCCCGTGCACAGCAATGAAGACCCAATGCAGCCAAAAATAAATAAATAAATTTTTTAAAAAAGAAATGCTGTATCCCTATGTTCATTGCAGCATTATTTACAATAGCCAAGATAGGAAGCAACAGATGAATGGATAAAGAAGATGTGGTATATACACACAATTGAATATTACTCCACCATAAAAAAGAACAAAATCTTGCCATTTGTGACAACATGGATAGACCTAGGGGGTATTAGGCTAAGTGAAATAAGTCAGACAGGAAAAGACAAACATTGGTTGATTTCACTTATGGGGGAATGTGAAATACAAAACAAGTGAATAAACATAACAGAAACAAAGTTATGGATACAGAGAACAGGTGGTTGCCAGAGGGGAGGAGGGTGGGGGAAAGAAAGAAATAGGCAAGGGACTTTAAGAGGTACAAACTTCCAGTTGCAAAATAAATGAGACACAGGTATGAAATATACACTGTGGAGAATATACTCAATAACTATGTAATATCTTTTAAAAAATAATTTAAAAATAAAGACCTTGATTATATACTTTTTCTCTTCTATGCTGAAAATCTTGGTTCCTAATGATATTGCAACAATTAATTATAAGCCTTATCCTACTAAATATATTTTTATATATTTAAATTTAATAATTTATATAGTTATATATAAGTAAATATAAAATATTTAAATTAAATTATATCTAATAACTATAATACATAAATATGTAATATTATCAGAAAAACAATCTAATACTCTCAGTTTAAGATTTTTTTGTGTGTAATGTATTTCCTTTTTTTATCCTTAGGGTATATCCCATTCCCATTAGAAACTTAGAGTCAAATTTACTCTCTTTTGAAGTTCACTTGAAATCATTTGTCTCCATGTGATTAAGCCATTAACTCAGTACACAGATCCATTTATTTCATGTTGCTTTTGATTTTTAGATATTGCTTTTTAAATTTTTAATTTTGTTTCATAATTATGTAAGACATTGGCATGGTTCTAAAGTTACATCTCTAATTCAAAGTATCTTCAGAAAAAAATCTAGGTTCTGTCTCTCTACTCTATTTCCTTCCTCCTTCCATTTTATTTATTTTATGACCTATCATCACATTGCCTTTTAAAACATTTTATTTATTTTATGATCTATCGTTACATTGTCTTTTAAAAATATAGGTACATACATATTTGCCTCCTTCCCCCTTCTTAGATAAACTGTGGTAAACTATGTCCTTTTATTTTTCCACCTTGCTTTTTATTTTTTTACTTAATATTAAATCCTGGAGAATACTTTATAGCAGCGCATAGAAATATTCTTTGTTTTCCCTTGCATTTAAATAGTATTCATTGTATAGATGTATCAGAATTTATTCAGCTAGGCCCCCAATGGGCATCTGTGTTGTTTCCAGTCTCTTGCTACTATAATTACTGTTGCAGTAAATATTTGTGCTTTCATCTTTTTATAGTATACTCTTGGGATAGATTCCTATAAGAGGCAATACCAGCAGAAAATGTTGCCAAACTTTTGGATTTTTGCTCACCTGGTAGGAGAGAAAAGGTACCTCAATGTAGTTTTAATTTGCATTTCTATTATGAGCAAGAAGAACAAGTAAATTGATCGTTTATATCTTTAGCCTGTTTTCTAGAATTGTTAAGTTTTTTTCTTCCCTATTTTAAAAAGCTTATCGTATTATATATTAGGGATAGTAACGATTTATCTGTATTACAAGTTGCAAATATTTTTTCCCATTTTGTCATTTATCTTTTTATTCTATCTAAGGTGTTTTGGGGTTGGTTGTTTGGTTTTGCATGCAACAGTTATTTTTTTTAATTGAAGTATTGTTAATTTACAATGTTGTGTCAGTTTCAAGTGTGCAGCAAAGTGATTCAGTTATACATATATATGTATTCTTTTTCAGATTCTTTTCCATTGTAGCTTATTACAAGATACTAAGTATAGTTCCCTGTGCTATACAGTAGGTCCCTGTTGTTTCCCTATTTTATATATAGTAGTGTGTATATGTTAATCCCAAACTCCTAATTTATCTCTCCCCACCGGCCCCCCATCCCCTTTGGTGACCATAAATTTGTCTTTTATGTCAACAACAGTTATATTAATGTAGCCACATTTATCTATTTTTTCTTTATGGCTTTTGTATTTTGAGTCATAGTTGTAAAAGTTTTTCCCTCTCTCAGATTGCAAGGCAGCATTGCTACTTTTAAGTCTGATCCCCAGATCAGTAACAAATGTGTCACCTGTATTCTGTTAGAAATGCAGAATCTCTGGCTCCTTCCATATCTATTGAATCAGACTCTGCATTTTAACAAGATCTCCCTAGGTAGTAAATTTGCACATTCAAATTTGAGAGGCACAGTTCTAGAGAATTTCACCCACATTTTCTTCTAGAACTGGTGAGGTGGATGAATGGTTCTTAATTGGAAGTTATTGGTGAGCCCTTATCCACAGTTGCTGAGGAAAAACAGTGAAGAAATGAAGCCAACACCAGCAAAGGCTATAAATGGAAGGCTATCTAGACAACGAATATTATTAAATACAGAAATGGAAATCTTTTATTAAAATGGTCTTTAAAAATATATCTTTTGCAGTGCTAGGATTATTTCACTGATTTATCAATTCATCATTTTATGAAACATCTGTGGACAATATATTAGTGAAAAGTGGGCTTTGGTTATTTTCCAAATGAATAGCACTGTCTCCTGCTGTTAAGCTTTTCACAATTCTCATGACCATGGACTTTGCAGAGGAAAAAATAAACCTCTTCAAGTCTTGCTGTACTGCACCAGCAAATTCTATTCCTCTCCCACAAGCGGCAAAGATGGTCATGTGACCTACGCTAACTAAATGGGTGGGTAAAAGATTCCATAGAAAGATTCTTGTCGTGCCTTTGCTTCTAGCACCATGTAGCTGTTTGTCAGAAATTTTCATTTCTGCCAGAATGTGTTATTCAATCTCCTTTGCCAATGGGTTATGTACAATTTACTCAATAAGAATGAACACACTGGAGAATTAGATCTTGACTCAGCTGTTTATAACAGCTTTTTGCATTTTTCATTGTCTTGGAATGCAAAAAGGTTTTACAGGAATGATTAAAGCAGGAATCAGCCATGATAATATGGTGCTGTCATTCATTTTTAATACATGAGCTTGGATTCAAGAGCCACCCAGAGTTCCAAACACTATTAGAGAGAAAAATAACCACTTTGAAGTCCAGAACTGGGCCTGTGGACATGAGGAACAGGCCGGTATCAATTTGACAAATGATTTCTTGCTCTAGTTCTCTTTTGACTTTTGTAGTATTTCTGAAGCAAAGTTCTTAAATTTTAGTATATCATTTTAAACGTAGATTTTAGGTTCAGAGAAAGGTTTAAAAAATGTGTGTGGAAAAACACTTCATAAACTATAAAGCAGCAACTTTATTTTGGTTATTGTAGTGGGATTATGGTTCACATTTCACATCATTCCAAATAATGAAGGAAACTAATATTCCAAATAAGGAAGATTACTTGGTTAATGAGCCTCCCTAAATAAAGTAGCAGCTTTCCACAACTTCATGGAAGGCATAATCAGCCTGACTTTGCCTCACCTGGTGACCTATGCTCGTAGGAACTATTTCATGGAATAGTTCTAGAATTCTAGTTCTAGAGATTTATCCTACAGAAATATTTACACATGTGTGAAATAATGTATGTACAAGGTTATTTTGAACAGCAAAGATTAAAAACAACCTAAATACCCATCAATGGGAGACTAGTTACATAAATTATGGTACATCCACAGAATACCATGCAACTGTGAAAAAATAGGAAGAAGCCTTCTTCATAGTGATTTAGAAATATATCCAAGATATATTGTTAATGGAAAAAAGCAAGGAGCAGAACAATATAGAATGCTACCATTTAGGTAAAAGGAGAACATTATATGTACATACACAAACACAAAAGAGAAAATATGCATACATAAAGGAAAAAATATATATATATATACACAAAAAGCAAATAATATTGCTGTGGAGAGGAAAACTAGATGACTGGGGGGCAAAGATGTAAAGGAGACTTTTCACTGTAGACCCTTCTACACTTTGAATTTAGAACTATGAATTCATTACTTATTCAAAATGTTTAAATGTTTAAAAAGTCTATATATACATCTGTACTTGTCTATTTCCTTTTAAAGCACAGTTTCCTATAGATTGTGGAGGAGTGCGACCAGTTGGCCATGTTGCCACCCTTTTGTTCCTTGATGGCTGGAAAATTTCTCCATCAGAGTCACTTCTCTGGGTTATGCATGACCCAGCTGATAGCCCACCTCTTCCCACACAGCTCCATCCACTTTGGCCCAGTTACAGGCTCAGCCTGACCCCAGTCCTAGGATCAAACACACCCCCCTCCTTGGATAAGAAGGTGATAGAAGACCCCTAGTGCCATGCTGGGACCCAGCATCAAGTCGACCCAACTGTTATTTGACTCTTATATGAGGACCAGTAAGGGGATGCCCACATTGTTCCTGACATGTGGTCACCTTCCTTGTCCTGGGTATCCAACCCTCACTGTTGATAATTTGCCCTCTATAGGACTGGGTCCTGCCAGGCTTTTGTCAGTACTGGTTCCAGGGACTGAAGTCCGTGCATCTGCTGGCAGATGTCTCTTAAATAGACTCCCTGCCTGTCCTCCCGCCTCAGTCTCAGAACATTGCCTTCCCCTAGAACCTTGGTCCCCAAGTTCTGCCCTCTGGTTGAGAAACCCCATACCTCTGTTCCCATGTTTGGTCCTCCCATGCTGATCATCTTTGTTTTTCCCTGTCAAACTCTTTAGTATTGTTACCATTATTACTTCCATGCTGTGTTAGACCTGCTGGAATGAATTTTGTCTTTGCGCCTGGAGCTAGGGCACGAGGGCCAAGGTGCAGCCCATCCCCTCCCAGGCTGTCTCATCTCATTGCTCAATACCATACAAGCTGGACACCGGGAGCAACTCCACTGTTAAAAATGTACATCCCTTACTGGAGGGTCTTCTGTGCGTCCTCTAAAATTTAGCCTGATTGAAGTTTTGTTTAAATGTCTATAATCCCTCAGTTACTCATTGGCAACAGACACATTTAATGGAGGCTTAAGATTTCAACTTTTAAAGACAATGCCAAGAAATAGATTAACTATAATCGCTCACCATCACAAGAGATTAGTAGAAGCCATGGAAGGCATTACAGGGGCTTAGGACACTGCTTCTCAAACTTTAGTGTTTATCAGGAGGGAGAGCCCCACCTCCTGATGTTCTGATTCAGTATGCCTGGGGTGGAACCAAGAATTTGCAGTTTTTAAAAGTTCCCAGGTGATGGTAATGCTGCTGGTCCAGGTGTAGAGGTTAAGATGAGAAAACTGAGGTATAGAGGGATTATGTGACTTGCCCGAGGTCCCAGAGCTAATAATGCATAGTGGAACCAGAACTTTGAACCCAGGTATTCTTACTCTAGAACCATCACGCCATCACTACCTCATTGTAGTCTTTTTGGTGAAAACAAACAAAAAAATACAACATAAACTTAAAATCTAAAGCAAAGCATGATCATTTTTGAAGGATCATTGTGATTTAACACTATTAAATGCATTGAATTTTTGGCAACATCTATTTTTTCAGGAGCCTGGTAGTCTCTGATGCTATTAACCATTAAACATGTTTCCTCTAGAGTTTTAATTATTTTCAATTTAGAAGAAAAATATTTATTGAGCACCTGATATGGTAATCACAGATAGTGATTGTCAACGTTGCACTTCAGAGAAGCCTCTACTCCACTCAGCGAAATAACAAATGATTTAAATTGTTTCTAGTTGAATTTTTAACAGTTTAGCGCAAAACTATAATTTCATTAGCAATGATCCTGTTGAACTAAAAATGTTCCTTGGGACCTTTTCTGCATTTCTCACAGTGGAATCTTTATGCATTTGAAAATTTTGAAGTAAGAAATGCAAACAAGTCAGCAATTGTCCTTACCCTTAAAATCATGTGTCTAGCCAGGTACTTACTCTATCAATTACATGATTAAAAAGTCAACTACAATTCCTTCCCCTATAAAAAGTGCCAGAGTTATGGTACTATCATAAAGCAGAGCAAAAATCTTTAAAGTATCACTAAATTTTACTGACATGTGACCAAAAGGGTCATCCATGCAGATAACACACAAAAAATATAATTATCACTTGTTTTAAGATAATCCTTTATCTATTGATATATAATGTATCTTATAACATGTAATTCCAACTGACTTCCTCATACTTGCAGCTAAGAAATGGCCAATTATTAATCTGCCTCTGCCTCAGCACTTTATCTTTACTTTACCAACAAAGGCATCAGAATCATTTAGACTGAAAAGCCAGCAAGATTAGAAAGCATTGAGAAATGCTCTTGACACACCAGTGAACTATAGGTAGGCAGGCTCTCTGTGTACATGCAAGCTTTGTTCCATTCCAACAGTGGGGGCATCAGTAACAAATGTAACAAATGTGTTCATTGGTGAAATGGAGATTCTGAATTATTCAAGGTAATTTTCCCAATAAAGTGATCTATTGTGATACCAATTACATGTGTGTGTTCATATTTTCATCTTACTATATAATTGGATCTAGTAATACTTAGAACATTAGACTTAAATGAAACTGCAAAACAAACAGAATGCTTTATTACTGGATAAGCCATTGGAATAGAGATTAGATAATTTAGAACATATACGGAATTTCACCCTCACTGTTGTTCAGGTCACCAAGCTGCACAAAAAAATAAAATTTGTGGGTATGTACCATAATGCAGTAGACAGAATTCTAGGAGCTGCAGAAATCTGCATTGAGGTCCCACATGCACAGAATGAAATACTACATGGCTGGGCAAAGAACAACTTCTGAAGAAAGAATTTCCAGGAAGTTGTAGTCAATCAATTCCCAGAGTTCACACAGGACCAGGGATCTTCAAGTTCTTACCAGCCTGAGTAGATAGACTTTGGTCCCAGAAATGTCATACCTGAGGAGTATGGCTAATCCATCCCTAAAGAAAAGGCTATTATAGACCCACCCTAAAAATTCTTAAAAGAAAGTCTTGAAGTGATCAGACTGACCTACAAATAACATAACTACCTGCCAAAACAAGTCCAATAGTATTTAAAGTAATATGGCAAATTCTAGGACTCAACTGTGTAAAATTCATAATGCCTGACATCCAATCAGAAATTACCTAGCATGCAAAGAAATAGAAAATATAACCCATAGGGAGGAAGATTAGTCAATAGAACCAGAAACAGGAATTACAGAATGATAGGGTTAACAGACAAGAATGATAAAACAGCTACTGTAAGTATTCCCAATATAGTAAATTAAAATTAGGAAGTACAGTAAAAGAAAATATAGGGCTTCCTTGGTGGCGCAGTGGTTGGGAGTCCGCCTGCCAATGCAGGAGACATGGGTTCAAGCCCTGGTCCGGGAGGATACGACATGCCGCAGAGCAACAAAGCCCATGTGCCACGACTGCTGAGCCTGCGCTCTGGAGCCTGCGAGGCACAACTACTGAGCCCACATGCCACAACTACTGAAGCCCACGTGCCTGGAACTCATGCTCCACCACGAGAGAGGCCACTGCAATGAGGGGCCCATGCACCATGGCGAGGAGTGGCCCCCGCTCGCCGCAACTGGAGGGGGCCTGCATGCAGCAACAAAGACCCAATGCAGCCAAAAATAAATAAATAAAATAAATAAATTTATTTTTAAAAAAGAAAATATAAACAGAATGAAAATAGATATGGAAGATTTGGGGGAAAAAGAGCCAAATGGAAATTCTAGATATGAAAACACAATACTTGAATTTACAATTTCGCTGGATGAGATTAACAGCAGATTAGAAACCACAGAAGACCAGAGACAAGACTTGAAGACATAGCAATAGAAACTATCCAAAATGAAAGACAAAGAGAAAAATGGCTAAGAAACAACACACAGAGCCTCAATGATGTATGGGAAAATATCAAGTGGTTTAACATATATACAATTGGAATCCCAGGAGAGGAGAAAGAAAAGGAACACAAAAATATTTGAAGAAATAATGGCCAGAATTTTTTCCAAAATTGATTTTTACAATCCAATAAACTTCAGTAGGTGAATGAATAAATAAATTGTGGTACATCCAGACAATGAACTATTATTCAGCGCTAGGAAGAAATGAGTTATCGAGCCATGAAAAGATATGGAGGGATCTTAAATGTGCATTACTAAGTGAAATCTGAGAATGCTACATATTGCCTGATTCTAACTATATGACATTCTGGAAAAGGCAATACCATGGAGACAGTGAAAAGATCAGCAGTTGCTGGGCAGGGACAGGGGTCAGTGTGGGGATGGGGATGAATAGGCAGAGCAAAGAAAATTTTTAGGATGGTGAAAATATTTTGTATTTATTATAATGATGGATATATGTCATTATACTTTTATCCAAACCCACTGAATGTACAATGCCAATAGTGAACTCTAATGTAAACTATGGACTTTGGGTGATTATAACGCATCAATTGTAGGTTCATCCTTGGTAAAAAAAAAAATTGTACCATTCTGGTGAGTGATGTTGATAATGGGAGAGGCTATGCATTTATGGGAGCAAAGAGCATATGGGAAATCTCTGTACATCTCAATTTTATTGTAAACCTAAAACTGCTTTTAAAAAAGTAATCTTTTTTTTAAAAAACATCATATAAACTCACAGATCCAGATAGCTCAAGGAACCCCACACATGACAAACACAAAGAAAACCACATCAAGACACACCCAAATCAAATCATTAAAAACCAGAGATCAAGAGAAAAATCTCAGCAGTTCTCCGAAAGGAGACTCTCCGCTTCATGAAGCGTTAAATAAAGTTGTTTGTATCACCTAAGATTAGAGAGAGAGAAAATCTTAAAAGCAGCCAGAGAAGAAAGGCACATTATGTACAGATGTACAAATGTAAAAATGGCTGTAGATTTTTCTTTAGAAACTATGAAAGGCATAAAAGCAGGTCTTTACAGAGCTGGAAGAAAAAAAATGTTGACTTAGAATTCTCTACTCAGAAAATATATCTCCTTCAAAAATGAGGGTGAATAAAAGAGTTTTCAGACAAACAAAAACTGAGAGGATTTGGCACCAGCACACCTGCACTACAAGAAATGTTCAAAGTTCTTCCAAGGGATATGATACCAGAAAGAAACTTAGATCTACACAAAGGAATGAAGAGTGCTGAAGTGGTAAATATGTGGTTAAATATAAAAGTCATTTTCCTAATTTTCTAATTCTTTTACAAGATAACTGTTTAAAGCAAAAATAATTATGATGTACTGTGGGGTTTATAACATATGCAGAAATTAATACAAAGGCCAGGAGAGAAGAAAGGGAAGTACACTGTTGTAGGGTTCTTACACTATATGTGAAGCGATATAATATTATCTGAGAACAAATTGTGATAAGATAAAGAAGCATTTTGTAAACCCTAGAGCAAATACCTCAAAACAAACAAATAAAGAGAGGTAGAGAATAAGCCAAAAGTGGACATAAAGAGGAATACAGAAGTACTCAACCAATCCAAAAGAAGACAGGAAAAGAGGAAAAAGGGAATAAAGAACAGATGGACAAGTAAGAAAACAAAGAGCATATGTTAGATTTAAAGTTAATCATATTGATACATTAAATGTAAATGGTCTAAATGCTCCAATTAAAAGGCAAAGTTAGCAGGCAGGTTTTGAAAAAATAGAAAAGCAAAACCTACTTATATGCTGTCTATAAGAAGCAAAAACCAACAGAGGAGAAGTGAAAGAAGAAAAAGAGAAAGCCAAAATTATAATTGGAGATTTCAACATAATTTCCATAGTAATGATAGAAAAGCAAAGAGGAAATTGATAGGAGTAAGGAACACAACATAATCGCTCAACTTGACCTAATTAAAGTTAAAATTAAATTTAATATTTAAATTAAAATTTAAAATACTCCATACAGCTACAGAATACACGTGCTTTTCAAGTGTACATGGATCATTCACCAAAACAGACCATATGCTGAGCCATAAAACAAGCCAATAAATTATAGAAGATTATAATCATAGAGAGCATGCTGCTTAACCACAACATGCTACTTAAACACAAAAATCACAAGGAAATTTTATAACTTTAAATACTTACATTATAAAAGAAGAAATGTCTAAAATGAATGATCTAAGTTTCTACCTTAAGAAGCTAGAACAAAAACTCAACTCTAATTCAATTTTTTAAAAAAGAAGCTAGAAAAAGAACATATGTGACACAAAGAAATTAGGAGAAAGGGAACAGTAAAAATAGGAACAGAAATCAATAAAATAGAAAATGGACTTCCCTGGTGGCACAGTGGTTAAGAATCCACCTGCCAATGCAGGAGACAGGGGTTCGAGCCCTGGTCCAGGAAGATCCCACATGCCACAGACAAACTAAGCCCGTGCACCACAACGACTGACCCTGTGCTCTAGAGCCCATGAGCCACAACTACTGAGCCCACGTGCCACAACTACTGAAGCCCGTGTGCCTAGAGTCCATGCTCTGCCACAAGAGAAGCCAGTGCAATGAGAAGCCCACGCACCCCAACCAAGAGTAGCCCCTGCTTACCACAACTAGAGAAAGCCTGCACACAGCAACGAAGACCCAATGCAGCCAAAATTAAACAAAATAAATTTTTTTAAAAAGAAATAGGAAAGAAGAAAAACCCTATATCAATTACCAAAATTGAATTCACAAATAATCTTTCCAGAAAGAATGCTCTAGGCCCAGATGGCTTCACTGAATTCTACCAAACACATAAGGAAAATATAATGCTAATCCAACTAAAATCTTTCAGAAAATAGAAGAGAAAGGAACACTTCCCAACTCATTTTATGAGACTAGCACTATCCTGATACCCAAACTGGTTAAAGAGATTACAAGAAAATAAAACTACAGACTAGTATTCCTCATAAACATAGACACAAAAATTCTTAATAAAACATCAACAACTCGGGACTTCCCTGGTGGTCCAGTGGTTAAGAATCCGACTTCCAAAGCAGGGGACAGGGGTTGAATATCTGGTCGGGGCACCAAGATCCCACATGCCGCGGGGCAACTAAGCCCATGCACTCTAGAGACTGCTCGCCACAACTAGAGAGCCTGCGTGCCACAGCTAAGACCCGACGCAGCCAAATAAATAAAAAAAAAAAAAAGAAATGATTAAAAAAAAAATCAACATCTCAAGTCCAGCAATATATAAAAGGATACTACACCTGACCAAGTGGTATTTATCTAAGGAATATAGGTTGGTTTACAATTTGCAAATCAATAAAATTGGTCATATTAACAGACTAAAAAAAATTGTATGGAAATTCCCTGGTGATCTAGTGGTTAGGATTTGGTGCTTTCACTGCCAGGGCCCGGGTTCGATCCCTGGTGAGGGAACTAAGAAAAAAAAATTGTATGATCATATCAATACAAAAAACCCCCACATTTGACAATGTTCAACACTCATTCATTATAAAATCACTCAGAAGGCTAGGAATAAAAGACAATTTCCTTAATCTGATAAAGAATGTCTATGTTAAACCTACAGCTAACATCATATTTAATGTTAAAGAATAAATGTTTTCCCAGTAAGACAAGGAACGGGACCAAAATGCCAGTCTTCACTATTTCTACTTAATATTGTACTAGCCAGTGCAATAAATCAGGGAAAAGAAATAAATGTCCTTTAGATTGGAAAGTAAAAGGTAAAATTGTATTTATTCACAGATGACATGATCATGTACATAAAATATTCTAAGGAATCTACAGAAAAGCCACTAGACCTAATAGGTGAGTTTAGCAAGTTTGCAAGAGATATGAGACAAAAATACAAAAATCAACTATATGTCTATATACAAGTAATGAACAGTGGGAAATTGACATTTGAAAAATACCATTTACAATAGCATCCAAATACATGAAATAGGAATAAATTTAACAAAACATATTCAAGACCTAGACACTGAAAACTTCAAAATATTACATAAAGAAATTAAAGAAGACCTAAATAAATGGAGAGCTACAGCATATTCATGGATTAGAAGGTTCAATATTGTGAAGATATCCGTTCTCTCCAAATTTATCTATAGAATCAATGCAATCCAAATAAACATCCTACCAGTCTTTTTTTTTAAGAAATTGACAAGCTATTTCTAAACTTTATGTGGAAATGCAAAATAACTAGATTAGCCTAAACAACTTTGAAAAAGAAGAACAATGTTGGAGGATTTACATAGCCTGATTTCAAGACAGTAAACCACTGAATATCCATATGGGGAAAAAAAAATGCAGTTTTACTTTGCCTTACACCATACACAAAAGTGAGCTCAAAACAGATCATAGACCTAAATGTAAAACCTAAAATAGAAAACTTTTACAAGAAAACATAGGAGAAAATTTTTGTGATCTTGGAACAAGAAGAAATTTCTTAGATAAGACCCAAGAAATGTGAACTATACAAGAAAAAATTAAATACACTGAACCTAATCAAAATTTAAAACTACTGCCCATTAAAAAGCAATAAGAAAATTTAAAAACAA
Organism: Delphinapterus leucas; assembly: GCF_059928025.1. Classification (NCBI taxonomy): domain Eukaryota; kingdom Metazoa; phylum Chordata; class Mammalia; order Artiodactyla; family Monodontidae; genus Delphinapterus; species Delphinapterus leucas. The sequence continues at coordinate 96,454,122 of NC_143150.1, read as the reverse complement.
GGCACTGAGAGAAAATATTCCCAATATATAATATATATACCTGACAAAAAATTTGTATGCATAAAGAACTCTTAAAACAGTAAGACAGGGCTTCCCTGGTGGCACAGTGGTTGAGAGTCCGCCTGCCGATGCCCTGGTCTGCGAGGATCCCACGTGCCATGGAGCGGCAGGGCCCGTGAGCCATGGCCGCTGAGCCTGTGCGTCCGGAGCCTGGGCTCCACAACGGGAGAGGCCACAACAGTGAGAGGCCCGTGTACCGCAAAAAAAAAAAAAAAAAAGTAAGACAATCCCCCAATATATAGGAAAACAACTTGAACAGATACTGTAGTAAAGAAGATATACAAATGGTCCATAAAAACATGAAAAGATGTTCAATATCACTAGTTAATGAAAAAATGTAAATTAAAACCACTCACTAGGTTGCTAAAATTAAAAAGGTTAACACCACTAAGAGTTGACAAGGATATGAAGCAACTGTAATTCCCATACCTCATTATTGGGAATAAAAAATGCTACAGCTGCTTTGCGGAACAATTTTGCAGATTCAAAGTTGAACATATACTTACTATACAATCCAAAAGAAATGAAAACATACAAACGAAACCACACATGGACTTCCCTGGTGGCACAGTGGTTAAGAATCCGCCTGCCAATGCAGGGGACGTGGGTTCGGTCCCTGGTCCGGGAAGATCCCACATGCTGCGGAGCAACTAAGCCCATGCGCCGCAACTACTGAGCCTGTGCTCTAGAGCCCGCAAGCCACAACTACTGAGCCTGGGTGCCACAACTACTGAAGCTCACGTGCCTAGAGCCCATGCTCTGCAACAAGAGAAACCACCACAGTGAGAAGCCCACACAATGCAATGAAGAGTAGCCGCAACTAGAGAAAGCCTGCGCGCAGCAACGAAGACCCAACGCAGGGGAAAAAAAAATTGTTTTCCAATTATTATTAAAAAAAAATAAAACATACAAAGATTTGTGCACAAATTGTGCATAGCAACTTTATTCATAGTGACCAAAAATTGGGAACAGTATGAAAATCTATCAATAGAAAAATGGTTAGACAAATTATGGTATATCCATATGAAGGAATACTATTTGGCAATAAGAAAAGAACAAACAACACAGATGAATCTCAAAACATTATAATGAGTAATAAAAGCCAGACATACTATATGATTCCACTCATGTGAAATTCTAGAATGAGCAAAACTAATCTATAGTGGTAGAGAACAGGCCAGTGGTTGCCTCGGGCCAGGAGTGAAAGTAAACATTGACTGAAAGATTAACAAGGGAACTTTTCCAAGGGCTAGAAATATTCTACATTAAAGGCTGACAAGGACTTCCCTGGTGGTCCAGTGGTTACGACTCTGCGTTTCCAGTGCAAGGGACGCGGGTTTGATCCCTGGTCAGGGAGCTAAGATCCCATGTGCCGTGTGATGCAACAACAACAAAAAAAAGGTTGACAGACTTCACCTCCACGGGCCAAGTATGGTCTGTAGTCTATTTTTGTACAGTGAGCAAAAAAACATCTTTTACATTTTTCTTAGATGGTTGAAAAAATGCGGAAGAAACACATGAACATTATATGGAATTCAAATTTCAGTGTCCATAAATAAACTGTTATTGGAATGCAGTTGATTCTCTATTCCAATACAACCATGCCTATTCGTTTATGTACTGTCTATGGCTATTTTCAGGCTACAACAGCAGAGTTGAGTAGTGGCAAGAGAGACTGTATGGCCTACAAAGCTAAACTGTTTACTATCTGATCCTTTACAGAACATTTTGCTAACCCCCGGGCTAAGCCATTAAATGCCATGCAGCTTCCACCTTGCTCACTAAAATACTCTCTGAGCCCTGACCTGCCACGTAAGAAGTCCGACCACCCGGAGCTACCGTGCTGTGGGCAGCCAAGCCACAAGGAGAGCCAAATGTAGGCACTCTGGCAGACAATCCCAGCTGAGCCCAGACTCCAAAGTATCCTATCCCAGGCACCAGACATATAAATGAAGTCTCCTGGTGATCCTTTCCCCCAGCTGTTCCAGTCATCCCCAGACATTTCAGTCTCTCAGCTGAGGCCCCAGGCATCATAGAGCAGAGACAAGCTGACCCCACCATGTCCTTTGTGAATTCCTGATCCATCTGTAATAGAATACTAGCTGTTTTTGCCACTAAATTTGGGGTGCTTTGTTAAGTAGCAATGCATTACCAAAATAGGTAAAGCCTACATTAATAAGAAAAAAATGGATAATTATGAATGTGGTTTTAAAGCAAACACACACACACACACACACACACACACACACACACAAACATACTCACACAAGGAACCAACCAGTAAATCTTTTTAAAGATTTTCCCCATTTGGGTTATTACCTCTTAGAGAATGAATTTTCCACAAAATTCCAGCACATAACATCAAAAATATTCAAAGCTCCAGAGGGCTGCCATTATGAGTCATCATGACGCAGTCTGGGTAGAACTGGCAAAGGCTGCCTTTTATTTTTATGAAAAGGGATATGTTTATTTCAGAAATGCAGGACTGGTATGCAATTTGAAAGTAAATGCTATTCACCATATTAACAGAATAAAGGAGCAAAATCATGAGTATCTCAAAGTACATTAAAAGCATTTAATATAACATTCATTCATGATAAAAAAAAATTCTTAGAAAGCTCCAAATAGAAATGGGTTTCCTGGGACTTCCCTGGTGGTCCAGTGACTGAGACTGTGCACTCCCAATGCAGGGGGACCAGGTTCGATCCCTGATCAGGGAACTAGATCCCACATGCTGCAACTAAAGATCCCTCATGTCGCAACTAAAGATCCCTCATGTCGCAACTAAAAATCCCTCATGCCGCAACAAAGATCTCATGTGCCTCAACTAAGACCCAGCGCAGCCATATAAATAAATAAATAAATTTTTTTTAAAAATGGGCTTCCTTAAAGTGACACCTCCTAAAACCCTATAGCAAACATCATACACGATGATAAAATATTGAAAGCTTTAAAATGGGAACAAGACAAGGATATCTACTCTTACTATTTAATCACCATTGTAATGTAGCCAGCACAATAAAGCAAAAAAGAATAAATAAGAATGCATCGTGTCTAGCAAGGATGAAATAAAACTGTCATTATTTGTTAGCAGCATGATTATGTACGTGGAAAGTTGTGTGTGTGGAAGATCAGCAAGGTGCAGCAGAAATTGTTAAAATACACACTGAGTTGCATTTTTATATGCCATCAAAAGCATAATTAGGAAATGACACCTTAAGAGAAATCATTTGTATTAGCGTCAAAAACACTAAATACACAAATCTACCATAGTTGTGCAAGAACTCTACAGAGAAAGCTATAAAATACTATTAATAGTGTTAATAGAAATGTGTGGAAACCTGGACTGGAAGACTTAATATTGCAAAGATAGCAATATTCCACAAATAGCTAAACTTAAGCAGCTATGTATCGTTTATAAGAGCAGGTTGGCCCTTCTTTTTTCCTAACATTGATTTTAATATTTAAAGTTACCAGTGCTGATAAGCAACAAGGATATATTGTATATCACAGGGAAATATAGCCTTTGTTTTGTAATAACTTTAAATGAAGTACTATCTATAAAAATATTGAATCACTGTGTTGTACACCTGACACTAATATAATATTATAAATCAACTATACTTCAAGTAAAAAAAGAAAGAAATTTTTGAAAATAAAGTTACCTGGACTTCCCTGGCAGCCCAGTGGTTGGGACTTCGCCCTCCAGTGCAGGGGGTGTGGGTTCGATCCCTGCTCGGGGAGCTAAAATCCCACATGACTCGTGGCCAAAAAACCAAAACATAAAACAGAAGCAATATTGTAACAAATTCAGTAGACTTTAAAAATGGTCCACATCAACACGTATACACTGATGTGTATAAAATTAATGACTAATAAGAACCTGCAGTATAAAAAAACAAACAAACAAACAAAAAAACAACTAATACTCAACTTTCTTTGGGTTATTTGTATGGAAGTATGTTAATATAAATGTTTCAGACATTACATGAAATTTCTAAAAATCTTATATGTTTTGGTATAATGTTATAAGTCATAATTCTAGTTATTACTTTAAAATGTATATCTCAGAAATAACTAAATTTCCTTGTCAACTGCATTATTATGAACTTTCATCAAATCTTTAACCGTCGTCATTTTTAAGTCTTTTGTCATTTACAGACAGTTCTGGGTGTAGTCTGATGCTTTCGCAAAAAATGCTCCTATAAAAGCGTTTCATCTCAAGGAATTCATGGAAAAGACTCTGACAAGTACAGGTTTCTGGTAACTGACTATACTGCTGAACTGAATGAATAAGCATTTTCAGAACTCTAATGGAAAACTGATGAATTCATACACGTGCTAACAAAAGATCAAGATGAAAAAAAAATTAATTACATGGGACTGAGGATGATTATAATTTTTGTGACTTTCTGTTTGAATAAAAAAAAAAAATGGTCCACATCAAAAAACTAAAATCTTAAATAAATAAAATTACCAGTGCTATTATTGAGAACATTAAGATGCTTTCATGTTAAAATGATTAAAATGACATTAGGAATAATGAATGACATGTAATGCACAAATAGACCCCAACACCTTTTTTTTTAAGTATAAAAAGTATAAACAACTATAATGGAAAGTCTGCATCTGTAATGGAAAGAGGCATTCTTCTGGAAGACTCAGGGCTGGGGGACCAGAAACACAGGGCCAGAGGGTCCTAGCAGGTGATCTACTACAAGACTTGGAGGCTCACCACCTACCTAGAAGGATACAGAACACTCCCAATAAAATGAAAGGGAAGTTGAACTGCTTTGGAACTCAGTATTCATTTTCTTTCTAATCGTTCAATGACTAAAAATGCTTGTTAAAATAGGTCTTTATATTCTGCCAGGGAGAGTTTGTCAAGGTTGGCTGATTTTGAACCCAAATATTGCTTAAGCATTTAGGGCAGAGCTCCAAATGTATAGGGTTTGTTTCTCCCCCTTACCAAAGTTGCATCAGGTCCTTTCCAAAGACATCTTAATTTCATTTTTCCAGGAGTATAGGTCACCCACAAAGTGATGCTTTTGGTTTTTGCAATCAGAACGCAAAGGTACCATCCTGCTCCAGGAGGGAGCCCCTATGGTGATGAAGGTCAGCTGAGCCCAAGCCTTAGCAAGGAGCCCCTCCCGTGTGATGGCAGGTTGGCCTGCTGGCCTGGAGAAGGGTCTTCCTTAGGTACCGCTATAAACAGTTTGCTAACCCACTAGAACTCCCGAGGCAAAACTTCATGGAAGAGCTTGGCAGGTACATTTCCCTGTTCCCACCCCCAATGCACCGCAAGGCAGTAGGACGGACTATGAGTCTTTGATCAACAGGGTCTAGTTTAGTTCTGGAATAACCGTGAGGTAGAGGTGGAGATACCGCCACTCCTGCACCCAGCCCCCTCACCGCCCCCCCCCCAAGCCTCTCATTTGCCACCAGAATGACCTTTTTCCTGCCTTCCTGTGGGTTGCTTGACCATTTTTTTAGAATTCCATTTTGACTTATCTATAGTGTTCTTTGGGTATATCTCTTTGTACAGCATTTTTAGTGGTTGCTCTAAGTATATATATACATAATTTATCAGTCTACTGGTGTTAACATTTTATCAGTTGGAGTAAAGTACAGAAACTTTACTTCCTTTTACGACTCTTTACCCTCCCCCATTCATAATATAATTGTCTTAATTATTTTCCTCTACATACATTGAGAACTACATAAGCCAGTGTTATAATTTTTGCTTCAACCATCAAACATAATTTAGAAAACTCAAGAAAGAAAATGAAAGTCTATTGTATTTACCCATATCTTTGCTCTGTTTTTCTTACTTTCTGATGGGCCAAGATTTCCTCTTTTATCATTTTCTGTCTATTTAGAGAACTTCTGTTAGCCATTCATAAGGGTAGGTCTGCAGGCAACAAATTCTCTTAGTTTTTTTGTCATCAGAGAATGTCTTGATTTCCCCTTCATTCCTGAAGGATATATTTGCTAGCTATACAATTCTGCTTAGAATGTTCTTTTCTTTCAGCACCTCAAAAATGTTATGCCATTTCCTTCTATCCTCCATGGTTTCTGACGAGAAGAAATCCACTATCGTTCAAATTGTTTTCCCCCATAGGTATCTTGGCATGGATTTCTTGAGGTTTATCCTGTTTGGGGTTTGTTTCAACATCTTGAATCTGTGGGTTTATGTCTTTTGCCAAATTTGGGGGAATTTTAACCATTATTTCTTCAAACACTCTTTCAGCTCCACCTTCTTACTCCTCTCCTTCTGAGACACCCATGATCTGAATATCAGTTTTTTGTTACAGTCCTATATGTTCCTGAAGTGCTGTTCTTTTTTTCTTTTCTTTCTTTCTTTTTTTTTCAGTCTATTTTCTCTCTGTTGTTCAGATTGGGTAATTTTTATTCCATCCTCAAATCCTCAAATTCTCTGACTCTTTCCTCTGTCCTCTATATTCTGCTGTTGAGTCTATACATTGATTTTTTAATATCCGTTATTGCAATTCTTAGGTCTAAAATTTCCATTTAGCTCTTCCTTATATCTTGAGTTTCTTTTCCGAGATTTTTTTAAAAAATTTCTTTCAAGCCTGTTTGTAATTGTTCATTGAAGTACTTTTATGATGGCTGCTTTAAAATCCTTGTCATTAGACTTCCCTGGTGGTCCAATGGTTAAGACTCCATGCTCCCAATGCTGGGGGCTCTGGGTTTGATCCCTGGTCAGGGAACTAGATCCCACATGCCACAACTAAAGATCCCGCGTGCAGCAACTAAGACCCAGCACAGTCAAAAAAAATATAAATATTAATAAATATTAAAAATAAAATAAAATAAAATCCTTGTCAGATCATTCTAACAATTCTGTCATCTTGGTTGTCTTTTCTCATTCAAATTGAGATCTTCCTGGTTCTTGGTATGACCAGCGATTTTTTTTTTTAATTTTATTTATTTATTTATTTTTGGCTGTGTTGGGTCTTCATTTCTGTGCCAGGGCTTTCTCTAGTTGCGGCGAGCGGGGGCCACTCTTCATCGTGGTGCGCGGGCCTCTCACTGTCTCGGCCTCTCTTATTGCGGAGCACAGGCTCCAGACACGCAGGGTCAGTAGTTTTGGCTCACGGGCCCAGTTGCTCTGCGGCATGTGGGATCTTCCCAGACCAGGGCTCGAACCTGTGTTCCCTGCACTGGCAGGCAGACTCTCAACCACTGCGCCACCAGGGAAGCCCATGACCAGCGATTTTTGATTGAAACCAGCACATTTGGGGCAGCATAGCGTTATAAGATTCCAAGTATGATCTAAACCTTGTATGTTAGAAGACCTCCTCTGAAGCTGCTCAGGCAGAGGAAGTGTGGACACTGCCCAGGCACTGCCAGATGGGGGTGAAAGTCCAGTTTCTCCACTCGGGCTTTGTTACTGCTGAGCAGAGGTGGGAGTTCAGGCTCCCCACTAGGTCTCTACTGATACCTCCCTGCCTGGGAGGGTTAAAGGTGCTTCATTACTGTCCTCACTGACGCCGTGGTGGGGGGTGGCATCATAACTTCTGAGCCATGGTGAAAGTCTTGATCCTGCACTAGATCTCCTCTGACACCATCCTGGAGAGAGGGAGAGGGGTTCCTTGCTACTGCCTTGGAGGGGAGGGGGTGAAAGCTCAGGCTCCCAGGTGGTTTCCATTGGCACCAAGGGGAAGGGGGCTCCTTATTACCCAACAGTGATGTAAGTCCCACCTTCCCATTCAGCCTTCTCTGATACCAACTGGGTGGGAGAAATGGATGGTTTGGGGCAGTTTCTTACAGTATGGCAAACGTGGAGGTCCCCACTTGGTCTTTGCTGGAGCCACAGTTTTTGTTCTGTGGTGTTTGCTTGGAGTAGAGCGATAATTGTCTAAAAGTTTTGCTAGGCTGTCCTTTTCCGGGTCTTTTGGCTAGAAAGGGCAGGCTTTTCTTAGAATCTCTCTTTTTTTTTTGGTCTACACCTGCTGATGTTTCTGGGATGCTGGCTTCTCCAGCACCCAGTCAGAGAGATGTGAGACAAAATAAAACTCTGGGAATTTACCACCGTGCTGTTGCTTGGGTTCTGAGGCCCCTAACTAGTCTACCTTTTTCTCTCCACCTTTTAGAGTCTTTTTATGCTTATTTTACATACGAAGTCTGCAGAAAAGTACATTTACTCCGTCTTCCCAGAAGCAGAAGTCTCAAAGGTTGCCTTTTCTTTTTCTTTTTTAAGCCATGCCACACAGCTTGTGGGATCTTAATTCCCCGACCAGGGACTGAACCCGGGTCCTCCACGGTGAGAGCATGGAGTCCCAACCGCTGGACCGCTAGGGAATTCCCACAAAGGTTGCCTTTTGATATTAAGCCACAGTCAGGAAGTGATTGTGCCATTGCTCTATATTTGGGTTTGGTGGGCCTTTTCTATTGTATGAGAATCCATGTGTGAATGAGGAACAGTCTCAAAAAATGAATTATTGGATTAAAAACAACTTGAAAAAGTGAGTACCTGCCAAAATTTTTCTGTCTCCCTGCTGTCAAGATTATGTAAAATAACAGATCCACTGTTGGAGGCGGGAGGCAGTTATGAACCCAAGTTTCTTTGCATGTTTTTATTGAGGTACAATTGATATACAAAAATCTGTACATATGCATATTTAAACTGCACAATTTGAAAACTATATATATAGTTTTATATTTAATATATATACGTATATACCTCCAGGAAATCATCACCACAATCAATGTAGTGGGCATACCTATTACTCTCAAAACTTTCCTGGTGCCCCTTTGTAATTCCTCCCTCCAGCCCCTCCCCCCCACCCTTGCCCCAAGCAACCACTGATCTGCTTTAAGTCACTATAGGTTATTTTGCATTTTTTAGAATTTTGTATAAATGGAATATATACAGTATATCCTCATTATTGTCTGGCTTCTTTCACACAGCATAATTAGTTTGCAATTCATTCATGTTGTTGCCATGTATCAATAAGTCATCCCTTTTATTGTTGAGTAGTATTCCATTCTATGGGTACACCACAATTTGTTTATCCATTCACCTGTTGATGGACATCTGGGTTGTTTCCAATTTGGGGCTATTACAGATAAAGCTGCTATGAACATTCATGTACAAGTCTTTGTACGGATGTATGCTTTCTTTTCTCTTAGGTAAATGCGTAGGAGTAGAATAGCTGGATCATAAGGTAGGTATATGTTTAACTCTTAAGAAACTGTCAAATATTTTACAAAGTGGTTGCACCATTTTACATTTCCACCAGCAGTGTAAGAGAGTCCCAGTTCCCCTGCATCTTCGCCAGTATGTGGTATACTCGGTCTTTTTAATTTTTGCCATTCTAATAGGTATGTGGGGACTTCCCTGGTGGTCCAGTGGCTAAGACTCCACACTCCCAATGCAGGGGGACCGGATTCAATCTCTGGTCAGGGAACTAGATCCCACATGCTGCAACTAAGAGTTCGCATGCTGCAACTAAAGATCCCACATGCTACGGCTAAAAGATCCCGTGTGCCACAGCTAAGACCCGGCGCAGCCAAATAAATAACAAATAAATATTTTTAAAAAAATAGGTATGTAGTGTTTTCTCATGGTTCTAATTTGCATTTCCCTAATGGTAATGATGATATTGAACATCTTTTTTCAAGTGATTTTTTGCCATATATATATATATATATATACATACATACATATATATATATATATATATTTTTTTTTTTTTGGCTGTGTTGGGTCTTCATTGCTGTGCGCGGGCTTTCCCTAGTTGTGTCAAGCGGGGGGCTACTCTTCGTTGCGGTGCGCGGGCTTCTCATTGCGGTGGCTTCTCTTGTTATGGAGCACGGGCTCTAGGCGCAGAGGCTTCAGTAGTTGCAGCACGCAGGCTCAGTAGTTGCGGCTCATGGGCTCTAGAGCGCACGGGCTTCAGTAGCTGTAGCTCCCAGTAGACAGCTAGCAGGGAAACACAGACCTCAGCACAAGGAACTGAAGTCTGTCAACAACAAGTATTAACTTAGAAACACATTTTTTCCCTAGAACTGCCAGACGAGAACTCTGCCTGGCCAACAATTTCATTTCAGCCTCTGACAACCTGATCAGGGAACTAAGCCACGCTGTGCCTGACTTCTGACCTATACGACTATGAGCTAATAAACAGGTGTTGTCTTAAGCTGCCAAATTTGTGGTGATTTGTTATGCAGCAACAGAAAATAACTACAGATTTTTTTTAAATTTTAGTGGTTGTCTTAGGGTTTATAGTACACATGTTTAACTTAGTCTATGTCTAAGTGATACTATACCACTTCACTTATAGTATAAGAACCTTACAATAGTATCCTTCCATTTCTCTCTCTTGGTCTTTATGCTATTGTGGCCTGCACTTAACTTTTACATATGTTGTAAATCCCATAATACATTGTGATTAGTTTTGTTTAAATAGTCAATTGTGCTTTTAAGAGATTTACGTAATAAGAAAAAAATCTTATGTATTTACCTATGTAGTTAACTTTTTCTGGTGCTCTTCATTCTTTTGAGTAGATCCAGATTTCCATCTGGTATCACTTTCCTTCTGCCTGAAGGACTTCCTTTAACATTTCTTGTACTGCATGTGAGCTGGTGATGAATTCTTTCAATTCTCAGGTGACTGAAAATGTCTTTTTATTGCTTCACTTTATGAAAGATATTTTTCCCAGGTATAGAATTCTAGTTTTCTTCTCATTTCTTGTGTTTGTTGAGTTTCTGGGATCTGTGGGTTTATAATTTCCATGAAGTTTGGAATGTTTTGTCTGTTATTTCTTCAAATATTTTTTCTGTCCTTCCCCCCTTTCAGGGGCTCCAGTTACCATATACTAGACCACTTAAAAGTTATCAAACATCTCACTTATGCTCTTTTAATTTTTTAAAAATTTGGATAGTTTCTATTACTATGTCTAGAAACTCACCATTTTTTTTCTTCTCCAAAATCATAAAGGGCACCTACAAAAAAACCTACAGCTAACATTAGAGTTAATAGCGAAATATTGAACATTTTCTCCTTAAAAGCAGGAGCAAGGTAAGGATGCCGTTCTCACCACTTCTATTCAACATGGTACTAGAAGCCTGAGCCAGTGCAACAGGCAAGAAAAATAAAAGGCATACAGACCAAAAAGGAAAAAGGAAAATTGCCTCTCTTTACAACTGACAGGATTGTTTATTTAGAAAACCTTCAGGAATATACACAACTACTACCTAATTTTTTAATGCACAGATTACAAAGTTAATTTTTAAAAATGCAATTGTATTTTTATATGCTACTAGCAAACAATTGTAAACTAAACTTTAAAATGAATTTCATGTATAATAGCATCAAAAAGCATAAAATACTTAGGAATAAATTTAGTATATGCAAGATCTCTACACTACATAATATTTTTGAGAGAAATTAAAGAAAAACTGAATAGATAGGGAGATAAATCATGTTCATGAATTGGAAGACAATATTGTGAATCTGTCACTTCTCCCTAAATTGGTCAATAGAGTCAATGCAATCTGTATCCAAATAACAGCAGTTATTTTTATAGATATTGAAAATCTAGCTCTAAAGTTTATATGGAAATATAAAGGACCAAGAACATCCAAAGAATGTGAAAAAGAAGAACAAAGTTTGAGAACTTACACTGCATGACTTTAAGGTTTATTGTAAAGTTACGCTAATTAAGAGAGTATGGCACATAAATTGACAAATAGAGGGAATAGAGAGCTAGAAATAGACCCACACTTACACAGTTGTTTGATTTTTTACAAAAGCACCAAGGCAATCCAATAAGGAAAGGAAAGTTTATGCAACAAATGATGCCATAATAACTGGCTATCCATATGGAAAAATATTAATGTCAACCGCTACATCACACCATACACAAAAATTAATCTGAGATGGATCATACACCTAAATGTAAGTGGTAAAACCATATATTTTCAAAAGGAAACCTTAGAAGAATATCTTCATGATTTGGGATAGGTAAAGTTGGCTAGCAGGTCACAGATATCAGTACCATAAAAGAAAACATTGATAAATTAGATTTCATCAAAATAAAAAACTCTGTGCCTATACCAGGCAGTTCCTGTTATAGAATAAGTACTCAATAAGTAAGTTTGTGTTGAATGAAAAAACAAAAACTCTGCTCATCAAAAGACACCATTAAGGGGAATTCCCTGGTGGTCCAGTGGTTAGGGCTCCACGCTCTCACTGCTGAGAGCCTAAGATCCCACAAGCCAAGTGGCATGGCCAAAAAAAAAAAGACACCATTAAGAATATTGAAAGGCAACTGCACCACATCTCTTGCTTAGTTTCTACTAGGCATTTTAATTAGGTGTTAGCATCTTTAGGGTGGAGGCTGTTTCGTTTATTGCATCTAATATAGCATTTAGCAGAGAGCAGAACTCCTGTTAGGGTGAACCAGGTTGTGCCCAAAAAATCAAAATCTCACCAGCTTATAACAACAAAAGAGTGTTTATCTAGCATGTTGAATGACCAACATGGATCAATGGGGTAAGAGATTCTGTCACTGTAGTTGCTCATGGACCCAGGATGATGAAGCTTCAATCAAAAAACAAGATTTCACAAAATAGAGTTGTCACATGATCCTGCAATCCCACTCCTGGGCATATATCCAGAGAAAACTAATTCGAAAAGATACATGCACACCAATGTTCATAGCAGCACTATTCACAATAGCCAAGACATGGAAGCAACCTAAGTGTCCATTGACAGACGAATGGGTAAAGAAGATGTGGTAGATATATACAATGGAATATTACTCAGCCGTGAAAAAGAATGAAATAAAGCAATTTGCCGCAACATGGATAAACCTAGAGATTATCATACTAAATGAAGCGAGTCAGAAAGAGGAAGACAAATACCATATGATATTACTTATATGCGGAATGTAAAATGTGACACAAAGGAACTTATCTATAAAACAGAAACAGACTCACAGATGTAGAGAACAAACTTGTGGTTGCCAAGTGGGGGGTGGTAGAGGAGGGATGGTTTGGGATTAGCAGATGCAACTATCATATATAGAGTGAATAAAAAACAAAGTCCTACTGTAGAGCACAGGGAACTATATTCAATATCCTGTGATAAACCATAGTGGAAAAGAACATGAAAAAGAATGTATGTAGGGACTTCCTTGATGGTCCAGTAGGTAAGATTCAGCGCTCCCAATGCAGGGGGCCCGGGTTCGATCCCTGGTTGGGGAACTAGATCCCACATGCATGCCGCAACTAAGAAGTCCGCATGCTGCAACTAAAAGATCCCACATGCCACAACTAAGACCCAGCGTAGCCAAAATAAATAAATAAATAAATAAATGAGGGTGTATTTTAAAAGAAAGAATGTATGTATATGTATAACTGAATCACTTTGCTGTATAGTAAAAATTAACACAACATTGTAAATCAACTACACTTAAATAAAATAAATTAAACAAACAAACAAAAGAATATTGAAAGACAATCTACAGACTGGGAAAAATATGCAGAGAACATATATCTGAAAAAGGACTGCTGTACAAGAAATAAAAAGAACTCTATACTGTAACTCAGTAATAAAAAGACAAACAACCAAATTAAAATGGATAAAACAATTGAACAAGTACTTCTCAAAAGAAAATAAACAAATGGTCAATTATCACATGAAAAAGTGATCAAGATCATTGGTAATTAGAGAAATACAAATTAAAGCCACAATGAAATGCCACTATACACCTATTTCAATAGCTAAGTTAAAATGACTGACAGCCCCAAATGTTGGTGAGAATGTAGAGAAACTGGAACTCTCAAGCTCTGTATGTGAGAATGTAAAATTGTATAACAACTTTGGAAAAAGATCCAGCAGTGCCTTATAAAACTAAAGGTTTGGTACCCAGTAACCCAGCAATTCCATTCCTAGATAAATATTTACCCAAAAGAAATGAAAACATATGCCTACACAAGATTTGTACATGATTGTTCATAGCAGCTTTATTCATAATAACCAAGATGAGGAAATATCAATAGGACAATCAATGATCCCAGGTGTCTGTCAATAGGAGAATGGATAAACAAGCTCTCGTATAGTCATACAGAATACTCCTCAGAAGAATACTCCTCAGAAGGAGTGAACTGATACATGCAACAACATGAAGAGTCTGAAAAATGTATTGTTGAGTGAAAGAAGCCTTAGACAAAAGAATGCATACCCTATGATTTCATTTATATGAAGTTCTAGAATAAGCAAAACTCATCTACAGTGGAAAACGTCAAAACATTTTTTGCCTCTGGCAGATGGGGTTGGATAATGATAAGAAGGAACATAAGAAAACTTTTGTTACCAAGTCCAAACTCCTACTGCTGTACTTCTTGCAGTACACAGGCCAATAAATTGAAAGACGACTTGTTGGAATAGCAACTTTATTCGGAAAGCCAGCAGACTGGGAAGATAGTGGACTAGTGTCCCAAAGAACCATTTTATCCAAGTTAGAATTCAGGCTTCTTTTATACTTTTTAGATTGGTTGCAAACTTCTTGGTGCCAGAATCTTTTGTTCTAGCAGCTGTCCAGGTAGATCTGGTCACAATGTTCCAATAAGCTTCCAACAAGAGGTTTTATTTTCTGTTCTGCAACTTTTTATCTCTATATGAGTGGGAAAGTATTATACCCTTAAAAGTCAGAGCCTTGAGAATGGGCTATCACGTATATTTCAGGCTACATTCTTTTACAAAGGTGCAGAGCCAGCATGACTAAGCACAGGCAACAGAGCCCAAGGATTAGAGCTAAAAGAATAGACCCAATACGGAGTCCAGTTTGTTCTTCTCTGATACAGTTTCATGAGTGATGGAAGTGTTCTATATCCTGATAGGGGTTTAGATCACTAGTCATTTGTCAAAACTCAGCAAATGTACTCTTAAGATTTGTGTCCCTTATTATAGGTAGATTTTATATATTAAAAAAAACTAAAATGTTCTACTCTAGTTAATTATCTGCCTGCTGAAGTATTTAGGGGGACATGTACTGATGTCCACAATTTAAAGTGCATTAAAAATAAGAGATTAATGGATGGAGGAATGGATCAATAAATTTGTCATAAAACAATCTAATAAAATGTTGGTAATAAAAAATAAAAAATAATGGTAAAATCTAGGTGGGGTATATCAATGTTCACTATAAAATTCAACTTTGCTGTATGTTTGAAAATTTTAATATTAAAATGTTGAGAAAAAATTAAAAGAACAGAGAAAAATATGTTGTAAAAAGTAAAAGTCCCCCTTTTCCCACCTCAACCTTTGCCCCTTTCCAGAAGTAACCACTATTATTAACAGTTTGGTATGTATCATTCTGAATCATTTTCTTTGAATTTGCATATATGCATATGTTGAAATATAGAGTGATCTGTTTAAAACACAAAGGAGATTATACTATTCACATACTGAGTAATTTGCTTTATTCACTTGACATTTTGTCTTGGAGAGCATTCTGTGTCAGCACATATACATCCGTTTCTTTCTTTTTAATGGCTTTTTAATACCCCATAGACTGTGCCATAGCTGACCCATTCCCCAGCAGAAATTTAGGTTGCTTAAACTTTTTGGCTGTTAAAAACTTACTCTCCAAAAAAGCTGGGCCAAATCACCTATAATAAGGGTCTTTTTAAAATATTCATATCAATGCCTGATTCCCCACACTCTTGCCAACACTGAATATTATCAATCTTTTTCATTTTCGTCTGTCCAATGGGTGAAAAATGTTTTGCATTTTCCTGAGTGTTGGTGAGGTTGTAAGTCTCAATATTTTATTGGCCATTTATGGTTTTTCTTTTGTGAATTGCCTTTTCATATTCTTTGCCCTTTTCTCTATTAGGTTTGACTCTTTCTAATTGATTATATATTCTGGATATAATCCTTTGCCAGTTATCATGCTGAAAATATAAAAATATTGCCTCCTAGTTTGTGGCTTATGGTTTCACTTTCTTTATAGTGCCCTTTGATTAACAGAAATTTTAATTTAGGGATATTCAAATGTATAAGCCGTTCTTTATGGTTTGCACTTTTTGTCTTATTTAAGAAATTTTCTACTATCGCAAGATCATCGAGATATTCTCTTATATTACCTCCTAAAAAGTTTTCCAGATATTTTTTTTTCTCTGCAGATACATAATCTGGATAATAAGAAAACAGGATGACATCATGCATACTGTTTCATAGCCTGTGGTTTTGTCATTTAGCAATAGATTTGGAACATCTTTTCATATGAAAAAGAAGCAGACCCAGAGACAGAGATTTGTGTGCAAGAAGTTTATTAGGCAGTGCTTTCAGGATCAGCATGTATGGGGGAAGGGAGTGAGGCAGGATCAGACAGGAGGGCAAGCTAGACAATGGTGCAGGAGCAACAAGGGCTCCAACTTTGTAGCTTAGAGGGCCCCGTAAAGCTGTCCGAAATTGAAGAAAGACAGCTAGGCCTTTATACTCCCGAGTTGTTAGATGTGGCCTTCCCCCACCCCGGGAACAGGGCATGGTACTGGGCCAGGCAGCTGACTTCAGTGGAATACACTTCCTCAAGATAGCTGACAGATGAAGGCTGTCAGCCTGTAGCACTCCCAATAGCTGGGCGTCCTGAAGGGGTATCTGAGTAGCACATCACAGAATCCACCTTGGTTAGGGACACTTTTGACTCCAAATAGCAGAAAACCCGACCAACTCTTGCTAAATAAACAGGAGTCAGTCTCACTTAACAGAAGGTCTACAGTCAGTGATTGCTGGCATCAACAGTATCTGTCCTTTTTATCAGGAAAGCAAAAACTTTCTTAGAAGTTCCCAGTAGACTTCCCCTTCTATTTAATTGGCCAGAACTGGATCACAGGTCCATCCTTAGGGGCAGAGGAAGCTGGGAAAGTGGGAACAGGATTGTCAGGATTTTGTGCCTGGAGCACTGAACATTCATTGCTACCTGAACAACCTCTGGGTTCTATTAGCATAGAAGAAAAGGGAAAGGATATTAGACACGCAGCTAACAAGGCCTGCCACAAATAGATCCCTACAAAATTATTTTGGAATAATGGCATATGGGTATAACTTATTGAAACGATCTCCCTACTGCTGGACATTTGGTTGTTTCCAGCTTTCTGCTATCATCCACTGTACTACAATAAACGTCCTTGTAATTTTGCCCATATGCTCACTTATTCCTTCAGGACGAAATGCTGTACATGTAATTGCTAGGCAG
This sequence comes from Delphinapterus leucas, assembly GCF_059928025.1. Lineage (NCBI taxonomy): Eukaryota > Metazoa > Chordata > Mammalia > Artiodactyla > Monodontidae > Delphinapterus > Delphinapterus leucas. Next base: position 96,436,827 of record NC_143150.1, on the reverse strand, counting down.
AGAGAATGTACCGTTAAAAAATGGTTGATGCAGATTGCCAGGATGTACCTTAGAAAGGCTCAACAAATTTATGTTTTACTTGAGCAGTGAAGAAGAAGCTCAACCTTACTGACACTGGATATTAACATTCTTATTAATTTTCATCAGTTTTATATTCTTTAAAAAGTACCCAGTTTTAATTCGCATTTTGTACTGATTTTTAGTAACCGTTTTTGCTAAGTTTTGCACTGTGGTCTAAAAATTGTGCTTTGGACTGTCTTAGCTTCCTGGAAAGTATTGAGATACAATCAGTGTTTTGCTGTCATGCTCTGGGGGTTAATTCCAGCAGGCCTGAGTTGTTTTGCTGGTCAAGACATGAAACATACTGATTAACAATGTTTCCTTTTAACCTTGGGTCCAAGGAATTTCAGGGCATTTTATGACCTATAAATTGCACTCTGTATAAATGCAAAAAATATTTTTCAGAGATCACTCGGAAAGGTAAAAGATGGAGAAAAACTCATTTTGCTAATTAATCCAATGAAGAATGACATGTGAATTTAGAAACATATGCCATAGCTATCATACTGGGAAACATGGCAGTGCCGTTTTTTTGTTTATTTATTTATTTGTTTATTTATTTATTTATGGCTGCTTTGGGTCTTTGTTGCTGCACGTGGGCTTTCTCTAGTTGTGGTGAGCAGGGGCTACTCTTCATTGAGGTGCACGGGCTTCTCATTGCAGTGGCTTCTCTTGTTGCGGAGCACGGGCTCTAGGCGCATAGGCTTAGTAGTTGTGGCGCACAGGCTTAGTTGCTCCACGGCATGTGGGATCTTCCCAGACCAGGGCTCAAACCCGTGTCCCCTGCATTGGGAGGCAGATTCTTAACCACTGCACCACCAGGGAAGTCCGGCAGTGCTGTTTTAAAAACATTTACTGAATATGTAGTTCATGAATAATACATCTCTAACTCCAGATTGTATTTTCTTAGTGAAAAAGGGTTAACCTCTATTATTAGAGCAAAAATAAAACCATAGTGCTATAAATCCAACAAAATAACTTGAATATTTTATTATCTCTAAATATATGAATATATTGTACTAAAATTTCTGGAATAATTTTTATTGTATTTTATATGACTTTTGTATGATCGTTGCATTTTATAATTTTTGCACACATTATAGTCGTGCATGTAAGTACTAAGTATTTACCGGCTCAGAAAAATATTCTTTAAGTCCGCATGCACTTAAAGATATAGAAAAATAAATTTAAATAGTCAAAAAAATTGATATAACTTCTAAATTAATAAGAGTTATCTCTGAAATACAGAGTAATAAACTAACAGTACTAAAGCATGATGTGAAATTACATGGCCACTACAAGAATATACATAGATATTACAAATTGTTGGAATAGTAAAGATTAAAAAGAGACTACTCAATTCAGATGAGAATACAGATTAAATGTAAGGCAGTGTAGTTCTTCTGTGAACCAATTTAGCAATATATAAATAGAGCATAAAAACTGTTCATACCTTTGATTAATAAATCCGTGTCTGTAGTAGTCTAAGATAATAATCCCACGTCTAGAAAAACCCGTATACACAAAGATATTTGTTGCAGCATTATTTGTAATGGTGAAAATTATAAGCAACTTAGATGTCCAAAGGTTGGAGAAGAATTAATAAATGATGAAACCATTAAAATGTTATTTAAATTATAATGTATCTATAAAACAGAATTTAATGAAGCTCTAAAATGGAGTAAGGAAGATCTCTGTGTGTTGCTGTTAGGTGATTCTGTAAGAGATGGTGCTAACTGAAGAAAAGCAAGGTGCAGAAAAGCTGAATAGTAGGGAATATGTTTTGAGAGTATAAATATAGGCACATATTTTCTGATATTTTTCAAAACAAAGCAATGGAAAGATAAAGCAAAAACTAATACAATAAAAGTGGTTTCCTAAGGGGGGGAGGAAAGGAATGTGGAAAGCACAAAGATGGAAGCTAGACCTCTTTGAATATATCTTGTTTTATATTTTTGCTTTGTGTAAAAGATGGCCTCCAAGGATCCCCACCTCCTGGTATTCACATGCTTATAAGGTTCCCTCAACATTGTACCAGGGTTGTTCTGTGTGGCCAAAAAAATTTGGCAGAAGCGATGGTATGTAACTTCCAAGATTAGGTTCTAAAAGACAATATGGCTTCCGTTTTATTCTTTCTCTCTCAGATCACTTGTTCTGGGGGAAGGCAGTTGCCCTGTTGAACAGTCGGTCCATAGGGTGAGGGTCTGAGGTCTGCCAAGAGCTACATGGGTGAACCATCTTGGAAGCAGATCATTCAGCCCCAGTTAAACCTTGAGATGACTGCAGCCCTGGCTGACATCTAGACTGTATTTCATGAGATACCCTGAGCTAGGACCATCCAGCTAAGCCATCCTAGATTTCTGATCCTCAGAAACTGTGAGATAATGAATATTTGTTACACCGCTGTTTGGTTTAATTTGTTATGCAGTAATAGATCATGAATACACGTTGGAGCCATAAAATTGTTTTAAATAATTAAAAAACTGAATATAAATAAAAGGGAAAAAAAAGCAGTCCTTAAAAATTCAAGACAAAGGGAAACAAATAAACCTAACTATCAAGCTGGTGGCAAAACTACACAGACAATAATTACTTCAAGTAACTTGCAAACAGTATTTTTACCGTACATCCCTAGTGGGATAGATCCTAAGGACAAAAAGAACTGCAGATAAATCTTAAATGACATTCAGCGGTCTAATTGCGAGCAATGATATTGGCGTTGTTACCACGACACCATTCTATCTATATAGTAGAATTAAAGCAAATAAGTCGTTATGTTAACATCATTAAGAACCAAGATTTTATACATGAGATAAAAAAGATACAAACACAAAATCAAAGAAATAAATAAAAATCCTTTGCTCTTTAATTTGGATTGGAAATAGCAGTGTTAATTCATTATTTTTTTTTCTCTAAAAAAAATGTCTTTCCTAGCTCTGTGCACTCAAAGACCTAAAAGAAATAACAACATAATAGCAATAAATACACAGCAACAAATACATATTTGTGGTGACTAAATATAACTTAACACAAATAAACATGCAGATTTCTTTAGGGAAATGGCTAATTTCAATTATGAGGCTGGAAATATAAAAGATGAACCTGGAATATTCTGTCTTACTAGAAGCTAAGGACTACAAGAGTCAAATTAAACGACTAAGGAACCAACTTTTGAGGGTTTCTCACTGGCCGAAGATAGGATAATTTGAGCATCAAAAAGCAAAATGACTGCAAAGTAGTATATGTAATTATACATCAAATATTTTAAAACTCCATGAGTTAATAATGATACTAAAAAATAAATAAAACCTCACTGGTCACTTTTTGGAGGCTGCTGGACTCCAACTTATTAATCATAAAATTGGCAAAGAATGGAAAAAAAATAAACATTTTTCCTGCCCAACTGTGTTTCAGAGCATCCAGGATTTATGGGAAAGTTCTTCATTATAAAAGAATTCAAGCTCTCAAAGAATGTCAGATTTGGAAAATCACCATCTCATGAAGGAATGGTCTGGGTTATGGAAATGCTTTAATATCTTGATCTAAGTGGTGGTTTCATGGTTGTATAATACGTAAATATTCTTCCAGCTGTCCACTTAATTTTTATGTATTTTATTGTATGTCAAGTATACCTCAATTTAATAATTTTACCTCAATTTAAAAAAAATCCCCATTTTACCTTCCAATGAGGTGTAATAGGAAGTACACAGCACCCTATGAAATATCCTTGGCAAAGAACTGAACCTGAATCTAACCAGGGCTCCAGGTGTAACTAACAGCTCACAGAAAATAAAGAGGACAGAGGGACTTCCCTCGTGGTGCAGTGGTTAAGAATCCACCTGCCAATGCAGGGGACATGGGTTCCATCCCTGGTCTGGGAAGATCCCACATGCGGTGGAGCAACTAAGCCTGTGCGCTGCAACTACCGAGCCTGCGCGCTAGAGCCCGTGTGCCACAACTACTGAAGCCCACTCGCCTAGGGCCTGTGCTCCGCAACAAGAGAAGCCACCGCAATGAGAAGCCCGTGCACCACAATGAAGAGTAGCCCCCGCTCACCACAACTAGGGAAAGCCCGCATGCAGCAATGAAGACCCAATGTAGCTACAAAATAAATTAATTAATTGAAAAAATAAAAAAGAGGACAGAGGAACATGTTAAATGATACCAAGAGGGTACAACAAGACAAATTTAGGGTATGGGACATTCTACAGGACAAAAGATGTGGTTTCTTTGGTGAATTAATGATATAAAAGGGAAAGAGAAACGGGAAGGAAGGGTCATAGATTAAAAGAGACTTAAGAGATGTATTAACCAAAACGATATCTGGATATTGTTTGGGTCTTGATTGAAACAAACCAATTCTAAAAAGTCAGTTTTGAGACAATCAGAATCATTTGAACACAGATGATATTAAAGAATTACTGTTAATTTTGTTAGGTGTGATAGTTGTATTGTGTTCCTAAAGTCTGTATCCTGGTAGATACTTAAGTTTTTATGGGTGAAATTATATGATTTGCTTTAAAATACTATCGGGGAAAAATATGGAGGGGAATAAATGACTCAAGAAAGCTACAGGGGGCTTCCCTGGTGGCGCAGTGGTTGAGGGTCCGCCTGCCGATGCAGGGGACACAGGTTCATGCCCCGGTCTGGGAAGATCCCACATGCCGCGGAGCGGCTGGGCCCGTGAGCCATGGCCGCTGAGCCTGCGTGTCCAGAGCCTGTGCTCCGCAACGGGAGAGGCCACAACAGTGAGAGGCCTGCGTACCGCCAAAAAAAAAAAAAAAAAAGAAAGCTACAGGGGTAATAACTGTTGAAGCTGAGTGATAGATAAACTGGGGCTCCTTAAACTTGTCTCTTTATTTTTGTGTATGTTATTAAGCTCTTAAGCTTCAAACTCACCCTTCTATCCCTTTTGATTCTAGGGATGGATTTCTACCATCCACGTTTCTGCTTTTCCAACTGCTCCCCCTCAGACTCTGACTATAGTGGGGTGATAGAGGGAGACTGCAGGGCTGGAGAAGAATGAAGGAACTTAAACTCCTTTCTGTTCTTCCTTGTTCCTTCCTGCCAGCTTTCTGCCTCTGTCAGCCTCCCCGCAGGAGCATTTCTTCACCCCTAAACCAGCAGCGCCTTTCAGGTCTACAAGCTGAATCCAGTTTGCAGTTTTCCAACATTCACAGAACGAGACTCATCAAACCCCCATCACAAACACCAGCATGAGGTCTGGGTCCCAGCCCCATGGAGCCCATCCTCTAAGCTTCTAAGTTGTAATAATTCCATTCTCTTTCCTTTGTACCCAAGCCCTGGGGGTGGTAGCAGCTTTCTGCTTTCAACTCCAAGATACCTTAGAGCTCTTTTCACCATTTGAGTTACCTACTTAACAACTTTATGACTACTTCACATTTTTAAATTTGAAATCCTGCCTCTTCAAATAACTAATGTGGCTTCTGCCTTCTGACTGGTCCCTGACTGAAAGGTACACCCATCAGTCATTGGTTGAAGGCTGCTTCCAGGGAGGTTCATTCCCAGCATTTCCTATCAGCCACAGGGGTGGCAAAGTCGACACCTGCAGCAGGGCAGGCTCCAGTGGCAAGACAAAACCCTCAGGCAAAGTACTCCAGGAGCTAGCACTGGAAGTTGGGCCAGTGTGCACTAAAGTGATAACGGAGAGGGAACAAGGGCGGGACGGGTGTGGGGTGTGACAATGTTTGCTACACAGCCAAATGCCTTTATAAAAAATTAATTTCTCATTACATAAGCATTCATTATCTTTGAAAGACACTTAGTCATTAAGCATAAGGCTAAAGTCCTCTCAATCACCAACCCCCATCCTGATTCCCTTCTCTTCCTTCCTCCCTAGAGGTAACCACTGTTATCAATTATCATTTATTGATACATGTGCTTTTCTACATATATATGAATATAAAACATACATGACATTATTTTGTATGTTTTTCTTTTTATTTCATAGTATACATGTCTTCTTGCAATTTGCTTTATTCACAAAACAATTTGTCTTGGAAGTCATTCCATATTATGACACGTAGATCCACCTATTTCTTTTTAACTGCTGCATAATATTCCCTAGTGTGCACATGCCATTGTTTATTTCACTGTCGGTCTATGTTCACAATTAACAAAATTCTATGATTAATATCCATGTCTCTGTGTCTTTGTACCAGTTTAGGAGTGTTTCTCTAAGTTAGATACAGAGTAGTAGAAATGCTGGGTCAGGGAGAATGCATATTTTTAAACTTGCATTAGATGTTAAAAATATGTCTTCCAAAATGTAGTTCCAATTTACAAGCTGTGATATTGTGGTTTATAATAAGAAGTATAGGACTTCCCTGGTGGCACAGTGGTTAAGAATCCGCCTGCCAGTGCAGGGGACACGGGTTCGAACCCTGGTCCGGGAAGATCCCACATGCCGTGGAGCAACTAAGCCTGTGCACCACAACTACTGAGCCAGCACTCTAGAGCCCGCGAGCCACAACCACTGAAGCCCATGCGCCTAGAGCCTGTGCTCCGCAACAAGAGAACAAGAGCCCACGCACCACAACGAAGAGTAGCCCCCGCTCGCCGCAACTAGAGAAAGCCCACGCAGAGCAACGAAGACCGAACGCAGCCAAAAATAAATAAATAAGTAAATTTATTAAAAAAAAAAAAAAAAAAAGAAATATACAGTTGGTCTTCATCCTCATTTCTAGCTGAGTTCTTAAAATGCTTGGTATTTCCTAAGTGATGAGAGCAACAAAAGTGTCTTTGTTATGTTAATGAGGTGACTCCAGAGCTGCACCTAAGGATGGGGGCTGGTTGCCAGGGGAACCAACCTTGTGATTAGAGGGTTGGCACTTTCAGTCCCACCTTCTAACCCTGGAGGAGGAGAGGGAGGGGAGGGGAGCTGGAGGTTGAATCGGTTGCCAATGGCCAATGATTTGATCAATCTTGACTAAGTAATGAAGCCTCCTTAAAAACCCAAACTGGTAGGGTTCAGAGAGCTTCTGAGTTGGTGAACACGTGGTTATCTGGGGAGAGTGGTGCTCCTGGAGAGGACTTGGACGCTGCTCGTCCTTTCCCTACACCTTGCCCTAAGGATCTCTTCCATCTGGCTGTTCCTGAGTTATATCCTCTTATAATAAACCAGTGATCTAGTAAGTAAATTGTTTCTCTGTGTTCTTTGAGCTACTCTAGCAAATTAATTGAATCCAAGGAGGGGGTTATTGGAACTTAGCCAGTTGGTCAGAAGTACAGGTCACAACCTGGGCTTGCGACTAGTTTCAGAAGTTGGGGGGGTGGGGGTGAGGGTCAGTTTAGTAGGACTGAACCCTTAACCTGTGGAATCTGATGCTGTCTCCAAGTAGTGTCAGAATTGAGTTGAATTGGACACTCTCCTGGTGTCCGAGAATTATTTGGTGTTGTGTGGGAAGCACCCCCCTCCCACCAAAAAACCCACATACATTCAAATTGGGTCCAGGAATCCAAGAATGGGTGTCAGTGAAGTGGGATTTGCTAGAACGGCCCTGTCTCATAGAAACTTGTGTTTTGGGAAGAGAAAGAATGAATGGGGGTGGGGAGGTACATCTAACCTTGTTGTTACAAAATTGTGGACTAGTTTTGGGCAGTCGTAAGGAATTTGCTATTCTGCTTCCCCTCAAGGGTCTTACAGATGCTAATTAAAAACTTTAGGTTAATTAACAAGAGAATGGGAAGACGCTGAGAGGAGAGGAGACTTTTCTTCCCTATTAGGTGGAAACTTTTAAATTGTTCTTAAGAAATAAGGTGAATATTGACTGGGGTGAAACAAAGAGGAATCACAAAGGAGAGTCCTGGGACTTCCCTGGCGAGCCAGTGGTTAAGACTCCGCGCTTCCACTGCAGGGGGCATGGGTTTGATCCCTGGTCGGGAAACTAAGATTCCGCAAGTCACGCGGCGTGGCCAAAAAAAGCACTAGAAATAGATGGAAATTCTGGAATGATAATTAAATAAATAATAGCTTTAAGGAAAAAAAAAAAGGGAGAGCCTCGGGGACTCGTCCCAGTAGGGTGGGACTCTTTAGATGGTTATTAAGAAATGGGATGAATAAAATGGACATTGATGGGGTTAAAACAAAGATTTATTTTATTTATTTATTTTGACTGCGCCGTGCGGCTTGTGAGATCTCATTTCCCTGACCAGGGATTGAACCTGGGCCACGGCAGTGAAAGACCAGAATCCTAACCAGTAGGCCACCAAACTCCCCAAAACAAAGGTTTAACATAGCACTACCTAAGGTTGGGTGGGCCAAAAGGACCCCTACTTACCCCCAATATTAAAGGGCCCCAAACAAACCTCAGTCTGGAGAAATTTTAAAATCTGGAAAGCAGGACTTCCCTGGTGGCACAGTGGTTAAGAATCCTCCTGCCAATGCAGGGGACACGGGTTCGAGCCCTGGTCCAGGAAGATCCCACATGCCGCGGAGCAACTAAGCCCGTGCGCCACAACTACTGAGCCCACGTGCCTAAAGCCCATGCTCTGCAACAAGAGAAGCCACTGCAGTGAGAAGCCCAGGCACCGCAACAAAGTGTAGCCCCCTCTTTCCGCAGCTAGAGAAAGCCCACGCGCAGCAACCAAGACCCAAGGCATCCAAAAATAAATAAATTAATTAAAAAAACAAATCTGGAAAGCAAACATCATAATGAGAAACATGACCAGTAATTGCTTGGGGCAGTACTTAGGCCTATTAATCAAGATAAAGATTGACAAAAGGGTCAGGGGCCCTAGGCTCGACCACTCACTGGGGTCCTAAAGCCTTTTACACAAGAGTGAGTAAAATGGTCAGGGGGTGGAGAAGAGAAGTTTCCAGTACTCATTGATATGAGAATCCCATGAACCCATTGGTGAAGCCCTTACTCAGGCTACGATTAGAAAGAGAGAAAGTAAAAATGTAGTGGTCGATAGAATCCTGAAAGTTGAAATGTGTAAGCAGGTATTATGTCAAGAAGTTGTGTCAGCTTTACCTGAATGTTTTGTGGGAATGGCTATTATGTCTGGCTGGGGAACACTTCCCCTCCCTGGTGCTGTAAACTCCAAACCTGTGGAAGAAGTCCTAAGAGAGGCTACACTTAGGAACATAATTGATGATGGAATTAAGGTAAACGTTTGTAGGAGAATTGGTATTTTGGAACAGGCTTTATGTGAAGTGGTGGTGTGTCTTTTACCTGATTGTGTCATGGGGATGGACGTTGTATCTGACTGGGGAATGTTCCCCCCACCGAGGATTGTAGAACAGAAGGCACGTAACTCCACTCCTCGAGCAATATTAATGGCACTTGCTAAATGGGAACCAGTAAGACTGCCTGAGCCCACACAGCGTGGAATAGAAGCTGGAGTGCCAGCAGGGACAAATCCTCTGTGCCATAGCCCTAAGTGGAATGTAGACTGGGACTTATGGCAAGAGTGCGTGAGCACTCCCGGCAACAGCAGGGACTTGGAACTAGAGAATTCTCGTCTGAGGGCTATTTACTACCTTGTTATTGGGCATTATTAATTGAAGCTACCCCTATGACTGAAGGATATAAAATGATCTTGAAACCGGAAATACCCACAATGTCTCGGGTCATGCCAGAAACACTCTAAGGGGGATGGAGCGCCCAGAAGAGTTCCAGAACAATATGGAAATGGGTCACACAGGATGTTGTTATTGGGAGAATGCAAGGAGGAGATAGGAGCAGGAAGCCTCTCTTCTCTTAGGATTGACTCTGGAACTGTGTGAGGAGCTGCTGGATTCTATCATCACTTGGACAGTGCCCTGTAAACAGCTCTCGACTGACAGAGAAAGAGCTGCTTGGTTTGTGGACAGCAGTTCCACAGTAAATGGACAACGTCCTTGATCGAGGAAGGTAAAAACAAATCAGCTTGGTGGGCTGAATTGCATGCTGATTTCCTAGCAGTGATGGAAGAATTGAACAATATTGTCTTTGGGTTTTTACTGACTCATGGGCACCGGCCAATGGCCTGGCCATACAGTCAGACAGAGGGCAATGGAAACCTGGCCTATTAAAGGGATGCCCATATGGAAATCACTATGGGAATCTGAGGGGTGCATTAAAGGAGGGCGTGTCGATGCTTGTCGGAAGAACCCCCTTCCAGGTTTGGGAGGTGACTGGAATCAACAGCAGATATTCACCCCTGTGTGCTCGCTGGAGGTGGCCAGCTGGGTCCGTGAGACGAGTGGACATGGGGACGCTGCAGCAACACGGAGATGGTCTGGATCTCCATGAAGTCTTCTTGTTCCCTCAGAGGCCCAAGATGCCGATGAGAGCTGTTCTGTCAGCAAGAGAGACAGAGAGTGCGGAGGGCTGCGTGGCAGATTCTGGTGGGAAGGCCTTGACCATAGCTGGCAAGTGAGGCTGAGGCTGGAAGCGCTGGGGGCTCCAAACGGGTCCTGACAGGCACGATGCTGACTCTGGCCTGGGCTGTGCATACCCGGCGGTAGACGCAAATGCCCAGGGTGTCAGGAAAGAACCCGAACACAAGATAGCGCACCAATTTGGACATCCGAGCATCGTTTCTTCAGACCAAGGAGCACACTTCACCAGCTCATAATGTCCAAGGATGGACAGTGATGTATCCTCCTCAGAGTTTGACAGAGAGTCAAAAGGGGCAGTTAGAACAGTGGTGGTCTATAACGGGGGATAGAAGCCTGAAGGGCTGGCTTCCACGCCTTCACCACTCACATGAGTGGGGCTTTCCTCACTGGGTAGATCTCTCTGTTTTTCTGGTGGATCTGGGGGGAAGGGGAAGGTGCTGGTATTTTTTCTCCCCACATCACTTCAGCTTTTTCTTCTCCCTACTTGATGTAGGGGTCACAGGACCAGGGCTGATTCCTGAGCAAGAAACTATAACTGTGTTTTTAACCTCTGTGTCAGAATTCCTGAGGGCCTGACGGCGCAGGATGTGCCTTCACCCCATCTGACAAAATTGGGATTAATAGTGAATGCAGCTATATTGCCTGGAGGTAAAGATAGCCCGCTAGTTCTGTGCCTGTGTAACTTTATCTGACTAGATGTGCACTGAGGGGGAGGCGCTTTCTAGACTAGTATTGCTGCCTGCGATCTAGACAAGCACTGTGACCGAACCTAATGTCCCTTCCAAAGGTAGGAAAATTTAGATATAAATGGAGAGAAGGAAAAAATTGTAGCTGAGGGTAAGGGAATGACTAAATAAATGGGTTATGTAATGAGGGACATCCAATATTATGTTAACATCTCAAAAGAGGCTCAGAGCAAGAGGTGATATTGTCTCATACCAGATGCCTGAAAGGATGAAGCCATATACTGCTGACACCGCTCCTGCTTTTGGAACCTGACAAGATCAAATTGAACATTGCAAACCTGAGTGGCCTCTCCCTGTGAGACATTTTCATACGATCTGATGCTGGATTGGGTATTTATTAATGACTGAATGGGATTCTAGTAATGGGCCAGTATCTTTTGACTTTTATGATTGTTTTGCTGTAGGGATCCATATCTGAAGATGGATAGATATCTTTGGTCCCCAATTCTGGCAGTTACTAAAACCTTTGGAACTTCCTAAGTGATGAGAGCCACAAAGGTGTCTTTTATTATGTTAATGATGTGGCTTTTGTACCTAAGAATGGGGGTTGGTTGCCAGGGGGACCAACTTTGATCAGAGGGTTGGAACTTTCAGTCCCACTTCCTGACATCAGGGGAGGAGAGGGGACCTGGAAGTTGAATCCATCACCAATGGCCAATGACTTAATCGATCGTGCCTGTGTAACGAAGCCTGCATAAACATCTAAAAGTACAGGGTTCAGAGAGCCTCCGGGTTGGTGTACATGTGGAGACATGGGGAGAGGGCTGAGCCTAGGGAGGGCATGGAAGCTCTGCACCCTTTCCCCACACCTTGCTCTATGCATCTCCTCCATCTGGCTTCCTGAGTTGTAGCCTTTTATAATAAACCAGTGATCTAGTGAGTAAAATGTTCCTCTGAATTCTTTGAGCTGCCCTAGCAAATTAGTCGAACCCAAGGAGGGGGTTGTTGGAACCAAGCCAGTTGGTCCGAAGTACAGGTCACAACCTGGACTTGGGACTGGTGTCTGAACTGAGTTGCCAAGGAGGGCATGGTTGGGACCTCCAATCTATAGCCAGTTTGTCAGAAGCACAGGTAACAGCCCGGGCTTGTGACGGCATCTGAAGTGGGGATGGGTTGGAGGCAGTCTTGTAGGACTGAACCGTCAACCTGTGGAATCTGATGCCGTCTCTGGGTAGATGGCGTCAGAACTGAGATGACCTGAGTTGCATTCTTGGACACCCTGCTAGTGTCCGAGAATTGCTTGTTTGTTTGGGGAAACCTCCCCACATTGGAAATTGGATCTCAGAGCACCTAAAAGGCAAGAGTACTAGGAGGGTGCCAATGCCCTTCTCACTACAGGACTCAGTAGAGCTGCCTTAGCCTACATTTCCCTTCTGGGACTGCCCTGGGCCCCTTTAGCAGAGGATAACCCAGTGGGGAGAAAGCTAGCTGTTCACCCCAAACACCCCACAAACCACCAGGCATCTTCTGCACCCTACTGTCCATGGGGCTACCAGGGCAGGACTAACTGTAATGCCACAGGAGTCACCAAAGGGGTGCCTTCAAGAGTGGCAGCAGTGTCTGTGGTGTCCCCCGAGAGTAGTCTCAAAGAGACTGTTGATATGGGCTTGTTCCTGGGCCTATGGGACAGCCCCCTAACTACTCCAGGAAATAATTACAGTAAGTCCACTACATACAAACGAGTTCTGTTCCGAGAGCACGTTTGTAAGTCCAGCAAAGTTAGCCCAGGTACCCAACTAACACAATCGCCTATATAGGACTGTACTGTAATAGGTTTATAATAGTTTTTACACAAATAATACATAAAAAACAAAAAATAAACATTTTTACTCTTACAGTACAGTACCTTGAAAAGTACAGTGGTACCGTACAGCAACTGGTGCTTCTTAGCAGTACCAGCTACATCACCGCCGCTTTTACGCTTGCTTCTGGACATCCCGGGCCTGAAATAAAGCTACTGTACTGCTGTACTCTATACAGTACTGTACAAAGTACACAAAAGCACAACCACCTGTACAGGATGCACGCACGTGACAGTGGACGCCAGACACGTGAATTAGCATGCGAATGCACGTTTGCATCTTTGAAAGTTCGCAACCTTAGGTTTGTATATAGGGGACTTACTGTAGTTACATTTGGGGGGCTCTGAAGTCCTTGCTTGATGCCGGGGCAGAGCGATTAGGTTACCCATAGCTTTTGTTTTATGCCGCTAACAATGGACCCTGTGCCAGTGGGAGTGGCATCTGCAGGAGAAAAGCTAGACCTAGGGGTTTCTTTCAATTACCCCTAGGCATACCTGGGGCTGGGATCCACGGTGTACTTGGCCGTGTCAATATCTGGAAAAAAAATTTTTTTCAGGCAGGGGAAACAACAAAGGCCTAAGATCTGAGGTGAGAATATGCTTATCGTGCTGAAGGAATGGTCCGAAGGCTGGTTGATTGGAATACAGAGTGAGGGGGGCAAGTGGGATATGGGGTCAGAGATAATGATGGAGATTGGAGAGTACATCAGCTTTCCAGCTCACTCCTGCCCAAGGGTTGTTTTAAACCTCCAAGCTTTTCCAGACTGGGCTCTTGGTTTCTTTGGCAATTCAATTCCCTCAAACCTGGGTAGGCCTCTGATCTTTTTGCTTCTAGGCAGCTTCCCGTTCCGTAACCATATTCAAAGTTCTTTCCTAGACATAGTTAAGTCTGCTTTATGTATTTGCCTCCTTCTTCCCATGCTTTTCCCTTTTCAAATGAATGGTGGCTATCTTGCTGCCGTCTCAAAAAACAGGCTCAGATAAGAACGAGGGACACCACCACCCTTAATCTGATTTAAAAAAAGAATTTTTAAAAATTGAAATATAGTTGATTTACAATGTTGTGTTAGTTTCAGGTGTAGAGCAAAGTGATTCAGTTATACATATATATATATTTTTATAGGTTATTACAAAACATTGAGTGTTTTTGGTTTTTTTGTTTTTTGCGGTACGCAGGCTTCTCACTGTTGTGGCCTTTCCCGTTGCGGAGCACTGGCTCCGGACGCACAGGCTCAGCGGCCATGGCTCACGGGCCCAGCTGCTCCGCGGCATGCGGGATCTTCCCGGACCGGGGCACGAACCCGTGTCCCCTGCATCAGCAGGTGGACTCTCAACCACTGCGCCACCAGGGAAGCCCTGGTTATCTATTTTATACTCAGTCTGATTTTTGCTTCAGGGCAGAGTCCCTCTGTTTAACTGAGGAGTCTTTTTTTTTTTTTTTTTTTTTTTTTTTAAGTGAGGAGTTTTAATGTGCCTTTGTGTCAAGTGCTCAAGCAGTCCCTAAGCTGCGGCCTGGTGGCTGATACTATTGCAGCTGTTAGGCTGGTAAAAGATAATGAGTCCAAATGCATTTAGGTTGTATATAACAGAGACCACATAAGCGAGATCAGCATGGTCTCCGCTCCCCATGTCCCTAGTTCCACAGCGTAACACTAAATACAAGGAACCGAATGACAGACCACTGGCCTGCTAAGTCGTTCCGCTGGGGAGAAGCCAATTCTAAACTACAGCCAAGCAGTTTTCTAGACAGCCACGGAAGCCAGCAGCTGAACCATAGCGGAACAGTGGGGAGGGTAGAAAGTGTTGCCTTCCCCAGAACCAGGGAGATGGGTGAGAAATGGCCTTGTGACAGTCTCCCACAAGAGAGTGGGCAGAAACTGCCTGGCAGCCCCTCCTGTCCTTATCTCCCGCTGTTCCAGGAGGAATCACAGAGCCTTCTGCCAAGTCCAGTCAGGCTGCTCACAGGCCTTGCTTATGTGACCTATATGGCGATGTGCAAGACCACCAGCATGTCCTAATAGCACCTGTCCTTTACACTCTGTCACACAAAGCCTTTTTCGGTCTTCTCTCTTGTTTTTTGGGATTCAAAAACAGCAGCTTTTCTAGCCCTGTATTCCCCAATTTCTTATCTCTGTTCCTTTTTGCCCTTGAATCCGCCAATTCTGGCCTGAGCTTTTCCTTTTCTTGTAATAATACCTTGTTAAACACAGCAAGTAACCATCAATACATACTATTAACATTGCTTTCCATCCTGTTTCCCTAAAGCCATCGGCTCAGGAGGCACTTGGCCTGACTTCTTTTTTTTTTTTTTTTTTTATTTATTTTTGGCTACATTGGGTCTTTGTTGCTGCGTGCGGGCTTTCTCTAGTTGTGGCGAAAGGAGGCTACTCTTCGTTGCGGTGCGCGGACTTCTCATTGCAGTGGCTTCTCTTGTTGCAGAGCACAGGCTCTAGGCGTGCAGGTTTCAGTAGTTGTGGCACGCGGGCTCAGTAGCTGTGGCGCACGGGCTTAGTTGCTCCGTGGCATGTGGGATCTTCCCGGACCAGGGATCAAACCCGTGTCCCCTGCATTGGCAGGCAGATTCTTAACCACTGCGCCACCAGGGAAGCCCCCGCACTTCTTTTTAATACAGGTGTTACCTTAATCGAGCATTTTGCTGCCATTTAATAAGACTCTCCATCTTTCCATCCTCCAATATCAGTTTCCCATTGCCCACTGGCTCAACCAAACAAATTTCTTTATTGCTCATTTTGGAGTACTGGGTAGGTGAACAGGTCACTGGGACAGTTCTCCATGCAGTCATTCAGAAACCTAGGCTGACAGGACTTCGCTATCTTCAACACATGGCTACCAAGGTCATCCATAGGGGTAAGGTAGAGAGCAATCTCTATTGTAGCAAGCTGGAAAGGGAGAAAGAATATACGAGTATGCTTGGGAGTTTTACATGGTCAGGCTAAAAGTGAAACATGAAATTTGTTCTTACATTCCGTTGTTTATAATTTCATTGTCTGGCCATACCTAACTGCAAGGGAGGCTGGGAAATGTGTCCCCAAGAAGAAGCGGAAAGCCTGGATTAGGTGAGCAGCTAGCAATCTCTGCCGCAGGGTGCTATGGAATAGTGTATTGGCAGTGCGGGTGGTCAGAAGTGGCTGAATTCTGGGTTTATATTGAAGGTAGAGGCATCAGAATTTGTTGATCCCAAGGTTTTTGGCTTGAATAATTCGGAAGAATAGATTTACCGTAAAAGACTATTGAGAACTCAGTTTTAAGCATGTGATTTCTTAGGTGCCTGTGAAACATCCACCTGGAGACATTAAAAAAGCAGTTGGGGGACTTCCCTGCTGGCGCAGTGGTTAAGACTCTGCACTCCCAATACAGGGGGCCCGGGTTCGATCCCTGGTCAGGGAACTAGATCCCATGCTGCAACTAAGAGTTCGCATGCTGCAACTAGAGATCCCACATGCTGTGACTAAAAGATCCTGCGTGCCACAACTAAGACCTGGCGCAGCCAAATATATAACAAATATTTTTTTAAAAAAGGTATGTAGTGTTTTCTCATGTTCTAATTTGCATTTCCCTAATGGTAATGATGATATTGAGCATCTTTTCAAGAGCCTTTTTGCCATCCATATATATACATTTGGTTTTTTTTGGCTGTGTTGGGTCTTCATTGCTGTGCACGGGCTTTCCCTAGTTGCGGCGAGTGGGGATACTCTTCGTTGTGGTGCGCGGGCTTCTCACTGCAGTGGCTTCTCTTGTTGTGGAGCACGAGCTCTAGGCGCACAGACTTCAGTAGTTGTGGCACGTGGGCTCTAGAGTGCAGGCTCAGTAGTTGTGGCACATGGGCTTAGTTGCTCCATGGCATGTGGGATCTTCCCAGACCAGGGCTCGAACCCGTGTCCCCTGCATTGGCAGGTGGATTCTTAACCACTGAGCCACCAGGGAAGTCCCTTATTTGGTGTATTTAGACCACTGATGTTTTAAAGTGATTATTGATGTGGTTGGATTAATACTATTTATTCCTGTTTTCTACTCATTGTCCTTGTTTTGTGTGTGTGTGTATGTGTGTGTGTGTTTTGTCTTCTCTTTTTCTGCCTTTTTTCTTTTTATGAGATATAACTGACATATAACATTATATTAGTTTCAGGTGTGCAACATGATTTGATATTTGTATATATTGCAAAATCATCACCACAATAAGTCTAGTTAACCTCTGTCACCATACATAGCTACAGAAAAAATTTTTTTCTTGTGATAAGGACTTTTAAGATCTGCTCTCCCAGCAAGCTTCAAATATTGCAATACAGTATTATTAACTATAGTCACCATGCTGTATATTACATCCCCATGACTTACTTATTTTATAACTGGAAGTTTGTACCTTTTGATGCCCTTCACCCATTTGCCCACCTACCACTAGCCACCCCCCCACTGGCCCCCACCATCTCTGGCAACCACCAATCTGTTCCTGTATCTACGAGCATGGTTTTATTTTTTAAAGATTCCACATATGAGTGAGATCATACTGTATTTGTCTTTGTCCGACTTATTTCACTTAGCATAATACCCTCAAGGCCATCCATGTTTGTGCAAATGCCAAAATTTCATTCTTTTTTATGGCTGAATAGTCCGTTGTATATGTATATACCACATTTTCTTTATCTATTCTTCTGTTGATGGACACATAGGTTGTTTCCATATTTTGGCTACTGTAAATAATGCTGCAATGAACACGGGGGTGTTGCCTTCTCTGGTTTTAACTGAACATTTTATATGTGACTCCATATTCTCTCCTCTCAGCATATCAGTTATACTTTTTTTTTTAGTGGTTGCCCTAGAGTTTGCAATATACATTTACAACTAGTCCAAGTTCACTTTCAAATAACACTATACTACTTCATGAGTAGTGCAAGTACCTTATAATAGAGTATTCCCAATTCCCCCCTGCCCCATTCCTTATAATATTGCTGTCATTCATTTCACTTATCCTTTAGCTATCACACGTATTAAGTGTTGCTATTACTGCTAACGTTGCTATTATTTTTTTGAACAAACTGTTATCTGTTAGGTCAGTTAAGAATAAGAAAAATAAAATATCTTATTTTACTTTCATTTATTCCTTTTCTTTTTTTCTTTTTTCTTTTTTTTTTTTTTTTGGCTGTGCCACACGGCTTGCAGGATCTTAGTTCCCCGACCAGGGATCGAACCCAGGCCCTCATCAGGGAAAGCACAGAATCCTAATCACTGGACCACCAGGGAATTCCCCATTTATTCCTTTTCTAATGCCCTCCCTCTCTTTCTTTCTTTCTTTCAAGTTTCTAAACTGTGTTATTTTCCTTCTTTCTGAAGAACTTAATTTTAACATTTCTTGCAATGCAGATCTACTGGCAACAAATCCTCTCAATTTTCTTTGTCTGAGAAAGTGTTTATTACTCCTTCACATTTGAAGGATAATTTGGCTGGATATCAAATTCTAGGTTGGTGGTTTTTTCTTTCAACACTTAAATATTTCACTCAATCCTTCTCTCTTCTTGTTTGCTTGGTTTCTAAAGGGAAATCCAATGTGATTCTTATTTTTGCTCCTCTATAGGTAAGGTTTTTTCCCCCTCTGGCTTCTTTTAAGATTTTGTCCTTGGTTTTCTACAATTTAAGTATGATATGCCTAGGTATAGATTTTTTTGGTATTTATCCTGCTTGGTATTCTCTGAGGTTCCTGGATCTGTGGTTTGGCGTCTGTCATTAATATTGGAAAATACTCACCAATTGTAATTTCAGACATTTCTTCTGCTCCTTTTTCTCTTTCTGTTATTCCCATTATGTGTACATTATACCTTTTATAACTGCCCCCACAGTTCTTGGATATTCTGTTCTGTCTTCTTCATTCTTCTTTTCCTCTTTGCATTTCAGTTTTAGAAGTTTCTGTTAACATATATTCCAGCTCACTTATTCTTTCCTTGGGCATGTCCAGTCTACTGATAGCCCATCAAAGGCATTCTTCATTTCTGTTATAGTGTTTTTTATTTCTAGCATTTCCTTTGGATTCTTTCTTAGAGTTTCCAACTCTCTGCTTACATTACTTGTCTGTTCTTAATGTTGTCCATTTTTCCCACCAGAGGTTTTAGCATATTAATCATAGATTTTTTTGAAAATTCCTGGTTTGATAATTCCAACATCTCTTCCATATCTGAGTTTTGTTCTGATACTTGCTCTGTCTCTTGAAACTGTTTTTGTCTTTTGGTATGCCTTGTAACTTTTGGTTGAAAGCTGGACATGATGTACTGGGAAAAAGGAACTGTGGTAACTGGCCCTTTAGTGATGTGGTGTTAAAGTGTGGGGGAGGGGAAGCATTCTATAGTCTATGATTAGGTCTTAGTCTTTTAGTGAGCCTGGGCCCTTGAACTGTGACCTTCACAAGTGCTCCTCATCCTTTCCCCCCCCCTCACTTTAGGTGAAACAGGAAGGCTAGAGGGGACTGGAGTTGAGTATTTATCTTCCCTCTTGTAAAAGGCTAGAGGGACCAATGTCCCAGCCTGCATCATTTAGGCTCTAGTAATACCCAAGGTAGTTAGGCACTGTTAAAAAAGTTTCCCTTGAGGGCAGGCCTTTGTTAAGAAGAACAGACTACTCTGGCCATATTTCATAAAGGTTACTTTTCCCTCCCCCTACTGAGAGGCAGGAGGGGATTTTTCTTCAGTCTGCACAAAACATGGTGGAACTCCTAGAGGTAAAACTTACAAAATTATGGGGGCCCTCCTAAGATGGGACCCTCCCCACCCCAACCTGGCACTTTTAGGTCTCTAAATAGCTTTTCCACCCTGAACCTCCAGTGATTTATCGATTACAGTTTAAGTTTTCCTACCTCAGTTCTGTGGTAGGAAACAGAAGCTGTGGGCTTCTGTTCCAAGGCTTCTGCTCTGGTAAACTGTGATTCTGTGTATTTGCCTGTCTCTCCAGTTTGGGGGGCAGCAGTCAGCCCTGTGATCTCAGTTTTCTGACGGATTTAAAAGGAGTTGTTGATCTTCAATCTATTCACCTTTTTTTCTTGTGAGGATGGGAGTAATGAATTCCAAGCTCCTTACATGTTGGATGGAAAACTGGAAGTCAGCATTTTCTTATAAGAGCAAAAGATTAAAAACATGCCAAATATGCATCAGTAAATGACTGACTGTCCAAATTATGCTGCATCCACCTAATAGAATACTATGCAATCAAAACAGTCAGCTCTAGATGTCTTAATACGGAAAGATCTGCCAGATAGTTTAAGTGAAAAATGCATGGTGCAGAAAAGAAATAGCATGCTAACATTTGCTGAATGTTCTTTGAAGTGAAAGAATGTTTGTTTTAAAAAAAGGGTACGTATACACACCTATTATTTAAAATAAAGAAAATACAACTTTAAAAGATTAGTGGAGGGACTTTCCTGGTGGCCCAGTGGGTAAGAACCCACCTGCCAATGCAGAGGATATGGGTTCGAGCCCTGGTCCAGGAAGATCCCACATGCTGCAGAGCATCTAAGCTTGTAAACCACAACTACTGAGCTTGCACTCTAGAGCCCGCGAGCCACAACTACTGAAGCCTGTGCACCTAGAACCCGTGCTCCACAACGAGAAGCCACCGCAATGAGAAGCCCGCACACCGCAACGAAGAGTAGCCCCTGCTCGCTGCAACTAGAGAGAGCCTGTGCACAGCAACAAAGACCCAATGCAGCCAAAAATAAAGAAATAAATTTATTAAAAAAAAAAGTTTAGTGGAAAATACACCAAAATTATAGCAATCACATTTTAGCGTTATGGGGTTTATTTTTATTTGTTTCTCAATTTTCTAAACTCCTTTAATTTAGTTACATTATTTCTATAATTTAAAAAAAAACACTTCATACAGAAAAATCTAGAAGGAAATACTAAAAAATAATAGTGGTCAATGGTTTTGGTGATGGAAGTAAGGCAAATTTCTCCCGTTTGTCAGACATTTTGTAATGTCATCATATTACATTTACAGTAATGTTTGTTGTTTGTGACACACATGCAGGTTTTGTTTGGTTTAAGCTTCTGGTGTCTAGATTAGGTAAACTAAGTGAAAAGCCCTTTTAAAGAACAATGCTCGGACCAGGCCTGCTTCTTTTGGTTATACCACCTATTACACTACCATTTTTAGCACACGTTTAAAAGCTATCATAAATCACTATTTTGATATGCAATCCCAAGTTTGTTGAAGGACTTGACCAAGCAGAAAAGACTGGCTGATTTGGAAACAGTGCAGTTTTTCTCTCCAGTACGTGAGCAAACTAAGTGAGCAACACAGCCGCAAACAGTTATTTTGAGTCTGCAATCCCAAGACCAGAGCCGTGATGTCCTCTGCACTATGTAGTCAACCCCCGAAAGAAGCGAGAAGTCCTTAACATATACACACTACTATATATAAAATAAATAATTAACAAGAACCTACTGTATGGCACAGGGGGCTATACTCAATATTTTATAATAACCTATAAGGGAAAAGAATCTTTTCAGATTCTATATATATATATAACTGAATCACTATGCTGTACACCTGAAACTTAACACGACATTATAAATCAACTATACTTTAATTAAAATTAAAAAAAGAAGAGGTTTCCCTGGTGGTCCAGTGGTAAAGAATCCGCCTTACAATGCAGGGTACACGGGTTTGATCCCTGGTCAGGGAAGTAAGATCCCACATGCCGCAGGGCAACTAAGCCCACGCACCGCAACTACTGAGCTCGCGCACCTCAACTAGAGAGCCTCTGTACAGCAAACTACAGAGCCCACGCGCCCTGGAGCCTGCATGCCACAAATAGAGAGAGAAAAACCCGCACACCAGAACTAGAGAGAAGCCTGCGCACCGCCATGCGGAGCCTGCACGCCGCAGTGAAAGATCCCACATGCCTCAACGAAGATCCCATGTGCTGCGACTAAGACCCGACACAGCCAAAAATAAAAAATAAATAAATTAATTAATTTTTAAAAAGGAAGCAAGAGGTCCTGAAATGAGCCTAAAAATATTGAGAAAGGGGCTTCCCTGGTGGCACAGTGGTTGAGAGTCCGCCTGCCGATGCAGGGGACACGGGTTCATGCCCCAGTCCGGGAAGATCCCACATGCCGCGGAGCAGCTGGGCCCGTGAGCCACGGCCGCTGGGCCTGCGCGTCCGGAGTCTGTGCTCCACAACAGGAGAGGCCACAACAGTAAGAGGCCCGCGTACTGAAAAAAAAAAAAAAAAATTGAGAAGGGAAAGAATTGATGCTCAGTAGTTGACAAATCATTGTTTGCGTTCTAAAAAGAATAAATCTTATCTAAAAGAATGTGGGAAAAAATATACCTAAGAGCCAAGAAAAAAATAGCTGTTTCCAGCAGTCAAAAATACAATGTTTAAAATACAAAAATAAATAAGCAAAAACAAAGCTAAAAACCTCACCAATTTTGGTTGAAAGTAAGCCTTTTTGTGTGTTTGTGAAAAGTTTGATTTGCAGAATATATTCAGAGAAATAACATTTTTATTATATATTAAATATAATATAATTATATACTAGAGTATATATTACCTTTCTTAACAGATGAATTCTGTCTTAGAAGTCCTAAAGGAAGTGAATCTCAAACTTTGGTAGCTTGCAGTACAGTCACCCAGGGGCCCCTCTTTAACTTGCCCTTTCATTCTTTATTCTAGAAAGATCTGTGTGGAACAGAACATTCAAGTCATTCCTATGCTGGTTTCAAATGCCTTAGAGAAGCTACTTTAATAAGTAAGAATGATTTAGGAGTTTAGTATTTCAACAGAATTTTCTAACATGTTCAGAACAACTGTAGTGAGAGACTAGATTGTAGATAATTCTCTCATAATTTTGTTTATACTGTTGATGTCACTAATGCCTTTTTTTCATTCCTCCAATGACAGGGCAAGCAAAAAATTCTAGACAGTTTCTGTCTGAATACCATGTTTTAATTTAGTAAGATTCAGATTAATAATGCTGTAGTATATGAATTAGTAGCAAATGAGCATATTTGTTTATAAGCTTGTGACATTGTGATTTATAAGAAATATATATATTTTGTTGTTCAGATGACCAAAATATATTTCTCTTATATATGTTTGGTTGTTGTCCATGGTTCCTGGCTCACAGCTTTCAAAATCCTTGGGATTCCCTGAGCCATAAGAGCAATGGGAGCATCTTTTGCCATAATATTTGGTCTCTTGTCCTCAGTTCCTGAAACTTTATTGCTTCAGAGCCGTAAAGGTAAAATGGGTGTCTTGTTATTCATAACAAGCCCCTTTCCCCCACAACTGGGTTTATGTTAATGAGGTGACTGACTTTTGGAAAGCACCTAAAGATGGGGGCTGCCAGGGAAACCAACCATGTGATTAGGGGATTGGAACTTTCAGTCCCACCCCTTAACCTCCAGAGATGGGGAGGTACTGGAAATGAATAGATTGCCAATGGCCATTAAGCTAATCAATCACGCCTATGGTATGAATCCTCCCCGAAAAAGAGGGTTCAGAGAGTTTCCATGTTGATGAACATGCAGAGATTCGGGGAGAATGGCACGCTTGGAGAGGGCATAGAAGCGCCATGCTCCTTTCCCATACCTTATCCTAAGCATCTCTTCCATCTGGCTGTCCCTGAGTTTTGTGCTTTTATAATAAACCAGTGATATAATAAGTAAAATGTTTCTCTGAGTTCTGTGAGCTGCTCTAGCAAATTAATCAAACCCAAGGAGGGTGTTGTGGGAACCTCTGTGATTTATAGCCATTACCTCAGAAGCACAGGTGACATTCTGGATTTGTTGATTGGCTTCTGAAGTGGGGAGAGGAGACAGTCTTGTAGGACTGAGCCCTTAACCTGTAACCCAAGGAATGGGTCGTTGGAACCTCCAATCTGTAGCTGGTTGGTCAGAAGAAGCACAGGTGACAACCTGGACTTGCAATTGACATCTGAGGTGGAGGGCAGTCTTGTGGGACTGAGCCCTTAACTTGTGGGATCTGATGCTGTCTCTGGATGGATAGTGTCAGAATTGGGTTGAATGGTAGGACACCCAGTTGGTGTCGGAGAACTGTTAGTTGGTGATGTGGGGAAAGACCCTCCCCCCGGCCCCCATACATGTTGAAATTGGTGATCAGAGCCTTAGAGCTTAACAGTGTTGAGCTCTGGGATAAGCAATAATATTTTTTGGGGGGGGATAAGCAATAATATTTTTTTTTTGGGATAAGCAATAATATTTTTTTTTTTCTGGGATAAGCAATAATATTTGCAAACTAGAGTAGACTTTGAAGAAACACAAGGAAAAGGAAGAGTTGGTTGAAAATTTGCCTTTTTACAAAACTTCCAGGCTGGCTGAGAGATTTGGAAGGTGTGCTAAGGCAGAAAGCAAGACTGGAGCTGAAGCTTCACCAGGCTGCATGTAGTAAGAATTTAACTTGCTGTCTGACTTGAATTACCAAATGGTTGAGCTGGGTGACTGCAGTGCAGTTTTGATTGTGAAAATGGTTGAGAAAATCAGGCTGACTTTGCAGGTCCATATTTAAATCATATATTTTAGCTAAGTAAGACTTGGAAAATTTGGAATCTTCTGGACAGACACGTGGACAGAGCTGAGCTATACCACTGTTAAGGAGCTCTGAGTTTATTAGAGCTAGCATAAGGGCAGGAGTGAGGCATAATTAGCAGCCCTAAGTCACTCTAAAGCAATTCACCTGTCTTCTCCAGAGGCATGGTTGTTACTCTCCAACAGGGAAAATATGTACTTCTTTGGCCTAGATGAAATAAGCGAGACTGTGCTAGTAAAAACAAATTAAAAGGATCAGATTATTTTGCACTGTGGTGGTTTACATAAAATATATGAAATAGAACGCTTCAAAATTTAAATAAAACCCAAGAGATCGAAAAGCTCTAGAGTAAAATAAGTGAAATAATACCCTGGACTGTGTCCAAGTCCTTAGCTGGGAATAAGTCCATTTCAGAGAGATCCTCTCAGAGCAGGATGGACAGGCTATTTTTAAGCATGTCTGTTCTAGGCACTGGTGTCTAAAATTCAATTGAATATCCTTGAGCACAGGCATGTTATCAGCTGAGATCTTTTATGTTGTACCTTGTTCTCCCTAGCTACATCCTCTGCCTGTTGTCATGAAGGAAGATGAAATGGGACCATCTCCTCAGATTCTTAGTTCTCATATTTTTATGTTAAAAATAGTCATTGTGGACTTTCCTCATTCCATTCAAACCACAAAGCCTTCTCTAGGGGACATATTATCAAAGCTCCCTCCTCTTTTATATTAGCTTAGCCATTAACCCAGAAGACGTCTCTGCAGGTATGAAGCATTTAACACTTGTCTTCAGAACTTTGAAATGTGTAGCCCTGAAAGTATTAAATAATAACAACTTATCCAGGAAATTCTGTCTATTTTTTAAGGTAAGTGTACTCATAAAAAATGAATATACTTTCAAGCTTTTCTGGGGGGAAAAATAAGAGTGCATTGGGAAATTTTATGAGGAAATGTCATATAATATAATAAGGCTTTGCTCTACTGAGTCAGAACCAGGAAGTAAAAAATTAGTTTTAAAGCTAAAGGACAGGTGTTAGAAAAGAGAAACCAAAACAAAAGACATAAGAAGGAAGGCCTGGACTATATGGATTTTGAGGAGCTGCACTGTGACATTGAACCTATTCTTTAAACTTAGAACTGTTCATCTCCTATCCCATTAACTGAGTGGAAGGTGTCAAAAGTGGGCAGTCCTGTAGGCCACACCCACCCTGGGAGCCACGGTGCACTCTGGGTAGCTCCACAGAGCATAGGAAGGAATGAGTTGCTGGTGAGCTTGACTTGATAGACTAAGTCCCCCTAGAACTACTGGTGGGGTTATAGCTTATAGGCTAAAGCATATGAAACTGATTTTTTCCCACTGTAAAAATAAATTGTAGTAAAATATATATAACGTGAAATTTTAAAGTGTACCATTCATTGGCTTAAAGTACATTCACAATGCTGTGCAACCACCACCACTTTCCATTTCCAGAATTTTTCATCACCCCAAACAGTGTACCTGTTAAACAATTACTCTTCATTCTCTCCTCCCCCCAACACTGGTAACCTCTATCCTACTTGTTGTCTCTATGAATGTTTATTATAGGTACCTCATTAAGTGGAATCATACGATATGTGACCTTTTATGTCTGGCTTCTTTCACTTAGCATAATGTTTTCAAGGTCCATCCATGTTGTAGCAGGTATCGGAATTTCATTCCTTTTTAAGTCTGACTAAGAGTCCATTGTATGTTTATACCACATTTTGTTTTTCCACTCATCTGTTGATGAACACTTGGATTGTTTCCACATTTTGGCTATTGTGAACAATGCTGCTAAGAATGTGGGTGAACAAGTATCTGTTTGAGTCCCTGCTTTCAATTCTTGTGGGTATATACTTTGGAGTGGAATTGCTGGGTCATATGATGATTTTAAGTTTAGTTCTTTGAGGAACTGCCAAACTTTTCCACAGTGGCTGCATCATTTTACATTCACCACCAGCAGTGCACAAGAGTTCCAATTTCTCCACATCCTTGCCAACACTTGTTATTTTCCTTTTTTTTCTTTTTTTTTTTTTTTGCGGTACGCGGGCCTCTCACTGTTGTGGCCTCTCCCGTTGCGGAGCACAGGCTCTGGACTTGCAGGCTCAGCGGCCATGGCTCACGGGCCCAGCCGCTCCGCGGCAAGCAGGATCTTCCCGGACCGGAACACAAACCCGTGTCCCCTGCATCGGCAGGCGGGCTCTCAACCACTGCGCCACTAGGGAAGCCCCTTCCATTTTTTGATAATAGCCATCCTAATGGGTGTGAAGTGGCATCTCATCGTGGTTTTGATTTGCATTTCCCTAATGACTAGTGATGTAAATCATTTTTTCATGTGCTTATTGCTAAAAAGCCAGCTGGGATTTTGGTAGGGATTGGGCTGACTGAAGATATATTTGGAGAGTACTCCTATCTTAACAACATTAAGTCTTCTAATCCTTGAACATGGGCTGTTTTTCCACTTATTTTGGTCTTTAATTTCTTTCAATGATGTTTTGTAGTATTCAGTATACAGATCTTGTCCTTCACTTAAATTCATTCATTAGTATTTTATTCTTTTTGATGCTATTGGAAGTAGAATTGTTTTCTTAATTTCATTTTCAGATTGTTTATTGCTGGTACATAAAAATATAATTGATTTTTAACATACTGACCTTATATCCTGCAACCTTGCTAAACTCATTTATTAGCTCTAATAGTTTTTTATACTGGATTCCCCAGGATTTTCTATATACAAGATCATGTCATCTGCAAATAGAAGTAGTTTAATCGTTCCTTTCTTACCTGAATGCCTTATAGTTCTTTTTCTTTCCCTCATGTGAGCCACAAGTACAATCTTGAATAGAATTGGTGAGAGGGGACATCCTTTTAAAGGTGCATTTTTGATAGGGTTTAAAGACCTATGTTCAACATTTACCAATCCTGTCTGGTGACCATGGGCAAATCATTTACCCTTTCTGTTATCTAGACTCAGTGATAGTAATATATGTTCTGGCTATCTCACCGGGCAGGTTCTGAGGATTAAATAAAACAACCATGCACTTAGCAAACTTACAGTGTACATGGATGGTAGTCTACTCTTTAGGAGCTCATAAGCTAGTGGAGAAGACAAGCCATTCATGGAAATAATTACAAAAACAAGATAAAATGTGGTGTGAATTATTAGGCCTATGAATTGTGTCTTGGACACCTTATTAGGTGATTTTTATGGTGAAAACTTTGTATAGTCTACTACTATATAGGGAAGTGGTTTCAAAATTTAAGATACTGGTATCATTGTGCTCTCCCAGTGTTACCCTAATCTAGTTTGGATTCCATTTTAACAACTTTGTACTACAAAGTAACATAATTATAGCGTAACTAAATCCAACTCTGTTCCACACAAAATGTTTTATAGGGTTTTGCTACGATTTTGCATGCAATTTGGTGTCCACAAGCATTTTTATGTCAAAAGGATATCCGTGCTTAAATTAGGAGTTGCATTTCTTTTCTCTTCATTTGGGCAGCCGAGATTGTATTGTTCCTTGCACTCCATTTATTTGAGATTAGCCTGATAGGCTTCACGTTGGAATATAAACATGTAGAAAATAGTCCATGACATAATGGATGTCATGGGTTCATAAAGCCCTTCCGGGTTCTAACACTGAATTGTGTTAATGATTTGGCAAAAAAAGGCTAATCTTGGTACATTTAGTACTGCCTAGTGGCTATGCCATCAGTGGCACCTTATAATTTTTTCTTTGCTGCTGTGTTTTAAGGCTCTTACGGCCAAAGGGTGGTCGGTCACAGGCTGTGAAGGAGCCCAAGTGCTTTCAGGTACGGGTGCTGCAGAATCACGTGAATGAATTTCTCAGAGCACCTGCTTCTTTGGAGAGGGAGAAGGTTCCCCACTCCCAACTCCCCCCTCCCGCCGCAGGAGAGAGCCACACCTTCTCCCTATCGGCGAGGAGCAGGTGGCTGGCCCTCAGCACCTCGCACCGTTGCCCGCCCCCCCCACACCAAGGTACCCGCCCCATGCGCCTGGCCGGCTCACAGGACATGTAACGAGGGTCAGCTCTGCCGCCGGGACCCCCAGCCACCGCGGGTGCGACCGCCCAGCGCGTGGCATCGAGATCCGATACCCCTCCCCCCACAATCCCGGAAAAAGGGGAGGCTGGTGACGTCATCATCCGGGCACTCGGCGGCGGGGCGCCGGAACACAATGGAACAAAAACAGGCGGCCCAAGTCAAATTCTGAGCGACGCGACTGTGGCTCGCGCGATTAACTCTGTCTTGGCCACGCAACCTGCCAATCCCGACCTCCCAGCTCCTTCCCCGGCGTGGTATGCCAGATCCTTTCGGGCCTCCCCTCCCCCACTTCTGCCCGCCCTGGTGCCGCCTCTGCCCTCACATTGCTCCAGAGGCGAGGGGTATGAAACACAGTTCCTGGCCGTAGTGCGACCCTGGAGGGGCCGGCCGAAAGAAACAGTACTGCTTGAAAAATCTTTTCCGCATTTTCGTCCCTTCCCCCACCCCAGCTCCCCGAATTCCTAGCGTCTCACGCCTGGCCCGGCTTTCCCGGACGCACGCGCCACTCCTCCCTGGCGGAAGACGGCCCCGGGTGGAGGGGGACCAGAGGGAGCATAAGGAGCAGGTGAGGGAGAAGGGGGATGGGGTGGAGGAGAAGGAGGAGGAGGGCTGAGGGGCGGGCCTGGTGCGGGGCGGGCCTAGAGCGGGCGGGCTTCGTGCGGGGCGGGGCTCGACGGGGGCGGGGAACCTCAGGGCCTTGGGCGGTGCTGGGGCTGGTGGGAGTCTGCGCCGTCTCGCTGCTGCCTCCACCGCCGCCACTGCTGCTACCGCTACCGCCGCTGCCACTGGCCGAGCGGTTTTGTGTTTTTTTTTTTTTTTTTTTTTTTTTTTGGTTTGCCGGATCCGCCATATTGAGGAGGACGGGCAGCCGCGGCTGCGGAAGCTAGTCTCCGCCGTCGCCGGAGCCGCAACCTCCCTGCACCCGGCCCGTCCGGGCCTCTGCCGCGCGGAGCCCCTCCCCGTTCAGCTCACAGGCCTCGCGGGAGGCGGCCGCCTCAGCGCCCGGTGCTTTGCTCGGCGCCGGGAGCGAGGAGCAAGCCGCCGCAAAGCGACCAGGCCCGGAGCGGGGACAGAGGCGGCGACCAGTGGAAGGTGAAGCCGCCACTGCGGGAGGAGGAGCAGGAGGAGGTGACGCAGGAGAAACGCACCGCCCGGAGCCCGTCTGCGCTCAGAGAGAGCCCCAGCCCGAGGCGAGAAGGGGGAAGAGGGCCGCCGCCGGCTGAGGAGGAGGAGGAGGCGGCCGCGGCCACCGCTGCTGCAGGGCGGGCGCGGCGAGCAGCGAATTCCGGCGTCGCTGTGCAGCCCCCTGGTTCCTACGCCTGCAGCCTCTCGACACACTTTGTCGCCCGTCACCCTTGGGCCTGGGATGCACCCACGGTCGGCCTTGTCCCGGGACTGAGCCTTGTTGCCGCTTCTGTGTATCCTGCTTCTGAAGAGAAGACGCCTGTGTCGTGCGGTGGGTAGCTAGCCACGCCGGGACTACGCGCTTTTCCGGGGCCAACAGCTGGATCGAGGGGAGGGAAGAGGGCGAGGGGGGTGTGCGTACGCGCGGTTCCTCCCGCGGCGGCCGCGGGCCGGGCTGGGGGCTTCCCGGCTCTCCCGCCTGGGCCCCGGGCGGGGCGGGCGCGCGCGGCGCGGGGCGGGCCGCGGGGCTCCGTTCCATGCCCAGCCGGCGTCCCGGGAGCGTGTCTGTGTGTTTTGGACTGTAAGGGAAAATGGCTGACGGCTCCGTCCCTCCTCCTCCTCCCCCTTCCCGTCCTGTCTGGGGCCGCGTCGGAGGATGGAGTCTCCGGGCGCGGCGTGCAGCCCCCGCATCCGCAGTCCGGGGCCGGGTCGGCGCCGGGGGATCGTCGCCCCCAGGTCCCGGGGTTTGCAGCCCGGCGCTCGGCGGGCTCGCGGCCGGTTTCCTTCCCGGTCTCGTTCTACTTGACACCAAACGCCATTACTGAGGTGGAGTGATTTGTAGCCGTAGAGCTAGGCCTCGGCTACGCCTGGCTATCGGGCCCGACGACTTGTCCGCCTCCCCCCGCCCTCCTGCGATAACCCGCAGCTTCCCCTGGGCCCTGTGGTCTGGGAGACGGAGCCGGGTTCCGGGTTATCGGCCTCCTTCGCTTCCTTCGCCCTCTTTTATTTACGGAGGGCCAAAGCCGCGAAAGATGTTTTGAGGCAGAAATCGCTTCCAGGCGAGCTTGGACCGACCACCTTTCTATTTTTAACTGTTTCTGCAAAGAATATTAGCATGTACGAGTTTGTTAATGATAAAGTCTTCAGATTCTTGTGATGTGACGCTTCGAGTTTGAGAAACGGTTTATTTTTCATTCATTGTGAAACATTAAGTTAAAGAGTTATGGAGCAGGTGTATACGTGTTTTGCAATATTTGTATGGATTTTTGGGGCGACTGGAACTTACGCAGTGACTTTTAAGATCTTCAACTGAAGCTGCTTAAATTAAGCTTGTTATTTTTTTTGCAAAGTCCATAGTTATAACGTTAATTGGATTTTGCATCGTGCAGTTTACAGGTGTGTGTAATTTCTACAGACAGTCTTTGAATTTAACTGAGCGAGTTCTAGGTTAAATTTTTATGCTTTATTTTGAGGGGAGGGAAATATATTTGTAGCCATGAGTCCCCATGAAACCCATGAGTCTAAGTCTATATAACGTTTGTAAACCTTAACTTCTGAGGAAGAATTCGGGGTTTTTTAGATTAGGAAGCTTTTCAGCAGACAGTTAACCTCTCTTGGAGCTCATTCTCTATTCTTAGTGATTATATGGTAAGGATTCGTTAACCGTGACTAGCTTGGCTTTTTTAATCCGTATACTTGAACTTAAAAATAGAGACTACAAACTCTTTTAGATCTCATTGGTCTACTGATTCAGTGGGCTGCCATTTTGGTTTCAGCAAATGCCTTCCTAGTTCTGAAAGATTTACGTGTTAAATACACAGAGATGTCAACATTTGTTTTCTCAATTTTATAACCCATGTGCTTTGTCATACTTGTAACAGTGTTTGGATTTGAGTGAAAACCAGAAATATTTGAGATTGGTGTACCAAGGGCAAACTCAAAATGTTTCTGATAGCATGTTATGTTTTGTTTTCTCTCATTTAAAAATAAGACTTTTGAAATATATGTATTTTTTTTGCCCTTTTTGAATATTTTTTGCATGAACACTTAATTTGCAATTCTTAACGTGTTATTTTAATGTTCTCATGCCTTTTCTTCCTTTTATTTGCTGACCTTGGTAGTTTCTGAGAAGGAAAATTTCTGGAGGGATTAAATAACACCAAGAACCGTACATGTGAGAATCTAAATTCCTTAGAAAGTAGCTTTGAAGGGCAGATTTTACCTTTCACCAAATTATTGGAATCTCTTGGTGTTCCATAGTTTCCTTGTTTTATCAGTGGAATGCTTCAGTAGGATTTACTTTGGATCTTTTTTCTTCCAGACTCTTGAAATAAATTTTCTGACATCTCAAGAGGATGAGAGATTTTATGAATATCTCCTGAAAGATAATTTTTCTGATATGATATTAATAATGCTGCTTAGTTTTTGAAAATGGATGTTTCTAGTGAATTTGCTAGTCATCAAGTTCTTGATTAGTTGGACACAGCAAGCATTCTTTTAGCTTATTTTTTGTTTCATAAGGTCAATTTTAAAACATTGTTTTTGTACTTAAGTTTCAGAATTTTAATATTGAACCAAACTTTGTTTAAATCAGGTTATATTTCCCCTATTGGTGGTATGTTTTCTGAATCTTGAAATTTTTTTCCCAAAAAATTGGATAACAGGGTTTTAGTTAGTTCTCTGAGGATCTGTATTTTTGATAGGTATCGTATTTATTGTTAAATTCTTTTCTAATTTTAACATAGAGTCTAACATTAATACTTGCGAAAGGGTTAATGTGTTGGACCTCAACCCTGACTGCACGTTAGAATCACTGGGCGGGGGTGGGGGTTAAAAAAGTATATACTGATGCCCGCGTCCCATTCCCGGAGACTTATTAATTGGTCTGGTATGGGCCCTGGGCAGCGGTGTATTTTAAAAGGATTATGAGAGTTATGTACCACAGTGTTCATTGCAGCACTCTTTACAGTAGCCAGGACATGGAAGCAACCTAAGTGTCCACTGACAGATGAATGGACAAAGAAGATGTGGCACATACATACAATGGAATATTACTCAGCCATAAAAAGAAACGAAATTGAGTTACTTGAAGTGAGGTGGATGGACCTAGAGTCTGTCATACAGAGTGAAGTAAGTCAGAAAGAGAAAAGCAAATACCGTATGCTAACACATATATATGAATCTAAAAAAAAAATGGCTCTGACGAACCTAGAGGCAGGACAGGAACAAAGACGCAGATGTAGAGAGTGGATTTGAGGACACGGGGAGGGGGAAGGGTAAGCTGGGACGAAGTAAGAGAGTAGCATGGACATATATACACTACCAAATGTAAAATAGATAGCTAGTGGGAAGCAGCTGCATAGCACAGGGAGATCAGCTCGGTGATTTGTGACCCCCTAGAGGGGTGGGATAGGGAGGGTGGGAGGGAGACGCAAGAAGGAGGGGATATGGGGACATATGTATACATATAGCTGATTCACTTTGTTATACAGCAGAAAACACAACACTGTAAAGCAATTATACTCCAATAAAGATGTTTTTTTTTAATTTAAAAAATAAAAGGATTATGGGTGATTCTCATGCAGTCAGGGTTGAAAACCATTGTTATTGCTGTTAGCATGTTCTTGTTGAACTTTCCAGTGGATAAATAAGATGGTTTTCTTCTTCAACTGTTTTCAGTTATCACTACAATTGTCATTTGGTGACTTAATTATGTGCCAGCACTATGTTAAACACTCCATTTATCACTGTATATGGATCATATTATTTCCATTAAACAGATAAAGGACTAAGGTCTGTCAGGTTCAACCAGTGGTGCTTCGACTGCTCTGCCATGTTAGTGAAATGACACTGATTACTATTTTTTTTTAAAAATGAGGACTTTTGCTTTGTTTCCTGTACCAGAGAGGCTTTAGATTAAAATTTTAATAAAAATGTAATAGTCTGCAATTTGGGAAGTATCTTGATTGACCAAGGGAGATGCTAAAACTTCGCAGCAAACAGGTTCTTCCCCTTCCATATGTCTCCCAACATGTTCAGGTTGATAGTTTAATTGGTGGGTCTTTTTATGACTAAAATAATGTAAGGCAACTTAACATTCCTAAAAGATGCAAAATCTAGGCATTTCTCTCCCAGTGATCTATTTAAATCATATCCCATAAGTGAACATTTAGTATCATGTGAATTTTTATTATCTCAATTTGAGAATTCTGAGTTTTACTTAGCTTAGTTTAAAGTCAGTGTAATTTTCACAAAAAGTTTTCAAAATGAAAGGTTTTATTTTGCATTTTTGCAATATTGGTTGGTAATTTTATGGAATGAATGAAATAGTATAACATCTTTATTTGGTGTTTGTTTCTCTTAATTTCCTTGGTCTGTTGTGCTAAATTCTATATTGGGGGGTTGCTAATGTAGAATCTATGAGCATTCTTAATGTGGCACAAGATTTGTCAGAGATCTTTCTGTTAAATTAATGATCACTGTCCTATTTTCTATGTTATAAAGTCTGTCATAAGGAAAAAAGAAGTCATGAAATGCCTGATATTTATGTATATTGGAGTTTGAATTTACCATTCAGTTATTACTGTTGAGTGGAAAGTAATGATCAATGTAATACGCTTTTAAGGAATAAGGTGTGAAAGGCATACTATTAAGACGAGATATCTCACTTAAATTTATTCTTCAGTGTGCCTGTGCTAACCTTTTGGGCTTCAGTACACTCTCACACTCTACATGCATTTGATAGCCAGTGGGTTTCTAATTCTATTTTCAGTCACTGTCTAACAGTAATTTTCTAGTTCAGCTGTGTATCAGATCACCTGTGCAGCTTTTTCAAAATGTATTTGCTTAGGTCTTACTCTGGGGAGATTATAATTGAGTAGGTTTGGGGTGGGAACTGGGCATTTAATTAAAAAACTCAAAATATTCTGATGAGCAGCTAGGTTATTTTTTGGCAATTTATTTTAGAAAAAGAGATCTGAGATTCTGAGTTTATACACACACACATTTATTTATTATCTCTTACTGAGCATCTTAGAGTTAGGGTTCCAGCTCTAATACTAACATTATTCATATCTGTTAAGGCATTAGCTTCCTTTTCATCAAATATTTATTGGGTATCTACCCTGTGCCAGGCACTGTCCTAGAGATTACTGTTGTCTAGAAGCTTACGTTATATGAAGTGAGGGCCATTGGACTAGCTGGTCTGTATAAAGTCCTTCCTAGCTCTAATTTTGTCATTCCTTATTGTGCTTCGTAGAAGGGGACTGAATTAAGTTGTTATAAGAAATATACTAGTTTTGGTATAAGTTGATGGAACTTTCCTTTTACCTTTCATCTTTTTTAAATAAGTTAAATAGAATTTCCTATGAACGCCAGCCTTCTCTAGTGAGCCCAAATGTCAAGTACAGTAGAAATGGATTCTTTTAGTATTGGCTTTAGAAATAGCCATACTTACAATGCTTTTAATTTTGGGCCAGTAACTACATACTCTGGTGTCACCTGTTCCTCCTGCCATTCCTTTTCTGTATTGATTCTGTCAGTTATCTCTGCACTGCTTCTGTGTTTTTCTGTTTGTTTTACTTATTTTGTTCAGATGCTTTGATTAAATTTGTTCTCCAGATTCTTTTAGGTTGGTGGCATCCGTCTGGTCAGACTCAAGATCCTAAGTCACTGACATATCCCTAGCACCTAGAAAGTGCCTGGCACATAGACATTCAATAATTATTTGTTGGACGTTCAGTTCATCATTTTCTTGTATGATTTCTCTATGTCTTTGGGTTTTGTTTTTCTAATTCTCTTTATTACTTGGAGTCACTTAACTTGACCTAATAATCCTTTTATGATGAGCAGTCCTGGAAGGAATCTTAGATCTAGTCAAACTCCTTGTTTTTCAGATGAGGAACATGGCTCAACGAGGTGAAGTAACTTCACTAAGATAGTGTACATAGACTACCTTCTGTGTGAAGCTATTTCCGTATCTAACAAGTCACGTTAATTATTAAATTCTTTGAATTCCATGACCTTTGTAGTCACTCATATAATTCACACTTAAATCTCTTCCTAATGGATAAATAAGGTCAGGGATTCTGTCCTTTACCTTTATGTATTACAGAGTGCATAGAATAACATTGTTTATTGGGACTTCCTTGGCGGTCCAGTGGCTAAGACTCCACGCTTACACTGCAGGGGGCATGGGTTCCACCCCTGGTCACGTAGCTAAGATCCCACATGCCATGCGGTGTGGCCAAAACAACAACAAAAAAACCCCATGATAACATTGTAAACAATAACTTTGCCTCAAAGGCAAAATGTGGGGGAATGTTTGATTTCTAATATCTATAACGGCTTGTATCATAATATTATAGCCCCTTTCTGTTTATCCTTTCTGTAACTGATCAATCATGTATGGTTTGAACACTTTAGACCCATATTGGCCAACCGTTATCGAAGGAATTATTTTCCTTGGGACAGTTTTGAGCTGGTAAGTCTTGGATCCCATCTTCAGCTACCTACCTGTGAAGTGGGAAGAAGAAAATTTAGGAAGAGAAAAAGGAGTAGGAGAAACCTCTTTTTCCTGTCCTATTGTGTTCATTTCCTTCCTACTGACTTTGGTGGTTACTGAGAGTTGTAAGTTTAGGTTGTTGGTTACATCTCTCTTTTCTGGTCTTTTTTCTTAGCTGGTTACTTAGAACTTCTACATAAGTCTACTCGATTAACTTGGACAGGGAAATTATATGGTGTTAGACCCATGTTCTGCCTAACAGAGTATTCCTGATCAAGGTAGTGTAGAAAGATTTGGTTGCTCTCCTTGATAACACTGTCAGGGTTCAGAGCAGGGATCAGCAAACTTTTCTTGTACAGGGCCAGATTGTAAATATTATAGGCTTTAGGCTTTGCGTTCTTAAGAGGCAAAATCGAGGTTGTTAGGTAAATTTTTCATTGATGAAATTCAAAATATAATGATAGTTGAGTACAATTAATTGTAATTTAGGTCTAATGAGAAGAAGAGAATTGCGGGGGAGGCCAGTAATACAGTATTTTGCCTATTTGGGGTTTAAAGTTCATATTCCCTGTCATCAGGTTGATTGTAAATGACGCTGTGTGAAATCCATTCTCAATTTTGTGGGCTGTACAAAAACAGGAGGCTAGATTTAATCTGTGACCATAGTTTGGCAGCCCTGGTTTAGAGCAGTGGCTCTCAAACCTGGAGGACTTGTTAAAACAGATTGCTGGCTCTTGCCCCCAGAGTTTGATTCATTAAGTATGGAATGGGGCCCAAGAATGTGCATTTCTAACAAGCTCCCAAGCATGGAACTACCCTTGGAGAATTACTGGTTTAGAGATGAAATCCAGCATATCCTATTTTTTATCAGGCTGATCACTTTGTTTAATTTTTCTTGAATCTTTATTTTGTACTTTGTTTTAAATTCAACAATTACTTGTTAAATGCCTGTTATGTGCTAGGTATTATACCAGGTAACAGGGATACACAAGGTGAGCAAAACACAATTGTCCCTGTCATACATACTGGTTAGAAGGAGTTTAAAAATTAATTTCCACAAACCCTTTAGAGCTAGAGTCTGGGGACAAAGAGCGCCATTTGGAAAGCAGTGCAGTGGTGTTTGATACTCATGTTAAAGGAAAGCTCAATTGGAAAGAGGCATTATCAAACTATTTCATTAAATACTTTAACCAATTTATTATTTGATAGAAAGCTTTCTAAAGATGTTATATACTTTTTCTTTATAACTTCTGTCTGATTATGAGATTATTGTAATCTATTCGATTAAGAAAAAGTTTGGGTAGCATAAGGGAATAAAAGCAAAGAGCAAAACACACTAACCCCACCTCTAATAATTCCATCATGTAGAAGTAACCGTATTATTAGATGTTGGATGTGTGTTAGATCAAAGGTTCTTATCAGTTAATCAGTTTACTAAGTCATGTTTCCTCATGTCCTCTGCCTCCACTTCTGCTTCAGGACTTCAGAGTGTGCCATTTGTTCATCCTGCCTAAAGACACCGTTTTGGGGTCCTTCCTCACTCCGCTGTTCCTTTTTTAGATACTGTTTTGGTAAATACTGCTCAAAAATCTCACCGTGAAGTTGGTTTTAATATAACTTTCCGACTTTCCCACCGTTTAAAATTTTCTTTTCCCCTGTTCTCCATTCACTTGACTCAGGATTCTCCATACACTTCCTATGCTTTCCCACTTCTGTTGCTTTGTTTTTTCAGTCTCCAAAGGGGCTTCCTGTTCTTTGCCAGTGGCAGTAACATCGAGAGTATAATTTAACTGTTCTTTGGCCTGTTTCATTTTATGCATTTGTTGCTTTTCTTCTTTGGTGGCTATTGAGGTTTAAGGATGGTTCACATATATACTAAAAGGCCCCAGGCTTTTCTTGTTTTAATTAATTAATTCATTTATTTGGCTGCGTCGAGTCTTCATTGCAGCAAGAGGGCTTCTCTCTAGTTGTGGTGTGCGGGTTTAGTTGCCCCGCGGCATGTGGGATCAAACATGTTCCCCGACCAGAGATCAAACCCGCGTCCCCTGAATTGGAAGACGGATTCTTAACCACCAGACCACCAGGGAAGTGCCGGCCACAGACTTTTTTGAATTAATGTTTTTGTGTTTTTGTTTTTTCTTAGCTATCTCATTTTCTCAGTAATCTTTATTTTCACTGTTGTGAGTCGTGGTTCCAGTCTAATCCTCCCCACCCCCCAAAAAACGTTCTGTGGACTGGGAAAGGAGGTAAGAGTTGTATATTATAATTGTGTCTATATAAAGAGGAAGGATTTCTTAACAAGAACTTTGAGCTCTGATTCTTATTTCTGTACCTTTTCCACTTGAAACATGTTAGTCCTCAGCTGTGATATATTTGACTTTTGTATATTCAATACTTTAATATGCTATAAATACACTTAATACACTTGACTTTTTGTGTGCGTGTGTGTGTGGTACGCGGGCCTCTCACCGTTGTGGCCTCTCCCGTTGCGGAGCACAGGCTCCGGTCGCGCAGGCTCAGTGGCCATGGCTCATGGGCCCAGCTGCTCCGCGGCATGTGGGATCTTCCCGGACCGGGGCACGAACCCGTGTCCCCTGCATTGGCAGGCGGACTCTCAACCACTGCGCCACCAGGGAAGCCCATACACTTGACTTCTTTAAGTCAAGTTCAGACTTCTGTCCATTAGCTGAAGTGTCTTTTTATTGCAGGGTGGTATTGCCTGCCTGAGAACTGTTCTGTTTCAGCAGTTTTGCTGTATTTGTACAGCACTGTCTTGTGTGTTGATTTGTAAGTTCAGTTGTATTTTGCCCTTTTATAAGTGAGTGGGAAAACAAAAGTGCATCAGGTGGGGAGCTCAAACCTAATATCTTTGAGACGGGACTGGTTGGGGATATGAATCTTTAACCTTACAGGGTTAGGTTGTGCTCATTGGTTATGTTGGTTGACTTTGTTCAGTGGTGAGTGAAATAATTAGAACGAAACAGGAAATTAAGTATGGCGAGTATGTAATAAAGCTTGTATGTGAAAGGTGAGGTGTAACTAGGGATTTTACAATACTTTCCTTCACTCTGACTCTGAGAGTTGGAAAAACCCCTAGAAACATGTGAATCTATCGTTTGGCTTTGAAATATTTGTCTTCTATCACATTTTCAGGAATGCGTTATATATGAAAGGAGGGTACTGCCTATGCACAGTGTTTGCCTAGACTCTTGTGGAAATGACTACAGAAAGTCTCATTTACTTATATTTAATCTGTCTGTATATATCTGTTTACTGTGTTCATCGTACATAGATAGCAATTAGTTACGCAAAATTCTTTTTTTATTGACTATAGTTGATATACAGTATCAGTATCGAGTGTACAATATAGTTATCCAAAATTCTTGACAGTTTTTGACTTGGAGCATGCTGAACTAGGGTGAGAGGGATTGTGGGTCTAGACTGAGGGTTGGAGAAGCCTAATGGAGTGCTTGTAGGTGTATTTCTTGTCTCATAACGGATGTCATTATCTGAGCCATATGTCAGCTATCTCAAATTACTCCTACTTGAGGATTACCTTAGTTATCCTCAGTGCATCATGGGAAGAAGAATCACATCAGTGAAAGGAGACTAATGGAAGGATTCTTTGGCTTCTGTTCATCTACACAACCACAAAAATCAGGTTCTTCGAGTACCTCCATTTCTCTTCCTGCTCTCTTCCCAAATACTGCTGAAAACTCTCACCATGTCGGCTCTACCCAGACTAGGTCATTTTGATGTAATTCTGGTTTACTTTTCTGAGGTTATTTCTTGTTCTCTCATGTAATCAAATTATCCATAGTTGATGTGGATGCTCCAGTCTTTCCTATTCCCGTGGCTTTACTCTTGGAACTCCGTCTCCCTTTTGTGGCTAGCCACCTAGCCATCTTCATGAACTGTTTCCTGATTCTCTCCAGTTGGAAGTGGTCGTCATTTTCTCCGAACTCTGGTAGCATGTACCACCCCCCCATGCTTTTCTTTTGGCATTCCACTTTTTATTTTTTAATTGATTTATTTATTTGGCTGCGTTGTGTCTTCGTTGCTGCGTGTGGGCTTTTCTCTGGTTGCGGTGAGCAGGCGCTACTCTTCGTTGCGGTGCACGGGCTCCTCATTGCGGTGGCTTCTCATTGCAGAGCATGGGCTCTGGGCACGCAGGCTTCAGTAATTGCGGCACGCGGGCTCAGTAGTTGCGGCTTGCGGGCTCTAGAGCGCAGGCTCAGTAGTTGTGGCGCATAGGCTTAGTTGCTCCGTGGCATGAGGGATCTTCCCGGACCAGGGCTCGAAACTCGTGTCCCCTGCACTGGCAGGTGGATTCTTAACCACTGCGCCACCAGGGAAGCCCCTTAGCATTCCACTTTTTTTGTTTCTTTATGTTTCTTCAAAAACAGCCTCTGGGAAGGTGGCTCTGAGAAGTTTCCTGAGGCTCAGTTGATAGTGTCTAAATCTGAACTGTCCTTTGTAGGTGGCCAGAACCCCTCTCAGCCTGATTGAGAAAGTGTAGTTGGTAGTAAAGAGCTCTAATCTCGGTCAAAGGGCTTGGGTTATGATTGTAACTACTGCCAGTTAGTGAGCAAATTATTTAACCTAGATGAAATTGTAAAATGAAGGATTTGGACTGGGTGACTGCTATCTTATAACGATTGAATTGAACTCATTTTATACTATTCTGGCACAAGGGGATATAAAGATAAATCCTTACCTCCTAGGCTCTAACGTCTGTTGGACCAGACTATATAGTGTGATAAGTGCTGTACTAAATAGTGGTGTGGAAAATAGAATGGTAAAAGAGATGAAGAGGGACTTCCCTGGTGGCTCAGTGGTTAAGAATCCGCCTGCCAGTGCAGGGGACACGGGTTTGAGCCCTGGTCCGGGAAGATCCCACATGCCGCGGAGCAACTAAGCCCATGTGCCAGAGCTACTGAGCCCACGTGCTCCAACTACTGAAGCCCGCACGCCTAGAGCCCGTGCTCCGCAACAAGAGAAGCCACCGCAGTGAGAAGCCCATGCACCACAACGAAGAGTAGCCCCCGCTCGCCGCAACTAGAGAAAGCCCGCACGCAGCAACGAAGACCCAAGGCAGGCCGAAATAAATAAGAGAAAAACAAAAATCATTCTAGTTTGGTGTTGAGTGAGGTTTGTTGGTTTTCAAAGGTGCACTATTTTGGTGGCCCTGTGAATTAGAGCAGAGACTTCTGGGCAGAGAAAGCAACTTGAGATCAGGGTTTTTAAACTTCAACACTGTTGATAGCTTGGACCAGATAATTCTTTGTTGTAGGGGTGCTCTCCTGTTCCTCTCTGATCTCTACCCACATAATGCCAGTAGTACACCACCCCCTCAGCTGTGACAGCTAAAAGTATCTCCAGACATTGCCAAATGTGCCCTGGGGGCAGTATTTGAGCGCCACTACTTGAAATGGAGGAATGGAAGTGTGAAAGTGTAATGTTTTTACAGAAAAGCTGGTAGTAGAATGTAGAAGAAACACTGGAGATATTGGGAGGGGAGGGGGATTTGGGGATATGACACTAGAAAGGTAATTTGAGTAAGGCTAGAGCACAAGGGACGACCTTAGTGCCACTTTAGGGCACTTTTGTTTTGCGGGTAATGAGATGGGCCTTCAAGTTTAAGTGAAAGGTAGAGATAATTAGATCTGTTGTTTATTTCTGAAAGATAATTCTGATGGCATCATGGTGGACATGTTGGAAAGTTGGGTAGCAAGGGAATTGAGACAGTATTTGTAAGGGTTTCGCTGAAAGATAAGAGAATGGTTTAGGGAATGGAGTAAAGGAATGAGGTACCTGGGACTCCACTTGTATGAGGATGGTGCTGCTAATTTGACTTCGGCTTCTCTGTCACTGAATGTTATACTTAACTAAAAAGCTAGACACCTTTATTATCTTCCCCTTCAACTCTTTCTCCCCACCGAGAGCTTCTGTCTGTTGAGATCTATTGAAAGGTCATCAGGAGAAAGGAATCTGGGTTATAGAATGACTGTTTTCCCAATGTGGCTCCACAGTGACTTAAACAGTGGATTATCAAAGCACACGCCTTTTTTTTTTTTAACCACCCCCTCCCCCAGCATGTAGGGGACTACAATCTGGCATCCAGTTGAGTGTTAACTGTAGGCTCGCCATGGTTTGTATAGGTGATACTTTACAGCTTTTGAAATAGACTGATATACAAAAATAGATGAATAAAGTTATTGTTTAAATAGTTGCAGTAATCCCATTGGCTTCTATTTTGGAGGGTTTTTTTGTTTGTTTTAAAAAACTGCTCATATTTGAAGTGAAAATAACATAGTCAGTGGAAATGTACTGAATTTGGAATCAGAAGGGTTGTGTTTTAGTTTTAGAATCCTGCCCTCTGTGAAGTCACTTAACAGTGAGGACCCAAAAGGTTATTAGTTACCTGTAAAACCAAGGTGTTGGATGAGAGACGACTTAAGGTACCTTTTTTTTTCTTTTAAAGTTAGTAAATTTTCTCTCTATCCCTAAAGATGTGGAAAAAACTGGAGTGTAGAGAAGAGACATTTTCAAGTAAAGGAACATAGGAAAGGTTTTAAAAAAGGGTTCATAGGCTTAGGAGTTAGTATTGGATTGACAGGTAAAGGGAGGGATAATGTAATTTGAATGTTTCCCTTGTTTTTCGTGTGTGTGTGTGTGTGTGTGTGTGTACAGGGCTTTATTTTATTTAGTATCCTGTGGGTTAATTGTGTTTGCCCAACAGCTTGTAGTGTGAATTTAGGGACTACAGACTTGGTAGCCAGGGGTAAAATTTCTTGGCTGGCAGAGCAGCTTAAAGTTTGGTTAAGTTTTCATCTGAAGTCTAGATTAAGCTTTAAGAACGTACTGCTGTTAAAAAGTGATGTGGCCTGCAGGGGGAATAAAATTTAGGGGAGATTGTTTTTTTCTGAATTGAGAATGAAAGTATGCGGATAAACAGAGTAGCAGTGATTTTTGTCTGGCACAGACGGTTTCAGAGAAAACGTTGATAACCTTGTTTTT
Source organism: Delphinapterus leucas (assembly GCF_059928025.1). Lineage (NCBI taxonomy): Eukaryota > Metazoa > Chordata > Mammalia > Artiodactyla > Monodontidae > Delphinapterus > Delphinapterus leucas. Next base: position 96,393,584 of record NC_143150.1, on the reverse strand, counting down.
CATCACTGTAAGAGAAGTAGCAAAAGAAGCCTATCATTTTTATTGTGTATCAGTAGGCCAGTCATTCTTAAACTTACTGGTCTTAGGACTTCTTTATAATTATTGAGGACCTCAAAGAGCTTTTGTTAACATAGGGTTCTATCCATTGATATATATTACTATATTAGAAACTAAAACAGACATTTAAAATTTTTATGTGTGTATTTAAAAATAAAACTCATTGCAAGTTAATGTAAACAATACTTTTATGAAAAATAACTTCCAAAACAAAAGTTAGTGAGAAGAGTGACATTGTTTTACATTCTTGCAAATATCTTTTATCTGACCTAATGAAAAACAGGTGGATTCTCTGTCTCCTTCCTTCAGTCTGTTGTGATATAATACATCATGTAGCCTCTGGAAGAACTCCACTGTATACCTGAGAGAGAATGGCAGTGAAAATGGCAAATAATGTCTTATTATTATGAAAACATAATCTCTGGGATCTGCTGAAAGGGTCTTAATGGACCACACTTTGAGAACCAGTGCCTTAGACTCCCAAGGGAAGTTTGACATTATGTTTTGAGTGGCTTACCTACTATACAGTTTCACTTTTTTTTTTTTTTTGCTGGGCCGTGCTGAATGTGGGATCTTAGTTTCCCGACTTAGTTCGAACCTGTACCCCCTGCATTGGCAGCACAGAGTCTTTAACCACTGGATCACCAGGGAAGTCCCCAGTTTTGGTTTTTAATTGAGATATAACTTGCATACAGTTTAAGTCCACAAGTCTTAAGTGTGTGACTTGATAAAATTTTATAAATGTATATATCTGTATAACTATCATTCAGATCAACATATAGAACATTTCCAGAATCCTAGAAGACTCCCTTATGCGTCTACTCCTCCAACCCCCTGCCCCCCAATATTCTGACCCATATCTTTCAATGAATTAGTCATGCTTGGTCTTGAATTTCATATAAACAGAATAATACAATATGCACTCTGCTTCTGGCTTTTTTTGCCCAACAGATGATTGATTAATTTCTTCTTTTTCATTAAGATGTCATTATTTGAAATATACCATTATTTGTCTATACATTCTACTGTTGGTGGACATTCAGATTGTTTACAGTGTTTTCACTAATTATAAAGTGTTGCCATGATTGTTTTAGTATGTGTCTTCTTTTTTTTTTGCGGTACGCGGGCCTCTCACTGTTGTGGGCTCTCCCGTTGTGGAGCACAGGCTCCGGATGCACAGGCTCAGCGGCCATGGCTCACGGGCCCAGCCGCTCCGCAGCATGTGGGATCCTTCTGGACCGGGGCACGAACCCGTGTCCGCTGCATCGGCAGGCAGACTCTCAACCACTGCACCACCAGGGAAGCCCTCTTCTTTTTAATTATTACTATATTTTTGGCCGCACTGTGTGGCATGCGGGATCTTAGTTCCCTGACCAGGGTTCAAACCTGTGCCTCCTGCGTTGGAAGCTTGGAGTCTTAACCACTGGACCTCCAGGGAGGTCCAGTATGTGTCTTTTGATGGTCTCTTTGGTATACACCCAGAAGTGAAATTGCTGGGTTATAGGGTATATGTGTGTTTAGCTTTAGTAGATGCTGCCAAACAGATTTCCCAGAGTAGTTGGTTATATTAGTTTAGAATCCTATCAGCCCTGTAGTTTGATGTCATTGTTCCTTAGCAGCATTTAGTACTGTCGGTCCTTTTAAGTTTAGCCATTTGGGTGGAGATTTAGGAATATCTAATTGTGGCTTAAATAACCATTTACCTGTGTTTAATGCTGTTAGAACCTTTTCATATGCTTATTGGTGAATACATCTGGAAAGATCTTTGCACTTGAGAGATTCAGTACTTCAAATTAAAATATGGCCTTTAGAAATAAACCAAGAAGACAAGATATAACAAGTGTTGGTGAGGGTATGGAGCAAAGGGAACCTTTGTGCAGTGTTGCTGGGATGTAAATTGGTGCAGCCACTGTGGAAAGCAGTATGGAGGTTCCTCAATAAAAGCTATAGGGCTTCCCTGATGGCACAGTGGTTAAGAATCCGCCTGCCAATGCAGGGGACACGGGTTTGAGCCCAGGTCTGGGAAGATCCCACATGCCGCGGAGCAACTAAGCCCGTGCGCCACAACTACTGAGCCTGCGCTCTAGAGTCTGCAAGCCACAACTACTGGGTCCGCGTGCCACATCTACTGAAGCCTGTGTGCGTAGAGCCCATGCTCTGCAACAAGAAAAGCCACTGAAATGAGAAGCCTGCGCGCTGCAACGAAGAGTAGCGCCCGCTTGCCACAACTAGAGAAAGCCCACACGCAGCAACGAAGACCCAACTCAGCCAAAAATAAATAAATAAAATAAATAAATTTTTAAAAAGAAAGAAAGAAACTGGTATGATCTATCAATTCCACTTCTGGTGTTTGTCCTAAGAAAGGGAAAACACTAACTTGAAAAGACATATGCACGCCCATGTTCATTGCAGCATTACTTACAGTAGCCAAAACAACCTAAGTGTCCATTGATAGATGAATGGATAAAGAGATTGTGGTATGTGTGTATATGTTACTTGGCCATGAAAAACAATGAAATTTTGCCATTTGTGACAACATGGATGGACTTCATAGACATAAAGACAAATATGATCTCTCTTGTATGTGGAATCTTAAACCAACCCAAGCTCATAGATACAGAGAACAGATTGGTGATTGACAGAGGTAGGGGGTGGAGTGGGAGAAATGGGTGAAGTGGGTCAAAAGGTAAAAAAAAAAAAAAAAAAAAAGTAACACGTTCATTATCAAAAAAGATATAAACCAGGGCTTCCCTGGTGGCGCAGTGGTTGAGAGTCCGCCTGCCGATGCAGGGGACACGGGAGCGGCTGGGCTCGTGAGCCATGGCCGCTGAGCCTGCGCGTCCGGAGCCTGTGCTCCGCAACGGGAGAGGCCACGACAGTGAGAGGCCCGCATACCACCACCAAAAAAAAAAAAGATATAAACCAGGAAGCTTATTCCATTCTACATTCGTTCCACTCTCCAGGACTTTTTTAATGTATCCCAACAAATGTCTCTAAGCTTAGCTCTCATTCTTTTTTGTGTGAAATTCATGGTTATGAAATACATTTTAAAGAATATACTTGCTATTCTGTTCCTTTGGTAGTGAGGGGGCTAGACAGGTGAATTCCTTAAGGGCAGAAACTGAGTGTTGTTTACTGTTCTATCTCTTCAGGGTCTGGTGCGGAATCGGTATTCTATAATGTCACCAAGATAAACAGGTTTGCATAGATTTTTTTTTTACCCTACCTTTAATTATTTAACCAGATTTCACCTATATAAACATGCTTTAAGGGATGGGCAAGGATAGAGATAACTATTGAACACCCTTAAGAATATCCGATTTGTTTAAATAAGATTGCATATGTTTTACCACCAGTGAACTTTTTGTATAGGCCAATTTTTTTAATATGTATGTATAAATTTATTTATTTTTGGCTGCATTGGGTCTTTGTTGCTGCACGTGGGCTTTCTCTAGCTGCGGCCCACGGGGGTTACTCTTCGTTGTGGTGCGCAGGCCTCTCATTGCGGTGGCCTCTCTTGTTGTGGAGCACGGGCTCTAGGCACACGGGCTTCAGTAGTTGTGGTTCGAAGGCTCTAGAGCACAGGCTCAGTAGTTGTGGCACACGGGCCCAGTTGCTCCGCGACATGTGGGATCTTCCCGGACCAGGGCTCAAACCCGTGTCCCCTGCATTGGCAGGCAGATTCTCAACCATTGCACCACCAGGGAAGCCCCTAGGCCAAATTTTCTTTGTTAAAATTTTACACTTGGGGACTTCCCTGGAGGTCCAGTGGTTAAGACTCCTTGCTTCCACTCCAGGGGACACGGGTTCAATCCCTGGTCAGGGAACTAAGGTCTAAGATCCCACATGCACTGCGGCACCCCCCTCCCCCAAAAAAATAATTACAATGCCAGAGGTGGGAGAACCAAGGTTATGGATGCCACCCAGTTATGCATACCATCAACCTTACTTGGTAATTGGTGCTGGTCTTCTGTTATTTTGAACTACTGTCACATTGACTGCATTAGGCTATTCCATACTGTTTCTTATGCCTTTTTTGCTCCATCCCTACACACATTTACTTAGCGTACTACTCATCTTTATTCTGTAAGATGCAGCTCAGATATCGTTCTTCTAAGAAGCTTTTGTAGATATTCTCTACTCTCAACTAATTTATTTTCCCACCTTCCCAAACTTTTTATTAAGGAAAAATCAGACATACATAGATGTAGATAAACTCCCATCAACTGGCTTCAATTCATGGCTTTTCTTTTTATGTACCCCCTCCATTTTGAAGCAAACCTCAGGCAGGATTTCATCTTAAATATTTTAATATATTCCAGTTTAATTTAGATGTTTTTCCTTGGTGCTCACGTTGCCCTTCTGTGTTGTAAATTATAGGTTTTTAATTTAGTTCTTAGATATTCTTGTATTCTACTTTGTAAACCTCTCGTAGCAATAGCTAATACTTAGTGCCTATATATATTGTATATGCATAAATTCTTTATGTTCTTACAGCAGTCTTAAAAAGGTAGCTGCTATTCTCCTCATTTTATATTTAAGGAAAACAAGATATAGATGTTAAGGAACTTGTCCAGCTTGGACACCTAGCAAGTGGCAGAACAGGAATTCAGACTGAGGCAGTTTATCTTCATTCTGTACTCTTATTAACCACTACCCTGTATAATGTCTGAGTAAATGAGTTCTGTTAGTATTTTCCCCTTGTTATTAATTCGGCCTTCTTTTGCCTTGCAGTTGCCAACAGCACGTAGACATTAATTGCTTTTTCATAAAACATAGCTAAAGGGACCTTAGCGTGCAGCTCTCCCATTTTAAAAACGAGGTTCCCTTGCTTTTAGCACTTCTGCTTCTCATTTCATTTGTGATCTGTCAAAAATACTGCTGACGTCTGGCCTCTTTTTTTTTAGTAGTGTCTCAATATACTAAGGGGGGTGCCATAATTGAATTAGAATGTTTTAGTTTTATATTTTGTATACCACATTTTAAAAAAACAGTTTATTTCCTTTCCCTCCCTCCCTCCCTCCAGTCTTCGTTGCTGCGCCGGCTTTCTCTAGTTGCGGCTTTCTCTAGTTGCGTTGGTGAGTGGGAGCTACTTTTCGTTGTGAGGGGCTTAGTTGCTCCACAGCATGTGGGATCTTCCCGGACCAGGGCTCAAACGCGTGTCCCCTGCTTTGGCAGGCGGTTTCTTAACTACTGTGCCACCAGGGAAGTCCCTATATACCATATTCAAAGTTTTTAATGTTTTCATTTTCAGTAACTTCATATAGCTTTCACTTTTGATTTGAGCATCAGCCTTCATGGTATACTGTAGTGTTATTTTGAACCTTTAGGATTAATTGTACACAGACATACAGAGTTGGAAGGATAGCTCTTTTTCATACATCTCTCTTAATGGAGTCTACATATATAAAATCATATTGCAGAATAATGTAAATGTCCAGCTAATGAATGCCTAAATAAAATGTGTACCATTCAATGGAATATTTTTCAACTATAAAGAGAAATGAAGTGTACTGATACATGGTACAATTTGGATGAGCCTTGAAGATAGTCATGCTAAGTGAAAGAAGACAGTCATAAAAGACTCCATGTTGTATGATACCATTTATATGAAGTGTTCAGAATAGGCAAATCTATAAAGACAAAAAGTAGATTAGCTTGGGGCTGGGGGTGAGGGAGGAGGGAAGGGGGGAATGATTGCTGCTAATAGGTATGGGGTTTCTTTTCTTTTCTTTTTTTTTTTTTTTTTTTTTTTTTTTTGCGGTACGCGGGCCTCTCACTGTTGTGGCCTCTCCCGTTGCGGAGCACAGGCTCAGCGGCCATGGCTCACGGGCCCAGCCGCTCCGCAGCATGTGGGATCTTCCCGGACCAGGGCACGAACCTGTGTCCCCTGCATCGGCAGGCGGACTTTCAACCACTGTGCTACCATGGGGTTTCTTTTTGGGGTGATGAAAATATTCTAAAATTGATTGTGGTGATAGCTGTACAACTCTGAATAAACTAAAAGCAGTTGAATGGTACACTTAGAGTGTTTTATATAGTATGTGAATTATATTTCAAGACTTATTTTAAAACTATAATATGTAACTTCAAACATTCCTTCAACGACTAGAAGGAATTTCAAATTCTTGGTTTCCTTTTCAAATTCTTTACATTTGTGATTCGATCTCATTGTGGAAGTTTCAGGCAAAAAGAGTACCTACTGGATGCACATTGAAAATGGTAATTATCAATAATGTGTCTGCCTTGCTTAAAATATTGATTAAATGAAATGAAGTCTCTCTTTTCAATGTGTTGGATCAGCATTTCATGATTGGATTAGTTAACTTCTAAAAGTGTTAACTAATTTTGATAAAGATTGGTAAAAGCTATTAATAAATAACTGAGTTTATCTTAATCTGTCCTTTAACAAAGAGTAGACTGATAAGTAGGCATACCTTCTGTGACATTTGGTATGTGACTGTGTCTAATATTTTAAGTCAGTGTTGCTCGATTTTATGAGTAGGTTGCTTTGTTTAGGGACTAGAATTTATTGAGACCTTGCACCCTTTGTAAAGATTTAGTAAATAAAGGAATATTTAAGTAAAAGTATATCTTTTCTTGAAAAGTGATCTGGGTGTGTGTACACTATAAATCTCAGTATTTTGAAGGATTGTAATTTAGAAAGTGGTGAATATTAACTTTTGTTTTTGTGGGCAGAACTATAAGCTATAGGTATCAGTGACAAGGGAAATAGACTTTAGACTCAGTAAAAGAGAGACCTTCTTGCTGATAGCAATGAGCTTCACAGTGTTGTAACCAAAAACCTTTAAAGGGAAGATTTAAATGTAGAATTTCCTATAATTGGAGCAGTTAATTTCCAAATCTTAATAGTCTTTGAACACCTCTCCCTGATTGCCTCCAAGATTCTAGCCTTCAAAGTATCTCTGGTGCCCTTTTTGTGCTCAAGTTAGAACAAGTATTTTCTTTTTAAAACAAGTCTTTTCAATTTTATGATATTCTTAAACGTTAGTACATGTGCTTTTGAGTACCTGGATGATTGTCTCATAATTAGGAACCGCCGCACCATTTCAACCACTGATGTTAGCTTTGTGTTTTTAACACGTTGATGCTCAGTTGTACAATTTAATTTGTCAGATGAGAGCAACAGAAGCAGACTTAACACAAAAATGATGTGTTGGTGTGAAGGAAAAATGATGTCATGGCAAACCACGTGTACAGAGTGATGTAGTAATTCAAGTAGGAAAGCTGTGTTTCCCACATGGTACATGATAGTAGTAGGTTAGCCGTGCAAAACTCAAAGGAACCTATGCCTTAGCAGTCAGCAGTATGCTGCCATCTGTCACATATTATTAATATTAATAGTTTTGTTTGTATTTAGTTTGCAAATTTGTAGAAGAGCAATAAGCATAAGGAGTTGAATTCTGATTTCATTTATGCACGTATTTAAGCAGCATTAAAATAGAAAGTAATTTAAGTTTTTAAAATGCTGTTAAGGTAGAACCAGGTTTGGCAAACTTGAGCCAGCTTAGTATACTGTTAGTATACTTAGTATACTGTTAGTATACTTAGTATACTGTTAGTATACTTAGTATACTGTTAGTATACTTAGTATACTGTTGAAACCTGGTGCTTGGAGTCAGATGACTGGAACCAGGACTCCAATTCCATATTTACCAGGTTATTTCCCTATTTATTGAATGAAAAATATACTTATATTTCTACCTAAAAGGGTGGTTCATTTGTCCATTCTTTTACTCAACAGATAATTAGTTTACTTACTGTGTAGCACTGCATAATTTTGATGTCTCTTTGTTACCGGTTTCTTTTTATTTTTTAAATTAATTAATTTTTGGCTGTGTTGGGTCTTCGTTGCTGTGTGCGGGCTTTCTCTAGTTGCGGCGAGCAGGGGCTACTCTTTGTTGCGGTGCGCGGGCTTCTCATTGCTGTGGCTTCTCTTGTTGCGGAGCACGGGCTCTAGGCACACGGGCTTCAGTAGTTGTGGCTCTCGGGCTCTAGAGCGCGGGCTCAATAATTGTGGTGCACGGGCTTATTAGTTGCTCCACGGCATGTGGGATCTTCCTGGAGCAGGGCTCGAACCCGTGTCCCCTGCATTGGCAGGCGGATTCTTAACCACTGCGCCACCAGGGAAGTCCCTGCTGGTTTCTTTAGTCTTCCTATTGTCACGTTTTCTTTAGAGCCAGCACAAATTCTGATACGAACGCTGTGCTGTGAATTGTCTTACAGATGGTAAGATTTGAGTTGAAACTTTTTAAAAAGTAGGGCAAACTTTTGAGATATGGTAGGATTCTGTGTTAATGTAACAGAATAATAAAAGCAGCTATATTAATATAACTGTTGAGGCTGTTCATTCATTTTAAAGTTCAACCTGTGCAAGTATAATATGTATGTCAGGAGCATAGAATCCTGGTAATTTATAATTGGGAGAATACTTTTCCTCTGGACTGATTTGGAGATCATAGGGCGCCTGGGAATAAGAATTGTTGAGCGTACATAGTAATCTAATTAGCATTTCAAGGGAGAAAAAACCAGCACTTGTTAGAATATCTATTATTTGTCGTGTGCCTTCTGTGTACGTGGCACTTCACATACATTCTTCCATTGAAGCTTCCCAGCAATCTCTGAAGGTATTAGCTACCTTGAAAGAGAGAAGAAGATACTTGGAGATTAAATGTGATCTGTTATAGGTATATCTGTTATATTTCAATGGCTGAAAAGCCTCATGTTCTGCAAAAATCATGCACCAAAAAGTAACAGGGCTTATGGGGGAAAGAGGATTGAGAGCAAACTGATCACTCAGAAGCTATGTAACTTTGTAATTAGAGCACTAACAAAAACAATAAGAATTTCAATAAAATAAACAGCACAGTTTAAAAGATCCTAAACTCCTGACAAACTATGGTAAATGTAGGACTTTTTTTTTTTTCTTTTTTAAGGTAACCTAATAGAACCCTTCCATATAGGGAATGGTTGAGGTTACTGAGTTAGGGACACAAGGCTGAAATAAAATTAAAATGCACAAAGGTCAGGAGGAACAGTATACATACTTACAAGACAGAGCATGCGGCCAGACCGAGCCAAGAAAAATGTAGGGTGATGGCTATCTGGTCCAGACCTTTATCCCCAACACTCATGCTGCATTCAGCTGCTGTTACTTGGTGCAAAACATTCATGTGTTGAGGGGGAAATTGCTTATGAAGTAACATGATTTGCAGGCGTGTTTACTGGCCAGTGAGCTAGCCATTTTTTTGTTTGTTTGCCAGTGAGCTAAATACCATTACAAAACTACAGGTATACCTTACTTTATCACGTTTCGCTTAATGCTCTTGGCAGGTAATGTGTTTTTTGCAAATTGGAGGTTTGTGGACACCTTGCATCGAGCAAGTCTGTTGCCATTTTTCCAACATCATTTGCTCACTTTGTGTCTCTGCCACACTTTGGTAATTCTCACAATATTTGAAGCTTTTTCATTATTATATTTGTTACGGTCATCTGTGATCAGTGATCTTTGTTACTGTTGCGAGAAGATTATGACTTGCTGAAGGCTAAGGTGATGGTTAGCATTTTTAGCAATAAAGTATTTTTGAATTAAGGTATGTACATTGTGTTTTTAGACATGATGCTGTTGCACACTTAATAGACTACAGTATACTATAAACATAATTTTTATGTGTACTGGGAAACCAAAAACTTCGTGTGACTCGCTTTGTGATACTTGCTTTATTGTGGTGGTCTGGAACTGAACCCACAGTATCTCCAAGGTATGCCTGTACATGTTTTGTAGCAGAACAGACTTCATATTTACCAAGTCTTTTTTCACTCCAAAACCCTCACACATGTTCCGTCCTCAGTACTAAATTACAAATAGTTGTCTTTAAAGTGTCTCCCCTCCAGTGGAATGTTATTTGAGAGGAAAGAGAACTAATACTTAACTGGACAGCTCTGACATTTAAAGATAATCATTACCTCATTTAATCATCAACAACCATAGCCTTGTATCCTCAGGTGAGGAGACTAAGTCCCAAAGAGGTTTGGGAACTTTGCCTAAGGTCACACAGTTAAGTACTAGAGTAGAAATTTAAGTTCATATATTTCTGGTTAGAAAATTGGTTTTGTATACCACACTGCTTCTGGCAAAATAAGTTTGAGATCTTTAACAAGAGTGGTTGACTAACACACTTAATAGGATTGATGAAGTACCTCTGTTTCTCCCCTCTATGGTCTCTCCTCCTATAGCACTGAAATAGAAAGAGCAATGTAGCATAGCAAGGGGATAAGCAGAACGGTTGGTACCAAGGTATCTAGATTTGAAATTTGATTTGCTAGCTTTGTCCCCTATTAGTTACTTCATTTTAGTTAGATTATCTTTATGTACCTCAGTTTTTTGTCTGTAAAATGGTAATAATGAGTACTTACCTTTTGAGATTGAGTATTAAGTGAGTTAATAGATGAAAACTTTTAAATGGTACCTGGCACATGGTGACTGCTCAATAGGTGTTAACTGTGTGTCACTCCTAATTGCTTCTCTCATTTCCTTTTTGGTTCGTTCTTTTTCTACTGTAATTCTATACCGTTTTCCTCATTTCTCTCTTCCCCTCCCCATCTCTTCATATCATTGATTTGAAATCGATTAAATATAGTTTGTACTTATGACTATTGATGTTTCCATCACATCCTAAGTTTTCATTGATGTTTTGGGTGAATATGTTTGGATGCCTGTTGTTTGTAGGGCTGGACAGTTTTTAAAAATAGTGATTGTGAGGACTTGTTTTGTTTCTTAAGGTAAGTGCTGTGAAGCTATTTTAGTCTGACCTTTTTGTGTGCCGAAGTTTTTAACATTAAGCAAGAAAAGAAGCAGTGTTACGGTATATTTCAGTGAGAACATCTTACCTTAGTGTTTTTTTGGTTTTTGTTTTTGTTTTTTTGCGGTACGCGGGCCTCTCAGTGTTGTGGCCTTTCCCGTTGCGGAGCACAGGCTCCGGATGTGCAGACTCAGCGGCCATGGCTCACGGGCCCAGCCGCTCCACGGCACGTGGGATCTTCCCGGACCGGGGCACGAACCCGTGTCCCCTGCATTGGCAGGCGGACTCTCAACCACTGCCCCACCAGGGAAGCCCCCCTTAGTTTTATCTTTAAGGAGAATTCAGAATTTTTATTATTTGTAGATGGCAGGATTTTATACCAGGAAAATCAACTGAGGAGCCAGTAAGTGATTTAAATGATTACCATGGCAAAATATATCTATTTAATTTTCACATGCTTGTGAAATTTCCTTTGGATGAATTCTAATTTCATTCCACTGTGTTCAAAGAATATACTTAACTTTCAGTCCCTTAAGTTTATTGAGACTTAATTTGCAGCCTAGCATATGGTCAGTCCTGGAGGATGTTCATGTGTACTCAAGAAGACTGTATATTCTTGCTGTTGGGTAGAGTGTTCTGTAGATGTCTGTATGATCTAGTTGGTGTATAGTTGTTAAAGTTTTCTGTTTACTTGGTGATCTTCTGCTTAGTTTTATCCATCATTGAAAGTGGGGAGTTGAAGTCTTCTCTTTTTTTTGGCCCGCACCGTGCAGCCTGTGGGATCTTAGTTCCCCAACCAGGGATCAAACCCGTGTCCCCTGCAGTGGGAGTGCAGTGTCTTAACCACTGGACTGCCAGGGAAGGCCCTGAAATCTTTTAACTATTATTGTTGGATTGTCTGTTTCTCGCTCCTCTGTCATTTTTTGCTTCATATGTTTTGAGGCTCTGTTAGGTTGTGTGTGTGTGTATATATATATATATATATATATATAATTGTCATATTTTCTTCATGAATGGACCCTTTTATTATTGTAAAATGTTCCTCTTTACCTTTAGTAATATTTTTTTGTCTTAGTCTTTTTTCTCTGACAAACATATAGCCACTCCAGCTTTCTTATGGTTGCTGTTTTGCATGATGGATATTTTTCCATCCTTTTAACTTTCAACCAGTTTATATCCTTGAATCCAAAATCTGTCTCCAATTGACAGCATGTGGTTGGATCTTTCTTTTTTTTTAAAAAAAAAAAATTTATTTCGGCTACATTGAGTCTTAGTTGTGGCACGTGGGATCTTCATTGTGACATGTGTGATCTTTTAGTTGCAGCACGTGAGATCTTCTTTTAGTTGTGGCATGTGGACTCAGTTGTGGCATGCATGTGGGATCTAGTTCCCCCACCAGGGGTTGAACCCAGGCCCCCCCTGGATTGGGAATGCAGAGTCTTACCCACTAGACCACCAGGGAAGTCCCTGGATCTTTCTTTTTAAATCCAGTCTATCTCTGTGTTTTGATTGGATTTTATGAGCCATTCACGTTTAATGTCATTATTGATATAGATGGATTTACATTTGCCATTTTACTTTGTTTCTATATCTCATGGCTTTTTTCTTCCTTTCTTCTTCCGTTACTGATTTCTTTTGCCTTAAGTGAATGTTTTCTAATGTATTTTAATTCCTTTTAATCATTTTTTCCACTATGTTTTTTGTTAATATTCTTTTAACAGATTTATTGAGACATTCACATACCATACAATTCATCCATTTAAAGTGTACAATTCAATGTTTTTGTCCTATCAATAATTTTTTTAAATTGTGTTGAAATATATATATATCACAAAACTTACTACTTTAACCATTTTAAGTGTACAATTTAGTGGCATTATTTGCATTCACAGTGTTGTACAACCATCACAACTATTTCCAAAACTTGTTCATCACCCCAAGCAGAAATTTTGTAACTGTTATCCAGTAATTCTTCATCTTCCTTTTCCCCCAGCCCCTGGTAACCTCTACTTTCTGTCTATGAATTTGCCTATTCTGGATATTCATATAAGTGGAACCATACAGTATTTGTCCTTTTGTATCTGGTTTAATTCACTTAGCATGGTGTTTTCAAGGCTTATCCATGTTGTAGCATGTATCAGAACTGTATTTATTTTTATGACTGAAAAATATTCTTTTGTATGGATACACCACATTTTGTTCATTCATTGGTTGATGGACATTTGGGTTGTTTCCACATTTTGGCTAGTATGATTAATGCTGCTATAAACATTTGTGTACATGTTTTTGGTGTGGACGTATGTTATTTCTCTTGAATATATACATAGGAGTGGAATGACTGGGTCATTTGTTAATTCTATGTTTAACTTTTTGAGAAATTGCCAAACTGTTTTTCAAAGGTGCTGTACCATTTTGCATTCTTGCTAACAGTGTATGAAGGTCCCACTTTCTCCACATCCTCGCCAGCACTTGTTATCTGTTCTCCCCTTTTTTGGGTGGTAAAATGTACGTAATGTAAAATTTATCAGTTTAACTTCTGTTTTTGTTTTTTGGCTGCACTGTGCAGCACGTGGGATCTTAGTTCCCCAGCAAGGGATCGAATCCGTGCCCCCTGCATTGGGAGCTTGGAGGCTTAACCACTGGACTGCCAGGGAAGTCCCCTCATGGCATTTTTGTGGGTAGCATTGTTTCAGTTTTAAAGACCTGGAAAATTAGAGTAGTTGTTACTGGCCTTTAAGATAGGGCAGCTTGTAAGTGGCAGAGGTGAGATTTTGAACAAGAGTTATGTTTGAATCCAGAAGTTATTTTTTCTTGCTCTTAATCTCTCAGCCTAGCACATTAAGGAAAAAGTATCCAATTCTTATGTGATGGTAGAGAGATGACTGTTAAAAACAGCAGAATAGAGCAGAGTATGCTATGCTGAGACCTGCTGTACCTTCCTAGCAGCGTTGGAAATCTAGAAATATGGGGAACTTAGAGGTAGAAGAAACTGAGAAACCAAGAGACAGAAAGGTGAGAGTATATAAGGGATATGGATGGCAAGCAGCTTGAGGCTTTGCCAATAGAATACTTTGCAAGAAGCAGAAGGTGATTTAGTTCTGTGGTCTGAGAGAAAGGTATTTTGTTTGGGGAGAGGTTTCATTCAGACTGCCGCCTTTTCCATTTACTTTAATGTTATTTTGTTGAAAGGGACAGTCCCTTAGTTATCCACAGAATGCTTTTGTCTAGAATAATTTGTCCTTTGACTTTTGCCAGATATTTTTGATTTGTCTATGGATGGAGAGTTATTGGGATGCATATAGATGGAACAATGTTGAGCATAAACAAAACAACACGAGAATATAATTTTAAGATGTTTTAACTCAAATAATCTAATGTTAAAGAGTGCAAAGCAAGAGAGCAGTTAGTGCTGTGTGTGTGTGTGTGTGTATGTATGTTTTTTATTGTGGGAAAAATATATAAACAATTTTCAATTTTAACCATTATTAGGTATAGTTCGGTGGCATTAAGTGCATTAACATTGTGCAACCATCACCACCATCCATCTCCAGAACTTTTCATCTTCCCAAACTGCAACTCTGTACCCATTAAACAATAATTCCCCATTTCCTGCTCTTTCCAACCCCTGGTAACCACCCTTCTACTTTCCTTCTCTGACTGTAGGTACCTCATATAAATGGAGTCATGGAATATTTGCCCCTTTGTGACTGGTTTATTTCACTTAGCATTACATCCTCAAGGTTCATCCAAGTCAGAATTTCCTTCCTTTTTAACACTAAATACTATTACATTGTATGTATATACCAAATGTTTATCCATTCATCCTTGGGTTGCTTCCCGGAAATAATTTTTGAAGAGCGATAGGATTGGTTTAGTGGACAAAGTAATAGAATTAATTTTTTAGACTTACTTTCTATCTGTGCTTTGGTCAAGTCACCTCTTAGAGCTGTGGTTTTCTAATTTATAGGAAAATGCCACATTCTATGTAAAGTGTACGGATTTACCTTAAAAACACCACTTTAATTTTGGTGTGCCTCAGGGTTTCGTCCCCCCTCCCCAACTTGCCCGACACTTGAGAATATATTATGCTATTTCTTCCCACCCCCCAAGATTGTGACCCCCCTCACTTTCAGAAGGAGGTGTGTATTCGGGGGGCTCCCAGATGATGCTAATGAATCCGTCTCCCACTCTTGTGAACATTAACGTTCTGTTCAAGACCCCCAAGTTCTCCTTCAGTTCCTGACTTACAAAGTCAGTTGTCTGGTGGAGGTTTTCACCTCTGTTTCAGTGTCGAAAACTGTATTTGTCGCTGACATCACTACTACCTACTATTCTCTACCCTCCCCTTTGAAAAGAAGTAGAAAGGAAAGGAAACTTGAGTCCAGGATTGTATAAGCCAAGAAAGCTCAGAGCTTCAAGAAGGGAGGTGGGGGTAGTGGCAGCCAGTTGTGGCTAACGCTAAGAAGAGGGCAAACAGGGTGAACGGCAAGGGGCAGTCATTTGATTATCAGTTAATTGTCAATTAGTAGAGCATTGATGATCTGTGAAGCAGACCTCCCCCACCCCCGAATGTACATATTTACAAAGCTTTGCATGTAATTTTAGGGGAGTTAATCCTCAAACCCATCCATAGACCTCAGTTAAGACCCAGTGGCTTAAAACAGTTTTGATAGCTTAGATACAGCTAGATGATGAGAGAGTGGAAGGAGTGAAAGGGAAGGGAGAAGCAGAGGCATTCTTTTTAAGATTTGGGGGGAAAGGGAAGGACAGAGGTTGGTGATTTTTCATTTCAGTAACAAAGATTCAAGCATATTTATAGGCTAAGAACAAAGTTTCTGGGAAAAGATTGAGGGAGCATCATTCATTGGGGATCATGAGCAGTGGGATCAAAAGAAAGAGATTGGAGCAAATTTGAAGTAGAGAGAATGAAGTTGAATTGGTTAGCTGATATTTTGAGTGGTAAGAAAAAAAAATTTAAACAATTTGCCAGCCAACCCAAAGTGGCTGAAGATTTTGATAGGTGGGTTTTTCTGGGTTTTAAAATTGTCTACTTCACATAAAATTTTTTGTTAGTGTATGTAGGTTGTATAAAAATGGAAAACAAAAGTGAAAGGGAGGGTGTTCAAGCATGTTACCTTTTAATTGTTTTTCCACTTTATGTATTAAAGATTTTTCTGTTTTTAGCCTCCCCAGTACCCGATGTTATCAGTCTTAAGCTTTTTATTATGCCAATTTGATAAGTGAAACAAAATCTTGTTAGAACGCCATCTCTGGGTTAAGTGATTATATTTAAGCTTGAAGTAAATACCATGGACTAAATGGAAGTGTAGTTGCCTTATAACCAAAGATCTATAAATCAGTCAGCTGAGGTTCTCAATCTCGTGGTACATTAGAATCAGTCATGGGGGAGATTTTTTGAAAAGTACTGATGCCTAGGCTTAACTCCCGAATATTGTAATTTATTCAATCTGGAGAGGGGTTTGGACATCAGTGTTTTTAAAAGCACTTTAGATGATTTTACTACACAGCTAAGAATATAGAATTGAGGGTTTGGTGGTATTCCTCTATACACCTTTGCTAGATTTCTGCAAAGAGGAATTCCATTGTTAAACAGTTTGGGTCTGTAGCCCTGTCATGGCTCTGGGAGTGCCTGTGGCCAAAACCTTCCCAAAAGGGGAGAGTCAAGGTCATTTGACAAAATAGGTCGTATTGGAGGAGTAGTATACAGTTAACAATCAGATTTTATTACTTGGTTTATGTCTTAAATACATTGTAGGAATGTGTATATTCAAGGCATTGGCAAATTGAAGACAGTTTTGCCACTCCATAATTGAATTGAAATGACAACTAAGTGAATACCTTGATAATGTCTCTGGAATCCCAGGAAGAAACTGAAATATCATAAGGCTATACTTGTATGTTTTCTTGACATAACTGCTGATGTACTATTATCAGTTTATTAAGTTAAATATAGTATTAATGAAACTTTTCAGCTTTGTCCTCTCTCTCATTTATATAGCCACTTTCTCCTGACTAGATTCACTGGTAATATTAAATTCGAACAATTCCTTAGTTCATGTTTTTTATGTCTAAAACAATGTGCTTTTTTTCTTCTACTTGTAGGTTATGCAATGGTCTCTGCAAGATGGTTTATTCTTGAATTGGAGCTTTTTAAGACTGACAAATGCTGGTACTTCATCTTCTATAAGTGGACTATAATTTCTTTTTTCAAGACAACTACATAAGCAGACAAAATTGCAAAGATCTGCCCTGTGTCGAGTATGACAGCCACGACTCGTGGCTCTCCAGTAGGAGGGAATGACAGCCAGGGCCAGGCTCCTGATGGACAGTCTCAGCCCCCCCTCCAACAGAATCAGGTAGGATGTTTAAGATACTAGTTAAAGCTACATTGGTGTGTCTGTTATGGGATATTAAATAATGTTCTGAATAATTTGTGAAGTAACCATAAAACTGTTATTTTAAGAAATATAAACATAGGTCTTACATAGTAACAAGAAACTCAAGTGCTATAGATGGTGATGCTTGGGTATGCAGGTCTCCCCCCCCCCCCCCCCCGCTTTTTTTTTTCCTGGTGTCTTACACTATCAGTAATCATTAAAGTCAAGTATTTAAGCCCTGTGTCAGTTCCAGAGCAAAGCATTAAATCATTTGATGTAGCCTATGGTTAGAGTATGGACTCGAGTCATATTGCTTGTGTTCAAATTTTAGCTTTGCACCATGCTAGCTTTATGACTTTGGGTAAATTATATGACCTTTACACCTCAGTTTTTTAGCTATAAAATAAGGATAATAATAGTATAACTACATAGGATCATTAAGAGGATCAAATGAAATAATGTTTGCAAAGAGCTTAAAATAGATTTTGGTATCTAGATTTTTATGCTGGCCTCAAAACTCATAATATTCTTTCTTCTTCTATTCTCTGGATGAATTTGTATAAGACTTCAGTTATTTCTTCATTAATTATTTAGATTTTACTGGTGAAACCATCTGGCCTGGGGCTTTATTTGTGGAACGGTTGTAATTGCAGATCCAACTTTTTTTTTTAAATAGGGGAATTTTCTGGTTTTTTTTGTTTTTCTGGTGGATTTTGGGAATGTGTTTTTCAAGGAATTTGTCCACTTCATCTAGATTGTCAAATTATTGGAGTAAAACTTTATAATATCCTTTTTTGTTATCTTTTTAATGTCTTAGGGCCTGTGGTAACATCTCCTTTTTCATCTCTGATACTGCTAATTTGTGTTCTCTCTCCTGATTACTCTTTCCTAAAGGATTTATCAATTGCATCAAACCTTCCCCCAAACTAATTTTTGGCTTTAACTCTCTTCGCCCTTCCCACTTACATGCTTTTTGTGTGTGTGTGTGGTACGCGGGCCTCTCACTGTTGTGGCGTCTCCCGTTGCAGAGCACAGGCTCCAGACGCGCAGGCTCAGCGGCCACGGCTCACGGGCCCAGCCGCTCCGCGGCATGTGGGATCTTCCCGGACCGGGACACGAACCCGTGTCCCCTGCATCGGCAGGCGGACTCTCAACCACTGCGCCACCAGGGAAGACCCCACTTACATGCTTTTAACTCTTACTTCTTGTTCCCTTAACTTCTTTTGGGTTTGGATTGCTGCTCTTTTTCTCATTTCTTGAAATGTAAGTTTAGATAATTAATTTTCAGCTTTCTATTGTATGTAATTTTATACTGGGACATATTAAACCACATAAGACAAACATTAAAACTTGTGATATGCGGCTCAAACAGCACTTAGAGGTGAATTTGTAGCTGAGGTGCATGCATGTGAATCACAAACTTGCTGCTTACAGTTGGTACATGTTTGTGTAGAATTCTGTATGGATAAGTTTTTAGGCAAAAGTACTGTTATTGTAGAGTACTTACATTTGTCATTTGTGGTTAAGTTCTTATTGTCCAGCTATTATAGATTACGTATTCTCTCTCTTACAGGTATGATAGGAAAGAGCTGTGTGTGTGTGTGCGCGCGTGCGCTGGTGCACTTTCCCTCCCTCCCCCCTTCCCCCCTTTCATCCTCTCCCTCTGCCATTTTAGAGAAGTGAGCAAGTCAGGTTTTAATGTTTTTTTCCCCAAATAAATGTCAACTTTATTCCTTTTCCTCTCCAGTTCCCACTTTTGGGACATGTAATACTTAAGAATATGGCCACGAGTCTTGGACAGAGTTGTTAAGTCTTTCCTGTGTCATAAATTTGTTAGCCAGTACTCATGTTTCTTTAAACATAGTCTAAAGTTTGTGTTGGACGCCAGAGATTTATATTTTTAAACCAGGAGCTTGTAGCTTGAGTTCCAGTATCTTGCTCTCTTCTGTTTCATACCTGCATCGTGCATGGACTTTTAACATCTTCTGCAGTGTTTGTGGTTTGCATGGCTTTAGACAGAAATTAAACCTCTAACCTTACTTTTATTTTAAGGTGTACTTGATAATTCTAAGAGCTCTTAGGTTTGTGATACTCAGCTTAATATTATGTATCTGCATTATGTCCTCTTCCTTTAAATAGCTCTTTACATTTTTGAGGATGAATGATAATTAAAAGAAAAAAGGGAACAAACAAATTGCATTCTTTTGGTGGAGGGGGCGCGCGCCACTCGGCTTCTGGGAACTTAGTTCCCCAACCAGGGAATGAACCCGGGCCCTCAGTGAGAGCACGAGTCCTAACCACTGGACCGCCAGGGAATTCCCACAAATTGCATTCTTAACTATCTGTAGAATCCCTCTTTCACTTTCTTATTCTCTACTTTTTAATGTTAGGATTTTAGTTATTTCAGAAGATTTGACACTTACTGGACCAAGAGGAAGCAGCCATAGCATTAATCACTACCCAACTTACGGCTTACTTTGAAAATGCTTTTTCATATTGGCATAAAGGGAATTTCTAAAACCAATCAGATTTTTCACTTAATCTATAATAGTTTTTAAAAGAGTGTTCCCATAGGAGAGAATTTTAGGCTCTAGTATATATAATAGTAAAGCCCAGTGATAAATGAAACAGCCTTGGCAAAGGCCCTATGGGATGAACAATCTTGGGAGATGTTCATGGGAGGGTGCAGACTTTCTGGAATGGAATTTAGTAAAATATATGTCAGTAGCCCTAAAATAAATAATTTATACTGTTGTTGTAGTAATTATATTTCCAGGGTTCTGTCCTAAGGAAAAATTGAAGTTCAACACAAAGATTTATATATAAAAGATTCAGTATAGTTTTGTTTTATGTTAGCAATAAAAATTGCAGAATGCTAAATGTCCCTTAATTTTGTTTAATTAATACTATGTGGCCATTAATCAGCTCTTTAAAAAAGATTGTTTATGATGTGGGAAAATACTCAAATGTTGAATGGAAAAGGACACAGACTTAAGCAAGTATAATCCCAATTTTATTGAAAATTTATACATATGTAGACAGGATTTTGGGGGGGTCACATAGAAGAAAAAATGCAAGGAAATAACTGAAAATGTCATTGGTGCTTATCTGTTGATGTGGTATTGCGGGTATCTTAATTGTTATTTTTGTCTTTAGGATTTCTGTGAGCATGTATATAATACATATATACCAGGGGAAATGGGCCTTTTTAAAAAGTAATGAAGCAGACTTCCTAAGTTACATACTTGAAATGCAAATATTTTTATTGGGCTTCTGAAAAAACTTGAATTCTGTTCTACAGATTTTTGCCTTGAAACTAGCCCTATAGCACCTGCGTAGTGTTCGCCATCTTAAGTAAAAGTTTGCTATTTACTTGCAAATTGGCTCTATGAGTTCATATATAAACTTTGTAAGTAGAATATATTAATGGTGGTATACCCACCTGTCTTCAATACAAGTACTTATTTATGCATCTGTTCAATAAATGCTAAAATGATAGGGAAAGGGGCCTTCTTTAAAAGGGCCATCAACCTACAGTAGGTAGAAAATTCAAGAATATACGAGTAAAAGTCAGCTTAAAATTTAGATTAGTCTCAATTTGAAAGAGAAAAATACTATCTGCTTTCAAAATTAATAAGGGTCATAAAAGTTCATTCACTTAATTGTGGAAATATTGTACACAGCTAAAGTATGGGGGGAAAGAAAAAGAAGCACAAAGAATGAAGAATGAAAGAATAAAATGAGCCTTATTAGTTGAAAATGGTGTGACTTATTTAGAAACCACAATGAAGTTTTTTTTTTTTTTTCACAATGAAGTTTTAATAATTATTTGGATAATAGTTGGAGACTAGGGGAATTGTGGAATAAAATTTATTTTTTCTCTTCAGAATGAAAAATAAATGTTATATCAGAAACTTTTTAATCTGTAAAATGTGTACAATAATTTCTATCATGAAGGGCTCATATAATGGGAAATGTAGGCGGAGAAGCAGTATACACTGTGGATAAGAACTCAAACTTTAGAATTAGACCTGGATTCAGATCCTGACCACAGAATTGGAGCTTATTGTCTGAGTTTGTTTTTTTCATCTGTTAAGTGGCAGAAGAATACTTCCTTAGGCTCTTGAGGATTAAATGAAATTATTTTAAAGCGTAGTAGCACAGAGACTGCCTGAAACATCATAAACTTACAATGATCATATCTTCTTTAAAAGCTTACATTATTTCCCCCTAATCTGTGTTGGTGTTTGAATTTAATTAAGACTTCATCACCTGATTCTTCCAATGAAAATTCCCCGGCAACTCCCCCAGATGAACAAGGTCAAGTTGATGCCCCACCACAGCTTGAAGATGAGGAACCTGCATTTCCACATACTGACCTGGCAAAGTTGGATGACATGATCAATAGGTGAGTTGATTTTGTTTTGCTTTTTAAGTGTGTCATACACAGGAAAAACAAAAGTATTTCAGCTCAGTGATTAGTACTAAGAAAAGAGGAGGAGTGGATAGGAATATCCCAGTAACCATACTGCCTCCTTAAATAGCCTTAACATCTTAGTCATTGCCAAGTACTTTGCAACCCATGGTTCTTAATGGATTTAAAAAATGAAAGGAAGTAACAGTGTCAATAAAGTGTTCAGTTTAATGATGATCACCCTAGCTGGTGTGTTACTGAAGTAGAACCGTATGTGTGATTTCCCGTTTTTTTTCTTATTAGCATGTGGGTTACTGGATGACTTTAATACTTTTTGCATGGCCCTGAGGTAAACCAGGTCATAAGAAGATTGAGTTCCTCAGAGCCTGCCCCTTTGTGAACCCTTGATTAGTTTGAGACATTTAACCATCTCAGCTATTTGTTTCTCCTGATCTTCATCTCATGGGGGTGGTTCAGAGTATACATTTTCATACTCATAGTACAAACATTCACCCACACCCACCTCCCCGCCCCATGCTTTGATTATTTGGAGTAAGACTCTGAGAGTGTGAAAGTTTAAGCTTGTGTGTATGGGAAGGAAAAGATTTAAAGAAGATAAGGGAAGAGCGTTTCAGGGAACCATCCTGCATGTCTGTGGTCTTCACCAGGCTGTGAGCTCAACAAGTGAGTCCTAGGGAGGTGTGACACATCCCTCCAACCCCCCAAAAGAAAAGTAAGGAAAATACACTTATAGGCACTTACTTGCCTTAGTAAGTTTACTTTTAAAAAATCAGTTAACACCATTACATATATAATGTCAGGGGAAATAGAAACCCTTTGCGTTTTTTAAAAAACATTCTGATTACATAAGTAATATAATGTAAGTACATCTTGTTAAACATAGAAATATATTATGTCAATAATGTTCTTTGTAATTTCCTCTGTAGATACACACCTCCCAACCAAAAGTTGCTACTAACAATAAGGTGTACATTCTTCCAGGTTGTCTTTTGTGTTTATTATCATATGTGCTGCTTTCTGTACAAATATGGAATTCTTACTATAATACCATTTTATAACTTGTTTTCCTCACTTCATTTATTTTAAATATTTTTCCTATTAATATCTATTTAACTCATTGTTTTTAAAGGTATATTTGAAAGAACACATTAAATGTGATTCTTTTGGCGGTTGCCTGTAGTAATGGCATATAATGAATTAGTCAAACAAACAAACAGTTGTATAAAGTTGTAATGTCCCTGCCCATTCTTTGTAGCAGAGTTATCATAGCAAAAAGTTGTACTGTTACTTTTCAATTTTTGTCTGGTGGTTGCTGATGATAAAGTGGACTTCTTACGCTCACTCAAGGGCAAAGTTGCATGTTAGCAAATCTGCAGGGGGAGAGAAACACAAGTGATGTTTTTTTATGTAAATAAAAACAATGAGAAAGGGTGGTATACATTGGTTTCTAATAGATTATGTGGTCATGGAGCACTTTTTATCAAAATGGGGTTTTTTGGAGCACTGGGTAAGTTGGGTGGTAGTGAGGGATGAAGGGGTAGGAAGAGGATGGACTCCCAGATGGTTGGGCCGCTGGCACTGGGAGCAGAGAAAGCACCACCTGGGTGTATGCTGCATCGTTGTTTGAGGGAGGAGGGTGCCTGTGGAGGCATAAAGACTTGGAGACCTATGTCTAACTTAACCTTCAGGAAAAGTTGAGGCAGAAATTAGTCATTTGCCACCTAGATTTTTTCTTCTTTGTGAGGAAGTGGATGGACAACTAAGAGGTTCATCATGTCTCCTTTAACCTGAATCCTGAAAGAGCACTTTCCTATGAACTCTAACAATAGGTATCCATTTAAGTGATACTTGATTATTATAGTAGTTTTATATTCTAGTGATACTTGATTGTTATAGTAGTTTTATATTGTGTTATTAAAATAATTTTATTTTCCCTTCTCTCATTGCTATATCTTTTGTTTGTAGAGACAACAGATGATGCTTAGCCCCACAAAGCAGATGTTCTGCCAACCTTGTGGTTTTAATATTTTAGTTTCATTTTAATATTTTCATGGTGCACTGAGTGAGTAATTGTAATTAGTAACTCATTTATAGTGCCTCGTTCAGTGTTCAACCAATAAACATCTTTTTATGTTATTAAAACTCTTAGGCCTCGATGGGTGGTTCCAGTTTTGCCGAAAGGGGAATTAGAAGTGCTTTTAGAAGCTGCTATTGATCTTAGTAAAAAAGGTAAGTTTAAATGGTCTTATGCTTTCCATAATGTATGCTACTAGCTAATAGTTTCACTTCATGCCTGAAGACTTTTTCTGTGTATTCCTAGACTAGAACATTTAACAAGTTTTCTTGCTATGGCTTATGATTTGTCCCTAGAGCAAGGGTTCACTATCCTTCGGACAGCCTACAAGGATGTTTGTGAACTCTCTGAAGTTATACGTAAAATTTGTATATATTCATATTTAAACTGTTTAGCTTATGTGTTGATTATTCTTTAATACACAGAAAAGGTTTGGATTTTCTCTAAAAGAAAAAAAGACCTGAAAGATGAGGTCCTGTGTTTTTTTAAAAAAGTAACCCAATTAAAAGGAGTCATGCTGTTATTCTTGTCTAGAAGTCAAAGCTTAATTTTGGAATTAATCATCATTTTTTTCAGTGACTAGTTTTCTTTAGGTGCAATTGAATTCTCTTAGCAAAGGGCTACTATTGTAATATCTACTCATTTTTAAGGCATTGGAGATTAAAATAAACAGCAATAACATTTCAATTTCTGAAATAGGGTAGCCATGGATGTGTTCTAATTATCAATGGGAATCATCACAATTGAAATTAAATGTTGTAAAAATTATTGTCTTTAGTACCTTGCTTAAGTCTGTCTCATTCCACGGCAAGGGTAAAATTTCCTTTGTCTTAGAGTAATTACCCTCCTTCATTTAAGGAACGTGTTGTTACACCTTACTAATCTTAGAAAACCAATCTAATGAGCTATGAAAATGCATTATCAGATAACCATTGTTTTCACCACTCAGATTTCTTTTGTTCATTTACACATTTATTCATCAATTCAGCAGATTTTTGAAGGCTTCTGTCCTAGACATGTTTTAGGTCCTGACTGTACAGTGATAGGTAAAAACACACAATGGTATTTCATTTAATATCATTGACATTCATTGGAAATGCAATCCCCTCCTCCTCCCCATATTTCTTTGGGACCATGGTTTATTTTAATTTTAAGCAAGGTTCAGATTTTTTAAACTACAGTACTGGGCTTAAATGTCATGTCTGTTGTACAGCCAAAATCGAATAATACTCATATGTTCAAACTGAATGGCTTTTCATTTTGTCATCAAGAGTTAAAGTTTATTTTGTGTGTCTGGGGGCATGTAGCTCTGTTGCCTTTCTGAAATCAGGTGAAATTAAAAGAAAGATATAAAGAAGCATAGATGTTGAGCCAGTGGAAGAGACTAATACGGAAGATGATAATTTATCTTTAATCGATGAAACTCTTCTGTAGAATAGCAGAATAGTATTTGATGTCAAATGGATAATGTACAACCAAAATGAGATTTTAAAAATAGTTAAGAAACGTCATTTTTTAAAAAAAATTTATTTTATTTATTTTTGTCTGCGTTGGGTCTTCATTGCTGCGTGTGGGCTTTCTCTAGTTGCGGCAAGCCGGGGCTACTCTTCATTGCGGTGTGTGGGCTTCTCGTTGGGTTGGCTCCTCTTGTTGCGGAGCACAGACTCTAGGCGTGCGGGCTCAGTAGTTGTGGCTCACGGGCTTTAGAGCACGGGCTCAGTAGTTGTGGCGCACGAGCTTAGGTGCTCTGTGGCATGTGGGATCTTCCCGGACCAGGGCTTGTACCCGTGTCCCCAGCATTGGCAGGCGGATTCTTAACCACTGCGCCACCAGGGAAGTCCCCGAGAAACATCATTTTAAAAATTTTAAGATTTGTTGTCAGGGAGTAAAATACTGTGAAGTATTTAAATCCCCTATCACATGGTACTCATAACCATTTTGTATTTAAGGTCGGTCCAGTGTCATAATTTGAAATAGTTTTGATTCATCTTAATATTACTTGGATTAATGTACTCTTATACAGTTAAGTATTTTTGAAATTCATTGAAGATTATTTTTGTTTCTGAACCTGTTACCTTTTTGACCTCTTATACATAATGCTGTGAGTTTTGTTCCAAATCTAGTCGGCATTTGTTAGCTGTTACTGAATATTTTACAATTATTTTTATCTTATAATTGGACACTGTAAGACAACCAGAGAAATATTTTGTTTACATTAATTTTTCTCTCCTTTTCTTAGGCCTTGATGTTAAAAGTGAAGCATGTCAGCGATTTTTTCGCGATGGGCTAACAATATCTTTCACTAAAATCCTTACAGACGAGGCAGTGAGTGGCTGGAAGTTTGAAATTCATGTGAGTCTTTCATTTAAATTTTGAAACTCAAATTTATATAGTGATGAGTGTGTTTTCTTATATAGTATATTTGGTTATATATTTGATCCATTAATTAAAGGATTTTAAAATGAGAAACTTTAAAAATTTATTAGTTATAATTTCTGTTGAAAGAAGCATGATCATTTAGAATGAGTGTGAGATTTAGAGTTAGAAAACATTGGTTTAATCTGTCTCCTTGGTTCTCAAGTGCCTTGTGACTTTTGACAAGTGACCGTATTTCACTGAAAATATGACAGTTGTGAAATACACCACTCACTCACTTTATGTACCACTGAGGAAGGAAAACACCCAAGATGGGGAATCTGTTATCTGAGACACAAAGGGTCAATGCAGAGAAATAAACTTAACATACAGAAAGAAACACCAAAGAAACCTGCACATTTCAACTTTGGCACCTGGTAGAGGGGGAAAAAATCTCTTAAAAACTTAAACCACAAGCTAGTATTCAAACAGTTTTGAAGCCTGAATTCAAATCAGAGTTGTGATACAAAAAATATCAGATGGGGAACTTAAAGTGGTCTCAGGTTGGTGGTGTCCCCAGATGACTGGCAGAAACCAAGACAGATCTCTACAAATACCTTCAGTCTAGGGAAATGCACTATACATTGATTATGTGATACAATCAGATTCCAGAGATCTTAAAAAGTGATAAGAAATGTGCATTTTTAGATTGAAGTACCATAATTACTCCAAGTCTCTGTTCTTGTTTATAATATGGAAATATGGTTATAAATTGTGAAGCAGGGCATATTTTTATGCCCTGTGAACTATTTCTCAAATATAACCATAGCATAAAGATACCAACATCTTCTAATTCAACATGTAAGTTTTTAAGTATAGAATGGAAAGTTTGGGAGTGGTATCAGACTTTTGCATTGAGGCGTAGATAGCAAACCTACCCCACCTGGGATATTTGATGATACATTGTTTAGATTTTAGAATTGTTGCCTCTAGTCAGAAAATTGCATAGAGAAAGCAGTGGTAATTTGCATCGTCTGGGGACATAGAGCAGTGCCTACTTCATTTTGTAAGTCATTGCAAATAGCTTTTGAAATTAGGTACTATATAAATTATAAAGTAAATGCTAATTTCTTTTTTGATATATAAATTTGATCCCAATATTAGTAAAATTAAACATAACTCAAAAATGATCGGGATAGCACAATTGAGAGGTCATTATTAAGATATAATTAATCAAGGGCTTCCCTGGTGGCGCAGTGGTTGAGAGTCCGCCTGCCGATGCAGGGGACACGGGTTCGTGCCCCGGTCCGGGAAGATCCCACATGCCGTGGAGCGGCTGGGCCCGTGAGCCATGGCTGCTGAGCCTGCGCATCCGGAGCCTGTGCTCCGCAACGGGAGAGGCCACAACAGTGAGAGGCCCACGTACAAAAAAAAAAAAGATAATTAATCAAGATCAGAAGATATTTCTGCTTGGGATGGTTTGATCTCATTAATTATTCTTTATATAACAGAGGTGTATTATCAACAATACTCATCGCCTGGTGGAGCTATGTGTGGCCAAGTTGTCCCAAGATTGGTTTCCACTTCTAGAACTTCTCTCCATGGCCTTAAATCCTCATTGCAAATTCCATATCTACAATGGTACACGTCCATGTGAATCCGTTTCCTCAAATGTTCAGTTGCCTGAAGATGAACTCTTTGCTCGTTCTCCAGACCCTCGATCACCAAAAGTGTGTTGGTTTGTTATTTTCAAAGTTAAATATTACAGTTGTTTTGCTCTGCTATAGAACTTTAAATGATCTGAACCTACTGTTAACATGGAGGAGGGTAATTTCACATTGCTCTTAAAGGGATTTTGCATTATTTTGTAATTTTTTTTTTTTAATTTAAAAATATTTTTGGCTTTCTCCATGTAGTTAGTCCCCATTGTCTTCTGCCCAGCCTCTTGGGAAATAGTCATAATTTGGGTTGGTATGAAACAGAGCATATTTTTCCTTTTAAATAAGAGTAGAGTAGGAGATTACTTTTTTGACCAAGGCCTGGCTAATGTGTCACAAAACTATAGAAATTACAAATGAAAGCAAAATAGCAAAACTTACAAATATCAATGAAATATATATAGTATACATAAACGTAAAAGTTCTCCAATGTAAATTTTCTGTGCCAGCATAAACAGAATGTACATTAAAAAATGCATCCCTAAGCTGTACTTCTTTTAATTAAATAATTAACCATATATAATTTTTAGAATTTAGGAAGACTTTTTAAATATTGATGACCTTACTTTTTAAAAAAAGGAAAATTTGAACATATATATATATATATATATATATAGTTTGGTTTATTCTGTTAAAAGTGGAAGTCATCAAAACTTACTGAACTGCGAGCTGAGAGTTTCTGGTATTTCCCAAGGTTCCTATTGTTGCCACTTCAGGCTTTTTTTGTTTGAGTAAATCAAATTAATATTTAAATAATGGCAATCTCTAAAATATACCTGTATTTTTTTTTAATTTTACCTAATTTTTTGCTCTGTAGGTCAATAGTAATCTGTAAGAGTCTCAGAGAACAAGTTGATTTAGGATGGCTTCTGGTTGAAGACATTTTTAAATATCTTTCTTTGAAGCCTAGCTTTTCTTGAGTATTATTAATTTTTGAGTATTCCTAATTGCGTAAGTGTACAATGCAGCTGAAAATACATGAGATTAGCTTTAGCCTGATTCTTTACTTTGTGCACATATATATACTGTGTTATATATACATAACTGTTGAGTATATCAGCCTAATTGTCTCATTCCAGTTACTGGAGAAATAAAAATACATTACATAATAAGTATGTACTTTCTTAGAATTGCTGAATGCTAAAAGGGACCTGGTGAATTAAATGCTCAGATTTTTATTATTTTTTTTTAAATAGCTTAATGATTTATTGCAAAATGAGCATCCACGTAACCCACTCAGGTCAAGAAATAGTACATTGTCACTCCCTGGAGGCCCCCTTCCACACTCCCTCCCAATCATTGCCCCCTCTGGCCTTCCTAACGTTAAGTAATGTCCTAACTAATAAAATCATTTCCTTGCTTTTCTTTATAGCTGGACTCAAGCACATGTCCATAATCCCTGTAGTTTAGTTTTGTCTATTTAAAATACCTTATGAAAATTAAATTGACATAAATTCTTTTGTATCTGACTTTATCTCAACAGATTTCTTTGTAAGAATCAGAGTTTTAATTGTTTTGATTTAGCCTTTTAAGGCCAAATAAAAAGGAAAACATTATAATGAACTTACATAGAAATATATGGTAGTTGATTTATTTGAGAATTTAATTGATTTAGAGTCTCATAAAAATCATATCAAAACTACCATTAGTGTCTCTTTAAAGCAGTTACCTTTTACTTAGCGTTTTCCCTTTGTCCTGAACACTGCTTTTTGTTTGTTTTTGAATAGCTGTAGAAATTATTTTTGCTTAAGACTTAAGTAGAGAAAGTGCCCCTTTTTCCCCCTCTTGTTTTTCTTCCCTCAGTGACTTGCAAAATGTGGCCTTTTAGAAGAAGGCAAGGAATTAAACGTTGTCTTAAGTACGTGACTTTTTAGATACATTTGATTCTTTTATCTATATAAGCTTTTGATTCCTTTTTAATTTGCCTATCCCAGCTGCACTGTACTTGTGAGTTACTTGCTATCCCTTAGAGAAGAGGTTGAAAGATAATTCTTACCATTGTATTGTGGTACCTCTAAGATGAGAACTGGGTGTATTCACATGAGTCAAAACGAAGCATCAACCAGCATGTTCTAGTTAGGAACAAAAAATAGAATACCAGGGATTAGTTTTTCTTTGGCTTTAAGATTATTGTAGTTCTAGGGTGTTTGTAGTTATTCACAACTACAACAAAAAATAAATTCAAATAATATCTTAGGTTACCAAATATCTTTTTTTTTTTTTTTTAAGAGTCTTTTTACCCCCTTAAATTTTTTAAAATAGACCTTCAGATAATAAGGTATTCTCCTATGGTGGAATCTCTGAGATAGAAGCGTGGCTTCTAATTCCTGTTCACCAGCTATATCGTTACAAACGAACAACTGTGCCCTAGTGATCTATACTACTACTTATGCTTTTCTCACAGACAGGATTACTGTGAACAATATGCAATATTCCGTGTCTTTTTTTCAAAGATGGTTTTACATAATAATTTTATTGAATTTCCTGTTTCTAGTATGTTTCAATCAAGAAATTACTTCAGATAGCATTCCCCCCCCCCCGCCAAAAGCAGGAAGTTAACTTTTTTATTAACTGTATTGTTGCAGGGTTGGCTCGTGGATCTTCTCAACAAATTCGGCACTTTAAATGGGTTTCAGATTTTGCATGATCGTTTTATTAATGGATCAGCATTAAATGTTCAAATAATTGCAGCCCTTATTAAGTAAGTTATGTTTTAAAATTAATCTTCAGTGCATTATAGAAATTGCTACTTAATTGCTTGATTAAAAATTGTTGCTTTTTTCAAATGTGGTTTCTTCTCTTTAGCTGGTAACTTGGATTTTTTATTTTTTAAAGGAAATTACTCTGGTTTATTTTATTTTATTATTTTTTATTATTATTTAAAAAAAATATTTATTTGGCTGTGCCGGGTCTTTGTTGCGGCTCGCGGGATCTTTGGTTGCAGCATGTGGGCTCTTAGTTCCAGCATGCAGGATCTAGTTCCCCAATCAGGGATTGAACCCGCACCCCCTGCATTGGGAGTGTGGAGTCTTAACCACTGGACCACCAGGGACGTCCCCGGATTGTTTTAAAGTAATAGGTACAGTCTGAGTTCAGTCCTAGTTGAATTGTAAGAAATTGAATATTAAAAGAGATTTTTGTCTCTCTTGTTTCAGACCATTTGGACAATGCTATGAGTTTCTCACTCTTCATACGGTGAAAAAGTACTTCCTTCCAGTAATCGAAATGGTTCCACAGTTTTTAGAAAACTTAACTGATGAAGAACTGAAAAAAGAAGCAAAGAATGAAGCCAAAAATGATGCTCTTTCAATGATTATTAAATCTTTGAAAAATTTAGCTTCAAGGGTTCCAGGACAAGAAGAAACTGTTAAAAATTTAGAAATATTTAGGTTAAAAATGATACTTAGGTAAGATATTTACCTCTTGAAATAATTATTTATGTGAATGTTTAGAATTGTATTTAACACTGAATTTCTCTTACAGATTATTGCAGATTTCTTCTTTTAATGGAAAGATGAATGCACTTAATGAAGTTAATAAGGTGATATCTAGTGTATCATACTACACTCATCGGCATGGTAACCCTGAGGAGGAAGAATGGCTCACAGCTGAACGAATGGCAGTAAGTCCTTTGATTCTACTTTCATGAATAAGTCTATCTAAGGCAAAAATCAGAATAGCTCTACTTAAAGTTAGTAATGTTAACATTTTAAAGTAAACTTTGAAATTGGGAGGTGTTTGGATTGATCTACAACTCTGTTAATCCTGAGAACTTTTTGTGATAACATGGTTTATTATTTGGTATATTTGGTGATATGTAATTGTTTGATGATAATGGGTAGCTTAGCACATCTTTGATAAGCTTACTGCTGAATGTAGGTGTTCTGAAATAATTATTAGCTTGTCGGGTGGGGGGTTGAAATTGAGTAAATAAAGGTGATTTGGGAAATAGATTGGGTAGTATCTGGTAGCTATTGAATGAAGTGGCCTATTCATTTGATGAATTCCACTTAAGGATTTTAAAATAGGAAATAGAATTATTGGAATAAGATACACATGAGTTAATGTTTTGTCATCATTATAAGGACTTCGCTTAAGCACTTACATTTACATCATTTTGATGTTGAAGGTTTAGGAAACTTTACCCTAGATAATTTGCATATATTATAGTTTAAAAATGAATAAGAATGCTACTTAAATATTGGTTGAATAACTTTAGTGCATACTGTCTGACAGTACTGAGGAGACATCTGTAAAAGAACCGTCCTTGACCTCAAGGAGGCCTCAGTTTAATAGGAAAACAGTGATTAGAATGTGATAAAAGGTATGTGGAGGATGCCTAGACACATTGGCCCTGTGTTAGGGGGTCAGGTGGTAGACATCTAGTTTTGTGTATCTGATTTGTCTGTTCACCTTGTGGAAAGTCGAGCACAGAGCTACTCAGTGTGGTCTGAGGTCTGGTTCTGGTCCTTGAGCTGTTGCCAAGGCTAGATGAATATGGCAGATGGCATTGAGTGTTTAGAAACTTCTGTGGCAATTTCATATTGCCACATTTTAATGGTATTCTACAAAAATATCTGTCTGTAATAGATTAGAATTAAAAAAGGGCCTTTACCAGCTGAGAAGTGTACTTCTTTTCTCTAGCACATTTTGGGGCCAAATACTTTTTATTCTCATTAAATTGAATAGTGTAAAATCATACAGTGTGGACTGTTACCTTTGTATTGTATCATGAGTTAGTTTTCTTTTGCTGATTTAAATATTAAATAAATACCTGTCAAGCAATATAGCATAGTGTTAGAGAAACACAGACTTCGGTAGCTTTCAGCCTTGATTCAGATATTGGTTCCAACACTTCTGAGCCTGTTTGCTTTTCTGTAATAGGGTAATACAGCCCTCATTAGGATTGCTGAGAAGATTAAAAAGCTAATGGATAAGCAATAATAGTGTAATTGGTTAATAAATAAAAGTAAAAAGCACCTTTTCACCCAAATCAAAACTGGTATAAAAAAATCTAAAGATCCAAAAATAAGTCCTATAACCCACCATACCTAAACCATGGTGATCGCTACATTTATTTATTTATTTAAAATTATTTTATTTATTTATTTTTGGCTGCGTTGGGTCTTCGTTGCTGTGCACGGGCTTTCTCTAGTTGTGGCGAGCGGGGTCTACTCTTTGTTGCGGTGCGTGGGCTTCTCATTGCGGTGGCTTCTCTTGTTGCGGAGCACCGGCTGTGGGTGCGCAGGCTTCAGTACTTGTGGCTCGCGGGCTCTAGAGCGCAGGCTCAGTAGTTGTGGCGCACGGGCTTATTAGTTGCTCCGCGGCATGTGGGATCGTCCCAGACCAGGGCGCGAACCCGTGTCCCCTGCATTGGCAAGCGGATTCTTAACCACTGCGCCACCAGGGAAGCCCAATTGCTACATTTAAATAATAATTTTCTGAGTAAATGCTGGAGTACAATCTTTTTAATGATTTCACTGTTTCTAATTCATGGAAACATTTCTGTATGTGCAAAATTAAGTTCCATGAAATTATTGTGATTTTTCATAATTTTGTATCAAAAGAACACATAACCATGTTCCATTAGTGCATTATATTTTGAGTTGTTTTGTTTTGTTTGTTTTTTGTTTTGTTTTTGTTTATTTGCGGTACTCGGGCCTCTCAGTGTTGTGGCCTCTCCCGTTGAGGAGCGCAGGCTCAGCGGCCATGGCTCACGGGGCCTAGCCGCTCCGCGGCATGTGGGATCTTTCCAGACCAGGGCACGAACCCGTGTCCCCTGCATCGGCAGGTGGACTCTCAACCACTGTGCCACCAGGGAAGCCCATATTTTGAGTTTTTTAATTCCTGCTAATGTTTAAAAGTGTGAACAGGGACTTCCCTGGTGGTTCATTGGGCAAGACTGCGCTCCCAATTCAGGGGGGCCCCGGTTTGATCCCTGGTTGGGGAACTAAATCCCACATGCATGCTGCAACTAAAAAAAACAAAAGAAAGAAAAAAAAACCCTGGAAGCTAAAAGTGTGAACAATACTTTATGTATATATTTTTAGAAGCTTTGAAACAAGTGTTTGAATTCTGTTTAGGAGTGGATACAGCAGAACAATATTTTATCCATAGTCTTGCGAGATAGTCTTCATCAACCACAGTATGTAGAAAAGCTAGAGAAGATTCTTCGTTTTGTCATCAAAGAAAAGGCCCTGACCTTACAAGATCTTGATAATATCTGGGCAGCGCAGGTAAGGAATTTAAGATGGTGGCTCTTTGGTTTGTAAAAGAAATGTACTAAAAACTAAAGAAATGGTAGTAGTTGTAGTTAAAAGGGATGAAGACTTACACTGTTTGACTTTCAGTATAGGTAAATGCTTATTGTTTACAGAAGTCCTGTCAAGAATCCTTTTGAGATGGCCAGTAATATTTTTAAAATAAAAAATATTCCAACATCTACTGTATGTATTTGGTAAAGGTTGGCAATTTGTAGGTTTTAAATAAGAGGCAAACGTAAAATAATAAGAAATGTCTATTGAAAGAGTATAAGACATCCATAATTGGTTTCTTCATATACTGAAAACAAAGAACTCTGATGTCAGGAAAGTTAAATCACTAGATTATTTATAAAATCCTGTAATAATCCAAAAGA
This sequence comes from Delphinapterus leucas, assembly GCF_059928025.1. NCBI lineage: Eukaryota > Metazoa > Chordata > Mammalia > Artiodactyla > Monodontidae > Delphinapterus > Delphinapterus leucas. The sequence goes on along the minus strand of NC_143150.1, from coordinate 96,359,087 downwards.
TTAATAGCTTTTAGAAGGATAAGTGATCTTTGGTCTCAGAGATAGAAACTATGTGATTCCTTTGATTATCTTAATGACAAGTTTCTATTCATGGATCACTTAGGAAGTATTGATGAGTTCTAGATTACAAAGCTTTGTTCATTGAGTCTGTAGAAACCAAGAAAGCATTCAGTTTTGCCTTTGAGTGCTTAAGGTTCCAGTTTTGAAACAGTACCACTGGTGGGCCTTATTCTCCTATTTGCAATGTTAGAACTGGCATGTTAAATTCAATAAACTGTAATAAAAGTTCACATGAATTCCCAAAGTCTACATTAACTATGTATGTCAAGAAATTGAGTTGTCAGGTTTTAGATGGCAGTTCTAAAACATGTAAAATATTAGGAATTTTCTTAGGTTACACAGTTAGTCGGAGATGGGAATACTTTATTAATAGTTTTCCACAGACAGTGTATGCTACTTATTGCTGTTCAAATTTTAGTATGCTCTGATTTTCTTTGGTTTTTCAATAGGCGGGGAAGCATGAAGCCATTGTGAAGAATGTACATGATCTACTGGCAAAGTTGGCATGGGATTTTTCTCCTGAGCAACTTGATCATCTTTTTGATTGCTTTAAGGTAATAGTTAACATAGTAGTACAGTTTCATTTTTAATAGAATTAATTCATTAAGTCTATGAATGGTTCTTACCCAGTAAGTACTTAAATGGAAATCATTAAACAGTTTCTAGTGTAAAGGAATTGACCATTGTTTTCTTTTTCAATGAGATCTTGATGTTCATTTTTATAATAATAGTCCTCATAAATAAGGATTTTTTTTTTAAATTCAGTTGTCAATTTGGATTCCTTTCCCCTAGCAGTTTGTGTTTTTATTATAGGTTCAAGTGAACTGTAGGACTGCAGGGAAGGATTAATTGGTGGCAATGAAAAATAAAGAATCAACAGCAAGGACTACCAATACCTTAATAGTCTGGGGTGATATGCACAGGCGAATTGGAAATGTAATTCATGGACTTAATGGAAATGTAATTCAAAAGGTAGCCCAAGAGCTCCTACAGTCATATCTGCATTGGTGCCATGATGCACTTTTTAAAGCCATATTGTGTAGTGGTCTCTCTCCAGTTACTAGTGCTGGGTTTGTAAAAGCCAAGCGTTTGGTGAATTTGTGGATTAAGAACACAAGATGTTATGGCAGTGTTCACATAGGGGCATTCTGTTAACAACTGGCATTAGATCACGAAGGTATCTTGTTAAAAATAACAGTTATAACAGTTATACTGACTGCTGGTGGGAACATAAGTTCCTATAACCACTTAGGAAAATAGCTTGGTGTTTCTGGAAAAGTGTAAGATTTTCATGACTTAATCGGTTTGACTTCTGAATATATACTGTAGAGAAACTCATGCATATGTACACCAGTATACACAATCAACATTTGTGGCAGAATTATTTATAATAGCTAAAAATTGCTATGTAAGATGGATACATTGTGGAATGTTCATATAATGAAACATACCAATGAGAATGAGCAGATTTGAGCAGCTCAACCACAAGGGTGAGTCTAATAAAGAGAAGGTTGAAGAAAGGAATGAAGGCACACAAGAATTTCATATACCTTGATTGCATTAACATAAACTTCAGAAATAGACCCAGCTAGCTTCTGGAGTGCTGCTTACCATATTATATTTGACCTGGGTAATAGTTACATAGGTGTTCACATTATGTAGTATAATGTGTATGTTTGTACCTTTCTTGATGTGTATTTCACAATTGAAGAAAAAATAATACCAATTACTGGCTTCTACTTAAGACCAATTAACTCTGAGTTGCTAGGAATGGGGCCTGGGAGTCTGTATTTTAAGCAAGATTCTCAGATGAATCTTAAGTACATTAAAGTTGTAAATCACTGCCTTATGGAAAAATTAAGTTTGAAGTACAACAAAGGCAGCTAAGGAAATAACAGAATCAGTTATGGTGGGGTACTCTAAAGTTAATTGCCATTCATTTTTAATTTTGAGATGACTTATGAAATGATGGTACATGACCAGTGATGGCCATGATGGGAGGAGAAAGAAGAGGTTGATTGTTATTACATTCTCTGGACCCTCCACCCCCTCTTCTAAGAGTGGTCTAAATACAATAATAGTCTAAATATAAAAATAATTCCATCATCTATGCTCCCCCCCTTTGGATTAATAGATGTTTATTGAGCACTTACTATTTGGTAACAAGCACTGTTTTTTGAGGTGTTGGTAAAACTAACGTTCTTATGGAGTGTGTCTTGAAACTTTCTACTAAAGATGATTCAAAAGAAGCATGAAGTCCAGGTCACTTTGCAGTTCTTTATAGAGTGCAACCAAATGATTTCAAAGCTTATTGATTAGACTTATGTACTTGCCTGGTCTAGCTGGTCTAGTTTTTCAATGTTTGAGTTCTAATTAGGTGTTCGTTCTTCAAAGTGGTTATACCAGTTTACAGTCCCATTGAGATTTTCACATTCTTGCCAGCACTTGTTTTTGTCAGAATTTGGGAGTTTTGACAGTCTGCTTGGTATGAAATGTTACTTCATTGTCGTATTGGTTTTTATATCCTTGATCACTAATGAAGTTGAACATCTTTTCATATGTTTCTGTTCTCCTTTTATGTGTGTGTGTGAAAAGCCTGTTCAAGTCTTTTGCCTAATTTTTCCCTTTTGAGTTGTTTGTACTTATCGGTTCTTAGGAATTCTTGACATATTCTGAACGCTAGTCATCTTTATCAGTTCAGGTGTTGCAAATTGTGGTGGTTGTGTTTTTTTGTTTTTTTTTTACTCACCTTATGGTGGCTTTGGATGAACAAATGTTTATTTTTTTAAGGAAGGAATTTTTATTTATGTATTTGGCTGCGTTGGGTCTTTGTTGCTGTGCGTGGGCTTTCTCTAGTTGTGGCAAGTGGGGGCTACTCTTCATTGTGGTGCGCAGGCTTCTCATTGTGGTGGCTTCTCTTGTGGAGCATGGGCTCTAGGCGTGCAGGCTTCAGTAGTTGTGGCACGTGGGCTCAGTAGTTGTGGCTCGCGGGCTCTAGAGCGCAGGCTCAGGAGTTGTGGTGCACGGGCTTAGTTGCTCCATGGCATGTGGGATCTTCCCAGACGAGGGCTCGAACCCGTGTCCCCTGCATTAGCAGGTGGATTCTTAACCACTGCGCCGCCAGGGAAGCCCTGAACAAATGTTCTTAATGGATTCTCCTTTTCATATTTAATGACTCTAGTATATGTCTGTTAGAGATAAGTACATGAAGAAAAACTTCACAATATCGTTATCATACCTAAAAACTAATAATTCCTTAATATTCTCAAATAGTGATGAAACTTCAGTTGCCTCAGATTATACCTTATTTTTGGAGTTTGTTTGAGCTAGGCTCCATAGTTTGTAATCAGTTGCATATGTCTTTTAAGTCTCTTTGAATCTACAGTTCCCCCCTTTGTCTTTACTTTTCCCTTGTAAATTATTTGTTGAGGAAACTGGATTGATTATTGCTTTGTTGTATATCAAAAGTATGGTACAGAGCCTTTTTTGTTGTTGTTTTGCTAGAATATATCATAGGTGGTGATGTGCTCTTCTTTAGGAGGCACATAATGTTTGCTGCTCTGTCTCTTTAAAATGTTCTTAATTGTAATACAGTCTAATATTTCAGTCTTGTCTTATATTCCTAGCAGCTTTCTCTTATTCCTTTCATAATTTTAAGGGGTCTAGGAGGAATTAGAAGTATGCACTCCAGTTGACTTATGACATACCCTGTATTTATCACATTGTAAATGTCTGAGTAATAATTCCATTAAAAGGATCCTCTGTAATTTACTTAATCATCCTCCTGCTATTTGCCATTAGGTTGATTTCAGTTTATTTTCCAATAAACACTGATTATCAACTTTATAACATACACCTTTTCTCATGTTGTTTAGCAACATCCCTGACCTCTACCCACCAGATGCCACCAGCCTGCACACATACCCCATTGTATAAACTGGGCATTTAAAAAGTACCATTTTAGAGAGGGTTTGTTTTTTTGTTTTTTGTTTTTCCATTTTAGAGTTTTTAAATGAGTATTCTGTCTTCTAAATTGAAATAGCATTGTATCATTTCTGTTCTGTGTAAGTCTTGGATAATAACAGACTTTGTTATAGACTTCTGTTTTTAAATGCGTGTAATGCACATTGCTCTATAAAAGGCTTTTTTCATTTATTATGAAAATCTTTGTATATCAAGTTGTCTTTAACATCTTTTAATATAATTTTAAAGGTGCAAATGACAGACTGAATCTAAGGCAGTAGTTTTCAACAGGAGGCTGTTCTGCTTCCCAGAGATGCTTGGCAATATCTGGAGATATTTTTCGTTGTCACAGCTAGGAGGAGGAGTTGCTACTGGCTTCTAGTGGGGTAGAGGCCAGGGGTGTTTTTAAACTTCCTACAGTGCACGTGACAGCCCCCCCACAAAACTGGAAAAAGAGTTTTCCAGTCCAGAATGTTTGTAGTACTCATGGTTGAGAAACTCTGATCTACGGTATTTAACTGTAAATGGAGATTCTTTTGTTTTTCCTGGAATTTAAATCTGTCCTGTCATCGCTCAGATACCACTTGAATAATGCTGTGCTTAGCTGTGTTGTTTTTCTGATGAATATAGTTTATCCAGTGACAATTTTAAGCAGTGACCAATAAATATGTGTTGTTTCCATATCATTTAAAAAATTTTTTCTAGGCCAGTTGGACAAATGCAAGTAAAAAGCAGCGAGAAAAGCTACTTGAGCTGATACGTCGTCTTGCAGAAGATGATAAAGATGGTGTGATGGCACACAAAGTGTTGAACCTCCTGTGGAATCTGGCCCATAGTGATGATGTGCCTGTAGACATCATGGACCTGGCTCTCAGTGCCCACATAAAAATACTAGATTATAGTTGCTCCCAGGTGAGGTTGTGCTGCCTTGCTCACTTTTTGTGACCCTTCTCGTTCACCATGAGGATGGCTTAGATATAGAATAGTTCCAGATTTTTCTGACATTGTTATTTTTGAAGTGATCTTCAAGAATTGACATACTTTGTTCATGTAAGTCCACCTTCCTCTTAGGTCTCTATGTCTAAGTTTTGTGCATCATCTAAAAGCAGTTTAGTCTTCTTAGTAGAAAGACAGTATAAACAAAACAAGTAATATAGTGGTGGTAGTGTCAGATGTATGGTGCTGAAATACCAGTTTCAAATATCAGTAGGCCATATAAGATACTAAAGTTGATTATGGACTTTAGAGGTAAGAGAAGTTAGGTTTTCTTTGCTTCTTACGGAAATTAAGAAGAATTAGTAGAACTTCCTAAACACTAAAACATTTAGTGCCTTCCCTATGAGCAGATCACACAACAGCTTCCCTACATTCTAACTTCTAGCATGTGTATCTTTTTAATTCATGGTAAAATGAATATTGCTGAGTAATTTCCTACTTGTTAAAACTATTTCCTATACTAATGAACTGAAATTTAGATAAGAACTAATAAGCTCACATAGGTGTTTTCTTTTTTTTTTTTTTACTGCACTTGTACTAGTAGTTCATTAAGTATTTAGTATACCAAATAGTAATAAGAACCTTGAGTTTAAATTATTTCATTAAAGAGAGACACAAACACAAAATAAAAATAATCTGTACTTAAAATTGTTAGGTACACAAACCTACATTTCTGATTATTATTGACTCAGGGAAGGAGTAAAGTATGAGAAGTAAAATATATCTGAAGTTATTTTGATTTTATAACATTAATTTTTAATTGCTTATACCTGTTTCTGTCTCTTTCTCTCCTTGTGTGTGAATTTATTTTTGGTGAATTTTTTTCACTCGGTTGCCGTACTATTTTCTTGGTAAAACATAAATTTTCAATGTTCCTTACTATGCTAAAAACAAACCCATACAGAGTAACAATTGGAGTTACACGTTATTGCTGGATTTTATTATGTGGTAGACTCTCTTAATACATTGGATAAAGCTAAATGTCTACCTCCTGGCAACTTAAAATCAAACTTTTCAGTGTGCTTAATACCTTTCTGTAGATATATCTGAATCCGTGTCATGTTGAGTTTTTATAATAGTGTTTTACTTTTGGGAGTTTTGGTAGTATATGTGGAATAAAAATGTACTTAAAAGCAGCTCTTTATTATTCTTTACTGCAGTTACAGCATAATGTGTATGATGTTAATCTTAAAAGCTCTATTTTGTAATTCTCAAGCTAATTTGAAGGTGGAATTCTCCTGAGTATTGACCTATATAAAACATTGAAATTGTTTTTTAAGGACCGTGACACACAGAAGATACAGTGGATAGATCGCTTTATAGAAGAACTTCGTACAAATGACAAATGGGTAATTCCTGCACTGAAACAAATAAGAGAAATTTGTAGTTTGTTTGGCGAAGCACCTCAAAATTTGAGGTAAGGCTTTTAGCAGAAAATTTCAATATTTTTATTTATGTATTTTCTTGAAAAGAAACGGCATTGTCAGTTGGTGAAAGCGAGTTTTAAAAAAGAAAATTACAGTGGGGTGACAGGACGCTTACACATGGATTAAATTTGAACAAAAGAAGATTCCTTTATCATATCCACCTCTTTTATTGATGAGGAAGTAAGACACAATTTAGTGATAAGTATCAGAATAAAGATGATAATATTGCTTTCATGTTATCTTTTCCAACTCTTATAACCAGAAAGTACAAGAACAGATTATTCCAGTAACTAAAGTTTGGCATGTAAGATATTTAAAGTCGGCTATTTAACAAACTTTAGCTAAAATAAATCAGAAAGTATTTTTAAACTATACCTGTCATCTTTCATCATTTGAACATACCTGAAATCTAGTGTTTGAAATTAACTTTAAAAACTATTTAAAAAGCCAATAGGTTTATTTTACTGTGAAAACTTCTGTAGTATGTCATTTCAAAGTTAATAAAACGTTAAAACATTGCAAAGTAAACCAATTACGGAAATATAATGTCTGTAAGAAATATATAATACGGATTAGGGTAGATACAGGCAAAAAGGGAAACAAAGCAGGAAGGATAAAATGCAGTGAGGAATGAGATTAACAGATACAACACATGCCACTGAAATTATCTGGCATACTTGATGGAAATAAGAGATAATTCTGTACTTTGAATGCCTAATAAAATTTTAACAAAAGCACTGTCTTTGATTAAATTCTCCACTACATTTACAACATAATCTTTGTGGTGCTAATGTTACAAGAAATGTTTCTATTTTATAATTCTGGAAATAATCATGTAAACTTGTAAGTGCTTTGGTACTACTGTAGTATGGGAGAAGAAATCAGTCATTGATTTTCCCATAGTGTGAAATTGGAGAATATTAATGCATAGTTTTTGTATGAAGGAAGAATAGTGGAATTAATGTCTTATTTTTGAGGCATTGATTATTTTCTTTTAAATAGCTTAATATTGTCATTAAAGAAAATAAATGGCCCAAAGTTAATTCTCTTATAAAGGAAACCATTTTAAGTGTTTAAATTAGTATCTTGGAATTTAGATTGTATAAGCTCTTTCGATTACAACAGAGTTTAATTGCCTAATTATATTGTTAAGTTCTTCTCGTTTCAGTCAAACTCAGCGAAGTCCCCATGTATTCTATCGCCATGACTTAATCAATCAACTTCAGCACAATCATGCCCTAGTTACTTTGGTAGCAGAAAACCTTGCAACTTATATGGAAAGCATGAGACTATATGCTAGAGGTATGTATTGTAAGCTAACATGAACTATGAAAAATAACAGCAGTTTTCCTTACCAGCGTTTTTTTTTTTCATCAGTTACCTTAGAAGTGACAACAAATGTATTTTTAAAGATGCGAGGTAGTTGATTTTATAAACTGTGTTCCTTTATGAACTTGTGATCCACTTTTACTCCCAAATCTTACACACTCTAAACTCCAGGCCAGCATTTCAAGGCTCTTTACTAAGTGCTTGCCTTACCCACTCTCCTTGTTTAAATTGATTTATTTTTCTTCCCTGCCTGGGAGCTCTGCCTGTCTATACTACAATTGGTTGTTACCTTCCTAGGTATGTACCTGACTCATTTTCATCCTTTGTTTCCTTACTACCACCACCTTTATCTTTTCAAGAAAACTTTTGTCTAAGTCTGTTCTTGCAAATACTATAGTTCTTTTGTAATCCTAAGTCCATGTTTCATAAGTTCTTCAGACTTTACGAATTAAAAGTTTATAAGAAAGAGATCCGAGGCTACTAGAATCCACATGTTTACATTGGTTTCAAAGTGTGAATTTGTTTTAACATGTTAAGGTAAAGATTTCTGTGGTGTCAACAGTCCGTTTTTAAGCGCCTGCTGTATGTGGAGCTCTGTTTCAATGTGCTTTTGCCCTCTGACAGTTGTGTCTGAGTCTGTGTGCTAGGGTACAGATGGGTTCTTAGTACATATTCCTCTGTCTTATGCCAAACTCATAGGCCCCAAAATAAACCCCAGAACTATCTTGTAGGTTTAAGTTTCTTCACATTGCCATAGAAGGAAAACTTTATATTACCACAGAGATAGAATTGAACATAATGGTTACTGAACATACCACTCCTTTAACATGTTATAGTAGAGTCTGCAGAAGCCAATATACGTATTAAAAATGATATTTCTAATACTCATTATTTGAAGAGTTAGACTCTTGGCATTGTTGAATAAAATCCCAACCAAGGTGCTTATAAATCACAAGGTTTTTGCGTTGCTTAACACTTAAGGTACGTACATACATTCCCATATATAAAACTCAGATAAACATAATTGAAAAACTAAGCAGCTCTCAAGATACCTGAACTGATTTTGTTGACTCTGTTCTTCCATATACCACTCTGGGCCAGCTGAGTCCTCCTAGTTAATAGATTGCATAGCCGGTTTAAGCATCAGGCAACTGATAGGCACCAGGCAATAATCTTTTATCATTTCAGTCCCAAGTTCCATCTAAGTAGCATGATAGAATAATCAGGGCAACATAGGCATGCAACCATATGATTTATGTTATGTACCAAATGCAAACAAAATCTGAGAGAGGCAAAAGAGGTTTGCATGTAGTACTCCCAAGCATTCAAACATCTCGGCTCAGTTTAATGTTAACTCACATTCTGTTATGATGCCACCTCTTCTTGATGGTACAAAGCCCTCACAGATGCCAGTGCAGGCCTTCCCCCCAAATGAAGCCTTAATATAAACCACATGTGTTGCATTGCTAATTTTTACTTAATTTATTTGCATGTGGTATTTCATTTAATTTCATTGTCAGAGGTTGAGAATCCTGCTCTCGAGGCTATCAGGAGATGATACATGTACAGTTCAGCCTCACTAGGGTTTTCTTTTCCTTTGTAGTCAAATTCTACATGAGTCATTGCTTCATCTCAATTTCATGGACTGAATGTCTTCAGGCTTCAGTTTCCCTTCTTATATTGTCTGTATCTTCACAAAGTAAGAGATGTGAATCTGCATAGTAAGATTGCCTAGATTTGAAACATGACCTAACATATTAGGTGTATGACCTTGAACAAGTTATTTATGCTAGAATAATGCCTGGTACATAGTAAGCCCTTGAATTCTTGTTGCTACTGATATGTTCCCCTGACTTAATTGACACCATACCTTCTAACTATCTTTGATACTTTTTCTTCCTCTATTGTAGTAATCTTCTGATTAATACTGATCAGTCTCCAGATACTTAAATATGGGGGAGAAAGTAATTTTTAAAGCTAGTAAAATTTTCCTTGTTAAAACAAACTTTTCACACCATTTGGAAATCGATCAACCACCGATTTCCAAATTTGCAATTCAAAAATAAATTACGTTTTAGCCTCTATATAATAAAAGTGTTGCATGGATCCCATTAGGTATGAGACATTATTCAGCAGGATAACATCAGGCTTCTAGTTTACTGATATTCTCAATTTCTGATAAGTATTTCACCAGTATTATTTGTCCTGCCAATGTTTCATCTGTACTAGTATCTTAAGCTTTGGCCGGGTGGGGTGGGGTGTGTGGCGACATTTCCTCAATAGTATGGTCAGCCGATTCTGCCTCCTGTTTTAACATTATTTAGATAAAGTAATGAACTTACTAAAATTATCTTCAATATTTACTCATGTGTTCTTATTGCCTTCAAGCATTGGTGCTTACCAAGTCATTTTTTTAAAGTTTTTTATATGCATACAGCACAGTATAAAACCATCTCTCAGTTTTCACTTAAGGTTTACCTTATTGGTAGGATAGACTTTGTACTGAATTGAACACTTATAAAAGTTTTATTTACCATTTTTCCTGGTTTCTGGATAGAGTTGGAGGACTTGTCTTTATTGTAGATCACATTTTTGCATTCTGTCTTCTGAGGACTGCCACTTTCAATTACCTCCTCATATACAAGGAAACCCCAATAAAATTAACAACTGATTTATCAGAACATTGGAGGCCAGAAGGCAGTAGGACAACCTATTCAAAGTGCCAGGGGCAGGGAAGGGACTTGACAACTAAGGACCTTACATTCAGCAAAACTGTCTTTCAGAAATGAAGGCAAAGTAAAGACATTCTCAAACGTTGCGATAATTTGTTGCTAGCCAACTTGCCTTTGAAGAAATATTAAAGGAAGTAATTAGGCTGAAAGCAACTGACAGCAGACAGTAATTCAAAGCCATGGGGGGTGGAGGGGGGAATAGAAGACCTGAACAGTATAAACCCATAAACTGTACCTAAAAGATATCTGTAGGGCTTCCCTGGTGGCGCAGTGGTTGAGAGTCTGCCTGCCGATGCAGGGGACACGGGTTCGTGTCCCGGTCCGGGAAGATCCCGCATACCGCAGAGCGACTGGGCCCGTGAGCCATGGCCGTTGAGCCTGCGCGTCCGGAGCCTGTGCTCCGCAATGGGAGAGGCCACAACAGTGAGAGGCCCGCGTACCGCAAAAAAAAAAAGATATCTGTAGAATACTCCACCCAAAAACAGCAGAACGTACGTTCTTCTCATGTATACACAGAATATCCTCCAGGATAGACCATACTCTAGGCTATAAGCAAGCCTAATTAACTTTAAAAGCATTGCAATTATACAAGTAGGTTTTTTGTACGCAGTGGAATTAAATTATAAATTAAAAAGTAAATTTGGGAATTTCATAGGTGTATGGAAAGTATACATTCTTTACTAAACAGTGGGTCAAAGATGAAATGCCAAGTGAAATGAGAATATGCTGAGATGAATGAAAAAGAATAAAATGTCAAAACTTACGGAGTGTTCCGAAATCAGTGCTTAGAGGAAATTTATACTGCAGAATTCCTGTATTAAAGAAGAAAGATAGCAAATCAGTAACATTTCACCTTCAAAAGGTAGAATAGAGAAAACTAACCCGAAAACAAAAAGGAATTAATAAAGGTTAGAGCAGAAATAAGTGAAATAGAGAAGAGAAAATCAATGAAACTGAAAGTTGGTTCTTTGAAAAGATCAGCAAAATTTACAAACCTTTAGTTAGGCTCAGTTGTGAAAGTCAAAAAGGAAAGGCCATCAGATCACTAACCTTAACAAAAATTTAAAAAATAGAGAATGCCAGATTACTGAAATTGACTCAAGAAGCAATTGAAAATTTGAATAGATGTATAACAAGTAAAAAGATTGAATTAGTAACCAAAAAACTTCCCACAAAGAAAAGCCCAGAACCAGGTTTAGTGAATTTCATTAGTGAATTACTGAATTTACTGAATATTTAAAGAAGAATTAACACCAGTCCTTCACATATTCTTTCAAAAAGAGGAATACTTCCAGGCTCATAGTATGAAGCCATTATTATCCTGCTACCAAAATAATACAAAGACATCAAAAGAAAATTGCAGATCAGTATACCTTGTGATATAGTCAAAAGTTATCAAAAAAAACAAGCAAACAGAATCCAGCAACATATAAAAAGGATTATGCACCAGGGCCAAATGGAATGTATCCCTGTAACACAATGTTGATTTGACACCCCAAGTCAATTGTAATATACCATATTAATAGAATAAAGGGCCCAAACTATGAGATCATCTCAGTAGATGCAGAAAAAGCATTTGACAAAATCCAACACCTTTGATTATAAAAACATTCAGCAAACCAGGAATAGAAGGAAATTTCCTCAACCTGATAAAGGGCATCTCAAAAAACCTACAGCTAACATCATACTTAATGGTGAAAGACTGGCTGCTTTCCTCTTAGGATTAGGAATGAGAAAAGGATGTCCACTCTAGTCCCTTTTATTTAACATTCTACTGGAGATGTTAGCGAGATCAACTAGACATGAAAAAGAAATAAAAAGCATCCAGATTGGAAAAGAAATTGTAAATTATGTCTAATAGATAACACCATCTCATATACAGAAAATTCTAAAGAATCTGCTAAAATCTATTAAAACTAATAAATGAGTTCCCCTAGATTGCAGGAATTAAGATCAATATACAGGAACTTCCCTGGTGGTCCAGTGGTTAAGACTCCACGCTCCTGGACTTCCCTGGTGGCACAGTGCTTAAGGATCCGCCTGCCAATGCAGAGGACATGGGTTTGAGCCCTGGTCTGGGAAGATCCCACATGCCACAGAGCAGCTAAGCCCGTATGCCACAACTACTGAAGCCTGTGTGCCTAGAGTCCATGATCTGCAACAAAGAGAAACCACCGCAATGAGAAGACTGTGCACCGCAACGAAGAGTAGCCCCCACTCGCCACAACTAGAGAAAATCCACACGCAGCAACAGAGACCCAATGCAGCCAAAAATAAATAAATTTAAAAAAATAATAATGACAAGAGCCAGTTCATGTTAGCCTTAGCCATAAGCTAACTGATCTCTTTATTTATTTAGAGCTGAATGTTTATGGGCAGAACCACCAACCATCTTGTTTATGTTTTATAAGCCCGGAAACGCCTCTGTGGCGAAGTGTAGGGCTCCTCTATTCCTATTTAGCATAGAGGGATCTTCTTACTTCTTGACTTTTCTTGATTATTGTTTGGCTTTCATTGAATGTTTTCAAATCTCTTCCCTATGTTCAGGGTCCCAGCTCTTGATAAAGTGCTGCCACCTAAATAAAAGGGAGAGGATGCTAAAACTAGTGGGTAAAAGTTTGATAGACAAGCTATTTACATAGTCTCAAAGTATCTCCCCACAAATTAATTAAAAAGGAAAATAGTAACTTTACAGTGGAGAAAGCTGGTGGAAACCGCATTGACCAGGTGATCAAAGTTGACATGAATACTGCCGCAGAATGACATACGCTGTTCCTCCTGATAATGATTCTTTGAGGAGGATATAGGGTTACTCCTGTTACTCTTTGTTGCCAAAATGCCTAGCCTGAATCTAATCACGTGGAAGCATCAGAGAAGCCCACATTAAGCAACATGCAACAAAATTGGCTCATAGTTTTATAAAAGGTCAAGAAATAAAAAGAATGTTGAATTCTCCAGATTAAAGAAGAATTAGCGTGACAGCTGAAAGCAGTGTGTACTTAATCTTGGATTTGGGGTAAAGAAGGCATAAATGGACATTACTGGTAAAATTGGAGATATTTTTTGGTTATCTTAATTTGGGAGGGGGGCAGTTGGGCAAGGATGCTCCTGGAATTTAGTGGGTAGAGGCCTGGGATGCTGCTAGATATCCTACACTGCTGCATAGGGCAGTTCAACACAGCAAAGAATTATCCAGCCCCAAATGTCAATAATGTGCTGTTGAGAAGCCTTGGGTTAGATAATACAATACTATTGTATCAGTGTTAATTTGATAATTGTGTGTGGTTATGTAAGAGAATGTCTTTGTTATTCAGAAATGTTCATTGCAGTATTTAGGAATAAAGGGACATGTCGCCAAGTTACTCTCAAATGGTTTAGAAAAATTACACACACACACACATATATACATATATGTGATGATTAGTTAAGCAAATGGGGCAAAATGTAAACAACTGGTGATGCGAGTAAAGGTCATAAGTGTTTCTTATATTATTTTTTAAACTTACTTTTGAAATTATTAAAATTTCCCCTAGAAAAGAACCTGACAGACAAAACTGTGTGTAAACTCCTTGTTAAGGAAAAAAGTCCATCATTTATTCAGGTACTTTGACTGATGCTCTGAAAAAGAAAATTGCTACATAGTGGAATAGAATTCTACTCAGTTTCTTGAGAAAACCTCTTGAGAAGTAGTGCTTCAAGTCCTGAGCCCTGATGAAATTGACTTTTTTTGGGAGTAGACAATATGTGCTTAGGACTTGGGTAGATAGCAGTATTATGTGGAAGTAGAAAGCAGGTAGTCATAATACATTGGGCTGCTCTTCTTCACCAAAGCATCAAAAGATGTTTCTAAACATTGTAAGCGGTCCATCTTTACAACATGTTAAGATTTTGTTCAGAGAAGAAACCTCACTGTATTTGAAGACATTTATTGGACTTCCCTGGTGGCGCAGTGGTTAAGAATCCGCCTGCCAATGCAGGGGGCACGGGTTCGAGCCCTGGTCCAGGAAGATCCTATATACCGCAGAGCAACTAAGCCCGTGTGCCACAACTACTGAGCCTGCGCTCTAGGGCCTGCATGCTGCAGCTACTGAGCTGAGTGCTACAACTACTGAAGCCTGCACGCCTAGAGCCCATGCCCCGCAACAAGAGAAGCCACCGCAACGAAGAGTAGCCCCTGCTCACCGCAACTAGAGAAAGCCCGCGTGCAGCAACAAAGACCCAATGCAGCCAAAAATAAATTTTAAAAAAAATTAAGACATTACCATTACTATGTCTAAAGCGTCACACACAACCAGAATTCTTTGGCACTAGCATACACATACCATAAGATCCAGGGTATGGAAATATCAATAATTAATGCTAATTAAATTATACAATTTCTTTTTTAAAAAATTACATAATTTCTTATTCCTGCATAACTTGCATCAACTTTCTGGAAGAAATGTCACTGATTCCCAAGTAGTTGAAAGCACGTGTTCAGAACATTTGCTTCAACTTTCTTCTGCTCTAAGCCACAAATTAACTTGACCATTTCCAGATCATATATGGCTTTTTCCAATAAAATAAAAACAAAAAAACACTGTCCAACGTGTTTTTAGGACCGGAGGTGCTTTTAAAGATTTTTTTTTTGCTCTGGTCTTTCATTGCAAACACTATGAGACTTTTTTCTTCCATTGTAGGGTATACTCTAATGAAAGTAAAACCAAAGGGTTTACTAGCTTTATTTTATTAAAATTTTTTTAAGGAATTTCCAAATTAAGCTAGGCCTAGTGACCAATATATACCCATCATCGTGCTGTGATAGAAGGGTAGGTTTTCTTAAATTTATCTGAGAATGTTCAAGGCTTTCATAACATGCTGGTGGTGATTATGGTATGATAACTTCATTATGTAGAGTAGCATCTTGCGTTAACTCTAACTTCCTAGATAGAGGTTGGTAATATGATTTTTTTATAACATAGGCCACTCAGGTCAGTCTTAGGCTGTAATCAGAAATTCATTATGTATGAAAATTGGGCGAAGGGGTTGTATGAAGAATTATTTTTGACAGCACATTTAACAGACTATTTTCTTTTCGTTATGTGAAAGGAAAGGTTATTTTGGTTGGGAAAAAGGAGATGGGTAGAAACTACCAGTAATTAGTAGATTTCATGTTGCCTTTTAGTGATAAAGGATTAACGACTTTTTAACTGACTTCCTTTGATTAAAGTCAGCAATGATATGGATAACCATGTGTATAATGCAAGATTTTTCTTAATTTGCAGACCATGAAGACTATGACCCACAAACTGTGAGGCTGGGAAGTAGATATAGTCATGTTCAAGAAGTCCAAGAACGGCTTAACTTCCTTAGGTTTGTTTTAAACAATTGGTGTTGCTCTTTTTAAGACAAATAAAGAATACCAAGTTGATATGCTGTATGACTAGGTCTTTGTTAGGTGGCTCTTGCCATATTTTATTTCCCCATGTGGAAATCATTACATGAAAGTCACAGGACATTTCCCTATGTGTTCATTATTAAATATTTTTAAATTATTGGCTGAGTTTTAACTTTTCTTCTTTGACTGCAAAGACGTATTTTGAAGAGAACACATTTAAACCTTTTGTATATAGACTTCTGGTCTTCATATTTGTTTATATTTATTTTTAAAGAAGAGATTTCCATATTTTGACAGAACCAGGTAGAGAACCATATTGACCTTAATGATATCATAGACAGTAAGGAAATGGGGAGAAAAGGCTGTTGGACCAGCACCCCAAAAGAGTGATTGAGTTCTTTGGTGCCTCGTTTATCCTAACAGTGGCTGACAAAGGCAGTCTGGAGTCATATGTTAACAACATTATTCTGATGGGGATGAAGAAAAGAGGTTTATTCCCTTAAGCCAAAGTTAAATGTAGTCCAAGGCTTGATTTAATCATTGATGTTTAGCTTTTAATGATTATACACTTGTAGATTTGAAATTGTTAAAATTTTTCATGATGAGAGGTTTCTTGTGAATTCAGAAACCACATCATATAGCAGAAGAGCTTATTCAGATCATAAGCATGCTGAAGGAAATGCCCAGATTATCAGTGCCTCAGAAAATCTATTGCATTTGTTATTTTGATACACTGGGGAATTTTCTCCTGGGCTACATTAATTATAGGCTTACGTTTATTGAATTATGTGCTTACTTGGAAGCATTGACATAAGTAGGTACATTAAGATTTTAACTTGAGGGAAAACTCTAGACACCAGATTTTAAGAAATTTGGCATTTGTTTAAAGTGAAGTGGTTTTGTGTGTGTTTTGTTTTTCAACCATCTAGATGGAAGGACCTTCCTCCCCAGATTGAGAATCATTGCCATAGTGAGCCATTGTTATTGATTGGTGTGTGTTGTATCTTAGATTGCCTAGAACAGAAGGGTGGTTATCAGCTCTTTTGCTAAATTAAAGTTTGGGATCAGAGAACTTGTTTTTAGTCCTTGCTCTATTAGTACCTATCTATATGACCTACAGCAATTCTCTCAAGGGATGGGAACCGAACTTGACTATGTATTTGGCTTGTGTTAAATGCTTTACATAGCAGTGCAGGGAGGCAGGTATTATCCCAGTTTGATTAATAAGAAAACTGAGATTCGCATGGCTTAAACTAGCTTGTTTGAAATCACACAACCAGTATATCATAGTGCTGCACTACTCAACTAGGTGTATCTGACTTAAGTCTGTGCTCTTTCTATTAGACCAGTGATTTTTCAAACCTACAGTGGAGCCTTAGGGCTTCTGAGGAGCTTCCTCCAAGATTTCTGGACAGGCAGTAGAGGTTTTATCCCCATTTCTCACTTCTTTCCTCCTCTTCCCAACAATTGAAACATCTCTGCTTTTATTTTTATACATTGGCCTTCCAAATGGAATTTTTGCTTGAAGAAAGTTTTCTGCTGCTGTTTTTAAAAACCAAAACAAAACAAAATACAACTCAAAACTGAAAACAACTGTATTTTATCATATTGGACCTCAGTTTCCTATCTGTAAATTAGAGGTGACAGGGTTAGGTGGGACAGGTGCTAGAAGCCCTCTTTAAGCTCAGCAATACTATGAAAATATCAAAGACACTAGAATTGATAACTCAAAATGCTTTGAAATGAAGAGGGAACCTTAAATACATTCACCTTGCTATGTAGTTGGGAATGGAGCCACCATTACATTAGCTAAAGATTGTGTTAAGTTCTTCAGAATAAAATGAGATGTTTATTCTCTTGTCATTCAGAGATATGGCAGACAGGGTGGGTGGATGAATGCTAAAAGAAAAAGAAAGCTAACTGAAGAAACTAGTTGAAACAGAATTCACTTGAACTAAACCTATAGTCCCAAAACTAAAAAGACCCTCGAGAATGCCACTGAATAATTAATAAGCATCCTGTTGAGTTTTGACATTAAAAAGTTTAAAATATGTCAGTTATTCTGTTCAGTGTGGCCAAGTACTGAGTGATGAATATTAGATCATCATCAAATATTAAAATTTAAGCAATTTTAACTCTTCAGCATTGATAAGTTGGTTATCTATAAAGTCACATAATAGAATATCTCTTTCTCCAATGATACCATATAAGCACAATGCTAAATCTCAGGTAACCTATTAAACATACTTTCAAAATGGCTGGTTTCAAAGATGAAACTGTTTAAGTTCAGGGAACAAATCTTTTTTTCTCCCAATGTGTATCCTTTTATTTTATTTTTATTGAAGTATAGTTGATTTACAGTGTTTCACGTGTACAGGGAACAAATCTTTTTTTCAGTTTAGGTCCAGTGACGTAGCAGAGTTCCTGGCACATTGTAGGTGCTTAATATGTGCTTGTTGAATGAATTAATATCTAGTATTTTTTAGTAATAGATAAAAATTAAGAAATAAGTTATTTTAAGAAGTTATTTTAAGATGTTGATAAAAACTGACATCTTTTTACCTGTAGTTAAAATATAATTGTGATAAATGGATTATTTCCCATATATAGACACAGATTGCCTTTCAGGATAAAAAATTATGTAGATCTAATTGCTAATTTTTTATGTTTTTGAAGATTTTTATTGAAGGATGGCCAGTTGTGGCTCTGCGCTCCTCAGGCAAAACAAATATGGAAATGCTTAGCAGAGAACGCAGTTTACCTTTGTGATCGTGAAGCCTGTTTTAAGTGGTATTCCAAGTTGATGGGTGATGAACCAGACTTGGATCCTGATATTAATAAGGACTTCTTTGAAAGCAATGTACTTCAGCTTGATCCTTCTCTACTGACTGAAAATGGAATGAAATGTTTTGAGCGATTCTTCAAAGCTGTGAATTGTCGAGAAGGAAAACTAGTAGCAAAAAGGAGAGCATATATGATGGATGATTTGGAATTAATAGGATTAGACTACCTTTGGAGGGTAAGTGAAAAGTAGGAACTTT
Source organism: Delphinapterus leucas (assembly GCF_059928025.1). NCBI lineage: Eukaryota > Metazoa > Chordata > Mammalia > Artiodactyla > Monodontidae > Delphinapterus > Delphinapterus leucas. The sequence goes on along the minus strand of NC_143150.1, from coordinate 96,340,162 downwards.
GTAAGCAGTGTATCTGATGTAGTTTTTCAAATAGGTAAGAAATCACATTTGTACAAATGAATTATATGTATGTATGCTGCTCTGATGCTTGTCGCAGGAGGTAGTGATAGTTCATCTTTATCTTACTTTTCTCCCTCCCTCCCCCTCCTTCTGCCACTGTTGTTCCTTTTGTCTTGGCTTAGAATCTGTCTGTCCCAGATGTGTTTAGAAGTGAATGCACTGACCATACAGATCTTTCATGCCCCTCCATGAAAGTTATTTTCTTCCCTTTTTTAATTTAAAGTAGGCCTCTGTTTCTTCTTCAGCATTAATTTTAGCTTACCCATTTAATGCTAAAATAGAGGACAGAAAAAAAGACTTTATTTAGAAAGGATTATGAATGTACACTTTATCAGCACTGTTTAACTTGTGATATTTTTAGATACCTGAGTAAAATATTATCTACTTAAGGCTAATTTTTCCACTAATTTTTCCACCTTTATAGTATTTATATATATATATATATATATATATATATATATATATATATATTTTTTTTTTTTTTTTTTTTTTTTTAGTTGAGATATGATTGACATACAACACTACATTAGTTTCGGGTATACAGCATAATGATTTGATGTGTACGTATTGCAAAATGATCACAATAAGTCTGGTTAACATCTATCACTACACAGTTACATTTTTTTTTCTTGTAATGAGAACTTTTAAGATTTACTCGAGAATTTCCTGGTGGTCCAGTGGTTAGGACTCGGTGCTTTCACTGCTGTGGCCTGGGTTCAATCCCTGATTGGGGAACTAAGATCCCAAAAGCTGTAAGGCTTGGCCAAAAAAAAAATTTACTCTCTTACCATTCATTCTTTCAAATATGCAGTTACAGTATTATTACCTATAGTCACTGTGCTCTGCATTACATCCCCAGGACTTACTTATTTTATAACTGGAAGTTTGTACCTTTTGAACCCGTTCACTATATGGCAACCATTAATCTGTTCTCTGTATCTATGAGTTCATTTTTTTGTTTGTGTTTTTTATTTTTTTAGATTGCACATATGAGTGAGATCACACAGTATTTGTCTCTCTCCATCTGACTTATTAGCACTTAGCATAATGCCGTCAAGTTCCATCCATGTTGTTCTAATATAGTATTAATATATTATTCCTATCTTTAAAAATCTGATCTGTTCACAGCAGTTTATATTGTTTTCTGGATATGAAATATTTTTCTGCAGACAGACCAAGTTGTTTACTTTGGTATTTGAGTATTCAGACTTTAAGTACGTGGTTTTCAACATTTTTAAACAGCAGAGACCCTTTTTAAAAGTCAAAATTTAGATAATACTCCAAAATGTAAAACTAGTTGAAGTGAGAAAGGAAAGCGTGATTTTTTCTTGTGACTCGGTCTCCCTATGCTTCACTCCCTTCCCCCTCCCAAGCCTATTACAGGGTTCATCCCTAAAACTCGTCATCACTTCTAGAGTTCTCTACATAGTTTGAAAACCACTGATATGATTAGATGAGTGATGAAGATCTATACAAATGGGGTAGGGGTGGGTAGCCTTTTATGGTAAGCTGTATTTCATATAATCTTTGTTTCCTTTAATTTGAATTCCTTTCTTAATATCTCACTGCTTGGCTACCAGGGTGTTGAATTGCAGGGTTAAATAATACTAATGACAGCATATTTTATTCTTAGTAAAATGTGTCTTTCTTTCTTAACTTGATTTATTCAAAGACTTGAGTTTTGCATTTGTTATATTTTTGGTCTGTTTTCTCACTTTAATTTTACTTGATTATCAAAGTCGATGTTCCCTTTTAAATTACTGAATGCTGTATTAAAAATAATGGAAGGTATGGTTAGAATGGAAATGCCCAACTAAAATATTTCTTGAAAGGTATTTACACTTGAATCTTTTTGAACCTAGGTGGTGATTCAGAGTAATGATGATATTGCCAGCAGAGCTATAGATCTCCTTAAAGAGATATACACGAACCTTGGTCCAAGGCTACAGGTCAATCAGGTGAGGATTGACATGTATTAAAACTTACACGAATTTGAATTCTGATTGAAGAACTGTTGCTAATAAGAATATTTTTCTTTACTTCAAGATTAACTAGAAATTGGTTTTGTTTCAATTCGTATTATAAAAACATACCTAAAATATTTAGTCCACATTTCTCTCCTACAAAATGCTGTCTAAATGAGTTTCATCTTGATATAATTACCTTGAGGTGATTATTTTGAGTATAGTTATGGTAGGAGATTTCGGCCAAATTTCTTTCCATTCTGACACCTAATCCTGAAGTTCATGTTTTGTGTATCTAGTTTATACTTGTTAACTTAAATAATGTTAGCTTCCTTTGACAAAACATAGTGTGTGTTTGTTATTGTTGTTTCTATTTTATTGATGTATAGTAGATTTTACAATGCTGTGTTAATTTCTACCGCACAGCTAAGTGATTCAGTTATATATACATTCTTTGTTTATTTTCTTTTCCATTATGGTTTATCAGAGTACATTGAATATAGTTACCTGTGCTATACAGTAGGACCTTGTTTTTATCCATTCTGTATATAGTAGTTTGCGTGTGCTAATCCCAAACTCCCAATCCATCCCTCCCCCACCTTCTCTCCCCCTTGGCAGCCACAAGTCTGTTCTCAAACATATTTTATTATCAATTATCAATATAGATTCTCTCGTTAAATAGGATCATGGTTAAATGAGATCTGCCTTTAAATTGTTGCCATCTTTAATTAGATTAATGTTTTATTAATATATATGAAACACTTTATATACATATAAAACTTGAACTCTTTATTTGGCCCATTATTTGTAGGTGGTAATACATGAAGACTTCATTCAGTCTTGCTTTGATCGCTTGAAAGCCTCCTATGACACACTGTGTGTTTTGGATGGTGACAAAGACAGTATTAATTGTGCAAGACAGGAAGCTGTTCGAATGGTTCGAGTATTAACTGTGTTACGGGAGTATATAAATGAATGTGACAGTGATTATCATGAGGAAAGAACAATTCTCCCTATGTCAAGGTTTGTGAATAACTGATGTACTAGTGCTACTTCTTAATTATTTGACATTTTCCTAGCCATTTGATTTTAAAAAGTGATGATGTACAGGAAGAAGGAAATTTTTCATTTTTTGAAAACGTTAGTGTCTTGCTTTAAAACAGTATTTGTATCTTAACAGAATTTTTTTTTTTTTAATAGTAGGCCTTTTTTGTTTTGCTTTCAGGATCTGTTTTTTGCTTGTTTTTGTTTAGGGCATTCTCAATTAAATCTAGTTTCTTCTTTTTTTTTTTTTTTTTTTTAACTTAATGGCTTTCTTTTTTTGGCTGCGTTGGGTCTTCGTTTCTGTGCGTGGGCTTTCTCTAGTTGGGGTGAGCGGGGCCTGCTCTTCGTTGCGGTGCGCGGGCTTCTTACTGCAGTGGCTTCTCTTGTTGCGGAGCACGGGCTCTAGGCGCGCAGGCTTCAGTAGTTGTGGCTCGCGGGCTCTAGAGCACAGGCTCAGTAGTTGTGGTGCACAGGCTTAGTTGCTCCGCGGCATGTGGGATTTTCCCAGACCAGGGCTCGAACCCGTGTCCCCTACAATGGCAAGCGGATTCTTAACCACTGCGCCACCAGGGAAGCCCTCTAGTTTCTTCTTTTTATTCTGGTTGGTCTTTTTTTGTTTGGGGGTTTTTTTGCCACTGACTTTGTTGCCTGTTAAGTGTTGCCAGGGGCATTTTGCCGTTGAAGTGCTTTGATGCCATTCATTTCCACTGTTAAAAAGAATAGCATAGTCTGGTTGCAGAGTAATTGGAGAGAACTCTTAAAAGCTGCTTTGACAGATAGCCAGTATAGCAAGAGATATTTTAAAATGGTCTACTAACATTTCTCTCTTTTTTTTCTTCCAGTTTTATTGAGATATAATTGACATACAGCCTTTATAAGTTTATAATAATTTGTCTTGGTACATCATGAAATGATTACCACAATAAGTTTAGTGAACATCCATCATCTCATATAAATACAAAAGAATGAAAAAGGAAAAAATACTCTTCCCTTGTGACAAGAACTCAGGATTTATTCTCTTACCAGCTTTCATATATAACATAGAGCAGCGTTTATTAATCATGTTGAGCATTACATCTCTAGTACTCAGTTATCTTATAACTGGAAGTTTGTACCTTTTAACTGCCTTCATCCAATTCTCCCTCCCCTGTCCCCCCCCCCCCCAGCCCGGTAATCACAAATCTGATCTCTTTTCCTGTGAGTTTGATTTTGAAGTATAATTGACCTACAACACTATGTTAGTTCCTGGTACACAACATAGTGCCTGAATATTTCCTTACATTACAAAATGATCACCATGATTAGTTACCACCTATCATCCCATGACTCATTTATTTTCTAACTGGAAGTTTGTACCTCTTAAAATTTCCCTTACCTAATTCACTCATCTTCGGGTCTATTAACGTTTCTCTTAAGATTTCACCATTTAGTATACTCAAATAATACGTATAATTTAGAGATATTTATAGAATGTGAGCCATTAGTATTTGAGTTCTCTTTTTAACCATGAAATTATTAAAATTGCTCCTTGAATATGTTTTTTTTTGTATCTTACCTGCAGGAAGATAATATGCCAACATAAATATCATTTTGGGGATGACTTGACATTAGTTGGGCTTTTATAGCATTAAAAATAAATGAAATGTTACTCATGTCTGTTGTAATGTCTTATAACTAGATACCTGTAAACTATAGGTCCAAGAGTAACAACAGTGAAATATGATTGTTGTGTTTTGAAGATTACTATAATATTTGTAGTTAAAAGGAGCAGTAAATATTTTCAAGTTCCTAAAAATAATGTGTCTTTAACTCACTTTCTCTTGTTTAGTAAGAAAATATTCAATTTTAAATTGCTAGCTTTATTTTCTTTGCAAGAAGATTTGAAAATCTGCTGAATATGATGATGGTTTCCCTTTTTTTTCCCCCAGAGCTTTCCGTGGTAAACACCTTTCTTTTATAGTTCGATTTCCAAACCAGGGCAGACAGGTTGATGACTTGGACGTATGGTCTCATACAAATGATACAATCGGTTCAGTACGACGATGTATTCTCAATCGTATCAAAGCCAATGTAGCTCATACAAAAATTGAGCTCTTCGTAGGCGGTGAACTGATAGATCCTGCAGATGATAGAAAGTTGATTGGACAGTTAAACTTAAAGGATAAATCGGTAAGTATCTATAATTACCAAACTTTTCAAGAAAAGCAAACCGGGGACTTTCATTTTTGTAGTCAACATTTCACTCAGTAAATGTTAATGGAGCATCTGTTATGTGTGAGGCTCTGTATTTTCTGTATTAGGTGTTTGAATTATAACACTAAATAAGACAGGCATTATGGTACCTATAATATAGTAGAGGAAAAGATTTCTGAAAACAAAACTATTTAAGTGGTTATGTTAGACAACAGTTATAAATTATATTTCTAAAAATATAATGTGTAGTTTTTTGTTTTTTGTTGGTATGTCACTAACTTCTGTTTTGTGTATTTTTCCTTGTCTTTGGTACTAACATAGTATATCATTTTCAGCTAATTACAGCCAAACTTACACAAATAAGTTCCAATATGCCTTCAAGCCCTGATAGTTCTTCTGATTCCTCGACTGGATCTCCTGGAAACCATGGTAATCATTACAGTGATGGTCCCAATCCAGAAGTGGAAAGCTGTTTGCCCGGGGTGGTGAGTAGATAGTTTTGAGCTATTGTATGCAAGGCATTTTGCTAGGTTATTTAAGAATAAAGTATACAGAATAGTTCATTTTTCTTGAACTTACAATTTAATGTGGCAGAATATCAAATAACTGTACATTTAACCATAACTTGAGAATGGATCCCTTTGAAAGGTGATTGTAACCTGGTTGAAATTTAAAACCACATTTTGTATAGATACAGTGTTGTTATATTTACATAAAACTAGCCCACTATAACTGTTGAGTTTATTGAGCAAAATAACCACTGTATTTTGTATTTGTACCACAAAAATGAATTCTTCAGAACTGTTTCTGTAGGAAAATATCTGCAGTCTTTCTTAGATTGTCAGTAACATATCTTGTTTCTAAAGAAAGTGATTCCTTCCTTCCTTACCTCCCCACAAAAATTTTAATGGCTACAATAATACCAGCCACTCCAGTGTCAGAAGGATTGGCTTTCTACAACAGTTGCATTAGGAATTTAACTGTTAGCGGGCATGGCAGCCGTTTGTTTATACAGAGTCTGACTTGTATGTACAAGAGGAATAGTTTAACAAAACAGTAAAAAAGCTGTCACACACAAAGTACAGGAGGTGGCTTGGATAATGTATTCAGTCTACATTAGGAAGGATTTCTAAAAGTGAGATGATGGGGTAGGCAGACCATTTCAGGATAGAAATGACGTAAGCAAAACTGTGGAGATAAACCAACACATTTATTTGGGGACTCGTCTTTTGGGGAGGTGTAATTTACAGGTAAATATTTTGTGTATTTTGTATTCTAGATAATGTCACTGCATCCCAGATACATCTCTTTCCTTTGGCAAGTTGCAGACTTGGGTAGCAGCCTAAATATGCCACCTCTTAGAGATGGAGCAAGAGTACTTATGAAACTTATGCCACCAGGTAAGAAATTTCTTTTTAAATGATAATAATGTTGATAAAGTACATGTTGGACAGTAAAGGGGTATGTTAGCAAATTCTCTTCCTAGATGGAAAATAACAGGAGTTGGCAAACTATAGCTCACTGGCTGCATCCAACCCACTGTGTGTTTTTGGTACAGCCCAAGAGCTAAGGATGGTTTTTACAGTTTCTAATTGCTAAAGAAAAAATCAAAAGAATAATATTTTGTGACTTATGAAAATTATATGAAATTTAAATTTTGGTGTCCATAAACAAAGTTTTATTGGTGTACAAGCCATGCTCATTCATGTACACGCTGTCTTAGCTGCTTTTGTCTTAGCACAGCAGCAGTTGTGGCAGAGACCATATGGCCTGCAAAGCCTTAAGTATTTACTCTCTGACCCTTTACAGAAAAAATTTTCTGGCCCCTGGACTGTGTTTTGGGTCATGTGTCATCTATAGCATTGTTCCTTTTTTATTCCTGGGAAACAGCCACTTTCAATTGGTAGCTCTTATTCTTATCTGTGTCTATACTATCTGTAAATAATACCCTCATACAACTGTTCGTCAGTTTTAGATACCTACTGATTTTCTGTTGTATAAATGAAAACTTAACTCTTACTTCCACATTCTTCCAATTTTTTCTTTTCTTTTTTTTTTGCCACACCATGTGGCTTGTGGGATCTTCGTTCCCCAACCAGGGATCAAACCTGCAGCCCCTGCAGTGGAAGCATGGAGTCTTAACCACTGGGCTGCCAGGGAAGTCCCTCTTCCAGTTATTTCTTAAATTCATATTCAGCATTTGTTTTTTCAAGAGTGTGTGAAAAGTAGTTTGCTGGATTAATGGCAACTTTTTTTTCAGGGTTTAATAATTTCCCCTTTTTATTTTCTTGATTTTCTATACACCTATTACTAATTCTTTCCACATATTCTCTAGTAACCTCTCAAAATAATTTTCCATTATTATGTGTATTATATAATCTGTCGGCTCCACTGCTGTTCTGGAACTTTTCGTCTGCCTCCTCTCATCTGGTTGTTCGCTACACAGCTACCATTTGGGGACTTCTTTCTTCAGCTTTCCTATGGTGGATCCCTGTTCACTGGCTCCTATGTCTTGAGCCTTTCTTGAGGGGCTCTGTCATTTTGCTGAAGCACACCCTCCTGCACTTACTTCAGAAAGGGTACGTGGGAGGTGGTTTTGTTATTCGTTTCTGAAACATTGCTAATCTGAATGCTTAACCTTCACATTTGATTAGTAGTTTGGGTATTGAATTCTAGCTTGAAAATTTACTCAACTGTCTAGCTGGTAATGTTGCTTGTGTGAAGACCAAAGCTCTCCTGAGTTCTATTCCTTTGCCTTTTTTTTTTTTAATAGTTACGTATGCTTTTTTTTTTAACATCTTCATTGGAGTATAATTGCTCTACAATGGTGTGTTAGTTTCTGCTTTAAAACAAAGTGGATCAGCTATACATACACATATATCCGCATATCTCCTCAGTCTGTCTCACTCCCATCCTCCCTATTCCACCCCTCTAGGTGGTCATAAAGCACCGAGCTGATCTCTCTGTGCTATGCAGCTGCTTCCCACTAGCTCTCTGTTTTACATTTGGTAGTGTATATATGTCCATGCCACTCTCTCACTTTGTCCCAGCTTACCCTTCCCCCTCCCCGTGTCCTCAAGTCCATTCTCTATGTCTGCGTCTTTATTCCTGTCCTGCCCCTAGGTTCTTCAGAACCATTTTTTTAGATTCCATATATATGTGTTAGCATACAGTATTTGTTTTTCTCTTTCTGACTGACTTCACTCTGTATGACAGTCTCTAGGTCCATCCACCTTGCTGCAAATAACTCAATTTCGTTTCTTTTTATGGCTGAGTAAGATTCCATTGCATATTTGTGCCACATCATCTTTATCCATTCATCTGTCGATGGACACTTAGGTTACTTCCATGTCCTGGCTATTGTAAATAGAGCTGCACTGAACATTGTGGTACATGACTCTTTTTGAATTATGGTTTTCTCAGGGTATATGCCCAGTAGTGGGATTGCTGGATGGTATGGTACTTCTATTTTTAGTTTTTTAAGGAAACTCCATACTGCTCTCCATAGTGGCTATATCAGTTTATATTCCCACCAACAGTGCAAGATATTCCTTTGCTTTTGATCTTTGTTTCTGGAAGTTTTGGTTTTATCATTGAGTTTAGAACTTTCCTGATGAAATGCCTTGCTTGGTATAGGTCTGCTTTGTGATGGGTTTTCAGTGGGCCTGGAGATTCCTAACTTGTGAGAGATTTCTGTTCTTTCTTTGCTAATTTACTTCGTGTTTTGCTTTTTGTGGATCTTTGAGATGTCTTTGACTGTGGTGTTAAATCTACTAAATCTGATTTTCTTGCCTTTCCTTTCTCCTCTCATTAATTTTATTCCAGCTTTGGGTGGTATCCTTAACTTTTTCCAGCTCTTCTGTTGACTTTTTGTCCCCAGATATTCTAGTGTTAAATTTTCAAGACCTTCCTCCAAGTGATCATTTTCCGTAGGATTTTTTCATGAGCACATTTCAGTGTTTCTACTCTAATATATGTTTTCCTCTAAAATTTAACATTCTACAAAGTTATGCACTAAAAATAACAGCTTGTGGAAAGAGAGAATTCAATCAGATCATTCAATCCTATACAACTTAAAAAAATGTTTTTTAATGTTTTTTTGGAAACATTTACAACCTTACAGAAAAGTTTGAAGTACAATTTGAGGACTTCAAGAACCATTTGAGAGTAATTTGCTGCTGGTCTGATGTCCCATCATCCTTAAATACTTTATTGTGTATTTCCAACAAGCAAGGATATTGGCATTCTACTATAAAGTAGAGCTTTGCCTTCTCCCCGATTAATTATGTGTTATCACTGTTTACTCATGGATTCTTATTTTATCTATTGGGTTATAGCCATTATAGTCATTATTTATTTTGATGCTCAGTTGTCCCAGGTATGGTCAGTGGATATGTACCCAACTCTCTTTTTTACATAAACCCAGTGCTTTTTTTAATATAGCTTCATCATCCTTTGAGTACTTCTTTCTGGCATAAGATATTTAAAGTTCATCTAGTACTTTCTCTATTCCAGCCCTAGAATCAGACATTTCTCCTTTTAGTGAGGGAAGATATTTAGAAACCAGAATGTGAGGGCTAAATTGTGCTCATTACTACTGGGGTGTTCTTGTGGTCTAGGCATTTTCATTGGACTTAGGAAGTAATACACACTTAAACACACACACACGTATGTAAACACATTTATATCAAAAAACAAACATGGGTTCAAACTGGTACTAATCCAGCTTTTTAGTCTTTTGCATTCCATATTTGTATCTATTCTCTACATTAGTGAGATATCTGCTTCCCAGCTTCATCGGTCTATTGGGGAGGGAGGTAGAATAGAAATTTGCCTCTTAGGCAGATTTCAGGCACTCTGTTTTTAAGTCTTTGATTCATCTGTACCTTCTCAATTATGTTCTGTTTTCATATCCTTAACTTTTCCAGGACTTGGTGGAGTGCTGATTTATAGGTACCCTCTCCCTCTTTCTCTTACCCCCCAAGAAGCACTTCTTGGGTTCAGCTAAGCCAGCTATCTTCCATCCCCTCTACACCTTCAGTAATTTGCTGACATCTCTAATGTTCCTTCAGCTTTTAACTTCTTTATCCTTCTGAGTTTATGTATTTTATATTAATTTATTCTCATTTTAGTGGGGTTTATGGATGCGTTGCTGACAAATGCAGTTCAATAATTGGCCCAGATAATTTTTTAAACTGTTGTGTTTACATTATCTCCTTTTTCTAAAGTAGACACCGTCTGACCTTTCCCATCCAATCTCACTTTCTGAGTCATGTGGTACAGAATCGATTCAGATGTTAATTAGATTCTTAAATAAGGCTTTTCTTTTTTTTTCTAATTGAGTTTTTATTTGCTCTGTTAAGGCTTTTCTTAATGATTTAATTTGATCCTTATCTGTTGTGTAGTTTAGAATTTGTATTGTTTTACTTACTAGTATTTGAGTAACAGCTGTTGTTGCTTTATGTACACAGATTCAACATTTGAAAAGGAAAACCCATCTCATAATCCCTGACCTTGTGATTTGAGCTTAGTGCCACTAGGTGGCGAGAGGGAGCTCTTGCCGAGCAGCTCAAGCAGGAAACTTACGAGGGTGCTTTTATCTTATTTTATATAATCGAAGTATAGTACCTAAATTTGAAATAGCCAGCTTTGAAAATGCCAGTAATGATCGTATGACAGTAGACAAATCATAGGCTTTGGACTCAAATGGACTTGAGTTCAAGTCCTGCTTCTTCAAGTTGCTACTCCATGGCCTTAAACATGAGTTTTCTTAGTTTCTCAGAGCTTCCTTACCTGTAAAACTGAGCTACTAATAACTATTTCATAGAATTCCATGGATTAAATGGGGTCATGTATGGAAAACCCCTAGCCTAGTGACGGGTATTTACTCACTATTCAACAAACGTTAACCTACTCTTTGTCACTGTGGTTGTTACACACATGGGCGCACACATTCTTCTTTAAGATAGGAAGCAGGAGCTCTAAGAAAAGGAAGTAGTTATAAATTCTGTTTCTAACATTTGGGTAATCATTTAGTGTTTGTGCACACGTGCACATATTTTAAAAGGAGGAAAAAACAAGATGGAATTAGAAGCTTTTTAATTAGTCATTGACTTTACTTTTGTTTATTCTGAATCTTTGCCTAAAGTCCAGTGCCTCCAGTATGATTTGCTGTTAAACTTAGAACTTCTACAGTAGTCTCTGTAGGTAATTTAAACTCTTGTAATTTAAACTCCTCAGGAGTTCTTGTGACCTTTATACGCATCAGGAAAACAGGTTCTTGCTTGATACAGAGAAATTAAAATGTATATTGCTTTACTAAGCAGAATGAGTTGCTTTTCCTCTTCAGAGCTTCCTTTTTCCCAGGAGTTTGGTCTAACTCATATCTTAAAATATGGCAAAATCTGTTATGAGCACTTCACACTTGTTAACTCATTTAAACCTCACAACATTCCTAGGGAGGGAATTACTATTTTTACTTCTATTTTAAAGATGGGGAAACTGAGGCACCGAGAGATTGTTCCTTTTGACCAGAGACACACAGCTTAAAGGCAGTTCTAAGATAATGCATGCAGTTGGGCTCCAAAGTTTGTACTGTTAACCTGTGTGTTACTGCTCAACGTTTTCTAGACTTTCTTATACTGTGTTGCTATAATCATTTAATTGATTAGGCTTTATTAGGTATCTCTTCAAAAAACTAGAAAGAAATAAACTAAAATCCAGGATTTATGGGCAGTTTAAATTTGTTGTCTCTATTTTCCATATTTTGTTAAATGAGCATGTGCATAATCGAGGACCTAAGATTATTTAGGTTCATGAATGCTGAAGCTGGAATGGCCACTAGTGATCGTTTGGTTCAGATCCCTCAAATGAATAAACTATAATCCAACAACATTAAATGATTTGCTTAAAATTCAGTGCTTCCTTTTCTTAGAGCTCTTGTTTCTTTTCTCCTATTCCCTTTGCCCTCCCTCCTTCACTCAGAATTTTTTTTTTTTTTTTTTTTTTTTTTTTTTTGCGGTATGCGGACCTCTCACTGTTGTGGCCTCTCCCGTTGCGGAGCACAGGCTCCGGACGCGCAGGCTCAGTGGCCATGGCCCACAGGCCCAGCCATTCTGCGGCATGTGGGATCTTCCCGGACCGGGGCACGAACCCGTGTCCCCTGCATCGCCAGGCGGACTCTCAACCACTGCGCCACCAGGGAAGCCCCACTCAGAATATTTTTAAACTAAGCAAGATATTTTCAGATACAGCATATGGATTGGTTTCTTTTTAGAGAGTAACTTGGATCTTTATTGTTTAAAAAAAAAATTGAGAAAACCTAAATACCCAGTGTTAGAATTAAACTAGTGTACTGGCAAAAGGACTTGTCATTTTAATCATCAATATAAAATGATATAGGGGATGGGTATTTAATGACAGGAGAAGATATTCACAAATGTTTTATTATTAAAACTGAATATTTCATTTAGTTATATGTTACTCTCCCTTCAGAATAGGGAAAGCCAACAATTTTAACACAAATTGAAGTTTTTTTGATATTTCCAGGCCTGTAAAAATTAGCTTACCCTAAGGAAATTATAGTAATTTTCAGTTATCTTTATTCTTCAAGAAAAGCTTTTACTTAAAAAGAAAATCTTATTTATCGAGTGGTACTTTAATCATAGGGCATTTACCTTGGAAATAATTTGATTATTGAAGTACTTTCTGAAGTAAGTTTGAGTGTTTGGTAGCTAATAATGGGATTGTTTCTTTTTTACTGTATCTTTTTAGTGTGATTTAAATGAAACTCATCTTTTAATATTATCAAAAAAAATTTTCTTACTTGATGTGCACATTAGGCACTGTTCCCTTTTTTTTTAATGTTTGCTTTTTAAGGTTCAGTTTCCAAGGATACCAGTAAGCTTCTTTCATTGTAACAAACCAATTAATACAGGGGTCCCCAACCCCCAAGCCACGGACTGCTACCGGTCTGTGGTCTGTTAGGAACCTGGCCGCATAGCAGGGGGTGAGCAGCAGGCCGGACCAGTGAGCAAAGGAAGCTTCATCTGTATTCACAGCCACTCCTCATCACTCTCATTACTGCCTGAGCTCTGCTTCCTGTCAGATCAGCGGCAGCTAGATTCTCATAGGAGCCCGAACTCTACAGTAAACTGCGCATGCGAGGGATCTAGGGTTGAACGCTTCTTAGGAGAATCTAATGCCTGATGATCTGAGGTGGAGCTGAGGCAGTGATGTTAGTGCTGTGGGGAGCGGCTGCAAACACAGATTATCGTTAGCAGAGAGGTTTGACTGCACAGAGACCATAATAAATCAATTGCTTGCAGACTCATATCAAAACCCTATCAGTGGGTGACAAGTGAAAACAAGCTCAGGGCTCCCACTGATTCTGCATTATGGTGAGTTGTATAATTATTTCATTATGTTACAATGTAATAATAATAGAAATAAAGTGCACAATGAGTGTAATGCGCTTGAATCATCCCAAAACCATCCCCCCCACCCTGGTCTGTGGAAAAATTGTCTTCCACGAAACTGGTGCCTGGTGCCAAAAAGGTTGGGGACTGTTGAGTTAATACACAGTGTCATGGAAGCTAACATAAGTTGGAAGGAAGAGCTTGTCATATTTCCAATTTTTTATTTTCAATAAGAACTACTTCCTTTTGAAGTGTGTTGTAGTTTTTTGGTCTCTAGTGCCTGAGGAAGACATGTTGATTTAGGTCTCTGTGTAGGAGGAGACTGCTTCCTTCGTGTTTGGGTTGAGTGATTAAAGAGCCCTGGTTGATTGGGACTTTTTTTTTTTTTTTTTTAAAACCAATCCAGATCTGGTTATGTCTTGTGAAGTTTGAGCCTGTAACTCAGCTGAATTGATTCTTATTCCATACTAAAGTAGTCTTCGGAATATCAAAAGTAAAATACTATGAATGCATGAATTATGTTTTATTTTAGACTATGTATCTTTTTTTTCTTACAGATAGCACAACAATAGAAAAATTAAGAGCTATTTGTTTAGACCACGCCAAACTTGGAGAAAGCAGCCTTAGTCCATCTCTTGACTCGCTCTTCTTTGGTCCTTCAGCCTCACAAGTGCTATACCTAACAGAGGTTGGTTTTTACTTTTTGAATTTATTCCATGTTCTTGAAATTTGACCTTTTATATGATAATGTGAAGAACATGGATCAAATTGTAATGAAATGTTTTTGAAAGAATTTCAAAATATGGGGAAATTTTAAACCAATGATGATGAGGAAAATAAGAAATTATCTTAAAATCTTTTAATACAGTTCTTCTACTTTTTTCCAGGTAGTCTATGCCTTGTTAATGCCTGCTGGTGCACCTCTGGCTGATGATTCCTCTGATTTTCAATTTCACTTCTTGAAAAGTGGTGGCCTACCCCTTGTCCTGAGTATGCTAACCAGAAATAACTTCCTACCAAATGCAGATATGGAAACTCGAAGGGGTGCCTACCTCAATGCTCTTAAAATAGCCAAGCTGTTGCTAACTGCCATTGGCTATGGCCACGTACGAGCTGTGGCGGAAGCTTGTCAGCCAGGTGTGGAAGGCGTGAATCCCATGGCGTCGGTAATACAGACTTTTTAAAAATCTTTTTGTAATAATAGATGGCAACTTTTAAAGTTAAACTTCTTAGAAACTCTTAAGAGTTGCTTATAGAGTTCAGAGTTGATTCAGAATGTTTTTAGTTCCTTTCCAGTGGTTCCTCATTTTAATGGTTTCCTTCTATTGAATTATATTTGTATTAAAATTACAAATGCTTTTCACTGACTCTACTCTGAGAGGGCAGTTCTTCCCTGTTCCCTTAAATCCTGTTTGACTTTTAAATTTTTTTTTGACCTGTAGTTGACTTACAATATTATATTAGTTTCAGGTGTGCAACAAAGTGATTTGATATTTTTATAGCTTATACTCCATATAGTTATTATAAAATATTGGCTATATTCACTGTGTTGTACCTTACATCCTTTTTTTTTTTTTTTTTTTTTTTATTTATTTATTTTTGGCTGTGTTGGGTCTTTGTTGCTGCGCGTGGACTTTCTCTAGTTGCCGCGAGTGGGGGCTACTCTTTGTTGCGGTGCGCGGGCTTCTTGTTGCAGAGCACGGGCTCTAGGTGCACAGGCTTCAGTAGTTGTGGCTCGCAGGCTCTAGAGCGCAGGCTTAGTAGTTGTGGTGCACGGGCTTAGTGCTTCCACAGCATGTGGCATCTTCCCGGACCAGGACTCAAACCCGTGTCCCCTGCATTGGTAGGCGGATTCTTAACCACTGTGCCACCAGGGAAGTCCCCACCTTACATCCTTATAGCTCACTTATTTTATACCTAGTAGTTTGTACCTCTTAATCCCCTTCACCTATTTTGCCTCTCTCCCCTCTGGTAACCACCAGTTTGTTTTCTGTATCTGTGGTTCTGTTCCTGTTTAGTTATATTTGTTTTATTTTTTAGATTCCATGTATACATGAAAATATACAGTATTTGTCTTTTCTTTGTCAGACTTATTTCATTCTTTTTATGGCTGAATAATATAATATTCCATTGTATACACACACACCACATCTTTTTTATCCATTCATCTGTTGATGAACACTTCCGTTGCTTCCATATCTTGGCTATTGTGAATAATGCTGCTGTGAACACTGAGGTGCATATATCTTTTCAGATTAGTGTTTTCATGTTCTTCAGATATATACCCAGGACTGGAATTGCTGGGTCACTGTTTGCAGATGATCATGGTACTATTCTATACGTATAGAACCCTAAAGACTCCACCAAAAAACCATTAGAACTAATAAGTGAATTCAGTAAAGCTGCAGGACACAAGATTGATATACAGAACTCTGTTACATTTCTATACACTAATAATGAACTATCAGGGAATTGAAGGAAGCAGTCACATCAAAAAAAAACCACCTAGCAATAAATTTAACCAAGGAAGTGAAAGACCTATACTCTGAAAACTATAAATGTTGATAAAAGGAAATTGTAATACAATACGAAGAAATGGAAAGTTATCCTGTGTTCATGGATTGGAAGAATTAATGTTAAAATGTTCATACCCAGTGCAATGTACAGATTTAATTCAATCGCTATCAAAACTTGTGACATTTTTCACAGAACTAGAACAAATAATCCTAAAATTTGTATGGAACCGCTAAAAACCCCAAATAGTCTTTCAATTATTCTATTTTATTTTTCGGCCTCACTGCACTGCTTGAGGGATCCTAGTTCCCCAACCAGGGATTGAACCCAGGCCCTCGGCAATGAAAGCACGGAGTCCTAACCACTGGACCACCAGGGAATTCCTTCCTTCATTTATTTTAAATCTACTAAAAACTCCATGTGAATCTCTTCCTAGCTCGTATCTGGCATATATATATATATATATATATATATATATACATACACATACATACATACACACACACACACATACATACATACATACACAGACACAGACACACAGAGACGGTAATAAAAAAGATGTACAGTTGACCCTTGTACAACACAGGTTTGAACTGCTCGAGTCTGCTTATACATGGATTTTTCAATAAGTACTACAGTACTACATGATCCTAAATTGATTGGAACCACAGATACCCAGGGCCGACTGTAAAGTTATGTGCAGATTTTCGACTCCTAGAATGTCTGTCCTCTTAACCCCCATGCCGTTCAAGGATGAACTGTAGTTGATTTAGCCTGTTGCCAGCCTCTCTTCCCATCTTGACAGTCTTAACCTCCAATTCTGAACTTACTTTGACTCTGTTTTTACCTTGATCCATTTTACCAAAGGTTCTCAAGACATGCCAGAATTCAATGCCTATTTATGAGAAGTCAAACTACACATTTGACTTGTTTTATATGCATCATAAGTGATGGTTTACTAAGTTACCAATAGAAGATAAAAGCTTCAGGAATATAGATTTTCTATTTTAAGAATGAATGGCTTAGGCCTTGAGATTAGAATATTGATTAGATATGTGATACTATAATAATCACATATAATTGAGGTAATAGCATTTATAATTGTTTTAGGTGTGATGATGATACTGTGGTTATGTTTAAAAGGAAGAGCCCCGGGGCTTCCCTGGTGGCACAGTGGTTGACAGTCCGCCTGTTAATGCACGGGTTCGTGCCCTGGTCCGGGAGGATCCCACGTGCCGCGGAGCGGCTGGGCCCGTGAGCCACGGCTGCTGGGCCTGCGCGTCCGGAGCCTGTGCTCCGCAGCGGGAGAGGCCGCAGCGGTGGGAGGCCTGCGTACCGGGGAAAAAAAAAAAAGAAGGAAGAGCCCCCTCTTTAAAAAAAAAAAATGTTGAAGTATTTAGAGATGAAATTTTATTTAGGATTTGCTTCAAAATAATCCTGGGGTGGGGCCTGGATGGAAAGTGAGGGGAGTCGTTAGACAAAGTAATTTTGGTCCTTTGTTCATAATTGTTGAAGCTGGGCGGTGGGTACATGTGCGTTCATAATCCTTTTCTCTCCATTTTCATTAAAAAGGGTAATGAACAAAAGTGGCCCAAGTCTTAAATTGTTTTGCATTAAAGGTACCACGCTTACTAGGATTTTTTAAAAGTGGTGTTCTTCTTAAGATAAAAACAGATTATTATCGTAATCCCTGACACAGGAGCTTAATGAAGAACACAAAATATAAATGCTCCCCTCTTTCACTTTTCTCTTTTATTCAGAAAATGTGCCACTGTGTATACAGAGGTACATAATAGCCTCTAATCTCAAGGAGCTCACAGTCAATAGGGCGCTAAAGGCAAAATTAGTAAAAACAGACTTGTCTTAAATACTGTTGTAGAAATACTTAATATGGAGAAGAGTTAGGACTTGAAAGGCAGTCAGAATTGCCTGGCTAATAACGACTTAAAAGTAATCTTGGGCTTCCCTGGTGGCGCAGTGGACGCCTGCCGATGCAGGGGACACGGGTTTGTGCCCCGGTCCGGGAGGATCCCACATGCCGTGGAGCGGCTGGGCCCGTGAGCCATGGCTGCTGAGCCTGTGCTCCGCAACGGGAGAGGCCACAACAGTGAGAGGCCCACGTACCACAAAAAAAAAAAAAAAAAGTAATCTTTTTTCTTTACAGGCTTAAAAATTTGGTCTGGTACCTTTTATACATTAGTATTTTTATTCTGTTATTGATATTCCTTAATTTTTCTTTTCTAAAAAGAGTTTGATGATCAGGGTGAATGGGGAGCAGGGTCTGCCCAGGAGCATGTATGTGAAGTACTTTACTGAGTTTCTAGATAGGACTGCAGTTTATCACTCACCTCTACAAGTTATGCTGAATGCAGATGCAGATACACAAGTTGGATTAATCTAGAATGGGGGTTTGCAGAGGGATATGTGGCACTCCACTACACAAGAAAAAGAGGAAGCCCACATTGTTGGCAATGCAAAGAACTTTTTGTGTAAGTCACACGGATTCTACAGTGTACTGAATATATACAGAAGGGAGGTCATCCTGAGGGAGTGATGATGAGTGAGGAGCAAATGATTGGATTTGGTTATGTATGCAGCATTAAAGTAAAATATTTATCTTTTTTCAGGTCAACCAAGTTACTCATGATCAAGCAGTGGTGCTACAAAGTGCCCTTCAGAGCATTCCTAATCCGTCATCTGAATGCATGCTTAGAAATGTGTCAATTCGTCTTGCTCAGCAAATATCTGATGAGGTTAGTATTAAATTTGTAAGGCTGGAATTCTGGAAGGTTCGTTTCTTTCACTTTTGACCCTCTCATTATGTAGAAATAACCCTTATCACATTTTGCGGCTTAATTTTCCTAGGCCCACTCACTTTAATCACTGACTCAGTCTAGATAAAGTTCCCTTAACATGAATTTTACCTAATGATAATATTAGTGCTTTCTGGTTTTAATCACCTTTATGTACAATGAACAGCATCCTTTTAAAGCATATAATTAAGTGAAATTTGACAAATACATATTTGTGTCACACGTCCACCATAGTCGAGACACAGAATGTCTCCATCACTCTTTCCATATGCCCCTTTGAAGTCTCTTCCTCTTCCCTGTCTACCCCTGGCCTCAGATAACCCCTGATCTTTTGTTACTATATAGTAGTTTTCATTTTCTAGAATTTTACACAAGTGGAATCATGCAGTGTGTGTTCTTTTATGTCTGGCTTCTTTCACTCAGAATAATGACTTTGAGAATTATCTGTGTGGTGTGGACCATTAGTCCATTCCTTTTTATTGCTGAGTAATATCCCATTATGAATATTCCACATTGTGTTTATCCATATACTTGGAAAAGGACATTCTCTTTCTTAGCTATGAATAAAGCTGCTGTGAACATTCTGTACAAGTGTTTGTGTGGACCTAAGTTTTTATTTCTCTTGGGTAAAAAACTAGGAGTGGAATGGTTTGATCACCTCTGTAGTCTTTTTAAGGTTCTTCTGAAAGTAGTGTAGAGCCAGATAATAACTTGGAGAACATACTTTGTGGTATTGCTGTTAAACGAAATAATGGGACAAAGGCAACTTGGGAACCTAAAGACAGTGGTACTACTTCACAGCCATTCCTGTTTCCTTTACAGGGAGAAACATTTTTGCTTTTCTAGTGATTATTCCACTCTGATACTGTGTCAACTGTTTTGATTACTCATTATCTTGCAGGCTTCAAGATATATGCCTGATATTTGTGTAATTAGAGCTATACAAAAAATTATCTGGGCATCAGGATGTGGGGCATTACAGCTAGTATTTAGCCCAAATGAAGAAATCACTAAAATTTATGAGAAGGTAAGAATTATCGCAGAAATATATTACCTTTAAGAAAATGTTTAATTGTGCATGAGGCTGAATTATTATGTCTGCCATCTTAATATAAAACTGTCTTTTTCTACTTCTCACTAAAGTCAGGTATAATTATTTCATACTGAATTTGTTTTCTCCTATTCTCTTTATTCTTTTTTCATCTTTTTGTCCTATGTATTTTGGTTTAGGTAACTGTCAGTTGTGATATCATGGCATTTAAGTATTTTTGACTCTCTTAAAGCATTCAAGAGTGTCAGCCAATTAGGTATCATCCTTGATCTTCCATTAGATTAATCAAGTTATTTACAGAAGAGAGACTGTGTTTGACTCTCTGATTTTCTGTTATATATACCTGCCCCTGATAGCCACTGCTGCATATTTAGAAGGGGAAATTAAGTTATAGGAGCTTCCCTTTTATGGCCAACATAACTGTGATTTGCCTGGGATATATGTTGATGTCCTATACTGTTGGTTATTCACTCAGCTAATATTTGAACGCCTGTTCTTTTTCAGGCATGTACTATAAATATTACTTATTGATAACTTCAGTTTAGAATTTATTAGCTACCTACCCAAGCATATTTTAGGTCGTAAAACCTTCAGACCTTTCCTGAACAGTTGTCTGAGACAATTGCTTTTGAATAAAATGGCACTATAGGTAAGCTACATAATGGGACTAGTCAGAAGTTGGGTACTCTGACTGCAGTGCCAGAGTGGTTCTTGAGGAAGGAATGATTGTTGGTGCAGAAGTACACAACTTAGAAGGTCTCTAAGAGCTTGGGGGACAAAGAAGCAGGTAATATGCTCAGTGTGCTCCTTCAGCCATCCTTGGGACGCAGCAAAAGAATAGAATTAGACTTTTATCATCTGTTTATACTCATTTCCATGCTATTTCAAAGGGGCCTCAAGAGTTGTAGGTAAAGAAGCTGAGGCCAAGTGGTTTAAGTGACTAGGTAAGTTTTAAGCACTAACTTGAAGTTTGTATGAGATTTTTCTTAAATATATGTCTAGGTAATTTGTCCTTGACTATAATTTTGCAGACCAATGCAGGCAATGAACCAGATTTGGAAGATGAACAGGTTTGCTGTGAAGCATTGGAGGTGATGACGTTATGTTTTGCCTTGATTCCGACAGCCTTAGATGCTCTTAGTAAAGAAAAGGCTTGGCAGACATTCATTATTGATTTACTGTTGCACTGTCACAGCAAGTAAGTGTCTTTTTTAATTGTAAGAAATTTGATCTTATTTTTTTAAGCAGAAATGAATGAATTTATGTTGGCAGAATTTATCCCAGGAATCAAATATTTATTGTCTCTATAGCACACTAATGTTTAGGAAATTTTTATTGAACTGTGTTTTGCCTAGACCTGAATTTGTTTGGTTTTACTGTCTACAAAATGTGAACATTAATTCTCGAAGTAAAATTAATTTTTCTGTAATTCCAGAATTTAGTTTCACCTAAGAGGTGTGTGTTTTAGCCCATTTTAAAAATCTGGCTTACAAGATTTAAATTAAATAGGACATTTAGCTTCCTTTCTTAGATACCTAGGGCCAAGTGTTTTTTTAGCGAAGTTGTTAAGTCAATGTGGAATTCACAAGGCATGGTTATGGTAAGAACTTTTGCATTTTACACTGAGAATAAAGACCAATTATAAAGTCCTAGTTTTTCATTTTTAGAGCATTTATTCAATGACATTAATTTTGTTTTGGGCTTCTTTTTGTGCAAGTCAATCAAATTTGTAGAAAATTTAGGTTTTCCATCCTGTCAGTCTAAATCTTGACCTTCATAAGGTAACTTTTTAAACTTGAGCTCTAATCAGTATCACTGTTATATGTAATTAATCTGTCTCGTGTACATTTTGCAAAAAGACACAGGAAATGTTCGCTTTGTTTATTCTTTCACATTCCATTCAACAATGACAAATCACTGATGAAAAGTTAGTGTAAAGTCAGAATAAGCACTTTGCTGACATGAAGCCTAGTGATAAAGTTTTTTTCTTTTTTGTTTGTTTGTTTGTTTAAGTGTACGTGGTGTGATGGAGTAGTAGGTTCAACTCACTCCAGGGCATGCTGTAAAGTAATTTAGTGGTCTCCAGTGGGAATCTCTATTATTTTAGAAGTTCCTTGGTAATTTCCTTGAAGACGTCTAGTTCAGCCTATGTTCTTTGGTGGGATCCCCCCCGCCCAAATAAGCTTGAGCTTGCTATCTCTTTGAGAAAACTTTATCATCGTTGGACAACTCTGTATGTTAAGAAAGATAAATAGGTTGAATAAGTCTGGAGGAGAGGAAAGATGATTAGCCATGAGTTTTGATGAAGTCAGACCTGGAGGTACAAATTTCTTAATCTATGCTCATTTTTTTAAATTTTAAACTAAATTAGGAACTTATGTCACTTTCTTTGCTACTAAATATCAAGGAACTTTGTTTAATAAGTTTTCTGCCTTTTACTTTTATGAAAATCCCCATTATAGGAAGTTAGAACCATTTGACTCCTCTTCTTCCTGAAACTTGTGCACGATGAACTTGTGCACGGTAAAAAGTACCGTACACAGCACTTCTTCTCATGCCTCTGTTATCTTGTCTTTGACAACAAGGGGGGTCTTCTAAGGTTAAGATCTTTTTTGAGCTTTAGGTATCTGACTTTCTTCCCTAGTACTGACTCTCACCCTGCCCTGCAGTTTTAGTTATATATGTATGTATTTATTTTTGGCTGCTTTGGTTCTTCGTTGCACGAGCAGGCTTCTCATCACGGTGGTTTCTCTTGTTGTGGAGCACGGGCTCTAGGCACGCGGGCTTCAGTAGTTGGGGCGCACGGGCTTAGTTGCTCCGCGGCCTGTGGGATCTTCCCGGACCAGGGCTCGAACCCGGGATCTTCCCGGACCAGAGCTCGAACCCGTGTCCCCTGCATTGGTAGGTGGATTCTTAACCACTGCACCACCAGGGAAGCCCTGCCCTGCAGTTTTAAATCATCATATTATAAATATCAGAGTACCGGGCTTCGATACTTGCAGAGTATATCTTGCAAAATATGATCGTGTTGTTTTCCTGCTTAAAATCTTTCCATGTCTTCCCATCGTCTTTGAATTAAGTGTAAACATTTAAATTTGGTTTATAAGCACTCCACAATTTGGCTCTTGCTTCTACGCACTCGAAAATTTCAACTTCAGGGCCACATTTTCCAGCAAGTTTTCTTTATCCCCTAGAGGTCTCCCAGACCTCTGTTCCTATTAGAAGAGGTCTGCTTCCACATAACAACACTGATATTTTGTTGTAATTGCTCGTAATTGGATTTGAATTCCTTTAAGTGGATTTGTTTTGTTTTTTTTTTAAGCCTCCTCCAGCACCTGTTGCTTTATACTCTGCCTGTTTAACTCCTTTATGTTACCTTGATGATCCATGGAGGCATTTGAGTTTGCCACTCCTGGCATAGTGCTTTCAAGGCACAGCTGAGTATTCTGGTAGAAGAAGAGAAAGGGATAATGCAGAAAAGGAGATTAGTAGGCGTCGGTTTACAGAAGGCCTTTGATGCTGAGATCCAAGTAGTGTTAGATTTTAATATTGTAGGCAGTCTCACTGATGAATAATTTATCAAGTACCCAGTATGCACCAGGCAGTGTTCTAGCTACTGGGAATATAGCAGTGAAAAAAAACAGACAAAATGTCAGCCTTCTTGGAGTCTGTATTAAAGGGGATGGGGAGTGGGAAGAGAAGACATATGGGAAAATATATAGTATGTTAATAAATGCTATCAAGAGAAATAAATCAGGAATGGGGATGAGTGGGGAGGCAGGGTCATTGGAGTTCAGTTTTATGTAGGATAGTCAGAAGACTTCCCTGAAGTCTCTGGGGCTCTGAAAGAATGAGGTAGTGATCCATGCAGTTAATGGGGGAAGTGTGTTGGGTGGGGGGTTTTTGTTTTTCATTTTAAATTGTATTTTTTATTTTGTTCAGCTTTATTGAGATATAATCAGCATATAACTGTGTAACTTTAAGGTGTACAAAGTGTTGATTTGATAGTCATATCTTGCAGTATGATTACCACCATAGCCTAAGGTTGGCTAACACCTCCATCATATTTTATTTCATTTTTTATATGAGAAATACATTTTGGTCATCTGAATGACCAAATATATTTTTTTTAATTTTTATTTTTTAATTGAGGTATATATAGCTGCTTTACAGTGTTTCAGGTGTACAGCACAGTGATTCAGTTATACATATTTCTTTTTTCAGATTCTTTTCAATCATAGATTATTATGAAATACTGTATTTCCTGTATTATATAGTAGGTCCTTGTTGTTCATCTATTTTATATGTAGTAGTCTGTTAATCCCAAATTCCAACTTTATCCCCCCCCCCGCCCCACCCCCCACCCCGGGGGAAGTGTGTTTTAAGCAGAAGAAACAACAGATGCAAATGTCCCAAGGCAGGAACATGCCTGACATGGAAAGAACAACATGGAGAGTGTGGCTAGAACAGCAGAGGTGGGGGAGTTGTAGGAGGTGAGGCCAGAGAGGCAATAAGCAGCCTGTAAGGATTTTATAGATCATTGTAAAGACCTTAACTTTTACCCTAAGTGAGATGGGAATCCATTGGGGTGTTTTTGGTTTTTTTTGGTTTTTTTTTTTTTTTTTGGTTTTTTTGCCGCGGCATGCGGGATCTTAGTTCCTTGACTAGGGATCAAACCTGTGTCCCCTGCATTGGGAGCACGGAGTCTTAACTACTCGACCACCAGGGAAGTTCCCCATTGGAGGGTTTTGAGCGGAAGAATGATATGCTCTGAGTTAACATTTTAAGTTTATTCTGGTTGCTTTGCAGGAAAGGCACTTAGACTATTTCATTAATCCAAATAAAAGATGAGAGAGTCTGGAAGTATGGCAATAGTAGAAGTGGTGAGAAATGATCAGATTTTGAGTATGTTGTGAAGATACAGGCAACAGGATTTTTCAGTAGATGTGTTTCTTTTGAAGCATTACCGAAGTCTGCGTGTGTGAGGGAGGGTTCATCAGGAACTGACAAGCATCAACTCTTTATAGACCCTCACTCTATTTGGACCGCATACCTTTTTAAAAAATAAACTAGGGCAGTATGAATGACATACCTCTGAAAATCTGGTAAAAGTTATGGACCTTCTCCCCAGCAAAACCAAGTACTCCTGATGTCAGTTTACTTGAATTCCACCAAACTTAACCCACAAAGCTTCTAAAGGTCCCTGTGGTTTATAGGACCATGTACAGGTTTCAGAAACCTAAAACATATCCAGGAGGGAGGCTAGTACACAGAATGTATACTGTCAAGTTCTTACATTGAACTAAAAATTTGTTTCTAAGCTGTCTATCAGCTAGCACATTGCCAGAAACAGTTATTCACCGAATGTAGTTTGTACGATAGACAAATGCTTCGTTAGCAGATACTTTTTGAGCATCTTCCATATGTCAGATGTTGTTCTAGGTTCCAGGAACTCATGCTTCAACAAAGCAAAGCCCTGCCCTGAAAGAGCTTACTTTCTAATGGAGACAGACCTCCATTTTGTAAACAAACAGTATTTATACATCTGGTAACTGGTTCTTAGCACCTGTTATGTGCCAGGCATCATTTTTCATTCTGGAGGCACAGTAGTAAACTAGATGATGTCTTTGCCCTCTTGGAGCATTTATTCTGGTGAGATCTGTATAGTATACATATTTTTTAAGAGACCCATGATGCTCAGGTAAAATTCCCAGTACTGTGACCAGAGACAAGTTTTTCCCATGGGTAATCATAGAATATTGTATAATACGGTGGTTCTCAATCTTTAGCACATGTTAGAATCACCTGAAGGCTTTATTAAAACGCAGGTTGCTGGGGCCTGAGAAATTGCATTTTTAACAAGTTCTCAGATGCTGCTGATCTGGGTAACATGCTTTGGGAATCACTAGTATAATATCAGGGACATCTGTAGCAACATCCTTATTGTGTAATTGTAACAGAATTTCTACAGAGTTGTTCACTCCAGAGCACAATGGAATAATTCTATGGAATGCCCAAAAGATGCTTAAGGCTTACTGTACAACTCTTGTACCTAGAGGAACATTTCCAGCCTGTTCCAAGAAAGGGGTGTTAGAAGGTATCCCTTGAACTCTTCAGTGACAATTTGAGGTTTTAGTTCTTGACACACAGCCTAAGTTCATCTGTTAAACGTTGCTGCTTAAAGGGGTGTTACGTATTCTTCTATTTTTACTTTTAATTTACTTACCCCTTAACCCCCCACCCCCACCCCGAGAGACAGCGTTGGAATCTTTTTTTTTCTTTTTCTTCATGAAGATAATATATTAAATGTGAAACATTTTTATTTCAGAACTGTTCGCCAGGTGGCACAGGAGCAGTTCTTTTTAATGTGCACCAGATGTTGCATGGGACACAGGCCTTTACTCTTCTTCATTACTCTGCTCTTCACCGTTTTGGGGGTGAGACATTTTTTAATATACTTATCATTGTGATTCATTCTTGTACATGGAACAGTCAAGAATTCATGGTTTTAGCTTGTATTAAAGTTGGAGCAGTCTATATTTATTTTAAAAATATTAGTAATTTCCCATCCTATGTTAGTCCTTTACTCTAGTTAATTCTGGGTTTTTAAAAAGTAGATTCTGAACATGGACATGTAAATTCATATTATTCTACTTTATTGTTTCAGAGCACAGCCAGAGAGAGAGCTAAACATTCAGGCGACTACTTTACTCTTTTAAGGCACCTTCTTAATTATGCTTACAATAGTAATATTAATATACCCAATGCTGAAGTTCTTCTCAATAATGAAATTGATTGGCTTAAAAGAATTAGGGTAAGTTGTATTTAATACTGTGTTTATCATCAATAAATAAGATATTTTATTAATAGTTCATAGTTTTGAGCATTTTGGTTAAATGAAAAACAACAAAGAGTAATAAAAAGGACCAAAGAATATACTCTGTGTTGGTGGATATTACTAACTCATGATTCCCAGAATGAATGCGTAAGTAGTTTTGTCAAATGCCTTGCTTTAAGACTTGAGACACTGATATTCAGCTTCTTCCATTTTCAAATGGGCCCATTTTGCAAATTTTCATTTTAAAAAGTATTCTTGAATTGTTTTCATCAAAAAATGAGTCTGATAGACTAGCACTTAATTTAACTTTTGATCTTAACACCTGATACTTTTTACTTAGAGTTGTATGAGAATTTATTTCTGAAGAGATTGGTATCTTTTAGCCTTCAGATTAGCATTTCTTCTACTAGTTTGTAAAGCCTACTTCTAGAAAGTTCTGAAGAGAAAAAATCTCTTAGAATGGAAAGGTTTGAAGGAATTGCCTCTGTCTAGCTCACTCTTGTTCTCACATCTCACCACCCTTTTGTAAGTTAGGCATTTGATATTTTTCTTTTGCAGGATGATGTTAAAAGAACAGGTGAAACGGGTGTTGAAGAGACAATCTTGGAAGGCCACCTTGGAGTAACAAAAGAGTTACTGGCCTTTCAAACCCCTGAGAAAAAATATCATATAGGTTGTGAAAAAGGAGGTGCTAATCTCATTAAGGTAAGTTCTGTCGGCTTGGTCCTAAGCTATGTATCATTAACATTCTACACGTTCATTAGCAAATCTGTCTGGTTAATTTATGGTATCATGTCTTGGGTGTGTTTTCTTGATCATTTCTCTTTTCTACTTTTAAAGAATATAGAGGTAACAGTAACTTTTAAAATACCGTTTCTAAATTTTGTACATGAATAAAATTTCAGTACTGTGTGAAGTAAGTAAGCACTATTTAATTTTTCTGTTTAGAAAGTCTGAACTTTTTACTTCATCAGACTATTCAGAATGAGACAGACTTCTATTAATTATGTAAGACTGCATATTTACCATGTTTCTTTGATGAGTTTTTTCACATAACGTGGTAACTCAAGGAAACAAAAAGTATCATTTTAGGAGATTTCATTTTTATTCAAGATGAGCTTTGGTATACATGTGATTAGAAGAGTAAATTTACTTAATGTGAATTTTTGTTAAGTGCTATAGTCAACTCATTCTTGATGAGTTTTTAACCTGAGAAATTAGGTTTGTTTGTTAATTGTAGTAAATAGTGTTTTGAAGTGGGATCTTTTTATTAGAAAATCTAAGTTTTCTGAAATGTAATGAAATCTTGAATTCTGACAATTAATTTAACATTATTTCCTTCCGAGACATTTCTTTCTTTAAAAAAAAATACACACACATACGCATATAAAACTTTACATGTATTTTTATATAAATATCTATCATTGCTAATACATAATCCGTTTTTCACCTTTGTAGGAATTAATTGATGATTTCATCTTCCCTGCATCCAATGTTTACCTACGGTATATGAGAAATGGAGAACTGCCAGCTGAACAGGCTATTCCAGTCTGTAGTTCACCAGCTACCATTAATGCAGGCTTTGAGTTACTTGTAGCATTAGCTGTTGGCTGTGTGAGGAACCTCAAACAGATAGTAGATTCTTTGACTGAAATGTACTACATTGGCACAGCAATAACTAGTAAGTATTTTAAAATACAAAGTTCTGATGACAGTTCTCTAATGTGTTCAAATTCTGTTTTCCTTTTTTTTTTTTTTGCGGTACCGGTACACGGGCCTCTCACTGTTGTGGCCTCTCCCGTTGCGGAGCACAGGCTCTGGACGCGCAGGCTCAGCGGCCATGGCTCACGGGCCCAGCCGCTCCGCGGCATGTGGGATCTTCCCGGACCAGGGCACGAACCTGTGTCCCCTGCATTGGCAGGTGGCCTCTCAACCACTGCGCCACCAGGGAAGCCCTGTTTTCCTTCTAGTAAACATCTTCAATTCATGTTTTGCTTTCAGCAACTAGTATAACGTTTAAGACCATTACAAGCAATGAGTCTTAATGTAGAAAAGTTTTCAGATGTTTGTTAAATGTCTTCCTGTAAGTGGTACAAGTATTGAGCAACAAAATAAATTTCATTTCAGTCAAATCTGGACTGAAATCCAAACTCCAGAATAATAAACAGTCAAAATAAATTTCAGAGTTCAAACTTAAAAATTCAAATTACATGCATTGGAAAACCTTTCAGGCCCCCACTTTAGAAGCTCTTTAATGTTATTTTCATATGAGTTCTAAGAAAATCTGGTTTTAAAGAGAAGAATGTGAGAAGATAACATTTTAGTGCCCTTGGTCCTCAGCTAATGCTCACATGAAGCCCATGAGACTGTAGATCTTACTGATATAGAACTGAAGCTCAAAAGGGATGAGGGCAATATGAAATGACTGAGACAGCAGAAATAAGAAAGCAGACCACAGTGGAGGCTCTTCTGTTTTAGGAGAAAACCATTTATCTACAAAGCTTAAGAATATAATTGATTATGGTAAGTTTTTAAGAACATGTCAAATTATTTTTTGATATGTTATATTTTAGAATATAAGGACTTTTTAATAACATTTTAGGAGATTCTGATTAAAGTTCTTAAAACGTTAGACAGTTATTCTATCAAGTTTGTATATAGTAGGGTGGGGGTTTTTGTTTGTTTTTAAACAAATCCACAGTTTTATTTATTTAATTTTCATAAGTTTAAACCCTCAAGGGGTACAGCAGCACACAGATTCTGTGGCTAGTGGCCTCAGCAGGAAGGTTGCTTTGGAATTTGACACGAACCAAGCCACTGTTTCCATGAGCACAAGTTACCTTTCCCCAGATTCTTCTGGTTTTGTTCAGTTTGCCACCAGGAGTCACTGTTGTTCTTTGCTTTGTACACATGAGCATATCTCTTGCCCAAGTAGAATTCAGTTTCATCTTGGGCGTAAACACCTTCAGTTTTAAGAAGAGGAACCCTCTGGTTTCACAGGACCCTGCTTATAGCCAGCAAAAATAGAGCCTTGGACCACAGCCTTCCAGACCTATTTGCTGTTTTAGAAGTCCTGTTCCCAGTGCTCCTCCACAGGCTCCAAGACGGCAGAAAGAGAAAGGCCACTTGTTTTTAAGTAGTACATTTGTGTGGTAAAAATTTCAACTACCAGAGAAGGATGTATTCTAAAACATTTTTCCTGCCCATTCCATTCCCCTGGTCCCCTTCAATAGCTGTAACCGTTATCTTCAGTTCATGTCTATCCTCCCAGAATCTCTGAGTATGCAAAATCCACATACAAAATCTTTTTTTGTTTGTTTAGTTTTTTAACCACAGATTGGTGTGGAGTGCACAGTGTTCTTCACTTTGTTTTCCCCTTAATATATCTGTGATCATTTCCTATCAACACATAAATATTTATCTAAATCCGTTTATTAGCTATATACCTTTCAGTTCAATATACTATATAATTTATTTAATTGGTCTTATACATGATGATGTTTACATTGTTTCCAGGTTTATACTAGGTAGAGGGAGATAGGCAGTGATTTACAGTTCTCACAGAACTCAAATCCACTATCTCGTTTGCTCCTCAAAATAACATGGTGATTATAGGCAAAGCACGTCTTACTACATTTATTAAGAAGGAAACAGAGGCTTGCCTGAAGATGAAAGAGTTGGTAAGCATCAGAACCTGGATGTGAACCCAGGTGATATCATAGGATTATTTAAAACTTAGTAAGCTATCATATGTTGATATATTTGTATAACATTTCATGCCAGAAGGAGTTTGAAGGCACTTGAAAAAAACATAAAAGTAGAAGAAGTTAAAGTTCATAATGACTAAATTATAATAAAGTTAAAAGTAAAGTTAACATGTAGAAATTAGCCTTGTATCATCTTGTGAGACTGCCATAGAAGCAACATCAGATAAAGCATGGGTTCATAGATGGTGGGGTAAGAATCTATATAGTGGTATGTGTTGCTGTGTATCTTCAATTTGTTGAGGGTGAAATGCATACCTAGAGCACTATTTCAGGTGGCTATAGGAGTAGTGGAATTGTTGGTAATGTTAATTTATCAGCTTAATAAAGTCTAAAGTGGGCAAAATGTTTTTATTTGTGCTGCAAGAATCTTTTGTCTTCTCTCAGCTTGTGAAGCACTTACTGAGTGGGAATATCTGCCACCTGTTGGACCCCGCCCACCAAAAGGATTTGTGGGGCTGAAAAACGCTGGGGCTACTTGTTATATGAATTCTGTGATTCAGCAACTCTACATGATTCCATCCATTAGGAATGGTATTCTCGCAATTGAAGGCACAGGTAGCGATGTAGATGATGATATGTCTGGGGATGAGAAGCAGGACAACGAGGTAAATTTTATTTAGCACTTTTGTTTTCTGTGTTTGAAGTTCTGATACGAGATACTGTTGTTCTCTCTTAGAAAGCGTTAGACTTTCACTGGACCTGTTGGCAAATATTTGAAAATAAAGCTAGAATCTCCTGGCACAGACTGCTACCTCGACATAGTGCTCACTACCTAACAGACTTGCAACTACAGTTAATGTTTATGATAGTTTATACGTTTTAACGCAACAGTTAATGTACTCACTTTTGGGGGGTTGGTATAATTTAGAGTTTGTATAATGATAAGAATCTTCATTTTTAGTAATAGTCTAAATTATACTTTTACTTTTCTATTTGATATTTTAATTGTGTATCTCCATTTATTTATGCCAAGATATGTGCTATGCCAGTTTCATTGTCTGTGTTTACTTTTAGATTACTTTTGCATTTCTCCCAGATCATAACTATTTTTGCTTAGGAAACAAACTTCTACTTGTGACAAAATGTAGACTCCTACCAAGTATCCAATGCAGAATAAAGCTGTGAAAAAATTAGGTTGTAGTGGTGGATCAGAGTTGACATAACTATGGCATCGTTCTTTAAAGAAGAGACTGTGGCCAGACTTAAGCTGTGGTCATGTTTGTGTCCACGCTGTATTTCTTTGTTTTTATTTGACCTTTTCCTACTCATGGTGTTGTGTTGGTGAGAGCTGAAGAGAGAAGCCACAGCATGCTCTGATTGTAGTAAATGTCTTAAATGGTTCTTTTCTCATTCCCTCTCTTCAGTCACCGAACTATTTGCTCTGAGGTAGTTTATCACTTACAGGGAGGGCTTCTGAAACATACACTAGACCCCAACTCTTCCCTAGGTCTGCTGAACCGCATCATCCAGGGTTTGGGGTCTGAGCATTTTTACTTTTTTAAGAAGTTTCATAGGCATTGCTCACACCATATACCTAGTTAAGAACCACTGCTCTGGGTGAAAATTGGAGTTCAGATTCTAGTTCTGTGATTCATCACATCTCTAGGTTGTTGAGTTAAGCACAGTAGAGATAGCTAATTGTACCAGCAGACAAAGTATGATACAGTTCAAATAAGGTATCTCAACTTTGCTCTCATGGTACCCTCTGCTCTGTGTTGTGTCAGCACCCCATTGCACTGTGGGGTGTTTTGGTTTTGGTTTTTTGCCTGTGTGCTTTTTTCCTTCCCTAGACTAAGTTTCTCGTGGGCAGGGACTGGACATTGTCTATTTCTACATCCACGTCCCACACAGAGTTCTGCAGCCACCATTCTCTTTCCATCTCTATAAATTTGACTATTCTAGGTACCTCATATAAGTGGAATCATACCGTATTTGTTTTTTTGTGACTGGCTTGTTTGACTTAACGTAACGACCATTTCATAGCATGTGTCAGAATTTCCTTTCTTTTAAAGGCTGAATAACATTCCTTTGAATGTATATACCACATTTTGTTTATCCATTTATTCATCAGTGGACATTTGGGTCGCTTCCACCTTTTTGTGGGCGGTGGTGCACACGGCGTGGCCTGCGGGATCTTAGTTCCCGACCAGAGATCGAACCCGCTTCCCTTGCATTGGGAGCATGGAGTCTTAACCACTGGACCGCCAAGGAAGTCCCTGATTCCACCTTTTGGTGGAATTCAAAATTGTGAATAATGCTGCTCTGAACATGGGTGTACAAATATCTCTTCAGGACCTTTCTTGCAGTTCTTTCGGGTGTTTTACCCAGAAGTGGAATTGCTGGATCATTTTATAGTTTTATTTTTAATTTTTTTTAGGAACTGTTTTCTACAGTGGCTGCACCATTTTACATTTCCCACCAACAGTGTGCAAGGGTTCCAATTTCTTTGCACAGAACTTTTTCATTTTCATGAGGTCCAGTATGTCTCTGTTCTTTCGTTGCCTGTGCATTTGGTGTCATATCCGATAAATCATTGTCAAATCCAGTGTCGTGAAGTTTTTGCTCTCTGTTTTAGGAGTTTCATAGTTTTAGCTCTTACATTCAAATCTTTGCTCTGTATTGAGTAAATTTTTGCGTATAGTGTTAGGGAAAAGTCCAACCTTATTCCTTTGCATATGGATATCTAGTTTTTCCAACTAATCTTAATATGTATATTGTATTGAATGTTTACAAGTCTGAGCACTCTATATACATTGTCTCATATAATTCTCACAACAGCTACATGAAGAATATGTTAACCTATTTACACATGAGGCACTTAATTGCTCAAAGTTACTTAGCTTATAAGCAGCAAAGCCTGCATTTGTATCCAGTTCAGTCTAAGTTAATCACTACTGTATTTTGCTATATTACCTACCTCTACGATACTTAGTGAGGGTTATTCCTTTATGACAACTCTTATGTGAAAGGGGTGGGGATATAAACACTGATACTGTAAACTAAAATTTATAAATTGAAAGTTAAGTGCTTTGGAAATAAATAGAAGTACAGGTGATTTGTTCACTAATCGTATAGCATTTGTCTCAACATATTTTTACTATACTTTGAAGTTAGGTTAGCTCATTAATGATAACTTTTGGTTTCTAGAGCAATGTTGATCCCAGAGATGATGTATTTGGATACCCTCAACAGTTTGAAGAGAAACCAGCATTAAGTAAAACAGAAGATAGGAAAGAGTACAATATTGGTGTTCTAAGACACCTTCAAGTCATCTTTGGTCATCTAGCTGCTTCTCGACTACAGTACTATGTGCCCAGAGGATTTTGGAAACAGTTCAGGTAAACTATGGATGAATAGTAATTGGGATACTGCTTAAACCTTTATGACTATCTCATGACACTAACATTAAACTTCTAAAACCTATACTGGAAGGCACTTTTATGTTTAGTATTTAAGGAGTAGTAATAATCAAACTTTACTTCGTAGTTAGGTTTGTTTTCTCATTGTCCCCAAAGGAGGTAGAAAGTGTCATAGTAAGAGGCAGCATTCTTTAGTCTCTTCAGATGTTAATAATTTTTTATTTTGAAAGCTTCTAATATTTACATAAGTAGGGAGAAGAGTATGAACTCTTATGTATTCATCACTCAACTTCAACAGTTGTCAACTCATGGCCAGTCTTATTTAATCTACACTGCCATCTACTTTTTAGATTGTTTTGAAGCAGATACATAATTTCATCCATAAATGTGTCCGTGTGTATCTCCAACGTCTTTTTTTAACATGACCATGATACTATTACGTCTTATAAAAATTCCTTAATATCCTTGTCAATGTCTGATTTTACCCAATTACCTCATAACTTTTTTACTATAAATTTTTTGAAATCATGATCCAAGTGAAGTCCATATGCTGCAGATGTTGACATGACTCTTTAGTCTCTTCTAATCTTTTTTCACCCTTGTAGTTATTTGTTGGGGAGAAAAAAAAAGGCAGTTAGCTCTGTAAATTTTCCCATCTGGATTTTATTGATGGGATCCTTGTGGTGTTTTCTGTTTTCCTCAGTCCCCTGTATGTCATATAAATAGGTAGTGAGAGCCAGAGGCTTGATCAAATTCAGGTGTGATTTTTCTTTTTTTTTGGAGCAGATAGACAAGGCTTGCTTCATAGGTGATAACGATGACCTCAGTGAGAAGTACATAATGTCTGTCTGTCTCTGTCTTATAACAGCCATTGATCATCATTGCCTAAATGCAGCATTTCATGAGGATTACAAAATGGCAACATTCTAATTTTATCATTCTTTCATTTTTTAGCTAGAGGAGATCTATAAAGGAAAACTTCCCCATAGCAACTCTTTGGCTATTCTAATGTACAATTTTATAGGAAAGGTGCGATAAATACGTTGGGTTTTGTTGTTGTTAATTTTTAAAAAATCTTCGATTATGTCTTGATCTTATTTCTCTGGCTTCATTTATTTCATTTGTTTTTATCATCGCCTATCATGTCGTGCACTGTGCTAAAATACTGTAGCACAACCACATATCTGTACTGTGTATGAGAATGCTATAATCCTTCATAGCATTGGGTTTTTTAAATACTACTTTTTTTTTTTTTTTTTTTCTGTTTTTTGGCCGCACTGCACGCTTGTGGGATCTTAGTTCCCCAACCAGGGATTGAACCTGAGCCCTTTGCAGTGAAAGCACAGAGTCCTAACCACTGGACCACCAGGAGATTCCCGTAAATAATACTCCTTAGAATCCCTTCAAGGTGTCTCCCAGACAGCTGAGAGCAGGGGAAGCAAAGGGTCACCTGACACTGCCGCTCTTGTCCACCTTCCCTGCTTCGATCAGAGCAGCTCCCCTCTTGCCTACAAGGATACTACTTAGATTTCTTTTGAAACCACTGCTTTATAATACAATGACTCACCGTATAAATTCCTCTAACTAGGCCCCCTACTTAATCCATACTTATTGGCTTGCATGCACCACCCTCCTTCCCAGCTCTACTTTTGCTCTTTTGGTCCCATCACCTCTCAGCACCTCTCAGCACCTCTCATCTTCCTCTCTGACTATTCCCGTTCTCATTCTTTCTCTAGCTTGTCTCGTCTCTGCCATAAGGCTTTTAGCATTTCTGTTCTTCCTCTTCCAGATTACTCTCAAGCTTTTTGAGCTTTTGTCTTAAAATTTGTCATTCAGTTATAGTTATTGCTTATCTTATAATGCCCTTGCATTTTTGACTTCTCAATTAATTACTCCCTATGCTAGTGGAGCTCGCAGTTTGTCTAGACTAGCACTTTTGGATTATCCACACTTTAGACACATAATATACTCTATACATAGTATACCCTAGATATACATGTGGGTTACTTAACCACATTTCCCACCCCCGATTTTTTATATTGAAGAATTTCAAACCAACAGAAAAGGTAAAGTAGTATAGTAATCACCTTTATGATATATACTCTTTACCCAGATTTACCAATTGTTAACATTTTGCCATATTTGCTTATATGTATACTTGGGTTTTGGTTTTTGTTTGTTTTTTCTAAACGAGTTGATAGTTGCAAATATGACACTTTAACTCCCCTACATGCTTCAAAATGTATCCTCTAAGAATAAGGACATTTTCCTATGTAATGTTTAATACAATTATCACATGCATGAAATTTAACATTTAGTAACACCTGATATTCAGCAATATGTATTTCCATTTCCCCAAAATATTCTTTCTTTTTTTTTTTTCCAATTCCAGACTGGTATCCTAGAAGGAATCACAAGAATTTGGTTGTTACCTCTTTAGCCTTCTCTAAAATAATCTCCCTAACTTGTCATGACCTTTATGGTACTTCCTTGATTTGTATGATTATTTCCCCATGATTAGATTCAGGTTAAACTTTTTGGCAAGAAAACTACATAGGTGATGTTATTATATGCTTCTCATTGCATTCAGAGGCACATGGTATCAGTTTATCTGATTATTGGTGATGTTAGCTTTGATGCCTTGGTGTCTTAACAAATCTCTCCATTGTAAAATAGCTTTTAACAAGTGATATATTTGATTTCTAACTCACTATATGCAAATTTAACAGCTGAAATATAATTAGGGTGAGATTATTTGCTACATAGTAAAAGTGTTACAAAGGAATTTATTAAAAGACAGTTCCCCTTGCATACTTAAAATAAATGTGTCATATCTGTTGCTTGAATGAATTCACTTATATTCTCAATGTATATTACGCTATAAATACAAAATTAGATGTCATAGTTTCCAGCAGTGCCTAGGTTTTATTAGTATCACTTCTCATTTTATCATTCACATAATTGATATTTTCTTTTCTCAGGATTGATTTACCTAATTTAAATCCTCAGATTATTCAAAAGAGATGAACTGTAAAACAAGTCAAACCTTTCTCTTTTCGGTTGGAAAAGTCAATTTAATTAAGAGTAAATATTATCTTTGCACTGTATCTGTAACCCAAAATTTAAGCAAAATGAAAGAAATGAAGTAGTAATTACCTGCGTAAGAGTGAGATCAGCCACCCAATTTTAACAGCGTCTTCAGTTGGATTCAAAATGCATGCTTATACTATATTACCTACAGAAACCATCCTTCCTGGAGCTATACTGTCCATCCAGCCACACCAGTAGTTTCATGGTATTTTTTCCCCACTGAAGTACCACTTTTACTATGAATCTCACTTTCTTCCCCACAGCAATTGATACATAAATGGCATTTGTTTTTTTCTACTTCCTGTAGTTGAAGAATAAAATCTCAGTTTTTGTAGTGTCATTTGTGGTTGTATTGCTTTTTTCCTGAAAAATATATTGTATATATTGTTTTGGGAGTGTCGCACATTACATATTTTACTCCATTCATTTCTTAGGCTTTGGGGTGAGCCTGTTAATCTTCGTGAACAACATGATGCTTTAGAATTTTTTAATTCATTGGTGGATAGTTTAGATGAAGCTTTGAAAGCCTTAGGACACCCAGCTATGCTAAGTAAAGTTTTAGGAGGTTCCTTTGCTGATCAGAAGATTTGCCAAGGCTGCCCACATAGGTAAGTGCTAATTTCATACTTAAAGTGTATGTTGTACTGTTTATTTTTACTATTAGTTATGTACAAAAGTGAAGTACGCTACCGATTACTAAATACCTGAGGCTGGATGAATTACATATTGCGCTATACCTTACTACTGTGGGGGGGTTTTGTTTGTTTTCTCATTTTATTACAATGAAGTTTAAGAGTACAGAAAAGTCTCATGAACTTTATGGGTCTGTTTGTCTTTGTCAAATAATATTTGGTTCCTTTAACTCCACCTAAGCTCTTACTATTTCATACTCTTACGTGTTCTTATGTATGATCATGCCTAAGAAAATAAAATGGCATTTTGCATAGCTACAGGTATTACTTATGAACTTGCCCTTTATCTTAGAATTAAAATAGTTACAATATTGTAAATATGTTAAGTTTAGAAGATAACAGGCATGGAGCACCATTTCCTATACAAATGAAATACTGACTTTGAAAATAGCATTGATTACTGTCATTGTCTTTAAGGTATGTTTCCCACACAAAATCTTTATAGCAAAAGTTGACTAAACAAATTGGGTTTTGGTTTTTTTTGGTTTTTGGTTTTCTTAAAGGGGAAGTTGATTAAGGGCTCTTATTGAAAATAGTTAAATAACTATTAAAGTTCATTACTGATAGATACACGTTTATGCCTATTGTATGGAAGTTTTACTTTGGAACTTCTCTTGTATGTTGTCAATTAATGTTGGTTTGAAATCCCTTCTCACCAGACAATCACAGTAGGATAGTATGTTCTGCAAGTCTAAACAGCATTATATACAGTCATAGGTTGTGTGTGTATGTGCTTTATTTTTGAACACAGGGAAAATGATTGAGGGAGTGCTAATACTATATGTAAATGCTAAACTACTCATTCTGGATAAGGCCATAAAATTGTTTGCATAGACTGGGCAACTTTTTTTTTTTAATGTCTTCATTGGAGTATAATTGCTTTACAATGGTGTGTTAGTTTCTGCTGTATAACAAAGTAAATCAGCTATACGTATACATATATCCCCATATCCCCTCCCTCTTGCGTCTCCCTCCCATCCTCCCTATCCCACCCCCCTAGGTGGTCACAAAGCACCGAGCTGATCTCCCTGTGCTATGCGGCTGCTTCCCACTAGCTGTCTATTTTACGTTTGGTAGTGTATATATGTCCATGCCACTCTCGCTTCGTCCCAGCTTACCCTTCCCCCTCCCCGTGTCCTCAAGTCCATTCTGTATGCTGGAAGGTTACATAAAGGGTCCTGAGACAATCTGTTTTAGGGTGTTTATTTATCAAGAGCAGGGGTTAACAAACTATGGACCATAGGTCAAATCCAGCCCTGCATCTGTTTTTGTAAAGTTTTATTGGAACATACCCACTCCTTTACTTACTGTCTGACCGCTTTCACTATAACAACAGAGTTGAGTAGTTGCCGTAGGGACCTCATGGCCCCAAAAAGCCTGTAATATTTACTCTCTGGCCTTTTACAGAAAAACTTTGCTGACTTCTCAGCTTCAAATGTCGTAGTTTTTAACTGGAGTCATAAAATCTAATTTCTCTTTTCTCTTCTATGGGCTGTTCCCCAGTTATAGTAACAGTTTGCTTAATACTTCATATTCCATTCATGTCACTTATAAATGCCTTTATTTGTGTACCTTTTTCCCCTAACTAAATTGAAAAGCCCTAAATATGAGGGACTGTCTTAAACATTGACTATCCCACAGGGCTTTAAACATGGTAGGCACTCAGTGTATTTGTTGAGTGAATGAATTTAATGGTTGAGAATGAATTCCTCACATCCCATGTTCTAAATGCATGAATATGTCTCACCAGAAATCTGAAAATTCCTTTGGTAGAAAATTGCCACAAGGTGGGATTGTGGCTCCTATTCAGATTGCTTATCCCGTATTCATTTGTGTGTTTAAACTTGTGCTTTAGTAAGGTTTCCATTACAGAAGAGGAGAAACATTTAAAAATTCAGCTCATTAATAGGTCTAAACAGATGATGGTGGAAGCAGCATGGTAAGACTATAAAGAGATTGAGCTGTGAAACCAGACAGACCTAGCTTGAAAACACCATTTCACCTAGTAATCTTGACCAAATTCACATTCTGAATCCCACTTCCCTCATTTCTGACGTGGAGATGGTGATAGAGAAATATTTGTCATGAAGACAAAGCACCTGTTATATGTAGTGTGTAAACAACCTAATGTATGCCCAGCAGAGGATAAGTGACCCATAAATGGTAACTCATTTATTGGTAACATTTTATGACTTAATGGGTTTTGTGTTATGTTATAAAAATTGCAAAAGTAGTTTTCATTGAGTCCATAACTAAATAAGATGTTTAGAAAACTAAGGAATAAATTCTCTGATCATTTCTTAAATAATATCTTTAGATACGAGTGTGAAGAATCTTTTACGACTTTGAATGTAGACATTAGAAATCACCAAAATCTTCTTGATTCTTTGGAACAGTATGTCAAAGGAGATTTATTAGAAGGTGCAAATGCTTATCATTGTGAAAAATGCAATAAAAAGGTATGAATTGCCCAGTTTTGTTTAAAATAATTATGATTACATTTAATGGGTTTGGAAGAATGGTTGTTTTTGTTTGTTCTCAAAATTCACCCTCTTTATTCCCTACCCTGCTTTGTTATAGTGGTAACAGAGAGGTAGTTAAGATAACTGACTTAAAGGTCTGTCAGGTAAAGATGATTGAGAGAAAGGTTTGTCAGGTAAAGGCAATTGAGAGAAAATAGTGCCAGAAGGGCTAGGGAAAACAGGTAAAGATAAGAGTGAATCACTTTAGAGGTCATAGTAGCTTAATATCAGTCTCTTGTCTGAGTTACACAGGCACTTTTCATCCATATTCAACCAACCTGCTCTTGAACTCCTCGAAGCTACAGAGCTCATAGAGGAAAACACTTCTCCTCTCATGTCCAGAGTTGCTACCCAAGACCAAGAAGTTTGCTGAAGCCAAACCGTTAATTACTTTAGCCACAAAAGATTTCTTCTACCACCTGTGTTTTTTAAACCACTTGGATCAGGTTTTTAGACTCACTTGATTGGTTTTTGCCTGTGGGCATTTAACAGTTCTTTAGGAGAGACAATTTACGCATACATATGGTAAATAATGTGTATCTTTCTGGGCTCCCAAGCCCTCTCACCTGTAAGTCACCTGTATTGTTTTGACGTTACATACCACTTAGAGAGGTGTTAAAATCTAGAGGTTGAGATCATGAGCTGTAAAGCCATACTCCCTGCCGCTCACAGCTCTAAGACTTGAGGCAAGTTATCTCTTACTACTCCTAATTCTCATCCTTAAGTTTCAGGGTTGGGAGCGTTGGGAGGATTAAACATGTTACTACTTGGACAGCACTTAGCATCATATAACTTGGTACCTAATTGCCCAATAAATATTAGCTGCTACTATTATATTTCTGTAGTTTGCTCACAGCAAACTTCATTAAAATAACAGTAAATATCAAACAAGTAATAATGGTTAGATAGCACTTCCAATATAGAAATCAGACAGCGAATAATGTCTATATCACTAATTTTTGCAAGTTGTAGCAAAAGGCATCAGCTACTTCGTATTAGTTTTAGTGAACATTTTAAAAATATCAACTGACAGAAATGCTCTGATTATGTTCATTATCATGTATTTGTTTATACTTAAAATTTCAGATTAATCCTGAGAATTTAATAGTAGTTTTAAATTTTGTGGGTTTTTTGCAGTGGATTATAAGAGAACATCTAGTAATTTGCTCTGTTCATTTTAGGTTGATACTGTAAAGCGCTTGCTTATTAAAAAATTACCTCCTGTTCTTGCTATCCAACTAAAACGATTCGACTATGACTGGGAAAGAGAATGTGCAATCAAGTTTAATGATTATTTTGAATTTCCTCGCGAACTGGACATGGAACCTTACACAGTTGCCGGTGTTGCAAAGCTGGAAGGAGATAACGTAAACCCAGAGAGTCAGTTGATACAA
This sequence comes from Delphinapterus leucas, assembly GCF_059928025.1. NCBI lineage: Eukaryota > Metazoa > Chordata > Mammalia > Artiodactyla > Monodontidae > Delphinapterus > Delphinapterus leucas. The sequence continues at coordinate 96,298,441 of NC_143150.1, read as the reverse complement.
CAGAATGAGCAGTCTGACAGTGAGCCAGCAGGAAGCACGAAATACAGACTTGTGGGGGTGCTTGTACACAGTGGTCAGGCGAGCGGGGGACATTACTACTCTTACATCATTCAAAGGAACGGAGGAGATGGCGAGAGAAATCGCTGGTATAAATTTGATGATGGAGATGTAACTGAATGTAAAATGGATGACGATGAAGAAATGAAAAACCAGTGTTTTGGTGGAGAGTACATGGGAGAAGTATTTGATCACATGATGAAGCGCATGTCATACAGGCGCCAGAAAAGGTGGTGGAATGCTTATATACTTTTTTATGAACGATTGGACACAATAGACCAAGGCGATGAGTTGATAAGGTATATATCAGAGCTTGCTATCACCACAAGACCACATCAGATCATTATGCCATCAGCCATTGAGAGAAGTGTGCGGAAACAGAATGTCCAGTTCATGCATAACCGAATGCAGTACAGTATGGAATATTTTCAGTTTATGAAAAAACTGCTTACGTGTAATGGTGTTTACTTAAATCCTCCTCCAGGTAAGTATCAAGAATTTAGCTTCTTAGTAAGAAAGCATACCTCTTCTTTTACTTGCAGGGTTTCTTAGCAGGCATCAACATGTTTGTTTTCTTTCTTTTTGGTTGTTCTAAAGTCATGTTTCAGATGACTGTTACCTTTGAGTGGTATATATTGTCTTGCCATTTAGAGACAGAGGAGCTTTTGTTTGCTACAACAGTTTGGTTTTTTTACTCAAGCATTAGTTGAAGGGTGCTTTACTGAACTACTAAGAATTATTTCATAAGTAGCCCAGGGGTTTTAACATAGTACTTGGAAAATTGTTGATAATGCAGATTTGTTTTTTGAAAATGAAAATGGAGTTTGAGCACAGAAATTTGTTTGACTATTTTTTAATCTACATTTTATTTTTAGGGCAAGATCACCTGTTGCCTGAAGCAGAAGAAATCACTATGATTAGTATTCAACTTGCCGCTAGGTTCCTCTTTACCACAGGATTTCACACCAAGAAAGTAGTCCGTGGCTCTGCCAGTGATTGGTATCATTGCTTTGAACTTTCATTCCTATTATTACTGGCATTTAGTTTGGTTCTTTAATATACTGCTTTATTTTTTCCAAGACATGATAATCTCATTTCAGATTTGGAATGCAGAATTTTAAAAATCTTGGTAGCGATAGTGAGAGAAATCATATTTAAATAATTACTGAGTGGTGGGATGAATTGGGAGATTGGGATTGACATATATACATTAATATGTATAAAATAGATAACTAATAAGAACCTGTATAAAAAATAAATTTAAAAACTAATTACTGAGATTAAATACCACCTTTTATTATTCAGAAGTTGGCTTCTGCTTCTGTTACCTTGTATCATATCTTTGACATCTCTGTACAAAACATTACAGGATGATACTTAAAAGTCTAAGCTATCTAATCACAAAAGTATTAACATTTTAGCTTCCCTAGATTAAATTCAGCCATAGATTAAAAAGGTAGAAACTTAAAATGAGTTTAAGTTTCTAATTGTATAAATTTAGAGGCCATTATAATACCTCGATTTAACAGTATTTACTTACTATTCTAGTAGTAAGATGTTAAGGGAATGGGGATTATTGTTTTGTCATTGAACCTAGGAAGAGTTTGGTCATGGATTTGTAGAGGACTGTATAAGTTTTCATCTATTTATTTTGTCACTCTGTGAGAATAGACCAAGTCATAGTATTTATCTTTTTAATATTAGTACTAGAAGCTACCATTGCTGGTTCTCTCCCTCCAGTAGTAAAAGAAGTTCTTTGATTTTTTTTTTTTTTGGTTTGGTTCCTAGAGACCCATCCCTATACTATAGGAAACATGTTACTGAATCGATATTCATAGATTTTTGTTTGGTTTTGTCTTAGGTATGATGCATTATGTATTCTCCTTCGTCACAGCAAGAATGTACGTTTTTGGTTTGCTCACAATGTCCTTTTTAATGTTTCAAATCGCTTCTCTGAATACCTTCTGGAGTGCCCTAGTGCAGAAGTGAGAGGTGCATTTGCAAAACTTATAGTTTTTATTGCACATTTTTCCTTGCAAGATGGGCCATGTCCTTCACCTTTTGCATCTCCAGGACCTTCTAGTCAGGTAATTGCCCAGTTAACAGAAATAAGTTCTGTTTCCTGGAAGTTGAAGTCACAAATATATGTGCATCTGTTTGATATATTTACCTAACAAACGTGCATGAGCACGTAATAACCAGATAGTCCGATAACTCAATGTTTATATGAGTTCCATTAAAAGTACTTCCCAGCAGTGAATAGTGACTATTGGCTCTTTAAAACATAGTGGAATTTTCTGTTAATTCAGTTACATTCAGTGGCTTAGTTATACACTTAACTGTTACATAAATTGTATATAAATTTAAATGGACTTCCATTTGTTAAAGCTTAGAACAGTATGAAGCCTCTATAATGAAATCTACATTGGATCTTCATCCCCTTTCCTAAAAAAAAACCCTTTTTAATCATTTCTTGTGTGATCAGTCCTTCCAGAAATTTCTGCCTATATTTAACATGTATATGTGCATGTCCGTTTTTCATGCAAAGAGAATTATATCGTACCTGCACCTTGTTGCTGAAAAACAACCAATGTTTTATCCTTTACAGGCTTATGACAACTTAAGCCTGAGTGATCACTTACTAAGAGCAGTACTAAATCTACTGAGAAGAGAAGTTTCAGAGCATGGGCGTCATTTACAGCAGTATTTCAACCTGTTTGTAATGTATGCCAATTTAGGTAAGAATTTAAGTTTTCATAATTCTCTTTTAATGTATTAAGTAATGAGGTCATGTAAGTCACATGATGAAATATAACCTGGTCTAAAATAGAAACAGTGTTCCATAAAACCTATTGTGAATTTTATTTGAAACTTTTTTTTTTTACACTGCACTTTTCACCTTGTACTTTATCATTATTTATGCATGTGTCTTATCTCTGCACCAGACACAGGTCAAAATCTGTATCTTAATCATATTTTTATCTCCTAAAGTAGTGGTGCTAGACCTTTTTTTTTCTTAAATACTGATGCCTAGGCCCCATCCCAAACCAACTGAATAAGAATTCTCAGAGCTAACACAAGGAATCCACATTTTCAGAAGGTCCCAGATGGATGTGTAATACTCACCAAGTTTGGGTAAAGGACTTAGTCTGTACGTAAGTTTTTGTTGACGTAAACTAAATTAAAATCGGGGATAATATAAATATTCACTTAAATTACCTGTTATTTATGTTAAGTTCTAAACCCAAACATCCCTGTCATTCCAGGTTTTTTGTGCATGAACTTACCAATCGCCAGTTGATCCATGGCCCTTTTAACATAAGCAACATTCTACTTTGCGTTTGTCGTCTTTTCCCTTACCTTCCCATACTGGAGATGCTTGCATATTTGTAGTTGAAAAGAATATTTACGCAAACAAGCATAAGGGGAATCTGTATTTCACACTTAGAAATGCCAAATCTTAGGTATTTATAAAAATCTCACTCTGTTCAACTCCCTTTTTAGGTATTCCCTGTTCAGAAAACATGCATCGTTGGTCCATAATCTAATCTAACTAAAATTTCCCTGCTAAAAGCAAATATGGGTCTATAAACTTTAATACGAAATCCTTAGGACCAGATAGATATGCTTTGTGGTTCAGACTGTTTGGTTTTAAGAAAGGTAAAATAGCCCATATGCCCTGAATTACATAACATCCCTAGAGCAGGGTCTGAAACAGCACTTTGTAATCATACACGTGAATATTCACACTGAGAGGGGATGATTGAAGACTGTGCATAGCCTCTTGTCAGTTCAGGCCAGATTTTCACAGCAAGTTTATGAATGAACTTTGTTTATATTGATGTTAAGAGCTGTTTGAATCTCAGGATTTCAGATAAGGGATTTGTGGATGGACCTGTATTTATTATACTTCTTGGAACATGGCAATAAATAAGACACCTATTTTCTAATGGAGTATAGAAGCAAATTAAAAGGTACTTGCCATAAAATATGTTTGTGGCTATAATGGGGAAAATACAAAGTGCTAGGGAAGTACATCATAGGGGGAGTGTGGGGGACTTAGTGGGGAAGATGTGGGAATTGGTCGGTTGAGTTTTTCCATCCAGAGTGAACAGCAGGTGCAGAGACTTGGAATAAACTCAGCATGGCTCATTGGAGGAAATGAAAGTTATTCAGTCTGACTAGAATTGATGTAATATGGGGATGGCAGGAGTGGTGAGCAGAATTTTCTAATTGTGCTATTCTGTCAAGCCTTGTGAGAGATTCTGGACTTTATCCTGAGAGCATTGATGAGCCATTGTAGAGTTTTGAATAGACATGGCTTCTAGAAAGATCCAGGCTGCAGTGTGGAATGGATTATTGGGGAGTAAGACCAGAGATTGTTAAAGTAATTTATAGATAGAAAATTGCTGTGGCTTATACTGAGGAACTGGCAGTGAGCGGGATACAAGTAGTCAGATTCTGGTGCTTTTTATTGGAGATAAGGACAGTAGGATTTGGTGATTGGATATTCAGGGAAGGGGAACACGGAAGAGATGTTAAGAATGATGCCCAGAATTCCAACTTGACAAACTGAGCAGGAAGTAGTGCCATGTACTGAGAGGGGAAACACAGGAGGAAGAACGTGGACAGGGAATTTGAGTCTTTGTGACACCCAAATAGAGATGTCCAGTAGAGCGGTGATCTATTTGTCTGGAAATATTTTGGAATCAGCTGAATGAAAATAGCTGGAACTTGAAGCCATTAGAGTGGGTTTGATCGTCCAGGGAAGGCATATGGTGTGAGAAGATAGCCTGACGTGGGAACTTCGAGGACCATCACTTTTGAAGACAGGAAGGAGGACTCACAAATAAGAAGAGGTAGAAAGAAAATAAGACAGGAACCCAAGAAAGGAAATGGTTATGGTTTGAGAACTATTCCTTAGCTTTAAACCAGAAAAGGGGGCAGAAGCCAAATAGGCATGGGTTGAGGACTGGGAAGACGAGAAAGTAGAGGGAACAAGTTTAGGCGTCAAGAAGCTTGGCTGAGGAAGAAAGGCAGTTCATAAAAGAATTCTTATTTCTCAGTTTTCGTCATTCACCTAATGATGAGGATTGCAGACTAGGCAGTTCCCGAGACTCCCCAGGCCATAGAAGGTGTTTCTCTTCCTTATGCCCAGTAGGATTGGAATGTCATAGTCACCGTTTAACCATTTCAGTACTTAAATCCAGTTATACTAACTCAGTAGATTTTTGGTTCTGATTAAATAATACTCTGAATGCTAAGTAAAAGTGATCTTCTGATCATAAAAGTTGTAGAAAAATATTTTATTATGAAGCCCTTCCGTCCCAGTTCTTTCCTCTCATATAATTCTTCTCCTCTCTTCCTGCTTCTCCCTTCTTTATTGTAGGTGTGGCGGAGAAGACACAGCTTCTGAAATTGAGTGTACCTGCTACCTTTATGCTTGTGTCTTTAGATGAAGGTCCAGGTCCTCCAATCAAGTATCAGTATGCTGAATTAGGCAAATTATACTCAGTAGTGTCACAGCTAATCCGATGCTGCAATGTCTCGTCAAGAATGCAGTCTTCAATCAACGGTAAAGTCAAATACTCCATTCTTTACATTGGTTTTAAAGTACTGCTGGCCATATATAGTACCTGATTCAAAGTAATTCCAAAGATATTTAAAAATAAAACGAGAGTCTGAAAGTCCATGCTTTGGAATATTTTATAATATTTTGAGTCCTGCACCTTTTTTTCATATTTAAAGGGAATCTTTCTGTCTACTTGCTACTGAGGTTGGTACCTTGTTTATGAAGTAGTTTTAAGAATTAACTTTTATATAAAGAAAACGCCAGTGTTGGCATTTCAATTTTATATTTTATCATCTTGATATATGTGATCATTATAATGCTTAATATTACTTTCTTTGTTGTACTCAGGAAACTTGATTTAAAATATTATTTTCATAAAATAAAAAATTCATAAGCTATTTTCTGTGGTGAAAGCTGAGTATTATTGTAGAGAAGCCGATTAGTTTTTCATTGATGACAAATCTGTATTCTAGGTAATCCTCCTCTTCCCAATCCTTTTGGTGATCCTAATTTATCACAACCTATAATGCCAATTCAGCAGAATGTGGCAGACATTTTATTTGTGAGGACAAGTTATGTGAAGAAAATCATTGAGGACTGCAGTAACTCAGAGGAAACCGTCAAATTGCTTCGTTTTTGCTGCTGGGAGAATCCTCAGTTCTCATCTACTGTCCTCAGTGAACTTCTCTGGCAGGTTAAAGGAAAATATACATTCATATGTCTCTATAATTTGATTTGTTGTTCCTTTATTTTATATTTTTATTTTTTTAATAGTTTTTTTAATATAATTGACTTTACAATTATATTAGTTTTAGGTGTGCAACATAGTGATTTGATATTTTTATACATTACACATTACAAAAGGATCACCACTGTTGCTGCTTTAAAATAAGTTCTTCACCATGTCTTACCTGTTTTTAAAGGTTGCATATTCCTATACTTATGAACTCCGGCCCTATTTGGATCTGCTTTTGCAAATCTTACTGATTGAGGACTCCTGGCAGACTCACAGGTAGATACCCTTTTTTGTTCCTTGCCCAGCTTTTAGAGTAACTGAAATTACCAGTCGGCACATATTTTTTTTTTTACCTCTTGAATATCTAATAAATGTATCTTAAACAAAACATAAGACAAGAATGAATAAAAAGGTCCCCCCTTCCTCACAGTTTTATTTCATTTTTTACTTTTTGCTCTCATTGCCCAAGCTGCATACTTAATATACTAACCTTTCTCTTTCAATTGTTGTGTTTTTTGTTTGGGGGGATTTTTTTGTAAATGTTTCAATTTCATTAATGATGCTCTAGGGCTATTTTAGGATTAGATTACGTTAGTTTTAGAATTACATGAGATAACATTTGGTTATCTAAATATAGTGCCTTCAGTAAGTACTGTCAGTTCCCATTATTCATGGTAGTTACGGTCTGAAAGTCACTGTGAACACTGAATGAGCAAATACTAAATCATTGCTCCTGGGGGAAAAACAGGATTAGGTTCTTGCCAGGCTCTGGTTACTTTTTTTTTTTTTTTTTTTTTTTCTGTGGTACGCGGGCTCCGGACGCGCAGGCTCAGCGGCCATGGCTTACAGGCCCCGCCGCTCCGCGGCATGTGGGATCCTCCCGGACCGGGGCACGAACCCGCGTCCCCCGCATCGGCAGGTGGACCCTCAACCACTGCGCCACCAGGGAAGCCCTGGTTACTTTTTTCTTTTTCAACCAATCAATACATAACCTTTTTTTAATGTGTGTTTCTGTTTAAAGACACCTTATTTAATATATATTGCTGACTTATTAACGTTGAATTCACAATAAATCGGGTCTGAACAAAGCTTATCTGACATATATTTTCTCTGCAAAGCACATCACAGCCTTCTTGGGCTTAGAGAACATTAGACAGCACTTCAGCACTACCCTTTTTTTTTTTTTTTTGTGGTACGCGGGCCTCTCACCGCTGTGGCCCCTCCCGCTGCGGAGCACAGGCTCCGGACGCGCAGGCCCAGCGGCCACGGCCCACGGGCCCAGCCGCTCCGCAGCATGCGGGATCCTCCCAGACCGGGGCACGAACCCGCGTCCCCCACATCGGCAGGCGGACCCTCAACCACTGTGCCACCAGGGAAGCCCAGCACTACACATTTGAGGCCCTTTCTAAACAGTGAGATCAACACAAAGCACAAAAATGTGAAAAGCTGTCACTGAAATAGATGGGAAAAAGGATACTTGTTTACAGTATGAGCTAAAACAAGGCCGAATATCACTTTGTTCCACTTCAGATGGGAACGTGTGTTGGGCAACTCAGATGTTTTTGCTACTCTGCGTGTGACTGCAATTGCAAAGAGTTGATTTTTACCATTACAGATAAAGTTTAGCAAGTAGGCAAAACTGCAGATATGGAATCCTTGAATAAATGAGCATGAACCATAACTAGTTTTTCAGTATACGTACGTGAGGTTTAGGAGTTAGCAATTTTTAATTTATTTTTATTATTTAATTTTTAAATTTTATTTTTAATAATTATTAATTTAGGACTAAGGTTATCCAGCTTAGCTGTCCCTTAAGCTTCCTCCAGAATTCCTCTTTTTACGTAAAAGCTTAATACATTATCCTTAATCCCAAGAGCAATACAGATGATGATGAACTATGGAATTAGTTGGCAACTTTGCCGGATTTTATAACTTCCCTCCCTACATGGACAATAGTGTAAGAGTTTATGTTGGGAAACAATTGACAATCTATATAACAGACTGCCTCCTGTCTGTCAGTGTAATAATTAAAACAGAAACCTGGGACTTCCCTGACAGTCCAGTGGTTCCATTACAGGGGACAAGGGTTCAGTCCTTGGTCGGGGAACTAAGATCCCACACGCTGCACAGCATGGCCACACAAAAAATAAATGAATAAATACATTCATACATACATACCTACAAGTTTTATAACAACAAAATGCTTAAAGAGAAATTAAAATCTTGAGTCTTAGTGGGGATTGCAAATGCCAGAATTCATGAAATAATATTTTCAAATTATTCACCAGAATTACCATCATAGATTTCCAACAGTTGAATTAATATTGTAAAAATAGCATTAAAGCAGAAATCAATTTTCATTAAACACAAAATTTAGTAGTTCTAAAACTATAGCTGCTTATTTTGCATACTACCAGTACTCTTCTCAATATGATCAGAGGATCTGAAACTTAAGAGTTGGTTGAAATGGAATCTTACTTTTCATTATTTTCTTTTGAAAATATTGTAAGCATTTATAGCTTTAAGCCAATTAGCCACATCTTAGTTCTCTTGTTTCATTAGAGCAAGTAATAATGCTAAAGGCATGTGTGCCGGATTAAACATGGGAATTTGACTTTTGTGTAATGATAAGATTGTTGTTATGAGTCCCTGGCACCAAGCTTGAAAATAATTTTCTCATAGTGGGCTTTTTAGGTCATTTAGTAAGCAGTGTGTATTTATGGAGCATCTCCCGTGGGCCTGGCACCGTTAAGCATTGGGGAACAAGGGAGGGAAAGGTAATATTGATAAAAACGGCATTTGAAAGCAGTTGATTCATTATCACTTGACAAAACTGAAGGTAAAAACAGAATATACACTGCAGTGTTTCAGATTAAATAGCAGGAAGCCTGTACATGGTTGATTGTGTGGTCTGAAATGATTAAACTTTGCAAAATTACAAAGTCATGATTTCCAAACAAAACAGATTTTATAAATGCATGTAATACAAAAAAACAAACTTGAATTTTGATTTGGAACGTTCTATTAAGTAAAATATAAGGTATACAGAAGGTTTTTTAGGTATTGTTTCTTTATTGAGGTAAAATTCACTTAACATAAAATTCACTATTTTAACCATTTTAAAGCATACAATTCAGTGGCTTTTAGTACATTCACAATGTTGTGCAACCATTACCACTGTCTTATTCCAGAACATTTTCATCACTCCAAAAGGAAAATCCAAACCCAATTAAGCAGTTGCTCCCTACTCCTCCCATCCCCCAGCCCCTGACAACCGCTAATCTGCTTTCTATCTCTATGAATTTGTCAGCGCATAGGCAGAATATCCAGGACTTGCCTGGACATCTCATATGAACGGAATCATACAATGTGTTCTTTTGTATCTGGCTTCTTTCACTTGGCATAATGTTTTCACATTCATCCATGTTAGAGTACATATCTGTACTTCATTGCTTTTTATGGCTGAATAATATTCCATTGTATGGGTACATTACATTTTGTATATTCGTTCATCTGTTGGTAGATATTTGGGTTGTTTCCACCTTTTGGCTGCTGTGAATAATACTGTTGTGAACATTCATGTACAAGTTTTGTATTTCTTTTTAAGCACCTGTTTTCAATTCTCTTGGATATATAACTTAGAGTAGAATTGCAGGCAGGTGAATTTTTAAATATTTTTTGAAAATTTGTAAAATATTCATAATAAAATTTACCATTTTTAAGTGTACAATTTGGTGGAATTAAGTACATTCACAATATTGTGTTAACCATCACCACTATCCATGTCCAGAACTTTTTCATCATCCCAAACTGAAACTCTGTACCCATTATTCTTGCTTTCTCTGATTTTTGCCTATTCTCTAAATACCTCGTATAACTGGAATCATATGATATTTGTCATTTTGGATTGGTAATAAGTTGGTACTAGGAGGCCATATGACCTTGGGTTGCAAGCCTTTTAACCTGTTTTTCTTATCTGTGTTCAAGGGTTTAAGAAGAGGACTTATTGTCTAGCATTAGATTACGTAACTACATCAAAGACATTTATTGAATGGCACATAGTAGGCACTCAGTAATGTTAGCTGCTATTTGATTTTAGAAGTTTTTATTTATCTGGTTCTCTTTCAGAATTCATAATGCACTTAAAGGAATCCCAGATGACCGAGATGGGCTCTTTGACACAATCCAGCGCTCTAAGAATCACTATCAAAAAAGAGCATACCAGTGTATAAAATGTATGGTAGCTCTCTTTAGCAATTGTCCTGTTGCTTACCAGATTCTGCAGGTGAGGGTCTCTCTCCCTTTCTCTCTCTCTCTCTCTCTCTCTCTCTCTCGCTCTCGCTCTCGCTTTCTCGCTCACTCGCTCGCTCTCTCTCTCTCTATATATATATATGTGTGTATATATATACACACACACATATAATTTTGTAGAAATCTGAATCAGAATTAAGGATTCTGTTTTAAAAGAAGAGAATTATGAGAATTTGGAGTTGTCGTTTAAAGTTACCTTTGAAAAGCATCCCAAAACCTTTTACATATATAGTTTTATTTTCTTTTGAAGGGCAATGGAGATCTTAAAAGAAAGTGGACCTGGGCAGTGGAATGGCTTGGAGATGAACTTGAAAGACGACCATACACTGGCAATCCTCAATACACTTACAACAATTGGTCTCCTCCGGTGCAAAGCAATGAAACATCAAATGGTTATTTCTTGGAGAGATCACATAGTGCTAGGATGACACTTGCAAAAGCTTGTGAACTCTGTCCAGAGGAGGTAAAAAAAGCCGCCAGTGTGCAGCAGATAGAAATGGAAGAAAGCAAAGTAATTCTTCACTTTATAGGCCAGTGTTTATGTATTAATGATAATGGTAAAAAAAATTATGTTGAAGTTTGTTTATATGTGGTCTTAATGAGGGAGCCTTCTTTTAGAGAAATATTTGTGAAATTGCCTGAATCTAGTATTTCTAAGAGAACCCAAATCAGGTTCCTTTCAGTTACTTTGTTTATCTGTAGTAAAAGAAAAGTTGTTAGTGGGTCAGTTTTTTAGATTTTAAAGATTTTATTTCAAATAGAAAAAAAAATAAAACTAGAATTTGGCTACATAATTCTTTATCTTTAAATATTTAAAATCAGGAGCCAGATGACCAAGATGCCCCAGATGAGCATGAGTCGCCTCCACCTGAAGATGCCCCATTATACCCCCATTCACCTGGATCTCAGTATCAGCAGGTATATTGGGCTTGGTTCGTGTTTTTATTCCCTAGAACCAATCTTTATGCTTTATTTAAAGGATGGCTAAGTGGTTTTTTTGCGGTACGCGGGCCTCTCACTGCTGTGGCCTCTCCCGCCGTGGAGCACAGGCTCCGGACGCGCAGGCTCAGCGGCCACGCTCATGGGCCCAGCCGCTCCGCGGTATGTGGGACCCTCCTGGACCAGGGCACGAACCACTGTGCCACCAGGGAAGCCCAAAGGATGGCTACGTTTTTTGTTGTGACTGTAAAGTAATAGAGGGATTATCTAGACTAGCTTTGGGGGCATGATCAAAAGAGGAATGGTTAGCATGGGGTCACAGTGTGGCATGTTTGAGCTTGCCCCTGTGGTGTTTTCCTGGTCAGATATGTGCCCTTACTTGTACTAGTAGATGACGTTTGTAAAACTGTGATTATTCACGTCAATATAAAATGATAATCAATATTTAGTATAATGGATTAAGACGACATTTCCTGTTAGGCTAAGTGTGCGAGTGGATTTTGAAGGCACTAAGATATGACAGTGAAGGAAGAAGTGTTTGCTTATTACTTAGCATAACCAAGACTTCAATGACAGTAAAAATTGTTGGAAAAAAATCAGGGATTTGACAGATTTCCATGAATTTTTCTGTGAAATCAATAACTAAATAAATTTAGATGAAGAAACGCTCTAAATGAGAGCGTCTCTTTCTAAACCCCAGATGTGACTAATTCAGATCTTTTGAGGCAGTGGTCCTTAAACTTGCATAAGCATGGGAATCCCCTGGTGGGCTGTTGCAGCAGAGTGCTAGGCCCCACCCCAGCGTTTCTCATTCACTACATTTCCAACGAGTTCCCAACTGCTGCTGCTGCTGCTGCTGCTGCTGCTACTGGTCTAGGAACCATGCTTTCAGAACCATTATTTAAGCATTCTGTCTTATATTTCAGGGTGGAAATAGAAGCATGCTGACTAGAAATGTTGAATATGACTGGAAAATGCATATTCAACGTGTTAATTTTCGTAATAGAAATTACAGAAAGTTAAAGCCTATGATCTTCTTGGCTTGACTGGTGGGAACGTACAGAAAAATGAGTTCAGGGGTTTAAAACATTAAGGACCCAAATCCACAAGGAGAAGAGTTACTTTCCTCGGCCGTGAGAAAACTCATATATTAATCATGCCTGGTTAATCCATTATTTTCAGTGTTGTTTTCTTTTCATTAACATCATCCTGTGTTCAGGGTTGTTGCTCATGCAGACCTCATATGATCATTCAATCAGATTTCTCATATGGGAGTTTCAAGGTGCTCAGAAGAGTGAGGATAGAGGTGTTCCAGCTCACAGATCCCTTTTCATGAATATTTTTTACCACGAGCAATAATGGGCTGTGTTATCCCTTATTTGTCAGACTTGAATCTAAATAATTTTTGGCACTTAAAATCACTTTGGCCAAAGAATTAAACAAACCTACACTGCTTTTATTTGGGGCTTTGGGGTTTGAATTTAGGCTACCTTTTCTCTTTCAAACCACTTTTTTTTTTTTTTTTCTTTTCCATCATTAGCCCAAGTGTATTTACTCTTTTTAAGTCCTAGGAATAAAAGAAATGTTTGCATTTCTACAAACTTCAGCCTGTGATCTTTAAAGTTGAAGTTTAATATATGAAAAGTTTTAACATGCAGATCTCTTCTCCCCTCCCAGAATAACCATGTGCATGGACAGCCGTATACAGGCCCAGCAGCACATCACATGAACAACCCTCAGAGAACTGGCCAACGAGCACAAGAAAATTATGAAGGCAGTGAAGAAGTATCCCCACCTCAGACGAAGGATCAGTGAAATGCACATGATTAACTGGTTCCATCAAGACTGTGCACCCAGGCCTTACAGTCCAACCTTTTTCTGTGTCTGGCTAATATTTAAAACTAGAAAAACTATTCCTAATCAACATGGAGTGGAAAGTTTATTCACTGTCTTACCTGCAGAAATTTGCTGTCAATATATAACCCGCCTGCAGTGGAAAGTGTATAGTGTTTTGTAATAAATGGCCTGATGCTAATGTGTAAATGGCAAAGGTGTATATAGTATATTAATGTTTGACTGTTAATTCTTAAGCAAGAAACTTTTTTCTTGATGAGACTCACAGATCTACAAAACCTACAAAAGTTATTTCCTTGTTATACCCATTGCACTCTGCAACCAGTGTTGCCTGCCTTAACGGCAGTTGGATCAACTCCTTTACAAAAACAAAAAAGAAACCAACAGCAACAAACCAGAGCCCATCCATTTCAACCACACCAATAGTTTCATGTTAATTCTTTGCCACTGGAGTCAGTTTTATTATGAGCAGTGAAAGGCTGGTAACCTTTAAATTATTTGGTTGATGTGGAAAACTTGGTGATGTAACATTGTTTCTAGATCTTTTTCATTGCCTTTTTATTCTGAGGTTAGGTTAATCACTTTGAAGCTATAGTTACGCTGTAACATGTAGCATGGCTTCACACCAGGTTAGTGTAGCCAATGAGGAAAAAATTACCATAATGACAGCAGTTGTCCCAGTGCGACAGCTGTATTGCTCAGAGCTTTTCCGTCTTACACCTAGAATATAAAATATAAAACAAGGAGAGAAATGTGATGAACAGGTGGTTTTCAGTTACACATATGTTGCTTACATCTAATGTTTGATAGTTCAACCTCTGGGTGGGATAAGGAAACTTAAGTATCAGTAATGGGAATTTTAAAAGATTTAAAACAAATATGCAAAAATTTGCTATGCCAGGATGCTTGGAGCATAATAGAAGACTGTATTTGGTGTGCTTGTTCTGTTTCTTTGGTAGAGCTTATTAGGAGAACCTTTTAAAACTTTCCTTCTGCTGGATCCCAGTGAAGTGGAAGTCAGAATCCTACAATATTTGGAGTACCACTGCACCAAGATGTCTGGCTGAGCTTCTGCTCAGTCACAGTTTTACTTGAAAGCAAGAATTGTCCTAGCTCCTTTTCCATTATTCCAAAAATTTTAACATTTGAAGCAGGGTCTAATTAAAAAGGAAACTGGTTAGTTAATATAATTGAGGTATAATTTCAGAATAAGCATTTAATTAAAGATAAGGAACTCATCAGTTAATAGAGAATTGGTGGCTTGAATGTGTGTAATTTTTTGGAACCTGTCTAAAAACCAAATACCCCTGCAAACAGATACAGTCCACCCTATTCTATTTAAATATTTTGCTGTTTTATTTTATAGAAATTATTTTGCTGAATTCACAAATAGAATTTGATTTAAGAAGAACTTTTTGTCCTGTGGTGTGTTTTGGTTTTTTGGTTAATTTTTTGTCTTTTTTGTTTGTTTTTTAAGGACTGCATATTAAAAATAATTCTGTGCATAGCATGCCTAGGCATGACACTGAATTCAGGAGTTCAGTCACATTGAATTTTTGTGCACAGAAAGATTTGACCTTTGGCCCTTTACTAAAAGACTTAGAGAAAAACAGGATTGTTGACACTGTAAAAGTTTCCTAACATAATCAATCTTGTACTTTTTGTATGTTTTTTATATACATGTATATTTAATGAGCACAAGCTTGGTTGTATTTTTTACAATTCAGTTAATAGGCAAATGTTTTGTCAAAAAGGCTATAGTTGGAATTGAACAGAGCAGAAACAAAATTGAGAATTGTGTTATTTTGTGATTAAAAGGGGCAGGTATTTAAGATAAAGCTTTGGATATCTTATTTGCAGTACTCTGTAGTCAATCTGTGCTTCTAGGTTTTCTGTAATATTAGGAAATTTTGACACCGGATAGATCCTGTTTTTACCTTAAGTATATTACATCTGAGTTTGTTAAGTGTGAGCCAGAGTCATACACACTGTGTGCAGTTCCAGTTGGTAACTTTAATTTAGAAGTTCCTCAATTCCAACCCTCCTTAACAATGAGCAGAATAGGCTAAATTTATTTGGACAAGTTGCTATCATTAAATATACCATCTAACCATCTGAGATGATTTTTGTGTTTCCTGGTCCTTAACAAAAGTATGTAATATACTTAATTTTAAAATGAATGACTTCCTAGACATGAAAAACCTGACATTTTAAAAGGCTGTGAATTTTTCTCCTTGGAGGGAGATCCCACTTTCCGTTGCTTTGAATTTACAAGTCCCCTAGTGCCAGGTGAGGGCTTGTGAATCCTTTCCCCCTCCATTTGAGGAAGAATGGTCTGTGTTGTGACCAGGATCTAGGAGAGGTGAATGGAGAGTGTTATTTTTGTTTGTTTGTGCAAATTATTTTCTATATTTAACTCTTAAGCAAGCATTAATGTATAACTGAAAATTTTAAGATGCATGTTATTGTAAGAGCAACATAGTGGTGGGTTTTGAGGTCTTTTTCTGAACATAAATGGCACATTTTAAACTTCCAAGTCTTCAAAGTGCCTAAAGATTATTTAATTCTCCCTCAGCTGATTTCTTGAGCCATATATATATTTCCTACTTTACATGTTTGTTGCGGAATCACTAGTCTTCCTTTCAAAGAAGTACCCCCGGAATTCTAAATGGCATGATTACTTTATAGAAGACAGTAGAATCTGTTAAAAAGACTGAAGATATTTTCATTGTTAATCTGTGTGAACAAGGGCTTTGCCCTATTGGATCTAAGTATTTCAGTGCACAACTTGGTAAGAACCATATTGCTGCTGTTTCTAAGCCCTCCACCAACCAAATTTTCATGTTCAGCATTGTAGAGGCAGAAATAAGAACATAATCATATTTGGGGTTTTTGTCTTGGTTCATTTTTCTCTCAATGATAATTTCCCAACCTTGTCTCTTTTAGCTGTTATATGTACAAATTTAGAATTAAAATGTTTTATATTTTTTTCATGATTAACTTTTATTAGTGAATGATAACAACTTAAGTATTTAATCCTAGTAGTGGGTTAAAAAGATGAGGAACCTTTTTTATTTGAATTACATTGTAAATGAAAGCAAGTCTGTGAATACTCAGATGACTACTCCAAAATAGTTCCTTTCCGTTTTTTCTTAGTATTTTTCCAGCTTACGTTCTCCCGTGAACTCTTACTTTGCTGAATTTTGTGGTTACTTTGGTGGATATATCCTGCCTTATTTAGAATTATAACTGGATTTTTTTTTTAATTGCCTTTTCATAAGTGCCCAATTTTGGTCTCTAGTTTGAAGGTACTACATACTGCCGAGAAAGTAAAACACCCCTCCCCTCCCCCCAGTTCTTGTGTTACTGAGCAAAACCATTCAGTACTGGTTTCCTAGCAGGGCTCAACCAAAATTGGTCCTGCGCCTATGTGAGTGTTTAGTGTTTGAAAATAAGGTTTTGGGTGTGGTAAATCACTACAGAAGTGCTAAATGTATTAAGAACTTGCTGCCGATTGTATTTACGATTATTTTAGATTATTTTACATTTGCAGAAATGTAGCCCTTTTCCTCCGAATTTATAGGTGTAAGAAAAAAAGGGGGAAAGGTGCACCATGTTTTAAACTTGCAAATGAGTGAAAATTTTTTTTTCATTTTGAAATCCAGATTCCCAAGAGGAAATTTCACCACCCAGATCACATACTTCTCAGCCTTTTACAAGCCAACAGACTGACTGAAGATTGTCCACAGTTCCTAAGATTTAGCACCTATACAAAAATAAAACTTTATAAATTAAATTTCGGTTTCCCCTTTTATTTATTAAAATAAGATTTCTAAATGGAAAGTAGAGGTGTAATCGATTTAAAGGGAACTTTAAAGGGGAAATGTTTACAAGTAGAGGAATTCAGCCCTTATTTTCTATATTCACATCTAAGCCTTTCAGAAATGGGATTGTGATCTAATTGCTGGCTTAACTGTTCATTCTAAGACCAAGATTTGTCAAACACTTTGGTGTTTCAAAGTTCATTTAAATCAGAAATAAAGCAGGTCACGTATTTGACGGGAGTGATAGAAGTGAAAATTCATTTAATTCTCTAGCAAATTCCATCTGCTCTGCTTTTGGGTATCTGAAAAGTAATTATTTGTTGCCATGTTCCAAAGAAATATGACTTCCATCGAAACCTGTTGGTGCTTCCCTACAGCTGGGTTACTGCAAGGATTACTGCTAAAGAAAAAGACATAATCTCATTTTCCTCAAACTCTGTTATTATTTTTTTAAGAACCAGGAGATTAATAAACTAGTGTTCTGCAGTTGGAAAACTCCAGTTGGATTAAACTGTTTGAATTTTAAGTACTTTTAGCCACATGAACACGACAATGAAAATCTGGCCACTAATATTTTGAACTGCTTCCTTGTAATCTGATAATTTACAGGTAGGTAGAAAATTGACAGTTTTTATACCTCAAAGTTTAAAGTTGGGGTTATAGCAAAGGTTTTAATAACCTTCTTAGGTTGTAAAGTCTCAAGGGAAATGTTCTTAAACCACACTAAAACTTTCCTCCACAAAACAAATTACAGACCCATACAAAAATCAGTTAATTGTTTTAAAGACATTCCACTGAGATTACACAGCTCAAGAGTAAAATGGAAATGCTTTTAGTTGTCATCTGAAAACAAGGTCGTCTTGCTGGGCTCCAACAACATTTATTTAGAGATAGTTTTTCATTGTGGTGGGCTTTTCTCGAGTTGCTTATTTTTCCATTAACCTGCCGAAATATTAAAACCCTATTTTTATGTGTAATTAGTGATAAACTTGTAAATTGGCCACTTTTATGAAGAAAAGGCTTGATGGAACTGAACCTTTGAGGAGTTGTCGGTACTGGCCAGTAGGGGCAGACCTCTGAGACGTTTCTGTGTCGTGGCTTCCAGTTCCTTTTCACGTACCTGACTTCAGACACCGGGCCGACTTTCTGGCGCCCCCCGGTGCGAATTCTCCAGCTGCCCCGGCCTCGCTGCCTTCCCTTCGCCACCCTCCTGCCCCAGAGTGAGCCCAGCGGGGGCCACCCTGCAAGATAGAAGTTATTCATTTTCTATTTCTCTTCAATTGTATAGATGTAAAAATATTCAAAACGGATGCTTTGGACACGAAAGTTTTTCCATGAGTCCTGCGGAGGGATTCACCTGCGTGAGGATTCGGAATGTATTCTTAGAGTTCCCATTTAATTCTTCACCCATTAAAACACTGGGTGCACCTTCTTTGGAATTCAGAAGTAAAGATACTTTGGAGTCTTAAATCTGGTGCTTTAGGTGGGACCGGGGAGAAGGAAGTATTCCTATCGTGAAGGTTCGGAATGTCCTTCCCTTCTCCCTTCTGACTTACTTAAGAACCGCGTGCACCACAACTGTCACCAAGGAAGAGTGTCTGCGGGATGCCAAGGCAATAGGTCAATGCCTAGGGCTCAGTGTGTGTTGAGGAAGAGCCCTCCGTAATCCTTTTTCCAAAGGTCTCTACGTTTAGGATGCGTCCCTGAAGGGGATGTAAATTACTGTGTTCTGTTGGGTGAACAGGGAAACAGCTTTTTCAAGCTTGTGTGTTTAAAATCTGCTTAAAGTTGGTGAGTACCTTCCCTTACTGGAAATATTAATCAGTAGTAGTAGTAGTTAGTTCTTTCAGCCATCTACTTTGAGAATGTCTTAAGCATTTAGTATAAATCCTTTCTCAGCAAAATGGGCCTTATGCAGATTCCCATAAGGCTGTGTTAACCATATCTTCCTTAGGAAGTCTGACTAGGTCAAAGGCTAAGACGGTGAATTTACTAAAGAGACTTACTTAAAAGCTTAAGTTACTAAGTCAGTTTTAAGTACCAAGCTCTTAGGTTGTAGGTAGCCTTCTGTATTGCCCCAAGGTTGGGATTTTTAATTAAAAACCAAAAATTCAGATTTGCAGTAAAATATGAACAGATTTGCCTTTCTAATTTACTGAAGCTTGGTTTACTTAACTGTCACTAGTAATATCGGTGCTTAGATAAACTGGATGTTGAGTTTTTGTTTAGCACTTACCCACACAGCATTAGACACTTGAGATGATAGGCTTCTTACACTGAGGTTAGCAGATACTCCATTCTTACAGGGAAAAGAATCCAACAAACTGTTTTGGAAGGAGTGCAGGCTAGAGTAGAATGTAGTGAGTGCTGGAAAAACCTTACACTCATGGTAATAAACGAGAAATGGCTACAGGATGTCCCTCTCATTGTGTTTTTGTCTTTAGAAAAGCATGATGCCAAGTAACCAAGAGCAGCAGTTATATTTTCAGGTGCTTTTCAGCAGTGATAACTTATCAATATGCAATCCACATTTAAGTCTTTTTTTTTTTTTTTTTGGTTTTGTTTGAAAGGAAATGTTTTTATTTTATTTAAATTATTTAATGATAAAGGCTTAGTGTTTCTTAAGTATTGTTTACAGAATCAGCCTTAATTTACAACTTTAAAAAAATGACTATGCTTTTTAACATTTTTATTGGAGTATAATTGCTTTACAATGGTGTGTTAGTTTCTGCTTTATAACAAAGCAAGTCAGTTATACATATACATATATCCCCCATAGCTCTTCCCTCTTGCTTCTGTCTCCCTCCCACCCTCCCTATCCCACCCCTCTAGGTGGTCACAAAGCACCGAGCTGATCTCCCTGTGCTATGCGGCTGCTTCCCACTAGCTATCTATTTTACATTTGGTAGTGTATATATGTCCATGCCACTCTCTCACTTCGTCCCAACTTACCCTTCCCCCTCCCTGTGTCCTCAAGTCCATTCTCTAGTAGGTCTGCGTCTTTATTCCCGTCTTGCCCCTAAGTTCTTCATGACCATTTTTTTTTCACATTTAAGTTTTTAATCGCTGTTCCCCTGTGCCGAAGTGTGACGGGCAACAGTCATTATAAAATCAGTTTGAGGCCGAAAAGAAGAGTAAGAGAGAAGCCGATTTAACTCTAGAATGTTTACATTTAAATGCTTTCTTTAAAGTCAAGAATGAACTGAAAATATAAAGCTAGAACCAAAGGAAGACATAAATGTCATACCTGAATCTCCTAAATACTGAGGTTCGAGGTTAGGTTGGTTTAAAAGCAGTTGTTAAAACGTGACCTTCTAAATTTGGCAGGTGAATAAGGAAAAAAAAGTAAGGTTTTTTTGTGTGTTCTGAATTTGTTTACAGATGTATTAAATCTGAAACATAGTGTTACATTTTGAGTCTAGGTTAAAAGAGGAAATACAGCTGCCTAAAATAATATCCTGTATTTTATTTTATTTTTGCGGCACACGGGCCTCTCACTGTTGTGGCCTCTCCGGTTGCGGAGCACAGGCTCCGGACGCGCAGGCTCAGCGGCCATGGCTCACGGGCCCAGCCGCTCCGCGGCATGTGGGATCTTCCCGGACTGGGGCACGAACCCGTGTCCCTTGCCTCGGCAGGCGGACTCTCAACCACTGCGCCACCAGGGAAGCTCTCCTGTACTTTAAATTATTCTCTACATTAACTGTAGGTAGACCTTTGCCATGCATTTAGTGTGAGCTCCCATTGAGGAACAGCTTTAGTTAAGAATTTGATGTGGGGTTACAACTTTGAGAACTGAAATATGCCTTTTACTTTTTCTTAGCTCTGATTTGAAAATAAGTACACTTTGAAAAGCTATACTCACACATTTCTGGTAGCTCAGATGAGGGGTTTCTTGTAGCCAGTTCTTGGAATGAGAAGAAAAGATGCTAACGTTCTCTTCAAAAAACGTAGGTCCCTGGGGAAAAGGAAATGGCAACTCATATTTCCAAGTGACAGCAGGATGTATCCTGACCCAGCACCGCTCCCTGCCACGTCCTCGGCAGCTCTAAAGTATGGATGTCATGGGCCCCAGTGGGTGACTTCAGTCCAACACCAAACAGAAGAGGTAGCCTGTGAGCTGTGTTCTTGCCCAGTCAAATGGCAATGCCTAGAACTAATAAAGCAGTCTTTGTATACGGTTTTTAAGTTGGATCTCAACTATGAATTTTTCCTCCATTAAAAAATAAAAAGCTTGTTTATTCATATTAAACCCAACCATGGTAATTTTGATTAAAGACGTACCTCCTTATAACCCTTTCTGGAATGGTCTGAATTCAAACTCCACATGGGTAGCCTCAGACCAGGGATTTTTCTCATTTGCATTTCACTCTGGTCTTTGTTAAAATGAGTTTCCATCATGGGCTTCCCTGGTGGCGCAGTGGTTGAGAATCTGCCTGCCAATTCAGGGGACACGGGTTCGAGCCCTGGTCTGGGAAGATCCCACATGCCGCGGAACAACTAGGCCCGTGAGCCACAAGTAATGAGCCTGCACGTCTGGAGCTTGTGCTCCACAACAAGAGAGGCCGCGACAGTGAGAGGCCCGCGCACCGCGATGAAGAGTGGCCCCCGCTTGCCGCAACTAGAGAAGACCCACGCACAGAAGTGAAGACCCAACACAGCCATAAATAAATAAAATTTTGTTTAAAAAAATGAGTTTTCATCAGAAGTTAATTTTACTGTAACAGTCATTCCGAAATAGTACTTAGCAAACATGTTTTGGGCCCCGAAGAAATAAATGAATGTAGCCAATTAAGGAGGTGAGGACGGTTATCAGAACGAACAGAGCACAAGCTCTGCGTGTCAAGCACACTTCCCTCTCAAACACAAACTCTTTCGATAATGCCTTAAATTGCATTGTCTCAGTTGCTCTCTTGATATGGGGGATTCAGTCCCAACTGCATCTCTGGAAAGCTCTGGTCTCTCAGTAAGTGCATAGTCTTTAACCCTGTGTAAAGTCATTTGTGTTCGGTCCAGAAAAATGCTAGCGTCAGCATGTCCTTGCTGGGGGTTTTCTTTTTATAAGAAAAGCCAGTTTTCTTTACAGACAATGCAACCTCCATGTTTTAAGAAAGGCAACCAGTCAAATCTTTCAGCTTCAAATTAAAATCGAAAAAGTGTAAGTTTAGGATTTCTGTAAATAAAATCTTACGTTGAGCTTGGTTACCTGGATAGGTTCGATATGGCCCAAAATAGTTTGTTTGTATTGTTGGCTTTTTAGTTGCTTGTTCGTATTTACTTTTTAATATCTTATTCAGATTCTGAACATAAACACATTCAAGGAATATTATTTTGTCCAACTTTGTCTACTTTTCTTTGTATTTGTATTAATTTTCTGTGAAAATGATTAAGGAATTTCCCTGGTGGTCCAGTGGTTAAAACTCCACGCTTCCACTGCAGGGGGTACAAGGTTTGATCCCTGATTGGGGAACTAAGATCCCACATGCCGCGTGGTGCAGTACAAAAAAGAAAGAAAGAAAGAAAAGATTGAACTCTTTGCTATTCCAGTGCTCCCATAGACTTGAACTTGCTTTCCTTTTTCTAATGTTATAAAATCAAGGA
The DNA here is from genome assembly GCF_059928025.1 of Delphinapterus leucas. Taxonomy (NCBI): domain Eukaryota; kingdom Metazoa; phylum Chordata; class Mammalia; order Artiodactyla; family Monodontidae; genus Delphinapterus; species Delphinapterus leucas. The sequence continues at coordinate 96,275,550 of NC_143150.1, read as the reverse complement.
ACCAGCAAGGGCTGCAGTGGCCCTTAAGAAAGGCCTGGAGCCAGCCAAAAAGAGCAGAGACACCTCACATGAGTACAGCTGGTCACTAGGTCTCCGGCTCTGCTCTTATAATAAGCCTTTCCATATCAGTAAATCTGTAAACAAGTCAGAGGATAAGAGAATTTTACACTGAGAAGAGAGGAATCTTCTCAATTTTTGCTATTTACTGAAATGTACGTATGACACTGTTGGACATGTGACAGGTATCCCAGGAACATGGATGTAGGACACTGGAACGTGACAGGGGTCCCAGGAGTACCTGATGATTCCTACTGAGTTGGGCGAAGAATCTGCCCAGCCTGAAGCGGGCCAGCCTCACCGGCACACTCGTCCCGAACACAGTCCTGATAGCTGGGGCCGAAGGGCCCTTCCAACCTGGAAGTTCTTCTCACCTGTTAGAGAATCAATCTTAAATTTTAAAAGAAGGAGAAAAATACAGCCTAGTCTTAGCTGTCATGATGGAAGCAAACCATAACATATGCTTGCTAAAGAAGATATGAGGGTATATGTATACGTCTAGCTGATTCACTTTGTTATAAAGCAGTAACTAACACACCATTATAAAGCAATTATACTCCAATAAAGATGTTAATTAAAAAAAATGCTTGCTAGAAAGCAATAGGCGGTCATAGAATTGTCCTGGTTTTGATTTATTAGGTTTAGGTACCTGCTACCAAGCTGCTGTCAAATAGCAAAGAGAACTATTTAATTTCACTTCCTTATTTTGTTTGCTTACCATCTCATGGAGGATGGGGGTAATGGCAAAATAATAATAATAATTGTAGTAATAATAATAATAAGCAAGAAGTAAGTGAGGGACTTCACGTGTGCCACTGGGGCATCAGTGCCAAGGAGTGACTGTGCACATGTAAATGTAAGTATGCATATGTGGACTTAAACTCATTACCTTCAAAACAATCATTTTGAGTGAACATGGGGGAATTCCCTTGTGGTCCAGGGGTTAGGACTGTGCTTCTACTGCAGGCCTGGGTTTGATTCCTGGTCAGGGAACTAAGATCCCACAAGCTGTGCAGCCAAAAAATAAATAAATAAAATTAATAAAATAAAAATTTTTAATTGAGTGAACATTGGAAAAGAAACTTATGGCTAAAAATGAGGACAATCAAAAGAAATCTTGTGTACAATTCGATAATATCCAATCCTACCATGAAAAAGATGCTATTGTCAAGTTGAACTGGCCTAAACCTGGCAGAATTAAAGCTACAGACCGAAAAGGAAATTCCGTTTATATTGAAAGGCCATTTACAGATTGTGTTGTAATCTAAGCTATTAAAGTTTAAAACTTTAGCTCTAAAACTGCACAAGGATCCTAGTCTATATGTTATCAAATAGTTTTGACCCAGTTTTCACAAAAAAGACTAAAAAAAATCCAACAACCCAGCAGTGTAAGTTAACACAGTTTGGGGTTATCCATAGGATTGTATTATAATACTTATAAGTATACACAGAATGACTTTTGCAAGGTAGTGGTGTTTCAAAGCTGAGGGCTAACACTGGACTGGCTGAATGAGGAACATCTAGGGAGCTTTTTAAGAAACCCAGTTCCTGGGTCCCACTCTTGGAAACTGAGTATAGGTGTGGCAGGCCCAGGAATCTGAAACATTTTTTAAAGTTCCACATGTAACTGCAGTCAGGTTTGAAAACCATTTCCATAGTGTACTGCTATTCTTAAAAATAGGAGGGGTGGTGGTTTGCCAAACTTTATAGAGAAGTAGACAAACACCCAGGTACCTATTACCCAGAACTGGCATATTTGCTTCAAGTATTATTTTCGTTAAAAGAAATCAGATACCAGGGCTTCCCTGGGTGGCGCAGTGGTTGAGAGTCCTCCTGCCGATGCAGGGGACATGGGTTCGTGCCCCGGTCCGGGAAGATCCCCCATGCCGCGGAGCGGCTGGGCCCGTGAGCCATGGCCGCTGAGCCTGCGCGTCCGGAGCCTGTGCTCCGCAACGGGAGAGGCCACAACAGTAAGAGGCCGCGTACCGCAAAAAAAAAAAAAAAAAAAAAAAGAAATCAGATACTGGACTTCCCTGGTGGCGCAGTGGTTAAGAATCCACCTGCCAGTGCAAGAGACATGGGTTCGAGCCCTGGTCCGGGAAGATCCCACATGCCGCGGAGCAACTAAGCCCGTGCGCCACAACTACTGAGCCTGCACTCTAGAGCCCGCGAGCCACAGCTACTGAAGCCCGCGCGCCTAGAGCCCGTGCTCCGCAACAAGAGAAGCCACCGCAATGAGAAGCCCGCGCAACGCAACGAAGAGTAGCCCCCGCTCGCCGCAACTAGAGAAAGCCCACGCGGCAGCAACGAAGACCCAACGCGACCAATAATAAATAAATAAATAAAAAGAAATCAGGTACTACAATAAAGCCCCCGTTTCCCCACGATCCTCAGCCCCATTCCCGTCCCCTGCTTCAGAAGCCACCACGGTCGTGACTCAGGGCACGTCCTTCAGGCTCCGTTTGTGATGGTGCCCAGCCCTGCTGCCAGGTGGCCAGTGCAGGAGCCACAGCAACGTGACACTGGGCATTTCACAGGCAAGAGCGGAAGTCGGGTTTCTCCAGAGAAGGAGCACGAGGATCTTACTTAAAGAAACCCACGAAAAAAGAAAAAGATTTGGTAAATTCAGGAACATCGACAATGCATCGTGTGAGCAAAACGACCATAGTGTAGTATTTTCTAGGCAAAGGTGTCAGAGGCCCAAAGGAATTGACAGTGTTTCTCCAGAAGTGGTCACAGCGTTCAGGGTTAGAAATGGTTTTCTTCTCCATGGACGTGGGATATGACATGACTGCTGATGGAAGAAGGTTTCACATATTGAGGTATGGGGAAGTCATTCTGGCTTATACACGATTTAACTCGAATTTCATGCTAACTAAAACAGCCTGTTTGTGGCTTATGAAACATACATTGTACATCTGTTTTAATTATTACAGAGAAGGGCACATTGACTAGAAGTAAAGAAAGTCCATGTTACAAATAAAGATTAAAGGCCACCCTTCCTGGGATGCTCATGCTGGTACTCCTTCGTTGATAAGACTCCCTTCCCATGTGCTGATGCCATACTGACTTGCTGTGTATGTGCTGATCTGTTTTTTTTTTTTAAAACCTTGAAGGAATGTATCCCTGACCCGTTTAATGTTCTTTGTTCTGACAAGATATAAAACTATGCTGAAAACGATGCTCCTCTGGAGTTATCTGAGAGGCTGTCTCCCGGGCTATAGTCCTCAGTTTGGCTCAAATAAAACTCTTTTCTATTCCTATTATAGATTGTTTATTGATTATTTTTGTCAACACTGCCTTCCCCCATTCATAGAAACAAGATTTCTAGTCATCTGATTTTTCTCACCTTGGGAAGAGTCCCATGGGCAAGAAGAGGATGGTTTCTTTGCTGAATGTTCCTTTTTAGAAAAGGAAAGTACTGAGCCCAAGCTTTGCAACTAGGGGCTTTGTTTCTGCCCAAGACAATTCCTCTAGCTGTAAGGCTGCAATCCCAGCAGCCCGACTTTGCAATATTCCCCGAACAAATAATGACGAACGAAATAGCACTTTAGCCATCTGTTCGAGTTGGTGCATTTTGCCTCTGGTGTTTATAAACCTGCTTCAATAAAAAGCAAAAACAAAGCCCAGAGTTTAGCAAAAGGCATGGTTGGGTAAGCAGCCAAAAGCAATTTCCATCTCAGAAAGAAACACAACTTAATTTATATTTAGCCAAGGTGTTTTGAGAACATGTAATTTGCTTTCGAGCAACAAATGCAGTGTGCTCTGGTGTTGCTTAGACACCCCTCCTTTTTGAAGAAAAGCAAAGAAAACATGGGCGTGTCACAACTTTGAGGGTATGCTTTTATGTTTAAATTTGGCTTTGTTGCTGAAATTAGCAGAAAGGATCTTCTGGAACATTGGCCTAACTAGTTCACCAAGCGATTCTTGGTAACGCTTGGGGGACGATTTTCATGGAGGACCAATGGCAGTTAGCTTTGCTCTATGTCTGCATAACAAACATAAAATCCAGTTCTATGTTTGCATAAAATCCTGTGGGGATCTTTCCCTGTTGATTTGCTAAGTGATATCACAAGATAGTATTATATTTATTTGCTCTCTTCTACAGGATAGGAAGACATGAAAAGATTGGATATTTCAACCTCAGCGAGCAGGACAGCCCTAATCCTCATAATCATATGAGGTAGACAGAATATTCTCATCATACACATGAAGAAATTTCAGCTCAAAGAGCTTAAGTGACTTTTCTGGGGTTGCTCAGCAGGGAGAGAGAAAAATGAGAAATTGCCTTCTTTGTATTAAACTATTGCTCAAATAAACAAACAGGAGGTAGCATTTCAAACGTACTCCGTGGTTTATGAACGGTACTGATGGCTGTGGCTCCTGTGTCATGACTGTTGACTGCGTAATCTGTCAGCGTTTAACCATGAAATGTTTCATCTGCAGAACTGGGGACAAAAATACATGGTTTTATTTCTTTGAAGAGATCACTGGCGTTTTCATGGCTGTGCCAGATACTATTTGTTAACCAATTCTCTCCCCACAAGATTAATGCTACATACCCAGAGGAGAGGATATTGAAGATGTTTTTGTCCAGAAACAGGCTACACTATCTTCAAAGGAAACAAAGGAAAAATTGAGCTTTAAATTTGCACAATGTAAAAAAAAAAAAAAAAAAAAATTTGCACAATGTAATGTGTTAAATATATTGCAGTTAGAAAAACTGCACTGCAGGGATTAAAGTTATTAATTATTGGCGAGTAAATTGTAATAAGGGTTATATTTTTAAATATGTGATTTTTTTTCTTCTCCCTTCTAAATTCACTACCAAAGCAGAAAAATCTAATGAAATTGCATAAAACTAGAAATGCAGAAAATAAGATAAGGAGAACTTCTGTAGCCTTCATGGCCTCTGATAAATGGGCTCTGCAATGCTGCAGATTCCACAGAAAGCGCCACTTAGACTTCTTTAAGTCATTTTTTAACAATGAAAACCCATTTAAGAATTAAGCCCTGGCAGACAATTGTACTTAGTCTTGCTATGGTAAGGAATATTCTCGCCTGAAACGACAAACATAAGGGAATGAATTCTGAAGCATCTCCTAGATCATATGGTTTCTCCAAGTTTTCTGTACCCTGTGTCTGTTCCTCCTCTGCCGAATCATTAATAAGTTCCCATATTTGACATCTTGCTAACCCCCTTACCCTCCTCTGGTCCTTTCTGTAAGTCCCTCTGTACTAGTAGCCAGAACACAGTGGTAACTAACAGTTACCACTGTTAGTTAACAGTGCTTTCTCAGGGGTTTGACTCCAGATGCAAACTCAGGCACCTAAGAATCAAAGGAATCAAATTCTTTGTATCATAGCTTTAGTCATCTAGGACACGAGTGATTTAGTTAATAGAAGTGTCAACCACACAGTAATTTACGTTACGATCTGGATGTAAAAATCTGCCTGATAACACATAAGCACTTATTTTTGTAATATTTTTTAAAGCCCCCAAAAAGAATGATTCCAGTAGATTCACTCTGGGGTCCCTTAAGGACCTGTTAGGAAGCCCTCACTCCCTGGGGACAGCAGCTGTTTTGAGCACTGGCCTTTATGGCTACACCTTAGAAACCATCTGAGTTCTGACTGAAATGTACAGTTTGCAATATATTAACAAAAAGCAGAATTCTTAATAAGCTGGTTTCCTGTAGTGCATCAAAACAAATCCAACTGATTGATCAAAGGGGGAGAGATGAAGCCTACTGCTTGTAATAAATGGTTTTATGTTCTTCTATTTATCTATACCTTCAGCCTATCAAATAATTTTAGGATAAAAAAATTAGAAAGCTGCCTCTATGTGGCCAGTTTTCAATTCTGCCGATATTAACATTTTAGTAACTGGCAAGTAGCACCGGTTGCTCATGAGCATAAATCTACTTGATTGCACAGGCATGCTCCCCTGGAAGAAAATACATATTCCCCCCACAGGACTCAAAGTTATTTTCATTTGGAATGCAAATACAGGCAGCCCCTAAGCATTATTTTTCCCCATAAATTGGCTCTTGCAGGGGAAAATAAAGGTGGCTCACACTAATATACTAATGTAGAGATTTCTAGAAGCTATAAGATGTTCTAATTTGAGCAGTATGATTTCTAATTAGCCAAAGACCCTATGAATGCCTGACAAAGAAAAATGGGCAGAAGGAGGGTAAGGGGTGCTGTAGGCCAAAGGGTACAAATTTGTAGCTACAAGAAGAATAAGTTCTGAGGCTGTAATGTACAGCATGCTGACTGTAGCTAATAATACAGTACTGGATACTTGAAAGACAGCGAGGGTAGATTGTAAGTATTCTCACCACACACATACCCAAAAAGAGTTAACTATGTTAACTATGTGAGGTGATGGATGTGTTAATTATCTTGATCTTGGTAATCATTCTATAATGTGTACGTATATCAAATAATCATGTTGTACACTTTAAATACTATTATTTTTGTCAATTATTCCTCAATAAAGTTTTTTAAGCAAACTGGAAATCATCTATACTTCAATTTGAAAAAAAGCAAACTGGGAATACCAAGGCAATGTACAGATTCAATGCAATCCCTATCAAATTACCAATGGCATTTTTCACAGAACTAGAACAAAAAAATTTTAAATTTGTATGGAAACACAAAAGACCCTGAAATAGCCAAAGCAATGCTAAGAAAGAGAAAAGGAGCTGGAGGAATCAGGCTCCCTGACTTCAGACTATACTACAAAGCTACAGTAATAAAAACAGTATGGTACTGGAACAAAAACAGAAATATAGATCAATGGAACAGGATAGAAAGCCCAGAAATAAACCCATGCACCTATGGTCAATTAATCTATGACAAAGGAGGCAAGAATGTACAATGGAGGAAAGACAGTCTCTTCAATAAGTGGTGCTAGGAAAACTAGACAGCTACATGTAAAAGAATGAAATTAGAACATTCTCTAACACATACACAAAAATAAACTCAAAATGGATTAAAGACCTAAATGTAAGGCCAGGATACTATAAAACTCTTAGAAGCAAACATAGGCAGAACACTCTTTGACATAAATCGCAGCAATATCTTTTTGGTTCCACCTCCTAGAGTAAAAACGAAAGTGAAAAAATGGGACCTAATTAAACTTAAAAGCTTTTGCACAGCAAAGAAAACCATAAACAAAATGAAAAGACAACCCACAGAATGGGAGAAAACATTTGCAAATGAAGCAACTGACAAGAGATTAATCTCCAAAATAGACAAACAGCTCATGCAGCTCAATATCAAAAAAAACAAACAACCCAATCAAAAAATGGGCAGAAGATCAAAATAGACATTTCTCCAAAGAAGACATACAGATGGCCAAAAGACACATGAAAAGATGCTCAACATCACTAATTATTAGAGAAATGCAAATCAAAACTACAATGAGGGGCTTCCCTGGTGGCGCAGTGGTTGAGAGTCTGCCTGCTGATGCCGGGGACACGGGTTCGTGCCCCGGTCCGGGAAGATCCCACATGCTGCAGAGCGGCTGGGCCCGTGAGCCATGGCTGCTGAGCCTGCACGTCCAGAGCCTGTGCTCTACAACGGGAGAGGCCACAACAGTGGGAGGCCCCCCCCAAAAAAAAAACAATTAAGAAAATGGTCATAGGAACGTACATATGGATAATTACCTTAAACGTGAATGGATTAAATGCTCCAACCAAAAGACACAGGCTTGCTGAATGGATACAAAAACAAGACCCATATATATGCTGTCTACAAGAGACCCACTTCAGACCTAGAGACACATACAGACTGAAAGTGAGGGGATGGAAAAAGATATTCCATGCAAATGGAAATCAAAAGATAGCTGGAGTAGCAATACTCATATCAGATAAAATAGACTTTAAAATAAAGAATGTTACAAGAGACAAGGAAGGACACTACATAATGATCAAGGGATCAATCGAAGAAAAAGATATGACAATTAGAAATATATATGCACCCAACACAGGAGCACCTCAATACATAAGGCAACTGCTAACAGCTATAAAAGAGGAAATTGACAGTAACACAATAATAGTGGGGGACTTTAACACCTCACTTACACCAATGGACAGATCATCCAAAATGAAAATAAATAAGGAAACAGAAGCTTTAAATGACACAATAGACCAGATAGATTTAATTGATATTTATAGGACATTCCATCCAAAAACAGCAGATTACACTTTCTTCTCAAGTGCGCACGGAACGTTCTCCAGGATAGATCACATCTTGGGTCACAAATCAAGCCTCAGTAAATTTAAGAAAAGTGAAATCATATCAAGCATCTTTTCTGACCACAACGCTATGAGATTAGAAATGAATTACAGGGAAAAAAACGTAAAAATCACAAACACATGGAGGCTAAACAATACGTTACTAAATACCCAAGAGATCACTGAAGAAATCAGAGGAAATAAAAAAATACCTAGAAACAAATGACAATGAAAACACGATGATCCAAAACCTATGGGATGCAGCAAAAGCAGTTCTAAGAGGGAAGTTTATCGCAATACAATCCTACCTCAAGAAACAACAAACATCTCAAACAAACAATCTAACCTTACACCTAAAGGAACTAGAGAAAGAAGAACAAACAAAACCCAAAGTTAGTAGAAGGAAAGAAATCATAAAGATCAGAGCAGAAAAATGAAACAGAAACAAAAAAAAACAATGGCAAGCATCAATAAAACTAAAAGCTGGTTCTTTGAGAAGATAAACAAAATTGATAAACCATTAGCCAGACTCTTCAAGAAAAAGAGGGAGGGGACTCAAATCAATAAAATTAGAAATGAAAAAGGAGAAGTTACAACAGACATCACAGAAATACAAAGCATCCTAAGAGACTACTACAAGCAACTCTATGCCAATAAAATGGACAACCTGGAAGAAGTGGACAAATTCTTAGAAAGGTACAAATTTCCAAGACTGAACGAGGAAGAATTAGAAAATATAAACAGACCTATGAGGACTTCCCTGGTGGCACAGTAGTTAAGAATCCGCCTGCCAATGCAGGGGACATGGGTTCGATCCCTGGTCTGGGAAGATCCCACATGATGTGGAGCAACTAAGCCCACACGCCACAACTACTGAAGCCGCGTGCCTAGAGCCCGTGCTCCACAACAGGAGAAGCCACCACAATGAGAAGCCCACACACCGCAACGAAGAGTAGCCCCCACTCACAGCAACTAGAGAAAGCCCATGCGCAACAATGAAGACCCAACGCAGCCAAAAATAAAATAAATTAAATAAATTAAAAAAATAAAAAAATAAACCGACCTATCACAAGTAATGAAATTGAAACTGTAATAAAAATATCTTGCAACTAATAAAAGTCCAGGACCAGATGGCTTCACCAGCGAATTCTATCAAACATTTAGAGAAGAGCTAACACCTATCCTTCTCAAACTCTTCCAAAAAATTGCAGAGGGAGGAACACTCCCAAACTCATTCTACGAGGCCACCATCACCCCGATACCAAAACCAGACAAAGATATCACAAAAAAAGAAAATTACCAACCAATATCACTGACTAACATAGATGCGAAAATCCTCAACAAAATACTAGCAAACAGGGCTTCACTGGTGGCGCAGTGGTTGAGAGTCCGCCTGCCGATGCAGGGGGTACGGGTTCGTGCCCCAGTCCGGGAAGATCTCGCATGCCGCGGAGCGGCTGGGCCTGTGAGCCATGGCCGCTGAGCCTGCGCATCCGGAGCCTGTGCTCTGCAACAGGAGAGGCCACAGCAGTGAGAGGCCCACGTACCGCAAAAAAAAAAAAAAAAAAAAAAAAAAAACACTAGCAAACAGAATCCAACAAGACATTAAAAGGATCACACTCCATGATTAAGTGGGATTTATCCCAGGGATGCAAGGATTCTTCAATATATGCAAATCAATCAATGGATACACCATATTAACAAATTAAGGAATAAAATCCATATGATCATCTCAATAGATGCAGAAATAACTTTTGACAAAATTCAACACCCATTTATGATAAAAACCCTCCAGAAAGTGGGCACAGAGGGAACCTACCTCAACATAATAAAGGTCATATATGACAAACCCACAGCAAACATCATTCTCAATGCTGAAAAACTGAAAGCATTTCCACTAAGATCAGGAACAAGACAAAGGATGTCCACTTTCGACACTCTTATTCAACATAGTTTTGGAAGTCCTAGCCACGGCAATCAGAGAAGAAAAAGAAAGAAAAGGAATACAAATTGGAAAAGAAGTAAAACTGTCACTGTTTGCAGATGACATGATACTATACATAGGAAATCCTAAAGATGCCACCAGAAAACTACTAGAACCAATCAATGAATTTGGTAAAGTAGCAGGATACAAAATTAATGCACAGAAATCTCTTGCATTCCTATACACTAACAATGAAAAATCAGAAAGTGAAATTAAGGAAACAATCCCATTCACCATCACAAGAAAAAGAATAAAATACCTAGGAATAAACCTACCTAAGGAGGCAAAAGACTTGTACTCAGAAAACTATAAAACACTGATGAAAGAAATCAAAGATGACATAAGCAGATGGAGAAACATACCATGTTTTTGGATTGGAAGAATCAATATTGTGAAAATGACCATACTGTCCAAAGCAATATACAGATTCACTACAATCCCTATCAAATTACCAATGGCATTCCTCACAGAATTAGAAAAAAATTTTTTACAATTTGTATGGAAACACAGAAAACCCCAAATAGACAAAGCAATCTTGAGAAAGAAAAACGGAGCAGGAGGGATCAGGCTCCCTGACTTTATAGTATACTACAAAGCTACAACAATCAAGACAATATGGTACCGGCACAAAAACAGAAATATAGATCAATGGTACAGGATAGAAAGCTCAGAGATAAACCCACGCACATATGGTCACCTAATTTATGACAAAGGAGGCAAGAACATACTATGGAACATACATACGCCACCTAGTGGTGCTAGGAAAACTGAACAGCTATATTAACAGAATGAAACTAAAACATTCTCCAACGCCATACACAAAAATAAACTCAAAATGGATTAAAGACCTAAATGTAAGACCGGACACTATAAAACTCTTAGAGGAAAACATAGGAAAAACACTCTTTGACATAAACCACAGCAAGATCTTTTTTGACCCACATCCTAGAGTAATGAAAATAAAAACAAAAATAAACAAATGGGACCTAATTAAACTTAAAAGCTTTTGCACAGCAAAGGAATCCATAAACAAGACAAAAATACAACCCTCAGAATGGGAGAAAATATTTGCAAACGAAGCAACGGACAAAGGATTAATCTCCAAAATATGCAAACAGCTCATGGAGCTCAATATCAAAAAAACAAACAACCCAATTAAAAAATGGGTGGAAGACCTAAATAGACATTTCTCCAAAGAAGATATACAGATTGCCAATAAACACATGAAAAGATGCTCAACATCATTAATCATTAGAGAAATGCAAATCAAAACTACAATGAGGTATCATCTCACACCAGTCAGAATGGCCATCATCAAAAAATCTCCAAACAATAAATGCTGGAGAGGGTGTGGAGAAAAGAGGACCCTCCTACACTGTTGGTGGGAATGTAAATTGGTACAGCCACTCCGGAGAACAGTATGGAGGTTCCTTAAAAAGCTAAAAATAGAGCTCCCATATGACCCAGCAATCCCACTACTGGGCGTATACCCAAAGAAAACCATAATTCAAAAGGACACATGTACCCCAGTGTTCATTGCAGCACTATTTACAATAGCCAGGACACGGAAACAACCTAAATGTTCAACAACAGATGAATGGATAAAGAAGTTGTGGTACATATATACAATGGAATATTACTCAGCCATTAAAAAGGAACAAAATTGGGTCATTTGTTGAGTCTGTCATACAGAGTGAAGTAAGTCAGAAAGAGAAAAACAAATATCGTATATTAACGCATATATGTGGAACCTAGAATAATGGTACAGATGAACCTATTTGCAGGGCAGGAATAGAGACGTAGATGTAGAGAACAGACATGTGGACACAGTGGGGGAAGGGGAGTGTGGAACGAATAGGGAGATTAGGTTTGACATAAATACACTACCATGTATAAAATAGATAGCTAGTGGGAACCTGCTGTATAGCACAGGGAGCTCAGCTCAGTGCTCTGTGTGACCTAGATGGGTGGGAGGGCTTTCCAAGAGGGAGGGGGTATAGGTATACATATAGCTGATTCACATCATTGTACAGCAGAAACTAACACAACATTGTAAAGCAATTATACTCCAATTTAAAAAAAGATAAAAAACAGTTCATCATTTTAGTTACATAAAAAAAAAAAAAGTCTACAGGGACTTCCCTGGTGGTGCAGTAGATAAGACTCTGCGCTCCCAATGCAGGGGGCCCGTGTTCAATCCCTGGTCAGGGAACTAGATCCCACATGCATGCTGCAACTAAGAGTTCACATGCCACAACTAAGGAGCCTGCCTGCTGCAACTAAGGAGCCCATGTGCCATATCTAAGACCCAGGGCAACCAAATAAATACATAAATATTTTAAAAAAAGGTCTACAAAAAATAAATGCTGGAGGGGGCATGGAGAAAAGGGAATCCTCCTACACTGTTGGTGGGAATGTAAATTGGTGCAGGCACTATGGAAAACAGTAGGGAGGTTCCTTAAAAAACTATAAATAGATTCACCATATGATCCAGCAATCCCACTCCTGGGCAAATACCTGGAGAAAACTCTAATTCAAAAAATACACGCACCCATGTTCATACCAGCACTATTTACAATAGCCAAGACATGGAAATAACCTGAATGTCCATCAACAGATGAATGGGTAAAGAAGATGTGGTACATATATACAATGGAATATTCAGCCATAAAAAAGAACGAAATAATGCCATTTGCAGAAACATGGGTGGACCTAGAGATTATCATACTAAGTGAAGTAAGACAAATATATCACTTATATGTGGAATCTAAAAAATAATACAAGTGAACTTATTTACAAAACAGAAACAGACCCATAGTCAGAGAAAACAAACTTATGGTTACCAAAGAGGGAAGGGGGAGGAGGGAGGGATAAATTAGGAGTTTGGGATTAATATATACACACTACTATATATATTGATAAAACAGATAAACAACAAGGTCCTACTGTATAGCACAGGGAACTATATTCAATATCTTATAATAAACTATAATGGAAAAGAATCTGAAAAAGAAATACATATATATGTATATATAACTGAATCACTTTGCTGTGCACCAGAAACTAACACAACATCATAAATCAACTGCGCTTCAATTTTTTAAAAAAAAGGATCTAAAGAAGAAAAAAACAAAACAAACTTGGGAAACAAATGTTGGTCCCCTTTCAAATAAAATAAATAAATAAATAAATAAAAGAAGGGCTTCCCTGGTGGCGCAGTGGTTGAGAGTCCGCCTGCCGATGCAGGGGACACAGGTTCATGCCCCGGTCCGGGAAGATCCCACATGCCGCAGAGCAACTAAGCCCGTGAGCCACAACTACTGAAGCCTGCGCGCCTAGAGCCTGTGCTCTGCAACCTACAACAAAGAATAGCCCCCGCTCACCACAACTAGAGAAAGCCCGCACGCAGCAAAGAAGACCCAATGCAGCCTAAATAAATAAATAAATTTATCAAAAAAAAATCTTTTCATCTCAGTAAATGCTGAATCCCAAATGCAGTGAGTTGGGTGGGGCTGCTTGTGTTCACTGGAACAGCCGATTTAGACTCTAGCAAAGGGCAGGTGGATCAGAGAGGAGAGCAGAGGGTTTCTTTTCTGTAACTAGAGGACTCAATGGATGAAAGGATCCCAGGCCATTAAAATCCTACCTTGACGTAGTTTGTTCGTTGATCCACAGGCTTATGGAGGATTCCCTGCATGTGGATTTTTGTGGACTTGGGGAGAGATTTCCCCTGCCAAGGCCCACTGGCTACCTTTTCCAGAACTGGCGATCACAATTTGCCCATCTCCCTTGGTAAAGAAGAACCACCTGGGTCTGCTTGTCTAAGCGGGGTTGCCCCCCTGCTCCACATACGCACACTGCCTCTCCCCTTCCTGCTTCATATCAGGGCCTGGGCAGGCTGGCCCTGATGAGGGGGAAGAGGGCCCCTCCCGATCTCCCCTCCGCATTTTCCTGGGCCGTGGCTTCCATGTCCCACCTTGTCCCACCCTCCAATCATGTGTACAAGTTGTCATCAAGAGAATAAGTAAAAATGAAAGTAGGTAGGCTCATGTTTTCGAACTGTCACCTTTGTTCCCTCATGTCCCCCATCTTCCAGTGTCTTCCGTTTTCCCTGGCTCGTCTTGCTCTCTGCCTTACGGATGTATTAGCAGAAAACAGAGAAAAAGGAGCAGATTCTGGTGTCTGAGTTGTAAAGGCCTAGCCCCTGAGAGGAAACAAAATAACTCCAGTGGACCCTCTCTGTTTGAGGTGGTGACTGGTGAGTCCAAGCCCCCCGCCAGACCACACAACGGTTCTCTGGGCTGCGGTGGGTTGGGAGGTGGGGTAGATGCCGGAAGACCTGCTCACAGCCCCACATTCGCAGAGAGCTGCCCTCAGAGGGGCCCACAGATGACAGCAAGATGCAGACGTCCAGGTACACGTGCTTCTGTTCACAATCACCAAAATGTGAAAACAGCCCAAGTGCTCATAGACAGCTGAATGGATACACAAAATGCGGACTATCGACACAATGGAATATTATTTGGCCATAAAAATGAATTAAGTACTAAATACCTGCTACAACATGGATGAACTTTAGAAACATTGTGCTGAGCGAAAGCCAGACACAAAGACCACACGTTGTATGATTGCATCTAAGTGAAATGTCCAGAATAGGCAAATTCACAGCGACAGAGAGTAGATTATTGGTTGCCAGGGGCTGGGGGGAATAGGAAGTGACTGTTAATGGGTGTGGGTTTCCTTTTGAGATGATGAAAATGTTCTGGAACTAGAGAATGTTGATGGTTGCATAATGCTGTGAATGTTTTAAATGCTACTGAATTGTATGCTTTCGAATTTTTTGGAGGACTTTCCTGGTGGAGCAGTGGTAAAGAATCCACCTACCAAGGCAGGGGACATGGGTTCGAGCCCATGCTGATCTGATAGGGTCCACAGAGCCCCCATTTGGAGGTCAGGCCATGCAGCGGGAGAGGAGCCCATCCTGCCCTGTGGCCCCCTTAGAGGGTGATTGGCATTGGTCAGGGACCAGTGGGCTCTGCGGACCCCATCAGATCCTGCCACCCAGCCCAGGGCAGTGTCACCAACACAGGCCCTCCAGGACTGGAGCCGGAAGAGCAGCAGCCTGGGAGGCCCTGAGCCTTATTCTCTAGCTGGTGGTCCCGCCCGTCACAAGCACCCTAAGATCACTTAGTGAACACCCCCTCCCCGTCCCGGACACCTCAAATTAAGGAGTGTCCCATGCACTTCAGGAGCCTGAGGTATGGCAAAGTCCCCAGGGGAGGCCTGGTAGCAGGGAGGGCCCCTCCCAGGCCACGGCAGGGGTCACAGCCCTTTGCCCATCAGTAGGGAACCGGCTAGCTCTCTGAGGCTCCTGTCCCATCGCGAGCGGCCATTCAAAACCAAGCAGGTTCTGCACAAGGCCCTGCCTGGTTTACCATTTTTCTGTGGGTGTCGACGTTTCCCATGGAGCACGATTCGTGATTGTCGCACAAAGTATCTACAGTCCTGGGAAACTGGCCAGCAGCAGCTAGACTGCCGCTGCCGTCGCCTTGGCAACCCAGCCCCCAGTCCCGCGGCCGCCCCGGCTCCGGGACGGGGGTGTGATGCCCTCTAGAGGCCGCGTGCTGACACGGCGGGGGACCCGGACTGGGCGGGCGCTAGGGGGCCCTTCGTGCGTGGGAGGCTGGGAAGTGAGGGA
This sequence comes from Delphinapterus leucas, assembly GCF_059928025.1. Lineage (NCBI taxonomy): Eukaryota > Metazoa > Chordata > Mammalia > Artiodactyla > Monodontidae > Delphinapterus > Delphinapterus leucas. The sequence goes on along the minus strand of NC_143150.1, from coordinate 96,259,565 downwards.
CCAAGGCGAACAGAGAGGGGCACGATCTGTTCAAGGTCACGGGGAAACACAGATCCAAGCCTTCCGGAGTCGGCCCTTTGGTATTCCGCTGCCGCTTGTCAATTCAAAGAAACAAACAAAAACCCCTCACAGGCTCATACCTATACAGAGCTGATGAAATTTAAGCGGCAGGGTCCCTCATTTGCAGAAGACTCTTGGCAGTGGCCTCAGAAATGGATTCACCTGGTCATACGTGTTGGTACAATCTGCAGAAGTGAACTGTAAATTAGTTTAAGATCTGCATTGAATTGTAATTGGTTAAGATGGCTCTCTCCCCACCCTGATTCTGTCACACTTCCCCTCGGGTCCTGAAGCATTAGAAGCTGCCTAAGAGGAAGTTGAGTTGGGGACACGTTTCACTGTGACCTTCATGAGGTCTGTTTACATAGTTATTACTGACCATCCTGGGGCAGGAATGACTTCCAGGAATAATCCCACTGCCCACCTGGCATCATGACACTGAGCTCTAGAGCAGCTGGGATGTGGGAGGAGGCGGAGGAGAAACAAGGTTTGAAATGTACAGAGCCGGAAGCTGATCTGTGGGAAATTCTTCCAATCGTCAAATGCCTAAACTTATGAGCAGCTCAAAACGGAAGTTTTTCTTGTTAAGTGTATCATCAATAATGCAGTGGGGGAAAAATGCAGTGAATATAATTGCAAACTCCCTATGAAATGAAATTATTTTTCAAGTATGCCCATCTGTAACCAACAGAAATGATTCTGGCATGGAGAAGTAAATTGTAACAAAATTTTTTTCAGATTATACCAAAAAGAGATAAAATCCGAAAAGAGGCAATATATGGGTTTGGGGATTAATAATATACTTAATGAGAAGAAGTAAAGTATATGAACACACTGGGAAAAAAGTTCGTCTTGCTGACTTGACCAAAATACTGATATTGACAAAAATAACACAAATCTCATAATAGATCTCTACAAGACACTGAGATCAGGTTGCCTGAGTATTGTCAATTCAGAGTATTTAAGATGGGTCTCTGAACATGAAACCTTGATATGCCCAGAAAATTTACAGCTTTTATATGAAAGAAACTTGACAGAGGTTTCCCCCAATTTGACAGCAGTCCTAAAAATGTACACAGCATTACTAATAACAAACTGCAAAGCTGAAATTTTTCTACAGTATCAATAATGAAAACCAAATTTCCATCAACCATGCTAAAAGAAAATCACAATGAATTATCTTTCTATCCTCTTGCTAGAAAATGATATTACAAGATTGTTGTCATATGAAAAGGCAAGCAAAGCATCTGCAGGCAAAAATTGTCGGGAAAAAAGTGTTACAGAGGTTTGTCAGGCAGTTAACAAAACGTTATGTCAGTTTTCTGAATTATGTGAGATTTGAGGTATTTCTCAGCTTTTAAAATGTTATGTACTGTGTTTTCTTTCTGATTCTAAAGAACATTCCTTTCCTAATTCTGTCTTCCTAATTTTCTGGGTTTTTTAAGTCCCCCCAAATTATATAATCTTCAAAAACCCACAAAACCTGGAGCCACCTCATACGAACACCCACGCACACCCACTCATCCCATACATGAGAATCAAGAACTATAGTCTCATTAAGTAAAAAGAAGCACAAGACCCCTTTTCTAGAGACATGTGTGTGCTTTGGAGCAGCTCTTTTTATCAGTAAAAAGGTGCTGGCGAACATAAGTGCAACAGCTGACTTCCATTCCAGAAAATTCAGAGAATCACAAAATTACCACAGAGTTATTAAAAGCTTGATCCAATGAGAATGACTTTACTCAGTTAAGCTACTTTTACTGTTGGTTCCCCCAGAGCCTTCCATTCCTTTAGTGTCACCCCCAAGGAAACTGCAGAGGACAGCTTGGGGCCATCCTGTCACCATTCCCTGAGACAGAAGGGATGGGTTTTCTTCCTCGTTAGTCTCTTGGGTATTTTAAGATTGTCATTTTTTACCTTAATGTTTCATGAGGTAAACTTCTTTCATCTTGTTCTACTGACACTTGTAGAAAGAGGATTTTTTGAAAGTCTGTTGCTCAGAGTTAAGCAGCTACAACCTGCAGAGAGGTGCCTTATCCATTTGAATGCACAATAATATCCTCTTTGGTCGAGAGCTTCTAGTCCCACGATGGTTTTTTCCTGTCAGGCTGTACTAGAAGAAACATAGAGGCATAAGGGTACGCCAGATGGTGAAAAATAGGTTTACGGCACCAAAATAGTGTTGTTTTTATTAAAAACTAGGCTAGCACTGAATGCCAGAAGGTGTGAAACCCAGCTCTGAGTAACAACCTCCACATTTACGGTTAATCTTAGCCTGTATGAACCTCCCACCAGGTGAAGCAGGGTGGGCCCGCAAGCCTTGGGGAGGGAGGGGGGACGGGGGGGGGGTGACGGGGGAGGGGCGGAGGAGGGCAGGGGTGGGGTGGGGTGGGGTGGGGGAGCGAGAGGGCCAGGGGGAGTGTTGCAGGGCTGCCTGCAAAGGATGCTGGAGGCACATGGGGGAGCCGGTGGGCCTGCTTCTTGGAGGGCCAGCCTGGCTCCCCATCCCTTCCTATTCCCATGCCCCACCATCACCGCACTGAAAGTCCTCAGCCAGGTGCTGACTCACCCACATCTCCTTCATATTGGATTCTGATGTCCAAGAACGGGTAAGGCTGGAAACTTGAACCTGGTAAGGCTGGAAACGTGACCTCCAAGCAGTCCTAGTCTCCTTCAGCGTTATTGAAGGTAACGGCCACGTCCAAGTTTTCCCTAAACCATTAGTATTACTGAACCAAACTTGGGTCCGGCTCGCCTCACCGGCGCAGTAAAGCCAATCTACTGACACTGGGTCGTGGTGAAGGGAAGTGCAGTGTGTATTGCAGGGCCCCAAGCAAGGAGTCCAGGCACCTAATGCTCAAAAGGCCCGAACTCCTGATGGCTTTCAGGGGAAGGTTTTTAAAGACAGGGTGAGGGAGGGGTGGGGGGGGTTGTGTGGTATGTGATCAGCTGGTGGACATTCTTCTGATTGGTTGGGGGTGAGGTAATCAGGAGTCAACATCAACCTTCTGGTTCCAGCTGGTCTGGGGTCTGCGTGCCTGTGGGCAGCAGGCAGTTAACTTCTCCCACCTGGTGGGGGCTTCAGTGTCTGCAAAACAGCTCAAAGGATTTGGCTCCGAAGATTATCTATAGCCCTTGAGGAGGAACTAAAGGTCCTGACTTTGTTTAATGGCCAAACTATTATTTTGTCTTGTTTGACTGTTTTCCTTTGTTTCTGCATTTTCTCACTTCCCTGATTAAATATATTCTTTGAAACTCAGGGAAGGCCTAGGAGGCTAAAGTTTTCCTATAGACAAGAGGCAGGTGGAGGACTTGGGGGGTGGTCTGTCCTGGGAAGGCCCGATAGGGTCCTGCTTGGTTACGTTACCAAACGGTGTCCCTCAAACTCTCCAACTTAAGGGAAACCAGCATCTGAGACGGTTAGGCTCCTCATCAAGAAAAAATCCTTATTTATCTCCATTGCCATACTCTGAGTCAGTTAGCTGTTGCTACAAAACAACCAACCACAAAGCTTAGTGCCTTAAGGCACCAACTCTTGAGTTAGCTCTGGATCCTGCGGACTGGTGATCTGGGCTGAGCCCCACTGATGCACTTGGCTCACACACGCGTCTGTGATATCTGCTGCCAGGTTGGCTGGGGATAGGCTGGTCTGAGATGGCCTCTGCTGGTCAGCTTGTCTTTCTTCTGTGTGGTCTTGCATACCCCAGCAGGCTAGCCTGGGTTTGTTCACAGGGAGGTGCCTGAGTTGCAGGAGAGCATGCTGAAACAGCAAAAATGCTCACGGCCTCTTGAGATAGGCCTGGACCAGGAATAACGTTTTGTATTCAATTGGTCAGAGCAAGTCCCAAGACCAGCCCGGGTTCAAGGGCTGCAGCTCTTGATGGGAGCAGCTACTCTGCGTTGAAAATGGATGCAGGTACAGAGAGGATAATAACTGTGGCCACTTTTTCTTTAAATTTTTTTTATTAAGGTAACATTCGTTTATGTAAGTTTCATGTGTACAACATTGTATTTCTATTTCGGCTTGCGGGATCTTAGTTCCCCGACCAGGGATTGAACCTGGGCCCTCGGCAGTGAAAGCGTGGAGTCCTAACCACTGGACTGCCAGGGAGTTCCCATATTTCTACTTCTTTATACACTACAACATGCTCACCACCAAAAATTTAGTTTTCATCCATCAACATACAGTTGATCCCCTTTACCCATTTTGCCCTCCCCTTCCTTCCTTCCCCTCTGGTAATATTGCGGGACTGAGGGAACGAAAAGTGCCCACGAAACTGAGAAGGCATCTTGAGACCAAAAATCGAGGCAAGCAGCTCCATGTAATCAATGGATCAGTTTATTATAGGGTAACTTACTCACAGGATGGGATCTGGATCTGGTGGACAGCAAGTCCACCAGACTTTCAGCAGCATTGGTAGCTGCACTCCGTACCACTGAGGGACCACTGGGACAATTTTATAGTTAATCTAGGGTATGGGTGTAGTTGCTTGGAAATGGGCCATGCATTCCTAAATTAAGACTTATGAATGGGTAACTAGTCACATGGGTGCTGGGAATACATCACAGAAGGTTTTCATCATTGTTTGGGGCCTAACGGAGCATAGAGCCTAACAGGTCCTAATGATTATTAAACAACATCTATTAACTACAAAAACCCTTGATGACAGAGAAGTGCTTCACTACATAGTACAGTCCTGGGTGGGGTCAGTGAAAGGATGGGAGAACTGTAAGGGCCCAAGATGGCATCAGTTATGCTACCAGCCATACAGGTAGCCACTACTCTGTCCTCTGTATCTACATGTTTGTTTTTGTTTCCTTTGGTTTGTTCATTTGTTTTTGTTTTGTTTTTTATATTCCACATATGAGTGAAATCATACAGTATCTGTCTTTCTTCGTATGACTTATTTCATTTAGCATAATACCCTCAAGGTCCATCCATGTTGTCACATGGATGTGATATATATATATCACATCTTCTTTATCCATTTATGATCATATGCCTTATCTTGTCATTGATATAGTGAATTGCACTGATCAATTTTTGAATATTGAACCAGCCTGACATTCTTAGGATAAAACTCATTCAGATATGATGTATTTTTCTTATTATGTATTATTGGATTTGATTTGCGCAAATTTTGTTAAGAACTTTTGCATTAATGTTCCCGAAATACATTGGTATATAGTTTTCTTTTCTTATAATATTTTTGTTTGTTTTTGGTATAGGGTAATGCCGACCACCTCATGAATGATTTGGGAAATAGTCTCTCCTCTTGAATTTCCTGGAAGAGTTTGTGGAGAATTGACTCATTTTGTCCTTAAACATTTATTGGAATACTCCCATGAAGCCAGCTGGGCCTGGAGTTTTCTGTGTAGAAATGTTTTCAACAAATTCAATTTCTTTAATAGATATAAGGCTAAATAGGTTATCTCTTTCTTCTTAATTGAGCTTTGATAGTTTATGTCTTTCAAGGACTTTTTCCATTTCACCTAAGTTGTCAAATTTGTTGGCATAAATTTCATAATTTTTTCCAACAGATATTAAAAATACTATAAAGCCTCTAGAATGAAAACAGTGTAGTACTCGTACGTGAATAGAAGAGAAACCAGTGGAATAGATCAGAGAAAGTCTAGAAAGAGACTTTATCCACGCATAAAATTGACCATTTTAACCAGGTGTACAGTTCAGTGCCATTAAATACATTCACACTGTGGGATTTCCCCGGGGGTCTAGTGGTTAAGACTCGGCGCTTCCACTGCAGGGGGCATGGGTTTGATCCCTGGTCAGGGAACTAAGACCTCACGTGCCGCTCGGCGCAGCCAAGAAAAAAACAATACATTCACATTGTCGTACAACCATCACCACCATCCATTTCTGGCACTGTTTCTTAATAGACTTTTTCAAAAATCCTACCTTTCATTCAGTTAGTATTTCTTTTTTTTTTTTTTTGCAGTACGCGGGCCTCTCACTGTTGTGGCCTCTCCCATTGCGGAGCACAGGCTCCGGACGTGCAGGATCAGTGACCGTGGCTCACGGGCCCAGCAGCTCCGCGGCATGTGGGATCTTCCCGGACCGGGGCACGAACCCACGTCCCCTGCATTGGGAGGCGGACTCTCAACCACTGCGCCACCAGGGAAGCCCTCATTTAGTATTTCTACAGTTAGTACAAGACCATTTCTTTTCAGTGACTCAAAAATCCTCTGTGCTCCTCCTTTTCCTGCCTCCCTCTCCCCAGCCCCTGGCAACCCCTGATCTTTTTAGTGTCTCTGTAGTTTTGCCTTTTCCAGATGTCATATAGTTGGAATCATACAGTTTGCAGCCTTTCCTGATGGGCTTCTGTCACTTAGTAATATGCACTTAAGGTTCCGCCATGTCTTTTCATGGCTGGATAGCTCACTTCTTTTTAGCATTGAATCATATTCCATTGTCTGGATGGACCACAGTTTATCCACTCACCCGCTGAAGGACATCTTCATTGCTTCCAAGCTTTGGCAGTTATGAATAAAGTGGCTATAAACATCTATATGCATGTTTTTGTGTGGAAGTAAGTTTTCAACTCCTTTGGGTGAATACCAAGAAGCACAAGTAGTGGATCGTATGGTAAGTGTATGTTTAGTTTTCTAAGAAAACACCAAATGATTTTCCAAAGTGGCTGAACCATTCTGCATTCCCACAGGCGATGAATGAGCGTTCCTGTTGTGCCGCATCCTTGCCAGCATGAGGTGTTGTCAACCCCAGAACTTTTTCATCATCCCAAACTGAAACTCTGGACCCACTGAACAATAACTGCCCTTTTCCCACTTCCCCAGCCCCTGGTAGCCTCTATTCTCCTTTCTGTCTCTATGAATCTGACTATTCTCGATATCTCACATAAGTGGAATCGTGGCCATTTTTGCAAACAATCTGTCACCGCCTACTCTTAGGAACAGGTAGGTTTCTGGGACTCCAAAGTCTTCATCATCCACTTGTGTCCCACGTTCTGGGCATAGCCATCCTTCCCAGAATCACATGTAATCTCCAAGACGCCTGGTCTCCTAGGGTGTGGTGGTGGAAGATCTTCCTCTGCCTAAAGTTCAGGGTTCAGCTTGAACTTGGGAGTGGTGATCAGTGCCACAGGCAACTTAGCACAGACCTGCCCAGGCACCTCTCTCTGTCCCTTTGGTGTCAGTTCCCTCACACTCCAGGGAGCAGACGTGACACCTTGAACATGCCCCAGATGACCAGGTCGTGGGGGATCAGGAGCTCAACTAGCTGCCCAGACCCACTGCCCTCTCCACACTCACCTGCCATCTCCCAGGGCTCTCCTGGCAGACAGCAACATGGCTGGCCTCTGCCACACAGCACCCTGGACACAAAGCTGTGGAGAACTGGGGAGGGAACTACTGAGGTGTCACATCCCTTTCATTGACCTTCAAACTCCCTATGATAACAGCGTGACCTCCCAGCCTAGGACAGAGGAGAGGTGGAAGGGAAAAGATGTGGAGAAAGGAAGAGAGAGAAAAAGCAGAATGAGGGTGTGCAGTGAAGAATGAACCTTGCCCAAAGAAAGGCCTGGCCTTTGCCTTGGTTCCTGGAAGGTGATCTCTAAACCCTTAGAATGTCTTGCCTGATAAGAGTATCTTTGTTTACCTGGGGGCCTTAGGCCACGCCAGATAGGAGAACAACTTGATTTACAGTAGGGGCTTTGGGTCACATGGTATCAGCTCAGCCTTCAGAGGGTGGACAACCAACCATGTCTACACGACTGAGCTCCAGTAAAAACTCTGTACACCAAGGCTCAAGTGAGTTTCCTTGGTTGGCAATACTCCACGCATATTGTCACAGCATAGTTGCTGGGACGAGTTAGCACTATCCATGACGCCACTGGGAGAGGACAAATGGAAGCTCCGGGTTTGGACCTCTCCGGACCCTGCCCCCCTGCGTCTCTCCCCTTGACTGATTTCAATCCGTATCCTTTCACAGTGATAAACTGTAACCACGAGTATAAAAGCATTCAGTGAGTTCTGTGAGTCTTTCTAGCAAATAATCAGACCTGAGGGTGATCTTGGGGACCCCTGAACTCTGCAGTTGGTGTCAGAAGTGAGAGTAGTCTTGAAGACTGTTGCCTAATTTTACAAAGGCGGTACACAGATGGGGCACGCTAACATGTTAATAGTAAATGCAAGAATAATGGTCATAGCACCCTCAGCATGGAGATGCTTCTGGAAGAAACATCATGATGGCTGCCCAAGGAGAATCACAAGCTCCGTTCAAACTTGTATTGGTTGGTGATGGAAAAACTACATTCATGAAACGTCACTGACTGGTGACTGGAGAAGAACGTTGCCATGTTTGAGGTTGAGGTCCATTCCTTTGTGTTCCACACCAGCAGAGGACCTATTAAGGTCAATGTATGGGATATATTGAGCTGGTCGGGAGAAATTTGGTGGATGGAGAGATGGCTATTATATCCAAACCCAACGTAGAATTTTAACGTTTGACGTAACATCGAGAGCTTACAGGAATGTGCCTAACTGGCACAGAGATCTGGTACAAGTATGTGAAAACAACCTCATTATGTTGTGTGGCAACAAGGTGGATATTAAGGACAAGAAAGTTAAGGCAAAATCCATCATCTTCCATAAAAGAAGACTCTTCAGTACTATGACAGTTCTGCTAAGAGTAACTACAACTCTGAAGAGCCTTTCCTTTGGCTTGTTCAAAAACTAATTGGATCACAGGGAACTATATTCAATATCCTGTAATAAACCATAATGGAAAAGAACTGAATTACTTTACTGTACAGCAGAAACTACCACAACACTGTAAATCAACCATGCCTCCATTAAAAAAAAACCAACAACAACTAATTGGAGCCCCTAACTTGGAGCTCATTGCCATGCCTGTTCTTGCCCCACCAGAGGTTGTCATGGACCGAGCCTTGGCAGTGTAATATGAGGCTGGCAGAGCAGGGTCCCCGCAGCGTGCCCTGAAACCCCATCTCCACATGTATCAGACACCTTTATCCTTTTGTGGCTGATGTGTGATTTTATGGTGTCCATGCCAACTGCAGGTCTACTGCTCTCATAATGCACATGCCTCCTTCAAATAAGACCTTCATCTTCATTTTCAAGTGTCTATAGGGAGAGATGTCTGGAGTCAAACATTCATTTGCATTACCATGAGAAATATCAACTTTTCATCTGCCCACTAAAGGAAGAGCTGCCAGATTCTTTAAATATAATTTCAATTGTTGTACAACTTTAAATGGATGATAAAAAATGTCAATTGCTTACCTGTACTAACAAAGTTTCTCCTTGATGGTGACTATCAAGCATTTTGTTTATCATTAAAAAGTCTAGATCAGGAATTGTATGTGGCCATTGCAAGCATAAAATCTCATGTAAAAAGATATGTTGATAAAAGCTGTGTACTAGATTGGTTAAAGAGCACCAATCCCTCACATGCTAGCATTCACTTTGCAATGTGTCACTGCACTTTGTTCCTCCCATCCGAGGGTGGGTCTATTTCTCTACCCTCCTATCCCAGAGTCTGGACTGGCCTTGTGACCTGCTTTGGCCAATAGAAGTGGGTGGAAGTGACTTGAGACTGCCACAGTTAGCTCAGGAAGCTTGAGGCTTCTGCCTTGATTCTCCCAGAAGGTTCTGGTTGCCATATAAAGAAGCCCACTTAGCCTACTAGAACACGAGAAGCCATGGAGGAGAGGAGACCTGAGGAGTCCTAGTCCACAGCTAGACATGTGAGTCAGGCCATCTGGAACCTTCCAGCCCAGCTGATCCTCCCTCTTGAGTGAGTCCAGTCAAAACTGGCAAGAGGAAGTACCCAGCCAACCAAATCATGACAAATCAAAATATTGTTGTTTTCAGCCACTATTCCTTGGGGTGGCTTGTTACACAGCAAAGGCTAATTAAAACGCAAGCTTAACTTATCATTAAAAATTGAAAAGATATAATAGGAGGGGGAAGAAGTGGGTGGGTGTAGAGAAGAAACAAAATTGGCCCTATGTTGATAATTATTGAAGCTGGGGATTATCTACTCATCTATTTTTGTATATGTTTGAAATTTTCCATAGTAAAAGTAAAAAATAAAAGGGAGGGTTGGAAAGATTTCATTAGAAAAATGTATATACATACTTGATATTCAACACACTTAATTTTTTTACATAATACACAGAAATGATTACATAATACACAGAAATACTTTTTTTTCTTTTCCAGCAGGCCACATTTTGACTCTCCAAATACTCTCCAGTTCTCCCCTGAATGTCTTAGAGATATTATATAAAATTTCTTGGTGTGTCATGAGGTGAACAAGGCCTAAGAGCCCGGCGTGACCCCACCTCCAAAACCGGCTCCCAAGGCAGCTGGCGCCCTCAGCCGGCCCGGCTCCAGCGGGGCAGGAGCCCCCAGCCCCCCAGCCCCGGGTGGGAGGGGGCGATAAGAAGTGCGGCCTCCCGGCCAGGCTGCTCAACCCTCCTTCCCTCCTTCCTGCCGCGTCAGGTCAGGACTGCCCCGGACAGCCTGCCGGACCTGCCCGACGGCTGGGGCTCCGGCTCGGGGTGAGGGGGGTTGGGGATGGAGGGGAGGATGGAGCTGAGAGGGGCTGGAAAAGGCGGGCCAGCCTGAATTACAACCCTCCAAGCCCTCCAGGGAGGGGCCAGAAGCCCCGTTCACCAATCGGCCCCACCCCCACCCCCGCAGTCCATCTTTGCAAGGGGACAAGCGCGCTGCCCTGGGGCTAAGGGTCGCCCTGGGGCTCGCAGGCTTCGAGAATTGGGGGACCTCTGCCCCTCTGAGTCACACTCTCCGGGAGCCCCCGCATCCTCCGGCTCCGATCCACCCCGAAGTGAAGGGGTGCATCACGGAAGGCCGGGTGGCGGCAGCCAGCACAGTCCGCATCGGGGCTCCGGGCAGTCGCGGAGGTGGGGCGGCTTGGGCCCCGCGGGGGGCACTACCGGAGGCCGCCTAGAACCGGGTTTCAACTGCCTTGTTGATCCCATCCCCCCTTCCTTAAAGAATGACTGCGCTGGCCTCCAAGCCACCCTCTCAGGAAGCGCTTGCCTTGCAAGGACGCCCAGAACCCGCGGGGAGGCGAGGGAGGGTGGGGGGGAAGGGAGGAAGGTGGTGAGGGGGGAGGGAGGGAGGAAGGTGGTGAGGGGGGAGGGAGGGAGGAAGGTGGGGGGAGGGAGGTGGGGAGAGGGAGGGAGGAAGGGGAGGGGGAGGGGTGGGGAGAGAAGGAGGGAGGAAGAGGAACGAATTGCATTGGCCCATCGCCTCCGCAACGGAAGACGCTGACACCCTCGGTCCGGCCCACTCCCTGGGGGCCCAGCGTTCCCGATCCCCACGCCAGGCTGCAAACTAATGAGCACACAGGCCCACGGACTAGAACATAAACAAGGATATTTTATTACTTACTTTTTTTTTTTGGCACACTAATTAATAACTAAACTGCAACGAAAAAAAAAAAGCAAGCGGAATCCAAATATCCTCTCAGTTGCCATTTAGTTATATAAGAAGGAGGAATTAAGGCTAGTTGGCATTGAAGAGTTCCTCCAATGCCACGCTCCAAATCCAAGCCCCTGCACCGGCCTTAAATCAAAAGGGAAAGCAGGCACCAGCCGCCAAGCACAGAAAGTGGGGCAGATTTCTGCCAGCAGCTAACATGATAGCCTGCTTCTGGGGGACGACTGTCACAGGTCACAGAACTGGGCCCAGCTAAAAGTCACCAGCCCTGCACAGCTCCTGGTACACCCATTTGCTGTTTTGCAGGGATGGGCTCCAGACAGCTTCCTTTGTAAGGTGCTCCCACCCCTGCCCCATGGCCAGAGTTGCTGGCGCAGGGAGCAGACATCGGCCCCAAGGTACTGGGCCACCAAGCGTCCCCTTGCCCAGGAATTTAGGATTGGGATGGAGAAAAAGAAAACAGTGTTTATGAAGAGCCAGAAAGCCATCCTGTGTAAGTAGGGGGGCTGTGGGATGCTGTAGGCCTGAGAAGGCAAGCTCTGTGGGGGGGACAAAAGGCTGAGGAGGAGAGAGGGAGAGAGAATAAAGAGATGCTGGAATAGAGAGGAACAGGCCACAGCAGTTCTCCCTCTACATGTATTCCCTGCTGCCTTCCAGGCCTTTCTGAGGCCCACTGCAGCACCCTCCCATCTTCCAGAGCAAAAATCTCTGTCTTCCGATTCATCAGACACCTATGACCTATAACCTTCTTCGGAGGTTCAGTAATCTTGAAACTTCTGGTACTTGTACTCAACGGAGTTCTAAATAATATGCCCTCAAATCAAATGCTCTTTCTCACTTTACTTTTTAAACAAATAGATTTTATTTTCTAGAGCAGTTTTGGGTTCACAGCGAACTTGAGAGGAAGGTGCAGAGATTTCTCATATCGCCCCTGCCCCGACACATGCAGAGCCCTCTCCGTAATCAACATGCCCCATAGAGTGGTACGTTTGTTGCAATTGATGAACCTACACTGACACATCATCACCCGAAGTCCATAGCTTACATTATGGTTCACTCTTGGTGTTGTACGGGTTTGGACGGATGTATAATGACACGTATCCTATTCATCCCTCCCCCACCTCCAGAAACCACTGATCCTTTTACTGTGTCCGTAGTTTTGTGCTTTCCAGAATATCATATAGTTGGAATCATGCAGTATGTAAGCCTTTTCAGACTGGTTTCTTTCACTTAGGAATGTATTTTACTTTTATGGTAAAAGTTTCTTGCTTACATTTTCCTAACCCTTCTCTCCTTTAGCGTACACAGTCCATAATACCTTCCAGTTGAGGAAAAAAGCTTATTCCAGGCCTACAGATCAATTGGAATCAAATGTTTTTTCCTTTGGGAAAAGGGAAACTCACACTTCCTGCATACTGGAAACCAGAAATTCCAGCATTTCCAGTTTCAGCCGCAGTCCAAGCTTTCTAAAGCATTCTCTGACCATCTTCCAGAGCAGGGATGTTACAATCCAGGGACGCATGCTCAGAATCGTGGCTGCATCACCCAGGGATGGGCATGACCTGAGGCCTTGGCATCCACAGAACCATCCTGAAGGCTGCCTCTCCTCACCCAGGCAGCGTGGTCCCACCTGCAATACGCAGAGCCCGGTTATGCTCTACTTGGAGGCAAAACCACGGGGGCCTGTTTCAGGATTTGCAAATACTCATCCCCCCTTACTTCTCTGGAGGTCATGATCCTGGTGCTACTGGCAGGTGTTTCCCTCACTTCATCCCCACACTGTCTCTGCATCAGCCAGGATCGTACCAACCAAACTAGCAATTGACATTTACCGACTGCTAATTATATGCCAGGCACCTTGCTAAGCCCTTTTTATGTTTGTATTTAATCCTCACAACCTTATGAGGTAGGTAACAGTGGTATCCCCCATTTTATAACTGAGGAAGCTGAGGCACAGAAAGATGAAGTTACGTGCTTAAGGTCACACAGCCTCAAAGTAGCCTAACCAGGATTTAAGTCCAGACAGTCTAGTTTCAGAGTTCAGCTGTTAACCACTACACTGTGATGGGGAAGATATTGGTTACACACTGCTGCTTAACAAATTAGTCTGAAACTTGGCAGCTTAAAACAATGGACAGTTATTATCACACATAGTTTCTGAGGGTTGGGAATCTGGGTGCTCAGGGGAGGCTATAGTCAAGCTGTCGGCCTGGACTGTGGTCTCCCAAGACTTGACTGGGCCTAGAGGATCTGCTTCTGAGTTCATTCACATGGCTGTTGGCAGGAGGCCTCAGTGCCTTGCCACGTGGGGCCTCTCTATAGGGCTGCTCGAGACAAGCTTTCCCACAGCATAGGGAGGGAGAGAGAGATTGAGAGATGAGCCACTCTGCCTTTTATGACCAAGTCTCCTGGTCACCCGTCATCGTTCCTGCCTTATTCTACTCACTAAGTCCAACCCACACTCAACAGGAGAGGATTACACAAAGGCGTGAACACCAGGAAGCAGAGATCACCAGAGGCCATCTTGGAGGCTGGCTACCACAGGTGTGAAGGGGAGCTAAACAGAAAAAGACCATGCCCTCAGAAAAACCTAAAACCTGCTCTGCTTCAGAGCCCATGGCCCACAGAGCAGGAATCTGGCTGTGTTCCACCTACCAGAAGCAAGAGACAAGCCGGCTGAGAGGTCCCCATGTGGTAGTGTATTGGTTAGCTACAGGTGTAAAACAAAACTTAGCTTAAAACAACAATGAGCACTTATTATCTCATGGTGTCTGTGGGTCAGGAGTCTGGGAGTAGTTCTGACTCAGGTTCTCTCATGAGGTGCAGTCCAGCCTGGGCTGCAGTCTCCGGGGACTTGACTTCCAAGATGGCTGACTCACGGGGCTGGCTGTTGACAGGCGGTCCCTGTTCCTCACCTGTTCCTCACACCTCTCCATAGGGCTGCGAGAGTGTCCTCACAAATATGGCATCTGGCTCTCCCCAGGACTGAATCAAGAGACAGCAAGGCGAAAGCTACAGTGTCTCTTATGGCCCTCAGAAGTCACACACTGTTACTTCTGTGGTATCCTATTGGCTAGACAGGCCAGCCCTATTCATTGCGGGAGGGATGTACACAAGAGAGTGAACACTCAGAGGTGAGGATCACTGGGGCCATCTTTGAGGCCCCTGCCACAGGTGGTCTCTGGGGTGGATAGCAAGGGCTCTGCACTCATACTCTGGCCTCTGTGAGCTATCCCTCTGGGCTATTCTCTTTCCTGAGCTCTGATTCTATGCTTGCTTTACCAGTTAGGATTAGGTGTGGCTGGTAAAACAGAAAATAAATAAGTGGCTTAAACAAGATATAAGATGAATGGGTAAAGAAGATGTGGTACATATATATATAATGGAATACTACTCAGCCATAAAAAAGGAATGAAATTGGGTCGTTTATAGAGATGTGGATGGACCTAGAGTCTGTCATACAGAGTGAAGTAAGTCAGAAAGAGAAAAACAAATATATATTAATGCATATATGTGGAATCTAGAAAAATGGTACAGATGAACCTATTTGCAGGGCAGGAATAGAGACGAAGATGTAGAGAATGGATGTGTGGACACGGGGGGAAGGGGAGGGTGGGATGAATTGGGAGATTAGGTTTGACATAAATACACTACCATGTGTAAAATAGAAAGCTAGTGAGAACCTGCTGTATATATAGCACAGGGATCTCAGCTCTGTGCTCTGTGATGACCTAGATGGGTGGGATGGGGGTGGGGAGGGAGGTCCAAGAGGGAGGGGGTATAAGTATACATATAGCTGATTCACTTCACTGTACAGCAGAAACTAACACAACATTGTAAAGCAATTATACTCCAATAAAAAAAAATCAAAAAACAAAAAATAAGTCTATTTCTCTTTCATTTGAACGAAGTCCAGAGATAAGCAGACCAAGGCTGATATGGTGGCTCCACAGGCATCTGGGACCCAGGTTCTTTCTATCTTTCTACTCCTTCAACCTTAGGGCATGGCTTACATCCTTCAGGTCACAAAATGTTTGCTGGAAGTCTATCATCACACCCACATTCCAGGCAGGAAGTAGGGGAAGGGCAAGGGACAAAAGACCTCTCCTAGAAATCTCACCACCAACTTCCACTTACATCTCAATGGTCATCCTTAGATGCAGTCATTTTCTATCCGGCACATCGCTACCCCCAATAATATAGGAGTATTGTTGGTAACGGGGAAGGGAAGAAAGGGGACTGGGTACACATGTTTACCACTTTTGCTAAGTGAGCTTTCCACAAAATCATTTGGTTTCCCAGAATCCTTTATTCAGAACAGGGGGGCTCTTAATGGGGAATATGGGTATTTTTGATCCATGTAAACTTATGTTCAGAGTAAAGGAACATGTCCTTCTTTAAGTCGGTACAGCGGCACCCAGCTGGCATATCAGTTTGGGGCCTTTGGATATTCCAAGACAGTGCTTGAATTGATTTTCAGGGGCTAGGAATCTTTTTCAGGTTGGCAGTCCTGGAGCCTGGAGTCCGGGCCCTCAGGAGGGCCAGCCAGCTGGTTCTCTTGGATCTGGGCACCTTCCCAGGGCACTGCCACAGAGCAGGGCATCCCCAGTGCTTGCAGGGTTGCCAACCTCTATCCCTACCTCTATCCTCGGGATTCTCTACCCCTTCCCGCCCACTCTGAGAGATGCCTCTCCCCTCCTGTTCCTCCCTTGTCACCCAGCAGGACCTCTTCGATCAACCCAGGCTTTCCCTAAAGACTGGAAAGAGGACTTGCCTTGAGCAGCTCAGTTTTTTTTGTTGGTCTGGTTTTGCTTTGTTTTGTTTTGATTGAAGTATAGTTGATTTACAATGTTGTGTTAGTTTCTGGGGTACAGCAAAGTGCTTCACTTATATTTATATATATATATTCTTTTTCATATTCTTTTCCATTATGGTTTATTACTGGATATTGAATATAGTTCCCTGTACTATGCAGTAGGACCTTGTTGTTTATCTATTTTATATATAGTAGTTTGTATCTGCTAATCCCAAGCTCCTAATTTATCCCTCTCCCACCCCACTATCCCCTTTGGTAACCATAAGTTTGTTTTCTATGTGTGTGAGTTTGTTTCTGTTCTGTAAATAAGTTCATATGTGTCATACTTTAGATTCCACATATAAGTGATATCATATAGTATTTGTCTTTCTCTTTCTGACTTACTTCACTTAGTGTACTCTCTAGGTCCATCCATGTTGCTGCAAATGGCATTATTTTATTCTTTTTTTATTGGAGTATAATTGCTTTACAATGTTGTGTTAGTTTCTGCTGTACAATGAAGTGAATCAGCTATATGTATATCAATATCCCCTCCCTCTTGGACCTCCCTCCCACCGCCCCCATCCCACCCATCTAGGTCATCACAGAGCACCGAGGGAGCCTGATACCTCCAGCTCCGTTTTTCTTTCTCAAGACTGCTTTGGCTATTCAGGGTCTCTTGTGTCTCCATACCAATTTTAGGATTTTTTGTTCTAGTTCTGTGAAAAATGCCATTGCTAATTTGACAGGAATTGCATTGAATCCATAAATTGCCTTGGGTAGTATAGCCATTTTGAAAATATTGATTCTTCCACACCACAAACATGGTATATCTTTCCATCTGTTTGGGTCTTCCTTGATTTCTTTCATCAGCATCTTATAGTTTTCAGAGTACAGGTATTTTGCCTCCTTAGGTAGGTTTATTCCTAGGTATTTTATTCTTTTTGTTGCAATGGTAAATGGGAGTGTTTCCTTAATTTCTCGTTCAGATTTTTCATCATTAGTGTATAGGAATGCAAGAGATTTCTGTGCATTAATTTTGTATCCCGCTACTTTACCAAATTCATTGATTAGCTCTAGTAGTTTTCTGGTGGCATCTTTAGGATTCTCTACGTATGGTATCATGTCATCTGCAAACAGTGACAGTTTTACTTCTTTTCCAATTTGTATTCCTTTTATTTATTTTTCTTCTCTGATTGCCGTGGCTAGGACTTCCCAAACTATGTTGAATAATAGTGGTGGGGGTGGACATCCTTGTCTTGTTCCTGATCTTAGAGAAAATGCTTTCAGTTTTTCACCATTGAGAACGATGTTGGCTGTGGGTTTGTCGTATATGACCTTTATTATGTTGAGGTAGGGTCCCTCTATGCCCACTTTCTGGACGGTTTTTATCATAAATGGGTGTTGAATTTTGTCAAAAGCTTTCTCTGCATCTACTGAGATGATCATATGGTTTTTCTCCTTCAATTTCTTAATATGGTGTATCACATTGATTGATTTGCATATATTGAAGAATCCTTGCATCCCTGGGATAAATCCCACTTCATCATGGTGTGTGATCCTTTTAATATCTTGTTGGATTCTGTTTGCTAGTATTTTGTTGAGGATTTTTGCATCTATGTTCATCAGTGATATTGGTCTGTAATTTTCTTTTTTTGTGACATCTTTGCCTGGTTTTGGTATCAGGGTGATGGTGGCCTCGTAGAACGAGATTGGGAGTGTTCCTCCCTCTGCAATTTTTTGGAAGAGTTTGAGAAGGATGGGTGTTAGCTCTTCTCTAAATGTTTGATAGAATTCACCTGTGAAACCATCTGTTCCTGGACTTCTGTTTGTTGGAAGATTTTTAATCACAGTTTCATACCCTCCCCCAGCCACCTCACTGTGAGTGGGCCCCTCCGAGCGTGAGAACCCCTCCCCTCCCCCAGCCACCCCTCAGGAGCACTGGTCCCATCTCGCCTCTACTTTTCGTCCTCCCTCCCTCCCACGCCCCCAGGACCCACGTGGCCGGAGGGGGCCCTTGAGGGTGGTGGTTCAGGCCTGGGACCCCAGCAGGCTCACTGGGGCCCAAGCAGGCAGGGGAAATGCTAGCTGCATTCCCTTTCCTATCCCCAGATCCCCCGAAGGTCTTTCCTCATCCCTGCTGATGCCCTCACCGTGAATGGGCCCCTCTGGGAGTGGGAACCCCTCCCCTCCCCCAGCCACCCCTCAGGGGCACTGGTCCTGTCCCACCTCCACTTCTCCTCCACTCCCTCTGCCACACGACCTACCCAGTCACGCAGGGGTTCCTCCCATCCTCTGAGGTGTCCGAGGTCCCCCACCAGCACCTAGTAGGTACCCTAGTTGTGAAGAGACACGAACTCCACGTCCTCCTACTCTGCTATCTTCACTCTACCCCTATTTTATTCTTTTTTGGCTGAGTAATATTCCACTGTATTTTTATACCTCATCTTCTTTATCCATTCATCAGTTGATGGACATTTAGGTTGCTTCCATGTCTTGGCTACTGTAAATAGTGCGAGCTGCTCAGTTTTGACCCTCCAGAGGCCCTAGGGCAAGGAACTACACATGCCTGACAGGGCCTGCCCAAAGAGCATATAAAAGACTAGTTCAATACTTCATCCTGCCGTGAGTGATCAGTCGGGACCACCCTTGGAATGGTAAGGAGCTTAAACTTTATTCTGCAGGCATCAGAAGCTACTGGAGCTGTTTTCAGGAAGTAAAGTGGAGTAGAGATTGGTTCAAGATGGCAGAGTAGAAGGACACGCGCTCGCTCCCTCTTGCGAGAGCACCGGAATCACAACTAACTGCTGAACAGTCATCGACAGGAAGGCCCTGGAACTCACCAAAAAAGATACCCCACATCCAAAGACAATTGAAAAGCCACAATGAGGTGGTAGGAGGGGCGCAATCACAATAAAATCAAATCCCATAACTGCTGGGTGGGTGATTCACAAACTGGAGAACACTTATACCACAGAAGTCCACCCACTGGAGTGAAGGTTCTGAGATCCACGTCAGGGTTCCCAACCTGGGGGTCTGGCAACGGGAGGAGGAATTCCTAGAGAATCAGACTTTGAAGGCTAGCGGGATTTGATTGCAGGACTTCGACAGGACTGGGGGAAACAGAGACTCTACTCTTGGAGGGCACACACAAAGTAGTGTGTGCATCGGGACCCAGGGTAAGAAGCAGTGACCCCATAGGAGACTGAACCGGGCCTACCTGCTAGTGATGGAGGGTCTCCTGCAGAGGCAGGGGGTGGCTGTGGCTCACTGTGGGGACAAGGACACTGGCAGCAGAAGTTCTGGGAAGTACTCCTAGGCGTGAGCCCCCCCAGAGTCTGCCATTAGCCCCACCAAAGACCTGGGTAGGCTACAGTGCTGGGTTGCCTCAGGCCAAACAACCAACAGGGAGGGAACCCAGCCACACCCATCAGCAGACAAGCAGATTAAAGTTTAACTGAGCTCTGCCCACCAGAGCAACACCCAGCATTACCCACCACCAGTCCCTCCCATCAGGAAGCCTGCACAAGCCTCTTAGATAGCCTCATCCACCAGAGGGCAGACAGCAGAAGCAAGAACTACAATTCCGCAGCCCGTGGAAGGAAAACCACATTCACAGAAAGATAGACAAAATGAAAAGGCAGAGGACTTTGTACCAGATGAAGGAACAAGACAAAACCCCAGAAAAACAACTAAATGAAGTGGAGATAGGCAACCTTCCAGAAAAAGAATTCAGAATAATGAGAGTGAAGATGATCCAGGACCTCGGAAAAAGAATGGAGGCAAAGATCGAGAAGATGCAAGAAATGTTTAACAAAGACCTAGAAGAATTAAAGAACAAACAAACAGAGATGAACAATACAATAACTGAAATGAAAAATACACTAGAAGGAATCAATAGCAGAATAACTGAGGCAGAAGAACGGATAAGTGACCTGGAAGACAGAATGGTGGAATTCACTGCTGCAGAACAGAATAAAGAAAAAAGAATGAAAAGAAATGAAGACACCTAAGAGACCTCTGGGACAACATTAAACGCAACAACATTCACATTATAGGGGTCCCAGAAGGAGAAGAGAGAGGGAAAGGACCAGAGGGGGAAAAAGAAAAAAAAAAAAAATATATATATATATATATTTTTTGCAGTACGCGGGCCTCTCACTGTTGTGGCCTCTCCCGTTGCGGAGCACAGGCTCCAGTCGCGCAGGCTCAGCGGCCATGGCTCACGGGCCCAGCTGCTCCGCGGCATGTGGGATCTTCCCGGACCGAGGCACGAACCCGTGCCCTCTGCATCGGCAGGCAGACTCTGAACCACTGCGCCACCAGGGAAGCCCCAGAGAAAATACTTGAAGAGATTATAGCCGAAAATTTCCCTAACATGGGAAAGGAAACAGCCACCCAAGTCCAGGAAGCATAGAGAGTCCCAGGCAAGATAAACCCAAGGAGAAACACGCCAAGACACATAGTAATCAAACTGACAAAAATTAAAGATAAATTGTTGAAAGCAACAAGGGAAAAATGACAAATAACATATGAGGAAACTCCCATAAGGTTAACAGCTGATTTCTCAGCAGAAACTCTACAAGCCAGAAGGGAGTGGCATGATATATTTAAAGTGATGAAAGGGAAGTACCTACAACCAAGATTACTCTACCCAGCAAGAATCTCATTCAGATTCAATGGAGAAATCAAAAGCTTTACAGACAAGCAAAAGCTAACAGAATTCAGCACCACCAAACCAGCTTTACAACAAATGCTAAAGGAACTTCTCTAAGTGCGAAACACAAGAGAAGAAAAGGACCTACAAAAACAAACCCATAGCAATTAAGAAAGTGGTAATAGGAACATACATATCGATAATTACCTTAAACGTGAATGGATTAAATGCTCCAACCAAAAGACACAGCTTCGCTGAATGGATACAAAAATGACCCATATATATGCCACCTACCTACAAGACAGCCACTTCAGACCTAGGGACACATAGAGACTAAAATGAGAGGATGGAAAGATATTCCATGCAAATGGAAATCAAAAGAAAGCTGGAGTAGCAATTCTCATATCAGACAAAATAGACTTTAAAACAAAGACTATTACAAGAGACAAAGAAGGACACTACATAATGATCAACGGATCAATCCAAGAAGAAGATATAACAATTATAAATATATACACACCCAACATAAGAGCACCTCAATACTTAAGGCAACTGCTAACAGCTATAAAAGAGGAAATTGACAGTAACACAATAATAGTGGGGGACTTGAACACCTCACTTACACCAATGGACAGATCATCCAGACAGAAAATTAATAAGGAAACACAAGCTTTAAATGACACAATAGACCAGATAGATTTAATTGACATTTATAAGACATTCCATCCAAAAACAGCAGATTACACTTTCTTCTCAAATGCACACGGAACATTCATCAGGATAGATCACATCGTGGGTCATAAATCAAGCCCTGGTGAATTTAAGAATATTGAAATCATATCAAGCATGTTTTCTGACCACAACACTATGAGATTAGAAATCAATTACAGGGGAAAAAACGTAAAAAACACAAACACATGTAGGCTAAACAATACGTTACTAAATAACCAAGAGGTCACTGAAGAAATCAAAGAGGAAATCAAAAAATACCTAGAGAGAAATGACAACGAAAACACGACAATCCAAAACCTGTGGGATGCAGCAAAATCACTTCTAAGAGGGAAGTTTATAGCAATACAAGCCTACCTCAAGAAAGAAGAAAATCATGGGTCAGATCAATCCAAGCAACTTGAAAATCAAACTCCTCTCCCAAATCTTCAAAAAAAAACAAGAAAAATCTCAAATAAACAATGTAACTTTACACCTAAAGGCACTAGAGAAAGAAGAACAAACAACACCCAAAGTTAGTAGAAGGAAAGAAATCATAAAGATCAGAGCAGAAAAATGAAATAGAAACAAAGAAAACAATAGCAAAGATCAATAAAACTAAAAGCTTGTTCTTTGAGAAGATAAACAAAATTGATAAACCTTTAGCCAGACTCATCAAGAAAAAGAGGGAGAGGACTCAAATCATTAAAATTAGAAATGAAAAAGGAGAAGTGACAACAGACGCCACAGAAATACAAAGCATCCTAAGAGACTACTACAAGCAACTCTATGCCAATAAAATGGACAACCTGGAAGAAACGGCCTTGGCATGTTTCTCCTTGGATTTATCCTGTATGGGACTCTCTGTGCTTCCTGGACTTGATTAACTATTTCCTTTCCCATATTAGGGAAGTTTTCAACTATAGTCTCTTCAAATATTTTCTCAGTCCCTTTTTCTCTCCTTCTTCTGGGACCCCTATAATTCGAATGTTGGTGCATTTAATGTTGTCCCAGAGGTCTCTGAGACTGTCTTCAATTCTTTTCATTCTTTTTTCTTTATTCTGCTCTGCAGTAGTTATTTCCACTATTTTATCTTCCAGGTCATTTATCCGTTCTTCTGCCTCAGTTATTCTGCTATTGATCCCATCTAGAGTATTTTTAATTTCATTTATTGTGTTGTTCATCATTGTTTGCTCTTTAGTTCTTCTAGGTCCTTGTTAAATGTTTCTTGTATTTTTCTCTATTCTATTTCTAAGATTTTGGATCATCTTTACTATCATTACTCTGAATTCTTTTTCAGGTAGACTGCCTATTTCCTCTTCATGTGTTTGGTCTGGTGGGTTTTTACCTTGCTCCTTCATCTGCTGTGTGTTTCTCTGTCTTCTCATTTTGTTAAAGTTAGTGTGTTTGGGGTCTCCTTTTCACAGGCTGCAAGTTCGTAGTTCCCGTTGTTTTTGGTGTCTGCCCCCAGTGGCTAAGGTTGGTTCAGTGGGTTGTGTAGGCTTCCTGGTGGAGGGGACTGGTGCCTGTGTTCTGGTGGATGAGGCTGGATCTTGTCTTTCTGGTGGGCAGGACTGTGTCTGGTGGTGTGTTTTGGGGTGTCTGTGAACTTATTATGATTTTAGGCAGCGTCTCTGCTAATGGGCAGGGTTGTGTCCCTGTCTTGCTAGTTGTTTGGCACAGGGTGTCCAGCACTGTAGCTTGCGGAACATTGAGTGGAGCTGGGTCTTAGCGTTGAGATGTAGATCTCTGAGAGAGCTTTTGCTGTTTGATATTATGTGGGGCTGGGAGGTCTTTGGTGGACCAGTGTCCTGAACTCGGCTCTTACCCCCTCAGAGGCTCAGGCCTGACGCCCGGCTGGAGCACCAAGACCCTGTCAGCCACACGGTTCAAAAGAAAAGGGAGGGGGGAAAATAAATAAATAAATAAATAAATAAAATAAAATAAAGTTATTAAAATTAAAAATATTTAAGATATTATTAGAAATGAAAAATTATAAAAGTAATTTAAAAAAAAGAAAGAGAGAGCAACCAAACCAAAAAACAAGTCCACCGATGATAACAAGCACTAAAAACTATACTTAAAAAATAAAACAGGGCTTCCCTGGTGGCGCAGTGGTTAAGAGTCCGCCTGCCGATGCAGGGGACGTGGGTTCGTGCCCCAGTCTGGGAGGATCCCACATGCCGCGGGGCGGCTGGGCCCGTGAGCCATGGCCGCTGAGCCTGCGCGTCCAGAGCCTGTGCTCCTCAATGGGAGAGGCCGCGGCAGTGAGAGGCCCGTGTACCGCAAAAAAAAATAAAATAAAAATAAATAAATAAATAAATAAAAATAAAACAGCAGGGGGTGGTGGTGGGATGAATTGGGAGATTGGGATTGACATGTATACACTGATGTGTATAAAATGGATGACTAATAAGAACCTGCTGTATAAAAAATAAATTAAATTAAATTAAAATTTTTTTAATAAATAAATAAAATTTAACAGAAAAGAAAAGTTCTTGCCTTCCCATAAAAAAAAAAAAAAAGAAGTAATGTGACATGACCAGATGTACCTTTTAGAAAAATAATTCTGGAGGCAGTGGGGAGATTGGACTGGACTAGGGAGACGTGAAAGCAAGGACACCAGTTGGGAGGTGCCTGCCAGGTTCTCAAAGAGAAACAATGAGGCAGTCTAGATGGTACCTTTAAGGGAATTTGGTTATAAAACTGATAGAATGTGATGTTGTAAGTGGGAGATATAAAGAGAGGGAAAAGTGAATCTACATTTTCTACCTTTAGTGGCTGGATAATGATTTCAAGCATTAATTGAGTACTATACACCTGACATTGTTCTAAGTGCTTTACATGCACTAATTCATTTAATGCTCCTGCACTAGGTATGATGATTACCACCATTCTAATTTTACAGATAAGAAAACTAGGTCCCAAGAAGTTAACTTGCCTAAGGACACATAACTGGTAAGTGGAGGAGCTGGGATGCAAATTGAGGCAGTTTAGCTTCAGACACTGTACGCTTAATCATTATGCTCCGCCGTGGCACGTGACAGTCCTAGAGATGTCATTCGTGACGTCTGCCAATCCCCAGCACCTTCTGAGTGAGACTGTTCCACCCATGGCCCGTTGGAAGGTGTTTTCAATGGAACACCTGACTCCACCCACTTGCAAAAGCCGATGGGACCAGAGTGAGCACTTAACCTGAGACAAAAAAAATTCCACAGGCCCGGAGAAGATTTCCTCTCACTTGGCGATTAAAACTAGGACACGCTGAGGAACTCATCAGTTAACCATGGGAGCAGAAGCTAAAAGGTCACAATGTGGGTAGGCCCTGAGTCAGCAGAGGTTATGAGGGAACAGAAAGGATGCATGAGTAAGAGTAAGAGGATGTGATCATCAGGGAGAGAAGACAGCAGATTGCCCAAGAGTGGGGGAAATGTGATGAGGGGGCGGCCTGGGGGAGTCTCAGGCTCTTGCTGCCCTGGCTCCTTTCTGTCTTTTGTGACCTGATGAGGCCCTGAGGCCTGTCTCCCTGATTTCCACACATGGAACCTACAGTTGACCTCCCTGAGGAGAAACTGTTTTCTAAAATTTAAAAAGTCCCGGACTTCCCTGGTGGCACAGTGGTTAAGAATCTGCCTGCCAATGCAGGGGACACAGGTTCAAGCCCTGGTCCAGGAAGATCCCACATGCCATGGAGCAACTAAGCCTGTGTGCTACAACTACTGAGCCCACGCTCTAGAGCCCGCAAGCCACAACTACTGAGCCCGTGTGCCACAACTGCTGAGGCCCACATGCCTAGAGCCTGTGCTCTGCAACAAGGGAAGCCACCGCAATGAGAAGTCCACGCACCACAACGAAGAGTAGCCCCTGCTCACCGCAACTAGAGAAAGCCCGCATGCAGCAACAAAGACCCAACACAGCCAAAAATAATAAATTTATTTAAAAAAATCTAAAAAGTCCCAATTAAACTGGAGATACTGTCAACAGAGAGGGGGACAACAAGAGGAGGAGGAGCTCAGGAAGGAGATGTCCATAGAGGTCTTTGAAAAGCTCCAACATATTCCTGGGAATCTAGAAGGCAATCTGCATGCATAGGGCTGTGCACATGCCGGGGAGAGACCTGAAAGAGTCGTCATCTCTCAGCTCTGAATGACCTTGAGGCTCTGTGTAAGCAGGAAGTGAAGGCTATGGCAGAGTTGTCAACTGCCTGGCTGAGTGTTGAACAACATACACACAGAGCCCTCCAGCAATGACTGAGAGACTTATTAGTTCCAGTCACTTAAGGACTTCTCTACCCATTCATTAGCTGACCACTAAGCTAATGAGCAGAGACTTCAGTGGCCACTCATGAAAAAGAATACACTTTACAGATTTAGTTCAGAAACAAACAATAAGAATAAACAGCAGCAACAACAACTAACCTTGGAACGGGGGAGACTCTGATTTCCAGAGTTGTCACATATTATTTGAAGTGCCCAATTTTCAACAAATTTATGAAAATTAAAAGGACTCAGAGGGTTCATGGTTGCACATATCTGTGACTATACTAAAAAGCATTGAATTGTACACTTTAAATGGGTGAGGGAATTCCCTGGTGATCCAGTGGTTAGGACTCCATGCTTCCACTGCCAGGGGCCCAGGTTCAGTCCCTGGTTGGGGAACTAAGATTTTGTAAGCCACGTGCTGCAGCCAAAAAATAAAAAATAAAAGAATAAAAGTGGGTGAATTGTATGGTGCATAAATTACATCTTAATGAAGCTGCTTAAAAAGAAGAAAATGTTTCACCACTTCATACTTTATGCACTGAACTTTCTGATTTTAAAAAATGTGTTCATTGGGAAAAATATTAATGAAGATAAACAAATATTGATGTTGATAGTCATTAAAATTTACTGCAATTTATTGTCAATGGTAGCCTTAATAAAATTATTTCTAAGGTAAAAGCTAAATCCTCTCCTCAAATATAATGTAGACATGATTGTGCAGTACATGGAATTCTCAATAGACTCTCTTCATAAAAAGAAATTAGATCTGAAGCAATTATGGAAAAATGTTAACATCTGACAAAGCTAGGCACTGAGTACATGGGTATTCATTATATTATTCTCTCTTAATATTTCAAATGCTGAAAATATGTCATGATAAAAATCTAAAAGAAAACAGAGTGCTACTATACACCAGTTAGGATGGCTAAAATTAACAAGACTGACAATACCAAGTGCTGACAAGGATGCGGAGCAACTGGAACTCTCATACACTGTTGGTGGGAATGTCAAATGTTACAGCAACTCTGAAAAATGGTTTGGTACTACATTATCAACATAAACATAGAATTAACATAAGACTCAACCATTTTACTCTTAGATATTTACCCAAAAGGAATGAAAACGTACGTCCACACAATGACTCATATACGAAATGTTCATGGCATCTCTATTCATAATATCTTTCAAAAGATTGGAAATAGCACAAATATCCATCAACAGGTAAATGGATAAACAAATTATGGTACATCCACACAATGGAATACTACCCATCAATAAAAAGGAATTAACTACTGACACATGCAACAACGTGGATGAATCTCAAAAAAACATGCTGAGCAAAAAAAGCAAGATGCAGGAGGATACATACTGTATGATTCCACTTATGTCGAAGTTTAGAAAGACAAATCATCTGGAGTGACAGAAAGAGGATCAGTGGTTGCCTGAGAAGGGACACAGTGGAACTTTTTAGGGTAATAATATCTTTTATACCTTGACTGTGATAGTGGTTACACTATCATTTGTCAAAACTCCTCAAAATGTACACTTAAAGTTGGTTCTCTGATTATATGTAAAGTATACTTTAATAAAACTGTTTATTTATTTTTATTATTATTATTATTTTGGCTGTGTTGGGTCTTCGTTGTTGCACGTGGGCTTCTCTAGTTGCGGCAAGTGGGGGCTACTCTTTGTTGTGGTGCACACGCTCCTCATTGTGGTGGCTTCTCTTGTTGCAGAGCACAGGCTCTTGGCGTGCGGGCTTCAGTAGTTGTGGCACGCGGGCTCAGGAGATGTAGCTCATGGGCTCTAGAGTGCAGGTTCAGTAGTTGTGGTGCATGGGTTTAGTTGCTCTGCGGCATGTGGGTCTTCCCGGACCAGGGATCAAACCTGTGTCCTGTGCATTGGCAGGCAGATTCTTAACCACTGTGCCACCAGGGAAGTCCCCAAACTGGTTTTTTAAAAAGTATACAGAACACATGGTAGGTGCCTGGGACCTAGACATTGGCTTGCAGTGGTTCGGGGGCAGGAAGGAGAGACCAGAGATGCGGTATGGCCTGGGACAGAGGCTACAGTAAGGCCACGATTTGGGTTTTATTTTTCCAAGGACAGGGGAAATATGGATCACATGTACAGCCTGTGAAGATGAAGTCTAGTTCAGGAGAAGGAGAATACATAAGAGTAGGGAAATTGTGAAAGGTCTCAGATATGGATGAGAAGGTCTCAGATATGGAAGAGTTCAAGGGCACGAGTCCTGTGTCAGCCGCATGAAGGGGCACAGCCACTCAGCCAGTCTCTGAATCAGGAGGGACTTAATAGGCAAATGGAGACAGGAGCTGAGGGTTCAGCAGGCCTCGGTGGAGAAGGAAGGACAAGTTATCTGCCTGGACTGGACTGTGCTGGGGGAGGCTGAGGCTGTGGGGAGAAGCACAAGGCTTGAAATTTGCTGTTAAGAGGAGCAGGAAGGGCTTCCCTGGTGGCGCAGGGGTTGAGAATCTGCCTGCCAATGCAGGGGACACAGGTTCGAGCCCTGGTCTGGGAAGATCCCACATACCACGGAGCAGCTAGGCCCGTGAGCCACGAATACTGAGCCTGCGCATCTGGAGCCTGTGCTCCGCACAAGAGAGGCCACGACAGTGAGAGGCCCGCACACCGCGATGAAGAGTGCTGCAACTAGAGAAAGCCCTCGCACAGAAACGAAGACCCCACACGCCGAAAAATTTAAAAAAAATTAAAATTAAAAAAAAAGAGGAGCAGGGAGCCACCTGGTTCAAGTCCAAGGATTGTCAGACCTAAAGCTGGAGCTCATTAATCAGCAATGAAGCCAGTCAGTGTGTTTATGAACTTCACCCTAGCAACCTGGGAGCAAAGCAGAGGAACAAACATTTCAAGTGCCAGTTCCCTCCCAGCCCCCTGGACCGTGCCAGCTTCTCCCACAGGGCAGGCCAGCCATACAGAATATTTGCATGAGCCTGTCTCTGGTGGGTGGGGAGGCTGCTGTGCAGCCCCTGAGGCCTGGCCCAAGCCTTCTAGCCAGATGCCCAGGTCTTGGGGCCTCTGCTTGTTGGTCTCTCAGCTGCTGTGCACTTGACAACCTCAGATCCCTGGCCAGGGCCCAGGTTGGGGGTGTGCATTTGCTCTGCTGACAGACTGCCAGCCTCCAAGTCCCCTCTGCTCAAGGAAGAAAATCATCACAAGTTCCTGGGGGGTCAGCTTCCTCCAGAGCCCTAACATTTTGTCTGTTCAGCTCCTTCTCAGTCATGCCGAGGGATTTAAGCTAAAGTGGACCCCTCCCTCCTCTAAAGAAGGAAAACCTTCCCATGAGATGACTTTCAGCCAGAGTTACATGACATGGACTTTTCATGGTCATCCATCACATTACATCCTCCTCCACTGGAGTTTTTCATCTTTAATTATCTGCTGATTACAAAATTATATGCTCCTTGGAAGACATTCAAACAATGTGGAAGTATATAATAGAGAATATTCTCTGTGCTTCCACCTTCCAGAAACAAGCCCTGCTCACCCTGGTCTATATTCCTCAGGAGATATACATATATTCTTATATATAAGAATGTATGGAGGGGCTTCCCTGGTGGTGCAGTGGTTAGGAATCCGCCTGCCAATGCAGGGGACACAGGTTCGAGCCCTGGTCCGGGAAGATCCCACATGCCGCGGAGCAACTAAGCCCGTGCACCACAACTACTGAGCCCACGTGCCACAGCTACTGAAGCCCACATGCCTAGAGCCTGTGCTCTGCAACAGGAGAAGCCACCGCAGTGAGAAGCCCATGCACCACAACGAAGAATAACCCCCACTCACTGCAACTAGAGGAAGCCTGCGCACAGCAACGAAGACCCAACGAAGCCAAAAATAAATTTTAAAAATATTTTTAAAAATAAATAAATTTTATGAAATTTAAAATAAAAATTTTAATTAACCATCTTAATCATTTTAAAGTGTATAGTTCAGAGGCATTAAGTAGATTCACATTGTTGTGCAGCTATCGCCACCATCCATTTCCAGAACTTTTTCATCTTCCCAAACTGAACCTCTGTACCACTTAAACACTAACTGCCCATTTCCTCCTCCCCCTAACCCCTAGCAACCACCATTCTACTTTCTGTCTTATAAGTTTGGCTACTCTAGTAACCTCATATAAGTGGAATCATACAATATTTGTCCTTTTGTGCCTGGCTTTTTCACTTAGTAGGATATCTTCAAGTTTCACACATGTTGTAGCATGTGTCAGAATTCCCTTCCTTTATAAGGCTGAATGATATTCCACTGTATGGACATACCACATTTTGTTTATCCATTCATCCATTGATGGAGATTTGGGTTGTTTCCACAAGAATGTATTCTTATATATAAAATATATTCTTATATTAAAGAATATCAGTTAATCCCGTTGATTCTCCCACCCCAATCTAGTTTTTACACAGAAGAGATCAGCAGGCATGCCTTCTCTCCTTCCATGTCCTTAATCTTTTAAGAGTTTCTGTTGCCTAAAACTCTCTCTGTGCTCCCCCTGCCTAGCCAATCCCTACTTGGCTTTCCCAACTAGTCCAACTCTCCCCTCATCCAATGACACCTGCTGTTTGTCTCCACATCAGCACTTCACAGATTACCACATAATTTACCTCTTGTTTGTGTTATTATGACTTCCCAACTAATTGTAGGCACCACTTGAAGATGTGGTTGTTGTCTCTATATTCTCCCTGGCCCTAAGTTCAATACTGGGCACAGTCATTTATGGAGGGCTGATGCCATAGGATCCTGAGAGCCTGGCCAAACAAGTTAGACTCAGTGCTGGGGGGCATTCTTTTAAGTACGGCAGTGACAAAACCAAGCAGTATTTTATGAAGATTTGTGTTTCCCATGGGGGAAAAACTTAAACTAAGCTAAATGTACTTTATAAGCCCTAAGAACTGTGGCTTTCTCTCCATATCTGGTTAATACCCCCCATCTCATCAAATATGGACAATATACATTTACTGCACATTTGGGTTTGGCATTCAGAATCATGACTACAAAGTCACTATGCAGGCCTTGTGGCACAGGACTGGACAGGAGTAAACAGGGTGGAGAGAAAAAGTATGCTGGAAGAGATTTGAAAATCACATGCAATCACTATGAACAACTTTGTGCCAATAAATTTGGAAAATTAGATGAAAGAGACAATCTTGTAGATGTAAAATAACAAAATCAATTCAATAAGAAATAGAATATCAGAATAAACCAATAGCCTTTAAAACAAATGAAAGAGAAAGTTAAAAATCTTTCCCAAAGTCCTCACTCCACCCTCCACAAAAGAAAGAAAGAAAGAAAGAGAAAGGAAGAAAGAGGAAAGAGGGAAGGAAGGAAGGAAGGAAAGAAGAGAACCCAGTTTAGATACTTTTATGGACGTGCTTTACCCAATCTTCAAAAAATAGGAAACCCTACCTTATATAAACTGTTACATAAAATAGCGAAGAAGAAAAGCTTCCCAACTTATTTTATGGGGCTGTTAGGATCTTGAAATCCAAACCAGACAAGTACAATAACAAGAAAAAAAAATCGACTAAACTTACTTATGAACACAAATTCAAAAATCCTGAAAAAAATAGCAAGTTGAATCCAGTGGTGTATAAGATGCTAAAACACATGGCCAAGCAGAGTTATTGCAGGAATGCAAGGATGGTTCAACGTCAGCAAAGGTATTATGGAATTCAGTGTTGACAGAAGAAAGAAGAAAGAGCTCTTGGGGTGGGCATCAGGAGACAGACTTAAGTTCTATCTCTGTTCTGCCATTAACCAGCTGTATAACCTTTTGCCTCCTTCCCTCCCACTTCCAAAGGGGTTCTCAGGAAGGGCTCTTCACTGAGAAGGGGAGCACAGCTGTGAGAAGCAGCCTACTCCTCTCCCTGCTCCATTTTCTTCACCTGTAAAATGAAGAAATGTTCCAATTCCATGATTTTATAAGCTGTGTGAAAGAAACATGATGAAGTCAAACAAAACAGGAAGGGAAAAACTGCTGTGTAGCTGGGTGCCGGCTAATTGTGTCCGTGGTGCTGGTGGGCTCCTCAGAAGAGATCAGATCCACAGTGCCACCCTGTGGCCTGTTGGGAAATGCGTAAAAGGCTTAGACACAGCTAGAGCAGAGTGATTACAGGCAAGACGAAATAAATTTGGACTAAATACAGTGGTGGAAGATGGAAGTACCTGAAGTCGTTGTTTTTGTTTTTTTGTTTTTTTTTGGTACGTGGGCCTCTCACTGTTGTGGTCTCTCCCGTTGCGGAGCACAGGCTCCGGGGCACGAACCCGTGTCCCCTGCATCGGCAGGCAGACTCTCAACCACTGCGCCACCAGGGAAGCCCTGAAGTAGTTTTGATAATAAAATAAAACTGAATCTGATCAAGCCTCTAGATCTGCATTGTCCACTACAGTCGTCACTAGCCACATGTAGCTATTTATATTTAAATGAATTAAAATTACATAAAACTAAAGCTCCAGTTCCTCACACTGGCCACATCTCAGGTGCTCAATACCTACATGTGGCTAGTGGCTACCATACTGGACAGTGGAGATATAGAAGTTTTCTGTCACTGCAGAATGTTCTATTGGACAGTGCTGGCCTAGCTCTAACTACCAATTTACAGGGAATACAGAGGACAGAGGAACATGTCGAATCATACCATGAGGATGCACTAAGCAATATTCAGGCTATGGGAAACTCTTATGGACAAATTATCCAGTTTTTTTCAACAATGACAAAAAATTGCAAGAAAAAAAAATGAGTGGAGCGTAAACCTGTATATTAACAGACTTGAGAAGCATGTCAGGCAAATGCAATGTATGGATTTATTTGCATCTCGATTCAAACTATTAAAATCATATTAAAATAATAATAATTTTTAAAAATCTTATTAAGACAATTGGGGATGGATTTCCCTGGTGGCGCAGTGGTTAAGAATCCGCCTGCCAACGCAGAGGACACGGGTTCGATCTCTGGTCCAGGAAGATCCCACAGGCCGCAGAGCAACTAAGCCCATGCACCACAACTACTGAGCCCACGTGCTACAACTACTGAAGCCTGTGCACCTAGAGCCCATGCTCCGCAACAAGAGAAGCCACCACAATGAGAAGTCCATGCACAGCAAGGAAGAGTAGCCCCTGCTCACCACAACTAGAGAAAGCCCACACACAGCAATGAAGACCCAATGCAGCCAAAAATAAATAAATAAATAAATAAATCAGCAGTCCCCAACCTTAAAAAAAAAAGACAATTGGGGAAATGTGAATATTGACAAGATAATTGATAATATGGTGTAATTATTGTTATGGGGAGTGTTAATTGTATTGTAGTTATGTTCTTTTATAAAAGTCCTTAACTCTTAGAGATATATATTGAGAAATCTGTAGATAAAATGATATGATGTCTGGGATTTGCTTCACAGCGTTCTGGGGGTGGGGAAGTAGGCAAAACTATAGAAGATTTTTTTTTTTTTTTTGCGGTACGCGGGCCTCTCACTGTTGTGGCCTCTCCCGTTGCGGAGCACAGGCTCCGGACGCGCAGGCTCAGCGGCCATGGCTCACGGGCCCAGCCGCTCCGCGGCATGTGGGATCTTCCCGGACCGGGGCACGAACCCGTGTCCCCTGCATCGGCAGGCGGACTCTCAACCACTGCGCCACCAGGGAAGCCCTAGAAGATGTTAAGATAGGCTGTGAATTGATCATTTTTGAAACTGGGTGATTGAGTACAAAGGATTTTATTATAGGATTTTCTCTGCTTGGGTATATGTTGAAATTTTTCATGAACTTTCTTTTATAAAAAATTTTTCAGCATTTTAAAATAAAAATGTATGCATAGATATGTCCAGCTGCCTTCCTTGTTGCACCACATTTAACACAGGACTGAATCCAGGGAACCCACAGGGAAAACAAGAGGAGATGGATCAAAGATGGTCCCAGCACAGCAAGCTCACTGTAGGTAGGCTGTCAGCTACTTGGCAAAGGAGAGAAAGAAAAGAGAAGCTGGGATGATGAGAAGAGGGAAGAGAAGAGAGGAGAGGCTGTGGGAAGGGAATTCTACAGACTAAGTAGGGAGAGGCAAGCTGAGAGGATGCTCAGGGGAGAGCGGGAGTTAGGCCGGCTCTTGGCTGCAGAAGAGGTACTGGCTTCTAGGAGGTACTGGCCTGTCCCCTCACCCCCAGCGTGGCCTCACCAACACTCAGTCCAATCCTTGGCAATGGAGTCAAGACACAGCATGCATTTCCGGGCCATCCCAGGCACGCTCCTCTCAACCCATTCTAGTTTGCCTCTGTCTCTCATAATGGAGTCCGCCTTCCTCAGCACGGCATTCAAGGCCCGTACAACCTGCCTCTCTCTCCTGCATGCACAGCCCTCTCCAGCTGTCCTTTATGTCTGCTTTGCACTCTCCTTCAACCCAGGCTGACACATCATGTCTCTGAGCCTTTGCACAGGCCTGGAACCCTCTCTCCCTAGTGTCTTTGCCTGGCAAATTCCATCTGCTTCTTCTAGGAGCCCCACCCAGACCCGCCCCCCTACCCCCCCACCCAGACCCGCCCCCCCACCCCCACCCCCACCCCCCACCCCCCCATCCAGACCCGCCCCCCCCCACCCCCCATCTCTGAAACCGGTTCCTCAGGCCTGTTCCCTAACAGCTCCAGGGGCTGCTGGTAATGGTCCACACCTGCAGCTTTCACCTGCTGGCCCTCAGGTGATTAGAGCCACTCAGGCCAGAAGTTCCTCAGAGTTAGGCATCTTAAGGACTGACTGGTATAGACACATAAAAGCTCCTTTCCGTTACCTCAGGGCAGAACAGATTCTGAGATACCACGTATGCTCCAGGACTGCCCTCAGGATTAGGCTGAAGCCAGACTTCTGAAAGCACGTCCTGGCTGGGCTTCTCCTCTCCTCGCCTGCTTCCCTCACGCATGCGCATACACTGTTTGTTCCTCTCCATTGTCAGCCTCAGAACACAGTGTGGTAATTGTGGGTTTATTTCTCCCGGAGGCAGAGACCACGTCTCATAAATATTTGTTTCCTCCACCCAAACTGGAATGGTTGAAACCAAAATGATCATGGCTTAAAGTGTACACTGGAGAGGATTTGCAAGTGCCAGAGATACAAAGGAAGGCATTTGACACCTTTGTTCTGAGCTATGTAGAAGGGGGGGGCGGGGGAGGGGAGAAATGGTTCCTGTGGATTATCACAAACAAGCTAGGCTGCTAGAATTCAGCTTGGGGACTTCTCTGGCTGACACCTGCCTGCATGTTAAATCACCAGCCTGTTTTGGGAGAGAGTGTTGCAACTCTCAAGAAGTGGGGGGGAATCATCTTCTGGATGATTCTGAGACCACGTCTAACAGTGAGTTCATTAGACTTACAACTACAGGGTGTTGCCTGCAGTTCAGAGGACGGAGCCCAAAACTGAAAGCCAGGAAGCTGCTAACCACGTGTCAAGACAGAGGAGGAAGGCAGAAGGGGACAGGGTAGCCAAGGGTCAGGGTCAGGTTCAGCAGGCCCCACAGGAGGTCCTGAGCTAGTTCTAAGGATGTAACTGAAATGTCTATGCTTGACTTGCATATAAGGAAAACACGAACTTTTATTGAGTCTCCTTTAAAATCCATTCAGTGACATCACCTGAATGCGATGGTTTATTTTATGCACCAACTTGACTGGACCACGGAGGCCCAGATATTTGGTCAAACATTATTCTGGGTGTATGTGTGAGGGTGTTTTGGGGTTTTTTGTTTGTTTTGGTTTTTTAGCCATGCTGCACGGCTTGCAGGATCTTAGTTCCCTAACCAGGGATCAAACCCGCGAGTGAAAGCGCCAAGTCCTGACCAGTAGACCACCAGGGAATTCCCCTGTGAGGGCGTTTTTGGATGAGGTTAACATTTGAATCTGTAGACTAAGCAGATTGCCCTCCTGCATGTGGGTGGGCCTCTTCCAATCAGTTGAAGGCCTGAATAGAATAAAAAGGCTGAGTAAGCGGGAACACCTCCTGCCTGATGCCTTTGAACTGGTACATTGTTTTTTTCCAGCTTTCAGACTGGAACTGAAACATCAGCTCTTCCTGGGTCTTGAGACCGCTGTCACTTGGACTGGGACTACATTATCAGCTATGTGGGTCTCCAGCGTGCCGACTGCCGATCTTGGGACTTGTCAGCCTTCACGATAGCATGAGCTGATTCCTTATAATAAATCTCTTTCTCTCTCTCTCTCTATATATATATATGTATACACACATCCTATTTGTTCTGTTTCTCTGGCGATCCCTGACAAACATACTGAATAAATAAATGCCATTACTAGATAAATACTCCAATGGACCTCATGATTTTTCAGCTCAGTCTTAGGTAACATAGAGCCTTTGAGTCCCTCAAAGTAACGAATACAGACCTTCCTCCATAATTAGAATATCCAGCCCAAGATAGTCTTCATAATTTCTCCCCTCCCCCAGCTCAGGCCTGCTTCCAATTGAAACCCTCCAGCAGTAAGTCTGTGTGGCTGACTTCCTGTCTGTTTCTCCACCTTGCACTTCCGCTTCCCTCCCCCACCTCCAGCTCCTCAGCTGGGGGAGGGTGGAGTAGGGGGAGGAGTGTTGTCTCTTGACCTGGTTCTCTCTCTGGGCCTGGCAGGTGTCTAGAGCTGATTCTCTCTTCCTCGGGAGTGTTCATGGTCTCTTTCAAAGATTCTCACTGTTGGGGTCCTCTCCCAAAGTCAAGGATACACAGGCATTAAAAAAAAAAAAAAAAAGGATACACAGGCATGAGCGTCGCCTCCCTCTGCCCTGGGTATTGGGCAGTACCCTCCAGCTTCTTTAAGCAGAGGTCTCCTCACTCCCCACCCCAGAAGTCCTCTTGGGTAGTCTCTAAGACAACCCTAAGGAGGCTGTCTCCTTTCAGGGCCCAGGAAACACCCAGACAACCTCTCTCCCAACACAGGGTAGGCTGATCCAACATGGCAGCTCTCCCCTGTCTTGGCCACCAAGGCAGTGAGCCTGCCATTTGCCCTTTAGATGTCCAGGGTGGGAACAGACCCCAGTCTACAGCCCACTTTAGCTTTCTCAGGTATGGAGCTGACAGGGCCCCCTAGGGTCCCGGGCAGCAGCATGTCCCTCTGCTGTAGTAGCACCTCTCACTCAGGCCCTGGGCTTCTTTGTGGCTGGGTGGAGGTTGGGGGAACCCAATGTGGCATTCTACACCCGTGCAAACACCCTAAGTGCAACCCTTGACCTATTCAGGCTTGGAGCCAGACATAAATACTGTCTTCTTCAATCCCTCAGGCAGACAATCCTGAGGCACCTTTTACGTGGCTCCTTAGAAAGTCCCCAGTGATATGAGGCCCCAGTTCGCTACAATAATGATGAACTTGGACTGGCATTCCTTCCTTCCCTGTCCCTCATTCCTGTTCCTTGGGACCATTCCACAAAACAACTACGCACAGAAGCCCTTTTCTCAAGCTCTGCTTTCGGGGGTCGCTGAGGACACAGGCTCAGACAGACGCCTCATTTCGCTATGGGTTAAAAGGCGTCACCTCCCCACGTACATCCTTCCCCATATAACCTCTCATTTTTAGGGGGTAGGTGGGGTATCAGACACGGCAACTACTACCCCCCTCCATCTCAAATCTCTTCATCTATTTCCCCTTCTCACTCTCAGACCTTTCCTATCTTTGATCCCCAGAGTCGCTGAACAGGTCCAGGAACCATTTCTCTTGTAAATCTGTCTATGGTGATATATGCCAATTTGGAACCTCAGAGTTCCTTTTCCGGAAGACAATGACATCTAGTTTTCTGTAGTGTGTATACCACGGTTTCCACTTCTTCTACCATCCTGGTCGCCTCCAGCCCTCACCACACCCAGACCTGTTCTGAGCTGGGGTACCAACGTCAGTCTGAAACTCTGCCCACTCCCTCCCCACTGCTAGTGACACAAATGAGGCGCACTCAACCTAAGATCTGACTGGCAAACAGCCTCTGCCGAAATACTGTGCAGCTATAAATGCAGCCTAATATTGTGTCTGTTTTAGCAGCCACATCTGGCTACTTAGCTAGCTCCCACTCCCTATTTGCTAACGCCCACTGGTCAATTTCCACTCGGGTGCCTTCAGGCTCCTCAGATCAACAAGTCCGCAGCAGCTCATCATCACA
Source organism: Delphinapterus leucas (assembly GCF_059928025.1). Lineage (NCBI taxonomy): Eukaryota > Metazoa > Chordata > Mammalia > Artiodactyla > Monodontidae > Delphinapterus > Delphinapterus leucas. The sequence goes on along the minus strand of NC_143150.1, from coordinate 96,221,458 downwards.
TGCCCTCCCACTTAGCTCTGCCTCATGTATTGGTGCTCTCGGTGGATGGAGTCATCCCAGGCTAGCCACCTCGGAGACTTTCCTAAGGGCTCTGACTCCTCCCCTCCCCATGTGATCGCATCCATCCCAGATACTCTGTGTTCTGGGCCTCAAGCATCTCTCCATCCCCACTGCCTCGTCTGACCTCCCTTCTCTAGTTATCTTTCGGCAAGTCGACTCAGGTCTTCTCACTTTTGGGGATAGAAACTTTTGTGGCCTTTTCATTGGCCAGATGATCAGCAAGGTTTTAATGAATTTATTTTTTTAATTTATATTGATTTTTGGCTGCGTTGGGTCTTTGTTGCTGCCTGCGGGCTTTCTCTAGTTGCGGCGAGTGGGAACTACTCTTCGTTGCGGTGCGCGGGCTTCTCATTGCCGTGGCTTCTCTTGTTGCGGAGCACAGGCCCTAGGCGCGCAGGCTTCCGTAGTTGTGGCACGCGGGCTTCAGTAGTTGTGGCTCACGGGCTCTAGAGCGCAGGCTCAGTAGTTGTGGTGCACGGGCTTAGTTGCTCCGCGGCATGTGGGATCTTCCCGGACCAGGGCTCGAACCCGTGTCCCCTGCATTGGCAGGCGGATTCTTAACCACTGCGCCACCAGGGAAGGCCCGATCAGCAAGCTTTCGATTCAGGAGCAAGAAATCCAAGTCTTCACAAACCGGCCGTAACAGCCTTCCTCAGCCTCAGCCTGCGCCTGTGTGTGAGGCCCACATACGAGATCTTCCTCCAAAGTCCAGTGAGATTGTGGTTTGAAGCTCTATGTCCCTCTTCACTTTAGCCACCAAATCCCTGAATCCTGATCTCTGACAGTAACCTGATGACTATGGGTTTCCAGTCCTCAGTCATTACTTTTTGCTCTCATCATTTTATTCCTTTATGGAGACAGGTTTCTCAACGATGACTCCTTGCTCTTAATTTGCAGAGACTCAGGATCATGTTGGCTGCATCCAAATAACAGTCATCTGAGTACACAGTCCCCAATGCCCTGGGAACATCAAGTGGCCAAGGCTCATGAGGAAGCTACACAAGGCGCCTGCGTGCTCCACTCTTAGCACCCTGGCTTCACGGGCAGGATCCCGGAACACTGTGATCTTCTCCACCCACACCTCTCAGTTGTTAATGTCACCCAGAGAGACTATCCTGGGGCGCTTTCAAAGTACCTGCTTGGGTCCATGAACCCATGGAGGCTGATGGGCATGGCCAGCCTGCTCTTGGAGTGACTGAGGAGACCCTGGCACCACTGGAATGACTAAATCCACAGGGTGGAAGCCACTCAGACTGTGGGTGGACAGTTCTTAACTTGGGACCTGTGAACCTGTAGGTGGTAAATCCCCAGAAATGTTTGGTAAAAGCTGATGATGGGACTTCCCTGGTGGCGCAGTGGTTAAGAATCTGCCTGCCAACGCAGGGGACACGGGTTCGAGCCCTGGTCTGGGAAGATCCCACATGCTGCGGAGCAACTAAGCCCGTATATCACAACGAAGAGTAGCTCCCACTTGCCCCAACTAGAGAACGCCCGCGTGCAGCAATGAAGACCCAATGCAGCTGAAAATTAATTAATTGATTAATTAATTTAAAAAATACTATTGATAACCGAGCATACCTCAAAAAAAAATCTGATGATGGGTACTTGCACTTTTGGGGAGAAAATTGACAATATTCATTAGATTCTCAAAGGGATTTGTGACACAAATGAGGTTCAGAAAAGGAGCACAAAGGGGCCTTACAGAACCACTATTTTGTTAGAATATGTTTCCTCCTGAGTATATAAGTAATCCATACTCATTGTAAAATTGGAAAATAAGAAGGGCACAAAGAACACTCTAAAATCACCCTTGATTCCAGCATCCAGAGATAACCATGTTGACATTTTGGTGCAAAATTAAACACATTATTATCCCTCTAAATCTGGGCAAGATCTTCCTTTGTGACCTGCTTGCTTCTTTCTACTTAAGATATCCTGGGGACTTCCCTGGTGGCGCAGTGGTTAAGAATCTGCCTGCCAATGCAGGGGACATGGGTTCGAGCCCTGGTCCGGGAAGATCCCACATGCTGCAGAGCAACTAAGCCCATGCACCACAACTACTGAGCCCATGTGCCACAACTACTGAAGCCCATGCACCTAGAGCCTGTGCTCCACAACAAGATAAGCCACCACAATGAGAAGCCCGCGTACCGCAACGAAGACCCAACGCAGCCAAAAATAAATAAGTAAATAAATTTATTTATTAAAAAAAAATGAAAAAAAAAAATGAAAAAAACCAAACAACCCAATCCAAAAATGGGCAGAAGACCTAAATAGACATTTCTCCAAAGAAGATATACAGATTGCCAACAAACACATGAAAGAATGCTCAACATCACTAATCATTAGAGAAATGCAAATCAAAACTACAGTGAGATATCATCTCACACCAGTCAGAATGGCCATCATCAAAAAATCTACAAACAATAAATGCTGGAGAGGGTGTGGAGAAAAGAGAACTCCCTTGCACTGTTGGTGGGAATGTAAATTGATACAGCCACTATGGAGGACAGTATAGAGGTTCCTTAAAAAACTAAAGATAGAACTACCATATGACCCAGCAATCCCACTACTGGGCATATACCCAGAGAAAGCCATAATTCAAAAAGACACATGCACCCCAATGTTCACTACAGCACTACTTACAATAGCCAGGTCATGGAAGCAACCTAAATGTCCAGTGACAGACGAATGGATAAAGAAGATGTGGTATATATATATAATGGAATATTACTCAGCCATAAAAAGAAATGAAATTGAGCTATTTGTATTGAGGTGGATGGACCTAGAGTCTGTCATACAGAGTGAAGTAAGTCAGAAAGAGAAAAACAAATACCATATGCTAACACATATATATGAATCTAAAAAAAAAAGTGGTCATGAAGAACCTAGGGGCAAGATGGGAATAAAGACACAGACCTACTAGAGAATGGACTTGAGGACACAGGGAGGGGGAAGGGTAAGCTGTGACAAAGTGAGAGAGAGGCATGGACATCTATACACTACCAAACATAAAATAGATAGCTAGTGGGAAGCAGCTGCATAGCACAGGGAGATCGGCTCGGTGCTTTGTGACCACCTAGAGGGGTGGGATATGGAGGGTGGGAGGGAGGGAGACGCAAGAGGGAAGAGATATGGGGACATATGTGTATATATAACTGATGCACTTTGTTATAAAGCAGAAACTAACACACCATCGTAAAGCAATTATACTCCAATAAAGATGCTTAAAAAAAAAAAAAGGGCAGATGAGGGAATTCCCTGGCAGTCCAGTGGTTAGGTCTCCACACTTCCACTGCAGGGGACACAGGTTTGATCCGTGGTCGGGGAATTAAGATCCCTGCAAGCCACATGGCATGGTCAAAATAAAAAATTAAAAAAAAAAAAAAGGAAAGAAAGAAAAGAACAATGGGCAGACGAGCTGAATGGTCATTTTTCCAAAGAAGAAATACAGATGGCCAAAAGGCACAAGAAAAGATGCTCAACATCACTAATCATTAGGGAAATGTAAATCAAAACCACAATGAGATATCGCCTCTTACCTGTCAGTAAGAACTATTGGCTATTGTCAAAAAGGCAAGAAATAAAAAGTGTTGGAGAGGATGTGTAGAAAAAGGAACTGTAGTGCACTGTGGGAATGTAAACTGGTACAGCCACTATGGAAAACAGTATGGAGATTCCTCAAAAAATTAAAAATAGAACTTCCATATGATCCAGCATTCTTCTCTTGGGTATTTATCAGAAGAAAATGAAAAGACTAATTCAAAAGGATATATGCACCCCCAATGTTTATAGCAGCATTATTTACAATTGCCAAGGTATGGTAGCAAACTAAATGTCCATCAACAGATGAATGGATAAAGAAGATGTGGTATATTACTCAGCCACAAAAAAACAATGAAATTTTGCCATTTGTGACGACATGGATGGACCTGGAGGGTATTATGCTTAGTGAAGTCAGTCAGGCAGAGAAAGACAAATACTGTATGTTTTCACTTATATGTGGAATCTAAAAAATAAAACAAATATAACAAAACAGAAACAGACATGCAGATACAGAGAACAAAGTAGTGGTTACTGGTGGGAGAGGGGTGGGGGAGGGGCAAAATAGGTGAAGTGGATTAAACTACTAGGTATAAAATAAATACGTTACAAGGATGTTATGTACAGCACAGAGAATATAGCTGATATTTTATAAAAATTGGAGTATAATCCATAAAAATGTCAAATTACTATGTTGTATACCTAAAACTAATATAATATTGTAAGTCAACAGTACTTCAATAAAAAATAAGTAAATTTTTAAAAACTGTGGCTCAAAAAATAAATAAATAAAAAATAAAAAACTGTGGCTCATCCCAAAGTCCCCCTGGCATACACCAATTTTTGAGTAATTTGAGGAAAAATAAGTATGTCTAAATAAAAACCATCCATAATTAACAAACATCTGCATAAAGGCATTTCTTATTTTATGTAACAGACATGTTGGGATTCCAGAAAATTGTGTGTAGCTGAAATCCTATTTCTAATTTCTCTAGGATTGCCCAGGGTGATTCTCTTTGTAAAGTAAATAATAACATTTGTTGCAAATCCACATTTTTGTCTAGCTGGAGGGCTGCAAGTCACTTAGTCAGTTCACTTACCAGGAGCCTAACGTGTGAACAACATTATGCTAGGACCTGTGGGAAGGATTCTGCTTTTAGTTTGGGGTCTCAGTCCTGTGCCTTGGGCTTCATTGAGGAGTGTAGCAGGGTCCCTGACAGGCTGGGTCTACTACTGTCCCTCCTTCCTGCTGGGGCCACTGCTACTGTCACAAGTGTTCCCACTGTCCTCTCAACCTTTGGGCACCAGCAGCTGGAAGGGCACAGCTGAGGGAAAGCAGATAAATGTGGAAAATGACCCCAGATGTCACCATCCCAGACAGTACTATCCTAAAACTGGCCAGCAATGTTAACCGGCCGTTTTTTGTTTTGTTTTGTTATTTCGTTTTTTTTGGTCACGTTGCACGGCATGTGGGATGTGGGGTATTAGTTCCCTGACCCACGCTCCCTGCAGACCGCGGAGTGTAGGATCTTCCCGGACCAGGGCTCGAACGCATGTCTCCTGCATTGGCAGGAGGATTCTTAACCACTGAGCCACCAGGGAAGCCCTGCTTTTCAGTATCTTAATGTAGTACAACCAAATCCAAGTTCATGATATAACTCCATGGAAAGAAGCAAATGAGCAGGCAGAGGTCAGAAGCAAATGGGGCGTGTCCACAAAATGCCATTTTGAAGTTTGTGGTTTTGAGTTGGAATTCTTTTTCCCAGAGGAAAAAAAGCAATGTTTAAAATGGTCGTTAGATTTCTAGGCTAGACCTCAAACTTCTATATAAGTCATATTATGGCTGAAATACCCATATCTTATAATTAAAAATTAGTAGGAAACAAAATGTCATTTTTACAATAATAATTTTTTTTAAAAAAACGAAGAAAAGGGCTTCCCTGGTGGCGCAGTGGTTGAGAGTCCACCTGCCGATGCAGGGGACGCGGGTTCGTGCCCCGGTCCGGGAAGATCCCACATGCCGCGGAGCAGCTGGGCCTGTGAGCCATGGCCGCTGAGCCTGCGCGTCCAGAGCCCGTGCTCCGCAACAGGAGAGGCCACAGCAGTGAGAGGCCCGCGTACCGCAAAAAAAAAAAAAAAAAACGAAGAAAAAACAATTTCAGAACAGAAAATAGGACAGGTTTTATTCATCTGAATCACTAGTACTTTAAAAAAAAAAACAGACTTAATAGAAAGTAGGAAAGAAGTCATTAACTTTTAGGAAGATTTTAATAGGTACTTCTGGGAACTTTCAAAGAGTTTAAGAACTTGAAGTCACTGGTTCTTTTTGTCTAATTTTAGTTCACAATTTATGGCCTTTTCTTTTTTCAGTACAATCATAGCCCTAAAACTGCTATGGTTTAACATCAGCCATGGTTAGGTGGGGTTTGGGCTGGTACATGGAATTAAAAGAGGGTGAGATGTTACTGCACTAACTATGTACTAGTAGGAAAGAAGCTCTAGGTAAAAGGTGAGGGAGGACATAAGTGAAAAAAGATAGTCTGAGGTGGAATTATTTTGTGTGGCATGGTAATGGACGGCGGTGAGAAAAAAGAATGCTGAGGGAAAGAAAGCTTGGGTCCGCCAGTGCCCTTGTCTACAGAATGGCTCCTCGGGGCCTGAGAGCTTGGGTGCTGTACCTGGTGCTGGGAAAGGCATGGAAGGCACCATGTATATCCCACCACTCACAAATAAGACCTGCTTTAATACTGGTGTTTGAAACCGAGAGCCCGCCTGCTCCGTAGTGCTGCAATGGACTGGTATTCATGCTCTCAGATCCTGGCTGACCCTGGGACTTGCTTTTTGGCTAACAGAATGCTGTGGAATGACACTGTGTGACTTCCGATGATAGGTCCTAGGAAGTCTTGCAGCTGCCACCTGGGTCTCTTGGAACATGTGCTCTGGGAAAAGCCGGGCTGCCATGCTGGCTTCAGGAAGCTCAAGTACTTGGAGACTGTCATGCTGTAAGGAAGCTCACAGCTGCTTTCCAGCGACTCCGGCCCAGGGGCCAGACGTGCGTGAATAAGATTCAGATAAGTCCAGCCTTATCCATCATCTGACTGCAACCAAACTCAGAACCTCAAGGAAGCATCGAACAGCTGAGCCTGTTATCATCCCCCAAGAACTGCGTGGAATAATAAATAAATGGCTGTTTTAAGCCACTCAGTTTTGGGGTGTCTTTTACACAGCAATAGATAATCAGCACCCCGATTAAGCCCAAAACTTACTTTCCTACAAAGTGCACCAACATTTCAGTTCCAAACTACTGTCTCCTCCCATGAGGCTGTGCTGACTCATCCTTCCACATGCTAAGCACAAGGGAACATCAAGAATCTCCCCAGCATTTATACCTCAGCTTTTAGACCTCAATTAGTTTCTCCTTAGATCGTACCCGTGGGCCCTTTGCTAGGTTGGAATTCTTGTGATTACAGTTAAGGAAAATAAATTAGGTAATAACCATGAACCTCTTGAATGAATAAAGGTAACATTAGCTACTGGTAGCGTTCTGGTAGGGCAGCCTTGGTGGAACCCCGGAAGTAACTCTGGGCCAATGTTCCAGAGCTGACGGGAAAAACAGTTTCCTGTTGCTACAATTTCACCGCTATTAGTTAAAATCATGTTTCTCCAGGATCTCTTTCTAAGAACTGGGTCCTTCTGGAGACATAAAGCAGTACATGTGTTTTTCAGATACTGGCTTAAGGAACTGAGTAAAGAAAGACCATCTGGGCACACTGCCTGAGATTCCTTGAGCTACGGAAATGACTTTAGCAGAGCAGTCATTTTCTTGCTGAGTTTTCACTGGGTTGTTGTTTTTGATGACGAGGCTGGCACACTCATCGTTGAACAATTACACAAATGAAGGCAGTCAGGACAACACAGTCATCGAGCTGACTGAGAGATCCCAGTTTCACCAATTCCCTCCTCTCAGAAGAACAAACGAAACATGTGATTACGTTAGTGGAGCTGATAAGACACAAAGAATTTGTCCAGGGGTCAGCGTCCCCCACAGGGTAGGTAATCAACAGGAGTTGCTTTCCTCCTTTTACCTGGAATGCTGTCATGAAACACAGATGGTGCTCAAAAATGTCTGCCTAATGAATGAATCTATGACTTAGAAGTCCTGAAACTGAGTAGCTTGGAGTCAGGTAACCCACAGGGATACTATAAATAGCCAGACTGAAAACAGCTCCATTCACACTGTAATTGAGTCACACCCTAGCTAATTATACAGGGTATTCAACCAGGATGGAAACAAGCAAAAATATAGAATGTCATCAGGACATCATCAGGGAAAAAAAACAGCGTCTTTGTTTCCAGACTTTATGGTTGCCCGGTATATTAACACCAAACATTTCTGATCTTTTACTGGTTTGATCTCAGAGGATGTAACAAATCTTTTTTCTGTGTTGGAAGGCTTTGTTCAAAACCCAGTGCGGCATAAACCCTATTGTCAGCACCGCCAAGGGGCCTCGCACAGAGTAGAGACTCAGAAGTGACAAAGGTGCTTGCTTGTGAGCTGGACTGTGACAGCTGGCTTCTCTTGGGCTCCCACGGGCATGACGAGGGTATAGGCAGGCAGCCAGAGAAGCCGGCAGACGGAAGCCCACTAGGAAGGGTTTACATGGCTCCAGTCCTTCCCCAGCAGTGTTGGGCTGGAGGCCCAATGGCTGATGGCAGGGAAACCAGAAGCAGAACAAGAAAAGGCCTGATCCCGCCTCCACAGCCACAGACTCCCAGATCTTTCTCGAGAAACATTTTTCCTAAGGGGACTTGCCTTTCTTTTCTCTCTGCTTCCCCATCCAACCACTGCTGGGTCCCCTCAACTGGAGGACCTAGGAGAAGTGTTCCTCCTAATGTTGAAATCCCAACTTCCAGGGTGATGAAATTAGGAGCTGGGGCCTTTGGGAGGTGATTAGGCCATGAGGGCAGAGCCCTTATGAATGCGATTAGTGCCCTTGTAAAAAGAGACCCCAGAGAGCTCCCTAGCCCCCTGCATCAAGTGAGGACACAGCAAGAAGATGATCTTCTGGGAACTAAGAAATGGGTTCTCACCAGACACTGAATCTGCCAGCACCTTGATCTTGGACTTCCAGGCTCCAGAACTGTGAGAAATAAATGTCTGTTGTTTATGTTACCCAGTCTGTGGCGTTTTGTTATAGCAGCCTGAAAGGACTAAGACAGTTCTCCAGCTGTCCTTGTGATGAGGTCAAGAAATAATACAAACTTGTGATGGTTAATTAACCACCAAGTAAGGAGCCCAGCCTGCTATTAAAGTTAGGTTAACTGAAGAGCATGATTGTCCAATAAACCTTTGGGGGAAATGACAAGAGGAAAGTTCAGCATGTACGTTACTGACTAGTTTACATTTCTGGACGCTCTCTATTGATCTTCCAGGATCCTCAGAAAACACTTCACCCAACATTTGTCAGAAGAGCTTATCAAGGAGGAAGGCGATGATGATTTCACTAACCAGGAAGAAAGGAAAGGAGAGGGGATTGGTATTAGGCCCTTAAAAGAAATCGGCTCCCCTACAAAGCTACAGTAATCAGGACAGTATGGTACTGGCACAAAAACAGAAATATAGATCAATGGAACAGGATAGAAAGCCCAGAGATAAACCCATGCACATATGTGCGTATATCTCATATCTCAATAAAGATATTAAAAAAAACAAAAAGAAGAAATCGGCTCCCACTTTTACCACCACAAAACAATAACAAAAGGATTACATCTCTTTTTTATTTAAAATATTGTATTAGTTTCTGCTGTACAGCAAAGTGAATCAGTTATACATATACATATAACCACTCTTTTTTAGATTCTTTTCCCATATAAGTCATTACAGCGTATTGAGCAGAGTTCCCTGTGCTATACACTAGGTTCTTATTAGTTATCTACTTTATTATTATTTTTTACACCTTTATTGGAGTATAATTGCTTTACAATGGTGTGTTAGTTTCTGCTTTATAACAAAGTGAATCAGTTATACATATACATATGCTCCCATATCTCTTCCCTCTTGCGTCTCCCTCCCTCCCACCCTCCCTATCCCACCCCTCCAGGCGGTCACAAAGCACTGAGCTGATCTCCCTGTGCTATGCGGCTGCTTCCCACTAGCTATCTACCTTACGTTTGGTAGTGTATATATGTCCATGCCTCTCTCTCACTTTCTCACAGCTTACCCTTCCCCCTCCCCATATACTCAACTCCATTCTCTAGTAGGTCTGTGTCTTTATTCCTGTCTTACCGCTAGGTTCTTCATGATATTATTTTTTCTTAAATTCCATATATATGTGTTAGCATATGGTATTTGTCTTTCTCTTTCTGACTTACTTCACTCTGTATGACAGACTCTAGGTCTATCCACCTCATTACAAATAGCTCAATTTCGTTTCTTTTTATGGCTGAGTAATATTCCATTGTATATATGTGCCACATCTTCTTTATCCATTCATCCGATGATGGACATTTAGGTTGTCTCCATCTCCAGGCTATTGTAAATAGAGCTGCAATGAACATTTTGGTACATGACTCTTTTTGAATTATGGTTTTCTCAGGGTATATGCCCAGTAGAGGGATTGCTGGGTCATATGGTAGTTCTATTTGTAGTTGTTTAAGGAACCTCCATACTGTTCTCCACAGTGGCTGTATCAATTTACATTCCCACCAACAGTGCAAGAGGGTTCTCTTTTCTCCACACCCTCTGCAGCATTTATTGTTTCTAGATTTTTTGATGATGGCCATTCTGACTGGTGTGAGATGATATCTCATTGTAGTTTTGATTTGCATTTCTCTAATGATTAATGAAGTTGAGCATTCTTTCATGTGTTTGTTGGCAGTCTGTATATGTTCTTTGGAGAAATGTCTATTTAGGTCTTCTGCCCATTTTTGGATTGGGTTGTTTGTTTTTTTGTTACTGAGCTGCATAAGCTGCTTATAAATTTTGGAGAGTAATTCTTTGTCAGTTGCTTCATTTGCAAATATTTTCTCCCATTCTGAGGGTTGTCTTTTGGTCTTGTTTATGGTTTCCTTTGCTGTGCAAAAGCTTTGAAGTTTCATTAGGTCCCATTTGTTTATTTTTGTTTTTATTTCCAGTTCTCTGGGAGGTGGGTCAGAAAGGATCTTGCTGTGATTTATGTAATAGAGTGTTCTACCTATGTTTTCCTCTAAGAGTTTGATAGTTTCTGGCCTTACATTTATGTCTTTAATCCATTTTGAGCTTACTTTTGTGTATGGTGTTAGGGAGTGATCTAATCTCATACTTTTACATGTACCTGTCCAGTTTTCCCAGCACCACTTATTGAAGAGGCTGTCCTTCCTCCACTGTACATTCCTGCCTCCTTTATCAAAGATAAGGTGACCATATGTGCATGGGTTTATCTCTGGGCTTTCCATCCTGTTCCATTGATCTATCTTTCTGTTTTTGTGCCAGTACCATACTGTCTTGATTACTGTAGCTTTGTAGTATAGTCTGAAGTCAGGGAGCCTGATTCCTCCAGCTCTGTTTTTCATTCTCTAGACTGCTTTGGATATTCGGGGTCTTTTGCATTTCCATACAAATTGTGAAATTTTTTGTTCTAGTTCTGTGAAAAATACCAGTGGTAGTTTGATAGGGATTGCATTGAATCTGTAGATTGCATTTTCACAATGCTGATTCTTCCAATCCAAGAACATGGTATATCTCTCCATCTATTTGTATCATCTTTAATTTCTTTCATCAGTGTCTTATAGTTTTCTGCATACAGGTCTTTTGTCTCCGTACATAGGTTTATTCCTAGATATTTTATTCTTTTTGTTGCAATGGTAAATGGGAGTCTTTCCTTAATTTCTCTTTCAGATTTTTCATCATTAGTGTATAGGAATGCAAGAGATTTCTGTGCATTAATTTTGTATCCCGCTACTTTACCAAACTCATTGATTAGCTCTAGTAGTTTTCTGGTGGCATCTTTAGGATTCTCTACGTATGGTATCATGTCATCTGCAAGCAGTGACAACTTTACTTCTTCTTTTCCGATTTGGATTCTTTTATTTCCTTTTCTTCTCTGATTGCTGTGGCTAACACTTCCAAAACTATGTTGAGTAAGAGTGGTGAGAGTGGGCAACCTTGTCTTGTTCCTGATCTTAGTGGAAATGCTTTCAGTTTTTCAACATTGAGGACGATGTTGGCTGTGGGTTTGTCATATATGGCCTTTATTATGTTGAGGAAAGTTCCCTCTATGCCTACTTTCTGCAGGGTTTTTATCATAAATGGGTGGTGGATTTTGTCGAAAGCTTTCTCTGCATCTAATGAGATGATCATATGGTTTTTCTCCCTCAGTTTGTTAATATGGTTTATCACATTGATTGTTTTGCGTATATTGAAGAATCTTTGCATTCCTGGAATAAACCCCACTTGATCATGGTGTATGATCCTTTTAATGTGCTGTTGGATTCTGTTTGCTAGGATTTTGTTGAGGATTTTTGCATCTATGTTCATCAGTGATATTGACCTATAGTTTTCTTTCTTTGTGACATCCTTGTCTGGTTTTGGTATCAGGGTGATGGTGGCCTCGTAGAATGAGTTTGGGAGTGTTCTTCCCTCTGCTATATTTTGTAAGAGTTTGAGAAGGATAGGTGTTAGCTCTTCTCTAAATGTTTGATAGAATTCGCCTGTGAAGCCATCTGGTCCTGGTCTTTTGTTTGTTGGAAGATTTTTAATCACAGTTTCAATTTCAGTGCTTGTGATTGGTCTGTTCATATTTTCTATTTCTTCCTGATTCAGTCTTGACAGGTTGTGCATTTCTAAGAATTTGTCCATTTCTTCCAGGTTGTCCGTTTGATTGGCCTACAGTTGCTTGTAGTCGTCTCTCATGATCTTTTGTATTTCTGCAGTGTCAGTTCTTACTTCTCCTTTTTCATTTCTAATTCTATTGATTTGAGTCTTCTCCCTTTTTTTCTTGATGAGTCTGGCTAAGGGTTTATCAATTTTATTTATCTTCTCAAAGAACCAGCTTTTAGTTTTATTGATCTTTGCTATCGTTTCCTTCATTTCTTTTTCATTTATTTCTGATCTGATTTTTATGATTTCTTTCCTTCTGCTAACTTTGGGGGTTTTTTGTTCTTCTTTCTCTAATTGCTTTAGGTGCAAGGTTAGGTTGTTTATTTGAGATGTTTCCTGTTTCTTAAGGTAGGATTCTATTGGTATAAACTTCCCTCTTAGAACTGCTTTTGCTGCATCCCATAGATTTTGGGTCATCGTGTCTCTATTGTCATTTGTTTCTAGGTATTTTTTAATTTCCTCTTTAATTTCTTCAGTGATCACTTCGTTATTAAGGAGTGTAATGTTTAGCTTCCATGTGTTTGTATTTTTTACAGATCTTTTCCTGTAATTGATATCTAGTCTCACAGCATTGTGGTCGGAAAACATACTTGAAACAATTTCAATTTTCTTAAGTTTACCAAGGCTTGACTTGTGACCCAAGATATGATCTATCCTGGAGAATGTTCCATGAGCACTTGAGAAAAATGTGTATTCTGTTGTTTTTGGATGGAATGTCCTATAAATATCAATTAAGCCCATCTTGTTTAATGTATCATTTAAAGCTTGTGATTCCTTATTTATTTTCATTTTGGATGATCTGTCCATTGGTGAAAGTGGGGTGTTAAAGTCCCCTACTATGATTGTGTTACTGTCGATTTCCCCTTTTATGGCTGTTAGTATTTGCCTTATGTATTGAGGTGCTCCTATGTTGGGTGCATAAATATTTACAATTGTTATATCTTCTTCTTGGATCGATCCCTTGATCATTATGTAGTGTCCTTCTTTGTCTCTTCTAATAGTCTTTATTTTAAAGTCTATTTTGTCTGATATGAGGATTGCTACTCCAGCTTTCTTTTGGTTTCCATTTGCATGAAATATCTTTTTCCATCCCCTTACTTTCAGTCTGTATGTGTCTCTAGGTCTGAAGTGGGTCTCTTGTAGACAGCATATATATGGGTCTTGTTTTTGTATCCATTCAGCCAATCTGTGTCTTTTGCTGGGAGCATTTAGTCCATTTACCTTTAAGGTAATTATTGATATGTATGTTCCTATTCCCATTTTCTTAATTGTTTTGGGTCTGTTATTGTAGGTCTTTTCCTTCTCTTGTGTTTCTTGCCTAGAGAAGTTCCTTTAGCAGTTGTTGTAGAGCTGGTTTGGTGGTGCTGTACTCTCTCAGCTTTTGCTTGTCTGTAAAGGTTTTAATTTCTCCATCAAATCTGAATGAGATCCTTGCTGGGTAGAGTAATCTTGGTTGCAGGTTTTTCTCCTTCATCACTTTAAATATGTCCTGCCAGTCCCTTCTGGCTTGCAGAGTTTCTGCTGAAAGATCAGTTGTTAACCTTATGGGGATTCCCTTGTGTGCTATTTGTTGTTTTTCCCTTGCTGCTTTTAATGTTTTCTTTGTATTTAATTTTTGACAGTTTGATTAATATGTGTCTTGGCATATTTCTCCTTGGATTTATCCTGTATGGGACTCTCTGTGCTTCCTGGACTTGATTAACTATTTCCTTTCCCATATTAGGGAAGTTTTCAACTATAATCTCTTCAAATATTTTCTCAGTCCCTTTCTTTTTCTCTTCTTCTTCTGGAACCCCTATAATTCAAATGTTGGTGCGTTTAATGTTGTCCCAGATGTCTCTGAGACTGTCCTCAGTTCTTTTCATTCTTTTTTCTTTATTCTGCTCTGCAGTAGTTATTTCCACTATTTTATCTTCCAGGTCACTTATCCGTTCTTCTGCCTGAGTTATTCTGCTATTGATCCCTTCTAGAGTCTTTTTCATTTCATTTATTGTGTTGTTCATCGTTGTTTGTTTCATCTTTAGTTCTTCTAGGCCCTTGTTAAATGTTTCTTGCATTTTGTCCATTCTATTTCCAAGATTTTGGATCATCTTTACTATCATTATTCTGAATTCTTTTTCAGGGAGACTGCCTATTTCCTCCTCATTTGTTAAGTCTGGTGGGTTTTTATCTTGCTCCTTCATCTGCTGTGTGTTTTTCTGTCTTCTCATTTTGCTTAACTTACTGTGTTTGGGGTCTCCTTTTTGCAGGCTGCAGGTTCGTAGTTCCCGTTGTTTTTGGTGTCTGTCCCCAGTGGCTAAGGTTCGTTCAGTGGGTTGTGTAGGCTTCTTGGTGGAGGGGACTAGTGCCTGTGTTCTGGTGGATGAGGCTGGATCTTGTCTTTCTGGTGGGCAGGTCCACCTCTGGTGCTGTGTTTTGGGGTGTCTGTGGACTTGTTATGATTTTAGGCAGCCTCTCTGCTAATGGATGGGGTTGTGTTCCTGTCTTGCTAGTTGTTTGGCATAGGATGTCCAGCAGTGTAGCTTGCTGGTCGTTGAGTGAAGCTGGGTGCTGGTGTTGAGATGGAGATCTCTGGGAGATTTTCGCCATTTGATATTATGTGGATCTGGGAGGTCTCTTGTGGACCAGTGTCCTGAAGTTGGCTCTCCCACCTCAGAGGTACAGCACTGACTCCTGGCTGCAGCACCAAAAGCCTTTCATCCACATGGCTCAGAATAAAAGGGAGAAAAAGTAGAAAGAAAGAATTAGTAGAAGTAGAAAGAAAGAAAGAAAAGAAAGGAGGGAGGGAGGGAGGAAGGAAGGAAGGAGGGACGGAAGGAAAGAAAGAAGATAAAGTAAAATAAAATAAAGTAAGATAAAGTATAATAAAGTTATTAAAATTAAAAAATAATTATTAAGAAAAAAAATTTTTTTAAACAAACAAAAAAAAGGAAGGATAGATTCCCTAGGACAAATGGTGGAAGCAAAGCTATACAGACATAATCTCATACAGAAGCATACACATACACACTCACAAAAAGAGGAAAAGGGGAAAAAATCATAAATCTTGCTCTCATAGTCCACCTCCTCAATTTGGGATGATTCGTTGTCTATTCATGTATTCCACAGATGCAGGGTACATGAAGTTGATTGTGGAGATTTAATCCGCTGCTCCTGAGGCTGCTGGGAGAGATTTCCCTTTCTCTTCTTTGTTCTCACAGCTCCCAGGGGCTCAGCTTTGGATTCGGCCCGCCTCGGCGTGTAGGTCGCCGGAGGGCGTCTGTTCTTCGCTCAGACAGGACGGGGTAAAGGAGCCGCTGATTCAGGGGCTCTGGCTCACTCAGGCCGGGGTGGAGGGAGGGGCACGGAGTGCGGGGCGGGCCTGCGGCGGCAGAGGCCGTCGTGACGTTGCACCAGCCTGAGGTGCGCCGTGCGCTCTCCCGGGGGAGTTGTCCCTGGATTACGGGACCCTGACAGTAGTGGGCTGCACAGGCTCCCTGGAAGGGGGGCGTGGATAGTGACCTGTGCTCACACACAGGCCTCTTGGTGGCGGCAGCAGCAGCCCTAGCGTCTCATGCCCGTCTCTGGGGTCCGCGCTGTTAGCCGCGGCTCGCGCCCGTCCCTGGAGCTCCTTTAAGCGGCGCTCTTAATCCCCTCTCCTCGCGCACCAGGAAACAAAGAGGGAAGAAAAAGTCTCTTGCCTCTTCGGCAGGTCCAGACTTTTTCCATGGACTGCCTCCCGGCTAGCCGTGGTGCACTAACCCCCTGGAAGGCTGTGTTCACGCCGCCAACTCCAGTCCTCTCCCGGCGCTCCGACCGAAGCCCAAGCCTCAACTCCCAGGCCCGCCCGCCCCGGCGGGTGAGCAGACAAGCCTCTCGGGCTGGTGAGTGCTGGTCGGCCCTGATCCTCTGTGCGGGAATCTCCCTGCTTTGCCCCCCGCACCCCTGTTGCTGTGCTCTCCTCCGTGGCTCCGAAGCTTCCCCCCTCCGCCACCCGCAGTCTCCGCCCGCGAAGGGGCTTCCTAGTGTGTGGAATCCTTTCCTACTTCACAGCTCCCTCCCACTGGTGCAGGTCCCGTCCCTATCCTTTTGTCTCTGTTTACTCTTTTTTCTTTTGCCCTACCCAGGTACGTGGGGGGGGGGTTCTTGCCTTTTGGGAGGTCTGAGGTCTTCTGCCAGCGTTCAGTAGGTGTTCTGTAGGAGTTGTTCCACGTGTAGATGTATATCTGATGTATCTGTGGGGAGGAAGGTGATCTCCGCGCCTTACACTTCTGCCATCTTCCCGGAAGCCCAAAAGGATTACATCTTTAAAGGCACCTTTGAAGCCTCTAGGTATATTTTAATTGCCTCAAGGTTCTCACAAATCACACGCAAGAAGCAGTATTTAAAAGAGAGGGAGTACATAAAGAAAAAACAAAGTTGCAAGTCAGAAATGCTAACTGGTTTCTTTTTTAGAAAGCAATCTTTTTTAAATTAGAAAAAAAATTTTAATTTAAGTATAGTTTGATTTACAATTTTATATTAGTTTCAGGTGCATAAACACTTTTAATTTTGAAATAATTATAGATTCACAGGAAATTGCACAACAGTACAAAATGAAAATCAGGAAATGTACAATCCACAGATTTTATTCAGATTTCACCAGTTTTACATGCACTCATTTGTGTGTGCGCATGTGTGTGTGTGTGTATGTGTGTGTATGTCTCTGTGCAAAGCTATCACATGTGTAGCTTTGTGTAACCACCACTGCAATCAAGACACTGAGCTCTACCATCTCCACAAGTCTCCCTCAGGTTATTCCTTTATTGCCACACCCATCCCTCTTACCTCCCCCATCCCAACCCCCTGGCAATACTAAGCCATTCTCCATCTCTAGAATTATGTTATTCCATTAAGGTCATACAAATGGAACCATGCAGTATGTATCCTTTTGAGATTGGCTTTTTTTTTTCATTCAACATAATTCCCTGAATATATGTCCATCTAGTTGTGATATGTCCAATATGTCTTAGCTTAGGTGGCTGTAACAAAATACAACAGACTGGGTGGCTTAAACTATAGACATTTATTTCTCACAGTTCTGGAGGCTGGAAGTCCAAGATCAAGATATGGTAGATTCAGTTCTTGGTGAAGGCCCTTTTCCTGGCTTGCAGACAGCTGCCTTCTTGCTATATCCTCAAGAGGCCTTTCCTCTGTGTGTAGGACAGCAGGGAAGGGAGGGAGAGAGAGGGACAGTGAGTGCAAGCACACTCTGGTGTCTCTTGCTCTTTTTATAAGGGCACCAATCCCATAATGAGGGTCCCACCCTTATAACCTCATCTAAACCAAATGACCTCCCAAAGGCCCCACCTCCAAACATCATCTCACTGTGGGGTGGGGGGGGACTAGGGCTTCAACATATCAACTTTGGGGGGGGACACAAACATTGAGTCCATAATTCAATAGTTTGTTCTTTTTATTGTTGAGTAGTATTCCATGGTATGGATTACCATAGTTTAACCAGTCACCCATTGAAAGACATTTGGGTAGCTTTCGGTCTTTGACTATTACAAATAAAGCTGCTATGATGTTTGTGTAGAAGTTTCTGTGTGAAAACAAGTTTTCATTTCTCTGGGAAAAATGCCTGAGTGCAAGGTCTGGGTAGTATGGTAAGCCCATTTTTATTTTTTAAATTTTTTTAATTATTTTTTTTTAATTTTTGGCCACACCGCACAGCATTTGGAACTTCCCTGACCAGGAATAGAACCCGTGCCCCCTGCAGTGGAAGCGCAGAGTCTTAACCACTGGACCACCACAGAAGTCCCCGTATTAGTTTTAAAAGGACCTGCCCAACTGTTTTCTAGAGTGGCTGCATCATTTTACATTCCCACCAGCAACATAAGAGAGATTCCGTTTCTCTGCATCCTCTCCAGCACTTGGTGTTGTGATGATTTTTTAAATTTCAGCCATTCTGATACATAAGCTTTTTTGTAAATTTATTTATTTATTTTTGGCTTCATTGCTGCGCGCGGGCTTTCTCTAGTTGCGGTGAGCAGGGCCTACTCTCTGTTGCGGTGCGCGGGCTTCTCATTGCAGTGGCTTCTCTTATTGCGGAGCTCTACTCTAGGCTCAGTAGTTGTGGCTCGTGGGCTCCAGAGCACAGGCTCAGCAGCTGTGGTGCATAAGCTTAGTTGCTCCACGGCACATGGGATCTTCCCAGTCCAGGGCTCGAACCTGTGTCCCCTGCATTGTCAGGCGGATTCCCAACCACTGCACCACCAGGGAAGCCCCCAGCCATTCTGATAGGTGTGTGGTACTATCTCATTGTGGTTTTAATGTGTATTTCTGTAATGGCTAATGATGTTGAACAACTTTTCACATGCTCATTTGCCATCTGTATACTCTCTCCAGTGAAATATCTGTTCATGTCTTTTGTCTAGTTTCTGATTGGATTATTTATTATCATTAAGTTTTGAGAGTTCTTTATATTGTAGATACAAGTACTTTGTCAGATGTATGATTTGTAAATATTTTCTCCCAGCTGTTAACTTGTCTCATTTTCTTCTTACCAGGGTCTTTGGCAGAGCAAAGTTTGAAATTTTGATGTGGTTTCATTTTAAAGTTAAAAAAAATATATAGTGATCTCCTGGCCTGCCCTAAATTCCATGCCAAATAAGGGCATGTACATATTTTATTCATCTGTCTGTCCAACCATCCATCCATCCAATGTTTTTATTGAACACCTACTATGTTCCAGGTTCAGTGCCAGGTACTAGTGATCTGAAAAGGTATAAAGTACAGTTGCTCTCAAGTGTTCACAGTCTAGTGGGGATGGGGACATGGAGCACATGCCTTCCATCGACATGTGGTAAGGGATGGAAAGCAGGCTGTGGGAGCCCAAGATAGAGCACGTGCTCTGGCGGGGGGAGGTGGGAAAGCTGATCCTTGCATGCCTCCTTCATATAGTTTCTGAGAGACTGTCAGTTATGGACCAGTTGAAATCCTACTATTATTCTAGCTATATACAGGTCATAGTGTATTTTGTAAAAACATTTCCATGCATTCTTCTAGTGAAAATTACCACTGGTTCATTTTCTAGAATATTCTTTCTATATCCCCCAGTGACTAATACTCAAACTGAGATCCTATGAGATTAATGGAGAATTCACCCCTGGATGTGAACATTTTTCAAAAATAAAATGACACCTGTTAGTTCAACAGGTGGTCTTCACTGAGAAGTTCAGGCATCAAGGAAAGGTGTAGCTGGGTCTTGTTGCATAACAGTCCTTGGTCTTAATATAGCAACATTCATCCGAGAAGCTTAAAGGACTTGACTCACATGACAAGCTGCCTCATTTTGCACTGACTCTTCGAAGAAATGCAGTGGCCTATATTCCAAGTAAAGTATGATGTTCCCTACCCAGGTACCTAGAAGAGTATGTCCAGTGACACATTTGGGAGGAACCTAGTGATTCTTAAGTGAGAAGAGAGGATTGAACCTGTGGTTTAGGCCACAGTTTTCCCCCAAGAATTTTTTAAGTAGAAGACCTGATCAAATTATCATTATGACAAATACTTGAGGCTCAAAACGTGAGAATGCTTTCTGTTCTTATGTCTAATCAATACTTCATTCTGTTAGTTCTCCCTCGGGGTTGTTGCTCCCTTATATTCTCCCTTCCTATTCCTACCGCAGTTTGGTATGGGGACACTTGACATCCAGCTGCCCAGCTTCAGCTTCTCTGCCCCAACCCATCCTTTACACTCTAG
Source organism: Delphinapterus leucas (assembly GCF_059928025.1). Taxonomy (NCBI): domain Eukaryota; kingdom Metazoa; phylum Chordata; class Mammalia; order Artiodactyla; family Monodontidae; genus Delphinapterus; species Delphinapterus leucas. Next base: position 96,201,273 of record NC_143150.1, on the reverse strand, counting down.
ACTGAAAGTTTGTGTCCTCCCAAATTCATATGTTGAAGCCTAATCCACAATGTGATGACATTAGGAGGTGGGGCCTTTGGGAGGTGATTAGGTCCTGGGGGTGGAGCCCTCATGAATGGGATCAGTGCCCTTATAAAAGAAACCCAAGAGCTCCCTTGTCTCTTCCACCATGTGAAAGCATGGTGAGAAGGCCTCTTCTGTGAACCAGAAAGTGGACCCTTACCAGACACCAAATCTGCTGGTGCCTTGATCTTGAACCTTCAGCTTCCAGCACCTACGAGAAGTAAATGTGTGTTGTTCATAAGCTACCCAGTCTGTGGCATTCTGTGAGAGCAGTGCCAGCTAAGATAGCAACAATAGATTTACATCTCAAATGCAATACTTCCTCCTGTCACTCCCCTGCTTAGAAATCTTTAGTTGCTCTCCACCACTTAGAAAATAAAGTCCAAATGCTTCATTCTCCACAATCAACCTCAATCTACCCTTCTTTTTTTCTTCTTGCCTTTTTTCTACTTACCTTTTAATCTCCTCCTATTTTTCTAAACACCCATTTAAACACCATAGTCAACAGATGGCCAGCTCCATGACGTCAAGGACTGTAGTCTTGCTCATTCACCACTGTATTCCTGCTTTGTGGGTTTTGTTGAGTGAATGAACAAACCGTCCCCTCCAATTGTTTCTAAAACTCACTGTTTCCAAAAATTCCCTGGCCATTCCTACACCCCAGCCCACAAGTTTCCACATACTAGGTGTTTTCTCCCTCATCCCCACAGCTACCCCCACCAGAAACAGCCTTTCCCCTCCCCTCTGATAATCTGAATCCTATCCATGTCTCCAGGTTTGACTCAAGCTCCAACTTTGAAGGCTTCTGGAACTTCCTAGCCCACCATGGTATCTTCCTCCTTAGAAGAGCTATTGCACTTTTGGCACCACTCATTCATTCGTTCCACATTTAACAAGATGAACAGAATGCAGGCCCTGCAGTAGAGGAGTTCACAGTCTAGATGGTATTTACCACATACTGCCTCATGTTGGGTCAATGACTTTTTTAAAAATCTAATTAATTAATTAATTTTTGGCTGCATTCGATCTTTGTTGCTGCGTGCGGGCTTTCTCTAGTTGCTGTGAGTGGGGGCTACTCTTTGTTGCGGTGCGCGGGCTTCTCATTGCAGTGGCTTCTCTTGTAGCGGAGCATGGACTCTAGGCGCGTGGGCTTCAGTAGTTGTGGCACGGGGGCTCAGTAGTTGTAGCTCGCGGGCTCTAGAGCACAGGCTCAGTAGTTGTGGCGCATGGGCTTAGTTGCTCCGCGGCATGTGGGATGTCCCCGGACCAGGGCTTGATCTCGTGTCCCCTGCATTGGCAGGTGGATTCTTAACTACTGCACCACCAGGGAAGTCTGGGTCAATGACTTTTTGTGCGTTTGTCTTGTCTCCCCAGTTCTGTGATGGCAGAGGCCATGTTTTAAACTTATTTGTCTCCCCCTCACCCCCAGCTCTTATCATGGTGTTCAACAAACATCTTTTGAATTGTAACCAAGCAGGACCCTATGGGGCCTTCCTGGGGCAGGCCCCTCCCCCATATCCTTAGCTTTAGCTCCTCTCTGAAGGAGATGGGGCCTTTGGGAGGTGATACCTAGATAATAATATCTGAGTTGTTTTACAGATGTGAACACTCCCCACCAAATGGAATATGTTAACTACGTGATGACCATGAGTACATAGCCCCCCAGGCCTACTGGAGCCTAAGAATTGATAATGTTAACCCCTGTGACACCTCCCTGTTACCTCACCATCAACCAGTCAGAGAATCGTGCACGAGCAGATCACATACCCTGCGACCTCCCTCCCTCACCTGTCCTTTAATAATACTTTCCTGGAACCCATCAGGGAGTTCGGGTTTTTTCAGCACTAGCTGGCCCAGACGACTTATATGGCTCCTTACAATAAACACTGCACTTTCCTTCACCATAACCTGGTGCAGGGGAGCAGACCCAAGTTTGGTTTGGTAACAGAATGATTAAAATAATAATTTGATTTAATATTTTCCCCTCTCCGTGGTTTTCTTCCTCCACCCAGATAAAATAATTTCCAACCACCTATACATGATACTTAGGAGATGGCTCTCATCATCCTTATTTTATCAATGAGGTAACTGAGACACAGAATGGTGAAGTAACTTGTTCCAGGCTGTAAGTGGGTCATGGTTGCTTCATTCAAAATAGAGGTTGAACAGTTTTGGAACCAAAGACAGCGCGATCTCCATGGTGCCAGTATTTAGATATCTCTCTTAGATGCTGAGTACAAATTGTGCCCCATTACACACACATACAGACTTCATCAAAATTGCAAAGAGGAACATGTATATGTTCGGAGTCAGAGTTTGGTTTGTGCAGTATAATTAATATCCTTCTATTCAAGATCAAGTTGTATGAAAGGTAACATATGATAGATTCAAAAACATTCCAGAGAGGAAAGAGTGGGTGGCAGTTGGTGAGCTGCAACATTTTTCCTTTCACAGAACAATTCTTGTGGAAGACACAGCATTGCTGCCTTTTTCTATTTTCAGCACAAAGTAACACTTAACTAATCCAATCATTATTCAAGAGAAGGTGTATAACCACAAGCCTTCATTTAATCTGTGAGTTTTGCAAAACAACAAACTAACATACAGCAGAGGATACAGATGGGTGGTCTACTGGCACAAGTGAACTCACATAAAGGGTTTACAGATTTCTCAGTTTAATTTGGAATGCACAGAAAGGGATATTTATAACATCTATGAGGCAAGAAGAATCAAGAAAAACAAACCCTCATGTACCCATCAACCCAGCTTAACAAATAGAACAATACCAATAGCCCTGAAACCTTCTAGGCAGACACAGTACATGAAATAATCCGAATGAGCTGCCAAGAGTTAAAAATTGGGGCATTTCACACAGAAATCTGGATGGCCAGCCTCTCTGGAAAAACCTGGCACCGTTGGGCCTGCATTCCCCTAGGGAAATAATTGGTTGGTCCTGCGTGGGGTTGCCCCTCCAGTTCACCACGTCCTACCCCGTGTCTGCTATCTGGCTGCCTTCCTTCATCCACAGGACCTGTCTGGCCCTGAGGCATCCGAGTTCATAACCCCTAGCACATGTGTTTCCTTTCTGGGTTGGTTTTCTCCCCTTTTGCACGGTTCAAGCCCTCCATTTCCCCAGTTCTCCTGTCTCTGCTTTGGGGCATCTCTTTTCTGGGTGAAGCAGGACCTTTAAGAGGCACTGGGCTCTATGGAGATGTACAGATAAGAAAGTGTCTCTGTCTTGTCTTTTTGACAGGCAAATTAGAGTGGAATTCTGTGTGCTCCAGAGAGATCTCTGTAGAGGTAAGCCTCTATAGAGGCCCCCATTGCCTGCAGAAGTGACTTCTGTAACACACAGTCATATGTCCTCCATCCCTCTCCCAACTTACTCATTTCTGCTTCCAAATAAAATAAACTACTTGCACCCCCCCCCCCAAAAAAAGAAAGACACTGCCTCTGCCCTCAGTGGACGTGTAACCACGGAGGTACTGACCTGTGTACGATTGAGGTGGGGTGGGGAATGGTGGGGAAAGGGAGAAAATGTAATTGGAGAGCTTGATGGGAGCTAGGTCGGGAATGACCTTGGATGCAAAGGGAGGTGTCAAAAGTTTCTGAGCAGGGAAGTGGCACATTAGGACTCTTTTAAGAAGAAAACTCTGGCAGACATGTAAAGGGTGGGGTAGAGGGGGAAAGAGGGAGGCAGGAAAGGCAGTGAGGAAGTTCCTGGGATAATCAAGAGCAGGCTTGAACAATGCTCGAATTATCGGGGAGAATATACAGTTTTTATCTATGTAGGAAAAGACAGCTTATAAACATGTATATTCTTAAATTGACACTCATGCAAAAAAAAAAAGGGTGCTCACTACTGATGCAGAGGTAAAAAAAGGCCTGAACTTGGCAGTGAGACAAGGAGACCAATTTGAGAGGCATAAGGTGGGAAGGAGGAAGGTACTGTTTATGGATATAGCGGGGAGGAGAGAAGAGATGAGACGCAGTCAAAAAATCAGAGGTGCTAAGTTTGGGTGTGAGAAATGATGACGCTATTATCTGAGATAAAGACCAGAGGAGGAAGTCATTTTGGGAGATGAGGAATCCTGTTTAGGACTGGCTGAGTTTGAGGGGTCTGAGACGCCTTGGTTAACAGCGTGGCCCTGGCTTCACTCGGTCCCACCACTCACTAGCCTCACCAGCCTTATGTGTGAACCACAGCAAGTCCTGGGGCCTCCCAACTGTATACTGGGGGGGAAACGGTACCTTCCTTCTAGGGCTGCTGTAAGGATTAGACAAGCTAATACATCTGAAGTAATTAGAATAGTGCTTCTAAATAGACACAGAAAACAGTTGAAGGTGCAGCTCTTCATCTTCCCAGAGAATGTCAAGAAGAGATCCAAAGCACCTTCCCTTCTGGTCTCCACATCCCAGGAGGGGTCACCTGCCCTGTGTGCCTGGTGACACTCACAGACCGTCTGTAATTAAACTGTATTTCCAGGATGAATCTTCCCAGTCTTTTGCTTCATAACATTAGAATGGCCAATTTGAAGGAAGAATTCATAGAAGGTCTGGGGTTCTACTTAAGAACTCAATTCCATATTTCTTAATAGAGAACACTGGGTTGGACAGTAGGATTCTGGCTCTAATTACAATGTTATGTTTTTTCCCATACCACCGAGAAATTCTCTGACACCAGCTGGGTGTCCTACAACTCAACTCAATTCTGATACTATCTACCTGGAGAATCACGTCCCACAGGCTAAGGGGCTCAGCCCCACAAGACTGCTCCTCCTCCACTTCAGAAGCCAATCGCAAATCCAGGTGTCACCTCTGCTTCTGACCAACCAGCTATAGAATGGAGGTTTCAAGCTCTCCACCCGCCAACGCTGGGTTCAATTAATTTGCTAGAGCAGCTCACAGAACTCAGAGAAACATTTTACTTAGTAGATTACCACTTTATTATAAAAGGATATAACTCAGGAACAGCCAGATGGGAGAGATGCATAGGGTAAGTTATGGGAAAAGGGCACGAGCTTCCACGCCAACCTGCAAGCTCTTTGAACCCCATCTTTTTGGGTGTTTATGGAGGCTTCATTATGTAGGCACGACGGATTAAATCCTTGGCCGTTGGTGACTGAACTCAGTCCCAGCCTCTCTCCCCTCCCTAGAGGTGAGGGTGTGGGATTGAAAGTTCCCACCCTCTAATCACGTGGTTGGCTCCTCTGGCAGCCAGCCCCCAGCCTTAGCTGCCGTCCAAAAGCCACCTGGTTAACATTACAAAAGACCCTTAATCACTCTTGTCACAGGAAATTCCTAGGGTTTTAGGAGCTCTGTGCCGGGAACAGGGTCAAAGACCAAATACTGTATATATTTATGATAAATCACAAGATTACAGTAAAAACTAGAAGTCTTTGAAGAAATAAAAATTAAAACATTGAAAAGATTTTAAAAACTTTAAAAATGATTAAGCCTAGCAGCTCTCAACGTCTATAGGATAATGACAGTAATAATCACTAAGTAGGAAGGTGCAGGGGAAAGAGTGAATTAATTCTTAGGAAGGTGCAGGGGAAAGAGTGAATTAATTTTAGGAAGCTGATAGTACGTACAGTTGGCCCTCCATATCTGAGTTCTGTATCCCAGGATGGAAAACATTTGGGAAAAAAAATCCATAAAGTTTCCCGAGGCAAAACTTGAATTTGCCCTGTGCCAGCAACTATTTACATAGCATTTACATTGTATTTACAACTGTTTACAGAGCCTTTATATTGTATTAGGTTTTATAAGTAATCTAGAGATGGTTTAAAGTACAGGCATACCTCTTTTTATTGTGCTTCCAAGATACTTCGTTTTTTACAAATTGAAGGTTTGTGGCAACCCCGCATCGAGCTAGTCTATGGGCGTCTTTTTTCCAACAGCATTTGCTTGCTTTGTGTCTCTGTGTCATATTTTGGTAATTCTCACAATATTTCTAACTGTTTCGTTATTTGTTACGGTGATCTGTGATCTCTGATGTTACTATTGCAAAAAGATTATGACTCTCTGAAGGTTCAGACGATGGTTAACATTTTTGGTAATAAAGTATTTTCAAATTAAGGTATGTCCATTGTTTTTTTAGTCATAATGCTATTGCACACTTAATACACTACAGTGTAAGTATAGTGGAAACATAACTTATTTTTTTTTTGGCCGCACCGCGCGGCTTGTGGAATCTTAGTCCCCTGACCACTGACCAGGGATTGAACCCAGGCCCTCAGCAGTGAGAGCGCAGAATCCTAACCACTGGATTGCCAGGGAATTCCCAACATAACTTCTATATGCACTGAGAAAGTAAAAAGTTTGTGACCCTAAAAAAAAAAAAAAAAAAAAAGTTTGTGACCCGTGTTATTGCAATATTCGCTTTATCGCGGTGCCCTGGAACCAAACCCGAAATACCTCCGAAGTCGGCCTGTATACGGGAGGATGTGTGTAGGTTATATGCAAATACTATGCCATTTTATATAAGGGACTTGAGCATCCGAGGATTTTGGTATTTGAGCATGGTCCTGGAACCAATTCCCCATGAATACAGAGGGACAACTGTAATTCCAACACAAGGACTGCTACTCGGCCGTATCTGTGAGGTCATGGCCAAGTTCTACATCACCTGAGAGAGAAACTGCTAAAAATGCCCCTATTACCTAAGACACAGCATGGAATCTTGAAAGTATGTGACCCCCTTTGCTGTATTTCCAAGATTCCTTGTCTTCTCTCCCAAAGCAAGGCAGCCTCCTTGCCCCATTCCCTCCAGTTCAGAGCCTCTACCCAAGGCTTCCCTGTTATTTATTCCTTGTACTGCCCAGTCACTTTGCATGAACGAAGGCAGAAGGACACTGGATTTTTGTTTGAAAATATTTTTAGCAATGTTAGTGGTAGAGAAGATGCCCTCCAATATAATTTTGTTTTTCACCTTGCCATCTTTGTGAGAGGAAAGCAGATTCCAGGCCAGATCTGCTATTTGGGAGTATAATAATTGTCTAAAACAAACCTGGTTTTGTATGTACCAGCTCTTGTCCTTGGAGAATAAAAGTGTACAGCAAGATCCTAGTGCCTAAGACTCCTCTTTTCTCTTTAGAACTTTTATCAACCTTCATAGTAACATCTTCCTAATTACTGTAAATTACCTGGCATTGGAAGCTTAACCTGCTGCATCTTAAGCCACAAACAAACACTCAAAAAGGCAATTACACTTTAAAACATAAAAGGAGACTCAGTAGGCAACTGCTTTTACCTCCACACCTATAATTATCGTTCTGATTACAGGGGAGTTCCGCCCTCCTTGAACTTTATCCCCTATCCACACTAAAGGGAAGTGTGGGTCAGTTGAACCCAGAAGGCTCCCTGGACCTTGCAGAAAAACGACTGGCAATCATGAAGTTGATTAAAGGCTCTGAGGTTTCTGTCTCTTGGAATTCCTCTTATTACTGCTTTTCTTCAAGTTGCAGACTAGTATAATTATCTTTCTACAAGTTTTTACGCTACTTGGACACATTATTTGCATCACGATAATGTGATTTCAGCCTATTTTAGTCTCAGAGAGTGGTGATGAAATTTACTTAAAGCCACGTGTGGAAGCAAAATAATGGATCTAGACCTGTTAACATGCCCCACATTACAACTTGCAGAGGCCGGGCATCTGCATTATTCACTGATCTTCAACACCTACTGGGCTTCTGTGTGCCACACTTTGTACAGTCCTGGGGTGGGACAAGTTCCCTTCCCTCCATGGGCTCACACAGAACTGCAGTATAACACAGTGAGTGTTACAGTGGAGACTTGAACAGCGAGTGCTCTGGGAGCCCAGTGCCGGAGCAACCCACTCTGCTGGGGAAGTTGAAACGATGGGGAGATAGACGTGTAAGTATATCCACCATGTACTAAAGTCTCACTCCTTTCATGCATGAGCCCTTGAATCCCAACCATGTTTTGAGGCAGAAAATATTTTAACTTTATAGACAAGGAACCTGAGACCCTAAGATGTCAAATAAGTTGCCCCCAGTCGCACAGCTTGTAAGCAGTAGAGCAGCGATTTGAACTGCTAGTTCAAGGATCTACAGTTCCTAGGCTCTGGTGAGCTCTTGATGGAGGGGTGGGGTGAAGATGGGAATGGGGGTGGTGCAAATAGTATATTTGCTTCAACATGGGTGCTCAGCTTAACAATGCCTGGGAATGTAAGAAAAGGAGCATGTGAAAAGAGTTTCTCTGGTTTCAGCTTTTCCTCTTTTTAGGTCCCTTCAAATAAAATTTGCAAAGGCGGGCTTGTGGAAAAGATATACAAATGACTGCTTAGTGGCATGTAAAGTCATTCGGAGCTCTGTGAAAGTTGGCTCATTTAGCTACTTCAAGTGCGCCCAACCTTTTTCAGAATGAATGTGTTTGAAGACAAAGCTTTATGTTACCCTGCTTCCTTTCCAAATTGATATTCCAATTATAACAAAATAACAAAACACCCCGGTGGTTTGAACTTAGTAAGCCTATGAGCAGGGGGTAACTGAAAATAGGAAACGGCTATGTATTTTAATTTTTTTAGGTACTCCCATGGCAGTACCCTGTAAACCGGCTCTACTCAAAAGCAAAATAAAGCCCAGAACCTGGGTACTCGGTACATCCCATCGTTGCTATATGCAGTTTGAACTGTCAGAACTCACAGCTTTAGACTGTTTACCCTGGTCTATATGAAAAGGAAGCAAAACCAAGCAAAAACACACCTCACCCGTACTCTGTAAGAATCCATGAATCTTAGGGCTGAAACGGATCTTAATGATCATTAAGCTTAATAGTTCTCAAGGGGGCACTGTGGAAATGTTTTTTTGGTTGTTGCCATGACTAGCAAGGGCTACGGGAAGTTAGTGAGCAGAGACCAGGCATACTAGATATTCTACAATCCTGGACAGTACCATACAGCGAAGAATTGACCCGCCAGATACTCACATTAAGTGAAAAACTAGTTCATCATTATATAAGCCTAGAACTAACACCATTTTACATATAAACAAAAGTATTTTTACCCAGTTTCGATATAAATACACTGAATTCTCTAGGAATGTAACTACTGTATCAACTGAGGGAAGACTATTGTGTTTTGTTTCAAACATTACCAAGAATTCGGCATTTTGGAAAATAAGGTCACCAATGGCAACGTTGCTTACGGTACTTGAGTTGTGAAAACACACTTTTTCAGTTTGCATTTGTGACTGCACTAGGGAGATAACATCATTTAGTGTCCTTGTGTGGGAGCATTCACATAAAATACATCGCTTTATTATAATTGCTTTTATTCTCCAGTTAGGTCCTGTTTTTTGAAAGTGTGTGTTGTTAAGTTTAGGTTATATTATCGATGATTTGTTATTTCAGTATAGTTAAAGGGTGCATTACAAAATATTCGTTATAAAAAGGAGTTGGGTCTTTCACAGGGTCATGTAGTCCAGCTCCTTTTATAGATGAGGAAATTGAGACCCAAAGCAGTTAAGCAACTTGCCCAGGACACAAGTGTTATATTATCTCCCTATCTCGTTAGAATTTCACTTTCAATTTTAAAAATTGGAAAGGGAGAGAAGTTACGTGGTAGATCACGTAATGAGAACTAGCTATCTGAATTCTGGCAGCAGCAGATCCTTTAAGGGATGGTGGAAAACTCTGTATATTATTTCTGTCAGGCTGAGGGTCCGAGGAGAGGGGGGAAAACGTTTTTAAGAACCACGTTTGTGAGGCCGCTCGCTTAAAGCCACGGATCCACTAGTCAACACTTCTTCTATTTAAGGTTCTGTAGCACCGAGGCTGGGACTAGGGGTCACTTCCTTAGGAGGGGATCAGAAGAAGGGGTTCCTCCGATGGCAAAAACCCATTTCCTCCCATTCCCCATCCACTGCGGTGGCCTGAGGGTCACCCCGAACCCAGGCCGATAATGCAGTAGACCTCCTTAGTCACGCCCAGATTGCGCCCAGCCACAAACACCCCCGACTCCCTAGGAGAGCCGTTCTCCATCCCCAGGGTCCTCTGGCTTTGAGGGAGGCAGCACCACGCCGGTGGCAATCGGCCCTGAGAAGCTGGACGGCCCCGCATGAAGAAACTACGGGCCTAATTGAGCGGTCGTACCGGCGGAGGGCTGGGGTCTCAGGAGGGTGAGCTACCACCCAGTCTAGTTCACCGCGTGACTGTCTCATTGTTTCCACACCGCGGGGGGCGGGGACGCGCGCGCCAGAGCGCTCTCGCTTGGGGGGGGCGCGGGGTCAACGAGGTGTAGAGAACCTGAGGGGCTCTGGCTTTCCTAGGCGGTGCCCCCGCTGCCTAGGCAACCGCGCGGTAAAGCGTCTCACCACCTGTGCGCGCCGCCAGCTCCCCTCCACTCCTCTCCCCGCTCCCCTGGTCACCATGCCGCCCTCTTCCCTCCTCCTTCCTCTTTTTTCCCCTCCTCCTCTTCCCCCTCTTCCCGCCTCCTCCCTCCCTCTTTTCCCTCTCCTCCCCCGATTCCGAGCACTCTATTTAAAACCAGTTTCCTGCTCCACAAAATGGCCTCCGCGTTCGACACCTGCAGTCACGTGACCCGCCGCCCCCTGGGCTTTGGGTCTGTCGGCCTAACTCCGATTTCGGGGAGTCTGCCCGCGAAAACGCTAGGGCCAATTAGTTTGGAGAAATCTCACAACATCTCCAAGTCTGGGGGGCTGAGAGAGAAAGGAGAGAGCGCTCCCAAGAAACAATGGAACAGCGAACACCGGGGACGTTACGGAAAGAAAAGGGGAAAAGGCATGGATTAGATTTTAAGGTATCCCAGCTGGCGGAAAGCGGGAGGCGAGGAATTCTCGCGAGATCTCGAGACCTCCTAGACCTCGGCTAGGGTAATAGCGGAGGACAGGGGAAGTGGAACTCAAGCGAACTAGGACAGTATTTGGCGCTCTCAGTGCCAAGGTAGGACGACGAGCCGGGGACGCGACCGACTAGGAAATCCCGCGAGGTTAGGACTAAACGAGAGCGCAGTAGCTAGGCAGAAGTCGTAGCGGCGGCAGGAGTGTGGGTGTGAGAGGGAGGGCACACGTCTTACGTGCTGACGTAGCAGCCGTTCCAGCGGGTATATTAGATCCGTGGCCGCGCCGTGCGCCTTAGAGCCGCAGTTCTCCTGTGAGAGGGTCTTTGCGGTGAGCCAAACACATTAGCTCAGCAGCGGAAGACTCCGAGTTCTCGGTACTCTTCAGGGATGAGTCATGTGGCGGTGGAAAATGCGCTCGGGCTGGACCAGCAGGTGAGCCGCAGGGAGCCTACCAGGGTTGTTGCTGCATGAATTCCCTCCCCTGACCTAACATGGTTTGTGGCGCAGTGCTAGCTGGTATCCTCAGTTCCCATTTGCTGGGTCCCTCGGGCTGGTGAGTGTGAATGCCCCAGGGCTGTGGGGGAACGGGAAGGTGACAGGAATGCTAGTTGTGGTTGTCGCTGGGGCCCCTACTTGGCTCGCGGTATTGTCCCCGGTCCGGGCACAATGGCGGCTTTTGTGTGTGCGTGCGCAGGCGGGCGGAGGGGGAGGGGGCGCGCGCTCTCGCGGAGGCGAGCACGCGCGAACCTCGACTGACTAGTGACCCATGGGTGGGTGGGGGGAGGGTGGCGCGGCGCGGCGCGGTGGTTCACGAATGGGGACCTTTCTGGTCCTGAGGGCTCCGGCTCTCGCGGCGTGCGCGGCTCGGATTCCGGTCAGAGAGCCGAGCGGGGTTGGCGTGTGTGTGTGTGTACGCGCGTGTGAGCGGGAGGAGGAACGCGGCCCTGGAATGTGGGAGGGGGCGGCGCGGGAGGTGGCCTTCGCGCGGGGGAATGGCGGCGGCCTCCTTTGTGTGGTGTCGGGTGGCTGGGCGGCGCTGCGGCCCACGAGCGGGAGAGGCCGGGCCGCCGAGGGCCCGGAAACGGGGATGGATGGGCATCTTGTTCCTCCCGGGCTTCCTTCCGCAGGTCTTTTTCGCTCCAGCCCGGCTTCCGCAGGCCGGGAGCCACGGCCCGTGAGGCCGCGTTTCCGGAGTGGAAAGTTTTGTGACGCAGATTAGGGGGGGGGAGGGGGGAGGGGGAGGGGGGAAGGGAGGGGGGGAGGGAAGAATGGGCCGCTGCGTCGCGGTGGCGCCGGGCTCTGGAGTTCGTGGTTGAAGGCGGTGGGGAGACGTCAGGGAGGTTTGCGGCCGCCCCGCTTCACATGCTCACCATAGTCACTGTGTGGCGATTTAGCCCAGGGCCGCGCGTCGTTTTGGGGGGTGGGGGGGCGCCACGGAGTGTACGAGTGTCCTCAGGGTTAGGACACTTTGATGCGGGCGTTTGATTAGGGACTCGGCCAGGGGGAAAACACCCGGAATGTGGCTTGGGGAGAAATAAACAATTTTGTTGTTGACTTGTTGCTGCTTATGGACTAAAATTTTGAAATAGGTCAGAGGCTCCGGGTCTGTCGTCTTACCCGGAACGCCCTCTTCTAAGGGTTTAGAGGTAGAGGAGGGGTTCTGGGCTGAGGTGGCAGGAAGTCTGCATCCCTCAGCAACAGTGGCACCGCGCTTCAGAGAAGCTCTTCAGTGCGATGTTTGTAGCCTTTAAGTAAACTTATGCCTACCACGAGCTCCGAAATTCTGAAATGAAGTCGAGTGACGCAAATGAATTGTCAATAGACTTTAATGTAGTCGTGTGTAATAAGTTTTTAAGGACTTAACGACCTGTTTTGGGGGGGGAGCGTTTTTTCCATTAATGAATCAGTTTGAATCCTCCAAATTGCTGACGCGTCATGTTAAATGGAGCAGAGACATAAAAAATCTGTTATCAAGAGCATAGGCTGTTCCCAGTTTTAACATTTACCATGTAGGTAGTGCTGTATTTAAGATTCTAGGTAGGAATGAAATTTGTAATCGAAATAATTGGAAAAAGTATGCAGAGTCGTTAGAATTAAGCAGCAGGCTAATTCACAACTGAGAAAATTACAATAACGTAATCCTAACAGTTTACAGTAGCATTTAGTGTTTGCCAAGTGTAAAATTAATAACAAAACGTACGGCAACAAGTGCAAAAAGAAAGTTTGTTACTATTGTGCGTTAAAGTATCAGTCAATTGCTGAGATAACTAGTGCAGAGAAAACATGACAGCGTTTTTGCTGACAGAAATTAGGAAGTGAGCTGCCTTACCATAACTCATTTTTTTTTTCAAGGTTTAGCATCTGCTTCCAATTTTCAGTGCCTCCGTTGATGATGCTTGCAATTTGACAGTATAACCTTGAGCTTTTAACAGAGGACTTAAACGTTATGGTATAGCGTATCACCTTTGCAAACAGGTGGCAATAGTGCTGTGACTGGGTACATTAAAAAAATGAAACTGCTTTTGGCACATACAGTTTTCCCCCTATTGCTTGTAAATAGTTTGTTATTGCAGAATGCGATGAAGATAGATCTCTTTTTTAGAATGTTGAGGCTTTGAGCTACCAGTGTAAAGGAACGGGTAGACGTGGAGATAAAGGCAGTAAAATGTGTCCTACGCATCAGGGACACTAAATGCCAGTTGTGCCATTTATGTCCGAAGTGTTCTGAACTTAACTGAAAGTGGGAGAACAAGTAGGTACCTACTTCATAGGTTTGTGCTTAGTAGTGCTCAGTAAGTGGTGGTTATATTAATTTTTGTTCTGAAGCGTGCTACCCTAATTTAAAATATTTGTGCAGTATTTAGGGATAAAGGAACTATGACATGGTCGATAAAATTTTTGTTCTGACATTTTTCAGGTGTGCTTTGTAGGTTTAAAATAATTCCAAGTAGAAAGTTGGTGGCATTGAAAACATTTGTCTCCAAATGTTTGGAGCTAAAATGAGTCCAATGACTATTTGACATTTTAAAATAATTTAAATTTCTTGAACTTTTACTATGGAAAACGTTACAGGGAAGATTCATTTTGAATGAATGAGTTAAATTTGGACCCAGTTTCTCCTGGATAGCACCACCATCTTGGTGTGGTACTTTCTGCAGTATATACAGTAGTACTGTAGTAAAGTATTTTGCATTTGCTTACAACTTAGTTGTCTTCGAAGCACATTCTTCGTCACATTCTCCTTAAGAGTTTCACATCCCCGGTGAGGCAGACAGGACAACTAGTGCTAGTAAATGCTAGAGAGCAAGACTAGTTTTGTCTTAGTGTAATATTTCTGCACATGGGCTGCTAACCAAAGTTTAATAACTCTTTTCTAGTTTGCTGGCCTAGACCTGAACTCTTCTGATAATCAGAGTGGAGGAAGTACCGCCAGCAGTAAGTAAAACATTTTATGGATTTACTGTGAATAATTAGGGCTTTTTAAAAAAAATTTATTTCATTGAAATACAGTTGATTTACAATGCTGTTACTTGAGTATTAGAGCTTTAATACCTTAATATTTAGTTGGATTTGTTTAAAATTTAAGAATTTCCCTGCCAATCTTTACTGTGTAAAGAATTAGGTGGGTAGCATTGGGGGGGGGTGGTTTTGTTTTGTTTTGGCCACGCTGCGCAGCATGCAGGATCTTAGTTTCCTGACCAGGGGTGGAACCCATGCCTCTTGCAGTGGAAGTCCTGTGTTGTGGTCTTTTGATAACAAAACAGTAGTTTTCTTGAATGAAAACAATCATTAAGGACCTTATACAAAACACAAATTATCTCTAGAAGGGTTTGATTGTGTCCATTATGAATCCTGAGCCCAGCTTAAAGGTGATGGGAATGTGTATATCACTATTAGAGTGAATCTACCAGAATTAAACTGAATAAAGGGAACATTCACATTCATCAGCTACAGCTATCCCTTTCCCATGAAGAACATGAGACTTAATAATAGAACAAGGCTAGGGACTTCACTGGTGGCCCAGTGGTTGACTCCCTGCTCCCAGTGCAGGGGGCCTGGGTTCGATCCCTGGTCAGGGAACTAGATCCTGCATGCCACAACTAAAGATCCCGCATGCTGTAACTAAGACCTGGTGAGGCCAAATAAATATTTTTTAAAAAAATAATAGAACGAGGCCATAATGAATCTTGGGGTGGTGGTTAGGATTTTAAATGCTGAATTGTTGTATTCTGTTGAAAAGAAGTTAGATATAGAAGTTTTGTTTAATTTTTTTTTTCCTTAAAAGGGTTTCTTGGATACTTGGTAGAGATTAGTATTAAGGTATATGGGATCTTGGTGGTTTATTATTGGCAATAGACGTGCTTCAGCTCAGGTCTCTTCCCACCCTGTTAACCAAAAAGAAAAAATGTGTATCGGCTGTATGTAAGGTCTGAAAGCACCATTTCTTCAAGCTCTCTTTGTTGCATAGTAAAGGGCATGTCTTCATTTTTAGGCAAGAAGGGCCTCACTGGGCACAGTTACTTGGTATTTGTTTTAAATTTCACTTTATTTGGCATGCTAAGAATCATTTAGGACTTAACCACTCTAATAGAGATCTTTAATAATTCAACCCAGAAGTGAAAAAGTTAAATTGCAGATTAAAGCAAGTTGACTTTACTTGGTGGGTATATACATTATTTGCTTTTGATTTTCATCCATTGTCTAGGCTGTATTCTTGTGCATACAGAAAAACAGTTGACTTTCCTTAAACTCTGCAGGTCTCGAATTAAAATTCAGTTCCTTGAAATCATTCTCCCTCTTGCAACTTTCCCATGTTACATATGTATTCTATGTCTTGGAACTTAACCAGGGTAGAAACAAAAAAGCCTTTTAGTGGCTAGTTACATGTTTATTACTTTTAGGTTGTTACAGTAACACTTTTGCTACATGTTAGGTAATTTATTAATGTTTGTTACGTTGTTGTAGTGATACTTAACGTTGTAACTCTTTTGTTAGTTTGTAACAATTCTCTGAAATCATAGCAGGCCTTTTAAAATATTGTATTAAATTAACCACTAGTGACAAGTTAAATTTATGTATTTGTAGATTTCAACTATTAGGTTCCAAGTCAAACCTGTTCTCCTTTCCCTTTTAAAATTCTACTTATTAAAGCAATAACCCATTTAAAATAAAAGTAAATTTGTTTTTATTTATTTATTTATTTTTGGGCGGTACGTGGACCTCCCACTGCCGCGGCCTCTCCCGATGCAGAGCACAGGCTCCGGAAGCGCAGGTCCAGTGGCCATGGCTCACGTGCCTAGCCACTCCGCGGCATGTGGGATCCTCCCGGACCGGGGCATGAACCCATGTCCCCTGCACCGGCAGACAGACTCTCAACCACTGCGCCACCAGGGAAGCCTTAAAAGTAGATTGTTTTTTTCCCCACTTCTCAATTTCCAACTACATAGTCAGACTGGAGGACTATAGATTTTAAAATTTTCTTTCCAGGACTGTTTTTTAATAGCGCAAATTTTGGCCAGAAAGCTTTAACTTAAAGTTTTATGGAATATGAAGTTTTAACTTTGTTAATTTCTTTTAGAAGGGCGCTATATTCCTCCTCACTTAAGGAACAGAGAAGCTACTAAAGGTAAGTCCTTTGAACAACTTGGTATACTTAATTCATGCTGCATTTAGAAGTTGGAGCCTAGGGAAAATGAGACCCTAGAGAAGTCTGTAAACATTGTGCTCCTCCTGCTACTGGCAGAACTGTTTCAGATATTAGGGTTTACTCATTTTGGAAAAACTCATCTAATGTCAGACAGTGGAAAACTGCATTTCCTATGTCAAACTCTTCTGAGGCCAAGGGCATGGTTTTGTACAATTTCACTAGTCTTGTGCTTAACCTGTGTTTGTAATCATTCACAGCATGATTTCAATTTGAAAAAGGTGATTGGGCACCCATTACTGTGTAAACCAAACTGCTGCATAGTGATGACAACCCAGTTATTTCTGTCTTGCAGAGGTGCCAAAATGAAGATGGGGTTATTGGGGAATAGTTAACAAGCATTGGGCATGCTCCCAATAGATGGGAGTGATTCTCTGGCTTCATCTCCTTGCCTTAACTGCTTCATTTGAAAGGTCTTATCTAAAAGGTATCACAACAGCTGGTCTTTTCCCATTAACTTTGTAAATAAGTGACAGAGAACTAGTAGATGGCTCATATTATGGGACAGTTGTTTGGGTGCTGTGTATTCCATAAAATAGGTGATCTGAGATTTGGAGGAAAAGGGGAAGGTCAGGAAAACAAGGTCAAGAAGAGGGAAGATACTGGATAAAGAAGGCAGGATTGGAAGGGTGGAGAGTCCACAGAAGCACATGGTTTGCTGTCGTTTCTCCATATCCATATGCAGTCCGTGTTAGCTTCACTGTCCCTGGCAATACATGGAATATAAAATCTGTATTATAATTTCTTAGCTATCATAGCATTGTTTTTATTTACTGTAGAGTCTTAATCGTCATGGGTTCTCATTCCTTAGAATGCACTAGCTGAAATTGATTTCCAGGTATATTTAGTGCTTTTCTCCCTTTGTTGCAATGACAGGAATCAAAGCAGGGAGAGAGGCGGTATGATATAGGAGTTAGAGCTGAAAGAGATCTTAGAAATCTAATTCAGCTCTTTATTGGTAGCCAAGACTGTTGATCACCTGGCAGGAGGTGGAAGGAAAGTAACTTAACTTACAAACTATATCTCTGACTGTTTAATAAAGTGTCACTGAAGCTAGTTAAACCCTCTACTTGTCTTTAAACCGTCTATCTGTTGGGATAATTTACACCTTTGTCATCCCCTCTTACTGAATGTTTATAGCTGTACCCTAGGAACCTGTCTACACTGAGTTGTGTAGGGATGAGGATTTTCCTTTTTTCTATTATATTCCTAATTCTCATCTGGTAGTATGTACTTCATGAGAACAGGGCACTGTTCTTAAAACTTTTTACTATTGAAACTAAGAAATACTGTATTAAACCAAGTGAACTGACATTCTTAATGTTTTAAATGAATGTCACTTCTAAGAGACATTGAAATAATGGTAACTCCTAGTAAACTCACTTATAAAATGAATGGAAGTTAAATTGTGATGGTTATGTAACAATACCATAAAAGTTGTGTTACAGGCAAAGCTATTGACCTTTTAGAAGTGGTATTCATTCAGAACATTTTCAGACTGTCAATTGCTTTGTTTAGTGCACAGTATATTCTAGTGCCGTGGTAGGAATATTTCCATTGTCCCTCTGGTCCAGAGATGGGATAGTCAGTGGAGGGCTTCAGATTCGGAAACATGTTTTAAAGTATTGTCATTTTCTAAATAATATAATAAAATGGGTTTGCGTTTTTTTTCTTTTGAAGGATTCTATGATAAAGACAGTTCAGGGTGGAGTTCTAGTAAAGATAAGGATGCATACAGCAGTTTTGGTTGCCGTAGTGATTCAAGAGGGAAGTCTAGTTTCTTCAGTGATCGCGGAAGTGGATCAAGGGGAAGGTGAGTGATTTCTTATTTTCTTGCCTTTTTTACGTGTACAATACAGCAATTTAGAAATTGGTCTTTAATTTGTACTCTGACCATTAAGCATGATATTTTTCCCCTTAGTAGACCACCTACTTGGATGTTAAGTATTGTCTGTTTAATCGTATTTATGTATTTTTTTAACTGTAAGAGGTCTACTAAATTGAACTTGTTATTCAAGAATTAGATTAGAAGAACTTTCCTTTTGGCATAATGAAATCAGTTATTTTTATATTTCTCTAGTTTTACATATTCTACTTAAAAGAGTTTTAGTGAATGGCCTAATTTGGTTGACATTTTCATGGATATTCTATATGACAATTTTTAAACACCTTATATTTTTGATTACACAAGTGTGGTGAACTGACCTCATGCGCCTAATAGCTGTGGTTAGTCCTCTGTGTCCTGATTTTTCGAAAACAGGCCTAAAACTAAAAACATCTTAATTCAGGTAAGGATTATTTTCTACCTTTCTATCCAAAGTTTGTCACACAGGTGAATTGTCCTTTAAGTAGCATCCTGATATAACTGGGACAATTGATATTTGGTGTGATACTTTCCTCTTTTCCCTACCACTAGAAATATTTGGATGAGAATATTTAAAGGTATAAGTTATATGCTGGTTTCATGTGTATAAGACTGATTCTCCCCGCCCGCCCCCCCCCGCCCCTCCCAAGCGTAGTTTGTTTTTATTGAACTATAGTTGATTTACAATACTCTGTTAGTTTCAGGTATAAAGACGTGATTCAATTTCAACATGTATGAGGCCTGTGTAGGCTGTGTAATAAGAATAAGGAAGAATACTGAATTTAGAAAATAAAGTTATGTAAATGATACAATCTGGTTAGAAGACCTTATTTGTCAAATAAGAGTAAGCCTGAACTGGATTGTTGACATCCTTGAAATCAGCCATAATGAACTTCTCTTCAGGCACAGTTCTAGAGTAGTGGTAGGAATCTGATAATGGTTAAATGATAAGATTCTGATTAATTGGTTGTGCTGTTCAGGTTTGATGATCGTGGACGAGGTGACTATGACAGCATTGGCAGCCGTGGTGAAAGAGGTGGCTTTGGAAAATATGAACGTGGTGGAAACAGTCGCTGGTGTGACAAATCAGATGAAGATGATTGGTCAAAACCACTCCCGCCAAGTGAACGCTTGGAACAGTAAGTTTTTGAAATGTATGTTAATTGTGATGAAGCCTTATTGGCTAGTATAACAAATAAACTTACCGATCTTCTGATTTCAGAGAACTTTTTTCTGGAGGCAACACCGGGATTAACTTTGAAAAATACGATGACATTCCAGTTGAGGCAACAGGCAACAACTGTCCTCCACACATTGAAAGTGTAAGTAATTTTGCTTGACAGCAAAATACTTTAAGACAGAGGGAAGTATAAGTATTTTCACAGCACATCAAGATGAGATGGGCTTCCTAAAGGCCTATATAGACCATGCCTGCGTTGTGTTAACAATCTTTTAAAGTTACTCTAAAAGCCTGCCTCATTGGTTTGTGGAAAGGGGGAGATTGAGTTCAATGTTACCATTACTAATATTTGAAATAGAAAATGGGTCAGACATGGGAGGAACTGAAAACTTTTCCAGTGTAGGTTAAGCTTAGGGGGTGTTGTTGTTTTTTTCCCCCTCCCCCTCAAAGTGTAACATGATAACTTTTATTTAAAGCAGCTGTAAACTAAAGTACAAGTTGGTTGATAGGGTTTTTTCCCCCATTGTATTTGTATAAAGCAAAATGGCTCCAGGTCGTATTTCTACCTATTTAACCCTGACGTATTTCTTGACAGTTCAGTGATCTTGAGATGGGAGAAATTATTATGGGAAACATTGAGCTTACTCGCTACACTCGTCCAACTCCAGTGCAAAAGCATGCTATTCCTATTATCAAAGAGAAGAGAGACTTGATGGCTTGTGCCCAAACAGGTAAGCAGACTTGATAAAGTAAAAAGTTGTCCAGAATACCTTAACTCTGCTTGCTCTCGTAAAACCAATACCAAAAAAATATGCATGGAGTATCTAAGTTTCACGAGGAAGCTTGAGTCCTGTTTGTAGCCTGACTGGTATACTTTGATATAGATAAGGAGTAGCTGGATGGTATCTCTTTTGTCTTAGCCCTTTGGATCCTGTGTTACCTCTAGTGTTTCCATTAGGGTGTCTTGGGGATAGCCTATAGAAAGTCATGACCCTGATATTGGTGCAACAGGGATAGGTTACTGTGATTGCAGTGGTGGGAAAGTTAGCACTATATAACATTATTGTATCTGGGATAAGAAGGATAAGAATAGCTTGTGATCCATGGGAATGTGGCCAAGGGAAGGGTCCTTAACCTCCCATCTTTGGGGAATGGGGATAGTTACAGCCTATCAGTTGAGAACAGGCTTTATTATATCTGTGTGAGTTTGGCCAGTTTGAAAGAGAGATAAGATTCTCCCAATAAAAATATATGGCACTTGAATAATTTGATATCTTTCTTGCCCTATGGAAGAGTGAGAATGTCATCCTTTATACATTATCAGTATGTACAGTACCTACAAGGAAGTGTTAGAAATTGAAATTGACACCAGTTTTGAGACAGAATTCCTGCTCTCTTTGCACAGATGCGAAGAAGTGAATACTAACCAGTACATTGTGAGTGACCAGAGTTTGGTATACATTTTCTGTAAATGAACAAAATATTTTCTTGGATTATGGACCATGTGGTCTCTGCAACTATTCAGCTCTGCTGTTCTGTGAAGGCAGCCATAGATGATATGTAAAATTATTGGTCACAGGTATATTCCAGTAAAGCTTTATTTACAAGGATATAGGTTGGACCTTAGTTTGTTAACTCCTGTTACAGATTGATCAAAGTCGTCACTTGGTATTTTTTAAATTAGCTATTAATTTTTAGAAAATTAATTTGGGAATAAAGTAAAATTGCTAATTAATTGTTAAGTTGTTGGGCAGTTAAAAAAAGTCATCTACCAATATATATTCAAAAATAATAAGCAGGTTTTTCTGTGGTTAAATGAATATGCTTTCTTTTAAACAGGGTCTGGAAAAACTGCAGCATTTCTCTTGCCCATCTTGAGTCAGATTTATTCTGATGGTCCAGGCGAGGCTTTGAGGGCCATGAAGGTAAATATTTCTGTATAAAATGGGAAATGATTGTAGAACCTTGTAGGTAGCTGTTGAGAAAGCTTTCTAAATGACAGTAAGACTTGTATTCTAACCTATATAATTAGAAAGTTTTTACGTATAATCAGTGAATTACAGAAGGGAATTATGTGTAATGGACCTTTAAAAAAGAATGTTAAGAGTTTAACTTATAAATAATTTCTTAGGAAAATGGAAGATATGGGCGCCGCAAACAATACCCAATCTCCTTGGTGTTAGCACCAACTAGAGAATTGGCTGTACAGATCTATGAGGAAGCCAGGAAAGTAAGTATGCATTTCAGAGATTATCGGCTTTCTCATTGATTCTGATGCAGTGTTTTATGACCACGTAAAAATCTTGGCCTTAAAGTTGATAAAATTTCTTTGCTTACAGTTTTCATACCGATCTAGAGTTCGTCCTTGCGTGGTTTATGGTGGTGCTGATATTGGTCAGCAAATTCGAGACTTAGAACGTGGATGTCACTTGTTAGTAGCCACTCCAGGACGTCTAGTGGATATGATGGAAAGAGGGAAGATTGGATTAGACTTCTGCAAGTATGTTAATTTTTAAATGTGTGGAATACATTAATTTTAAAAATTACTGGCGATTAGTTTTCTGGAACTTGTCCATAAATTTTAAGATGGAGAAGAGATTTATTTTAGTCTCCCAGCTTTTCCAAAAAGTTTGCTCTTTGTAATTTTAATGTTGAAAAATCAGTGACATTTTAGTAGTCTGAGAATGACCAGACTTTGGGACCAGGCAAGTATAAGAGCTAATTTGGGTGTGTACTATCTTGGACCATTTATTTAGTGGCAAAGATCCTGTGCTGTGTCTCACGTACATGGGTCAAATTGTGTGGTGTGAGGAATTTAACTACCTGAATGAGTAATTAATTGTGCTTATAGAAACAGCTATATTAAAACTATCTTTTCTCCTCTAATTCTAAACTGGATTTTTTTTTTTCATGGCAGATACTTGGTGTTAGATGAAGCTGATCGGATGTTGGATATGGGGTTTGAGCCTCAAATACGTAGAATCGTTGAACAAGATACTATGCCACCAAAGGGAGTTCGCCACACTATGATGTTTAGTGCTACCTTCCCGAAGGAAATACAGGTATTGTTTGATGCTGCAAATCTTATTTACTTAGGAATTTGTTTATCTCAATAGATAATAAAATATTTTTTTTTTCTTTCAGATGCTTGCTCGTGATTTCTTGGATGAGTATATCTTTCTGGCCGTAGGAAGAGTTGGCTCTACCTCTGAGAACATCACACAGAAAGTAGTCTGGGTGGAAGAGTCAGACAAACGGTCATTTCTGCTTGACCTTCTAAATGCAACAGGTATAATTTTAGCATCACTCTGGTGGCTTAGGTAATAAATCCCATTTGGATCACCTTTATTGCTTTTCCTCCTCATCCAAAACATTCTCTTGAAAACGGTCTATTTTAATTGCCTCTATTTGCAAGTTTACTAAGTGCAAAGAGAACCAAGCCACTCTTAGTGACAGAAACCTTGTAATATTTTACTTTAGGCAAAGATTCACTGACCTTAGTGTTTGTGGAGACCAAAAAGGGTGCAGATTCTCTAGAGGATTTCTTGTACCATGAAGGATATGCCTGTACAAGTATCCATGGAGACCGATCTCAGAGAGATAGAGAAGAGGCTCTTCACCAGTTCCGCTCAGGAAAAAGCCCGATTCTAGTGGCTACAGCAGTATGTATAATATAATCTTATTTTCAAGGTCGCCATGTTCAACTATTTGCTTTCTTTTAAATGGACCATATGTAACAGAAGTTATTTTCTAGGTAGCAGCAAGAGGACTGGACATTTCAAATGTGAAACATGTTATCAATTTTGATTTGCCCAGTGATATTGAAGAATATGTACATCGCATTGGCCGTACAGGACGTGTAGGAAACCTTGGTAAGTGTGTGATTACTTGATGGTGTGGTGGTTTCTGGTTTTCAGTGTGATTCTTGCAGCAAAGAACTTTCAGGATCTTATTAGAAGAACTCTTCAAGGAATGCGATTAAGATATATCTTAGCAGAAGTGGCAGGAAAAGTCAGGGTTTGTTCAAAGAACTTTGAGTTGGTTAAATAGCAAATAGTTACTTCTTTTTTTAGTATTCTACTTAATACTCTAGTATGAAAGTAATACTGTGCTACTTTATGGAAGACCTTAATTTATGTACTTTTGGGAACTGTTTTAGGCCTTGCCACCTCATTCTTTAATGAGAGGAACGTAAATATTACCAAGGATTTGTTGGATCTTCTTGTTGAAGCTAAACAAGAAGTGCCATCTTGGTTAGAAAACATGGCTTATGAACATCACTACAAGGGTAGCAGTCGTGGACGATCCAAAAGGTGAGTTACAGATGGTGTATAATGATGGGGATGGGTGCTATGTCCAAGGTTAACTTTTCAAGGTTATTTAAGTGACATTAAGTTGATGTGAGCCTTTTCATAGCTAAGGCCTTTTAAAAATCACTATTGGGGAAGATAGGGCTGGATGGAATTGTTTGAATTGGAAAATCAGAAATTGGTCATTGGGAAATTTTAACAAGATTTGGGTTATGTGGTCGAAATTTCATCTTTATGTGAACCTAACACATTTTGTCCTTGTAGTAGTAGATTCAGTGGAGGATTTGGTGCCAGAGACTATCGACAGAGTAGTGGTGCCAGCAGTTCCAGCTTCAGCAGCAGCCGCGCCAGCAGCAGCCGCAGTGGTGGAGGCGGCCATGGCAGCAGCAGAGGGTTTGGTGGAGGTAATGTTTATTTTTCACCTCATATCTTTGGGAAGGGTTTTTTTTCTTTTCCATCTTTTTCAAAGCATAATTAAAAATATTGGGGAAGTTCGGCCCTGTAGATTGCTTTCTATAATTTTACATCAAAATACTTAAAGAAGGGAAAGATTGTATTAAACAGTGGATGACTTAATTAATTTTTCTCTTTTTTAAATCTTTCATTAGGTGGCTATGGAGGCTTTTACAACAGTGATGGATATGGAGGAAATTATAACTCCCAGGGGGTTGACTGGTGGGGTAACTGAACCTGCTTTGCAGTAGGTCACCCTGCCAAACAAGCTAATATGGAAACCACATGTAACTTAGCCAGACTATACCTTGTGTAGCTTCAAGAACTCGCAGTACATTACCAGCTGTGATTCTCCACTGAAATTTTTTTTTTAAGGGAGCTCAAGGTCACATGAAGAGTTGAAAGGAACAATCAGCAGCCCTGTTCAGAAGGTGGTTTGAAGACTTCATTGCTGTAGTTTGGATTAACTCCCCTCCCAACCCCCATCCCAAACTGCATTTATAATTTTGTGACTGAGGATCATTTGTTTGTTAATGTACTGTGCCTTTAACTTTAGACAACTTTTTATTTTGATGTCCTGTTGGCTCAGTAATGCTCAAGATACCAATTGTTTTGACAAAATAAATTTACTGAACTTGGGCTAAAATCAAACCTTGGCACACAGGTGTGATACAACTTAACAGGAATCATCGATTCATCCATAAATATTATAAGGAAAAAACTTATGCGGTAGCCTGCATTAGGGCTTTTTGATACTTGCAGATTGGGGGAAAACAAACAACAAACGTCTTGAAGCATATTAATGGAATTAGTTTCTAATGTGGCAAACTGTATTAAGTTAAAGTTCTGATTTGCTCACTCTATCCTGGATAGGTATTTAGAACCTGATAGTCTTTAAACAAGCCATTCCAGTCATGATGAGGTGATGTATGAATACATGCATACATTCAAAGCACTGTTTTCAAAGTTAATGCAAGTAAATACAGCAATTCCTCTTTCAATGTTTAGGCAGATCATTAATTATGAGCTAGCCAGATGTGGGCATACTATTACAGGGAAAGTATAAAGGTCTGATAACTTGAGATAGGTTTTTAGGAGAATTCATCTACTTAGACTTTATAAATGCCTGCCATAAGTGAAATTGAAATGGTAGAATGGCTGACCACAGCAATGACCAGCCCTCATTTAGGGCCCTGGATGATTTTTGGTCTAATAACGCATGCTAGTGTTGATGTTTTTTGGTCAAGAGGGTATGAACAGGAAGAATTAATGCAGCAGGCTTTATTTTAAACGCCGATTTACATTACTCTGTTCAAGCTGCGTTGAGATGTTAAACTGGCTTACTATAGACTTTGTAAAAATGGCTCCAGAAGAGTAACAAACTGAAATCTTTGAGATCACACAGGTTGGAAATATGTACATAACTGCACAAGGTGTCAATTCTGCTATACAGTGCAGTTTTAGTCAGTTTTAGTTGCATAGGTTTCCATTGTATTTATAGTCTGTTTATGCTAAATCTGGCCAAAGATGAGCATTGTCCACCACTAAAATGCCTCTGCCACTTTGAATTCTGTGCTAATTTTGTGGCCAGAATGCGGTGATCAAAACGCTCAATCTTTTTACAGTGGCATAGGAAGATGGCAAAAATTTCCTAAAGTGCAATAGATTTTCAAGTGTATTGTGCCTTGTTCTAAAACTTTTATTAAGTAGGTGCACTTGACAGTATTGAGGTCATTTGTTATGGTGCTATTTCAATTAGTCTAGGTTTAGGCCCTTGTACATTTTGCCCATAACTTTTTACAAAGTACTTCTTTTATTGCACATTCAGAGAATTTTATATATATGTCTTGTGTGCGTGTCCTTAAACTTCCAATCTTATTTTGTCTCTTGGAGATTGTTGAACGCAGCTTGTCTAGGAAGGGGATGGGACTAGATTCTAAAATTTATTTGGGACCATGGGAATGATAGTTGGGAAGAAAACTATTTGCACACGACAGATTTCTAGATACTTTTTGCTGCTAGTTTTATGTAATATTTATTGAACATTTTGACAAATATTTATTTTTGTAAGCCTAAAAGTGATTCTTTGAAAGTTTAAAGAAACTTGACCAAAAGACAGTACAAAAACACTGGCACTTGAATGTTGAATGTCACCGTATGCGTGAAATTATATATTTCGGGGTAGTGTGAGCTTTTAATGTTAAGTCATAATAAACTCTTAAGTCAAATTAAGCAGACCCGGCATTGGCAGTGTAGCCATAACTTTCTGATGTTAGTAAAAAATAAAATTGGCGACTTTAAATTAAATCATGCCAAGGTTTTGATACACTTGTCTTAAGATATTAATGAAACACTTCAAAACACTGATACGAAGTGTCCAGATTCTCAGATATTGTGTGAGTTTTGTTTCGTTGTGTGTATTTTTTTTTTTCAGTGAATGTCTGGCTCATTGCAATCCTCAAACATGTGGTTATCTTTGTTGTATTGGCATAATCAGTGACTTGTACATTCAGCGTTAACATTTGAGCAAGTTTTATCAGCAAGCAATATTTTCAGTTAATAAATAAGGTTTCAAAAATCACATAAGAGTGGATTTAAACTTGCTGAATGTGAAGATTGAACCTCAAGTCACTGTAGCTTTAGTAATTGCTTATTGTATTAGTTTAGATGCTAGCACTGCATGTGCTGTGCATATTCTGATTTTATTAAAATAAAAAGTTGAACTGCACAGTCTCCTTTGTTGTTGTCAATTGTGGTTTATTATTAGAGGTGAAAATAAAGTTGTGCTCTTGCCTGAAGAGTTGTAAGATGTAATTTTTTGGGTTGCCATCCAGTGCTGATTTTTTTTTTTTTTTTTTTTTTTTTTGCGGTACGCGGGCCTCTCACTGCTGCGGCCTCTCCCGTTGCGGAGCACAGGCTCCGGACGCGCAGGCTCAGCGGCCATGGCTCACGGGCCCAGCCGCTCCGTGGCATGTGGGATCTTCCCGGAGCGGGGCATGAACCCGTGTCCCCTGCATCGGCAGGCGGACTCTCAACCACTGCGCCACCAGGGAAGCCCCCAGTGCTGATTTTGAAGTGCCTCTTGGATACAGAATTACTCTGGTGCAATTTTAATAAATGATGAAGATGGTGTGTGTTTGGAGTACAGTGAAAAAAGGCTTTTTGTAGTAGAAATCTAAAAGGTCCTCACTGATTATAGTTTGAAATTTATGGGGGGGATCTGTTCTTGGAAGCACTTGATACAAAGGATGGTTGAACAGTGGGAAAATGAATTGGGTAAAAATCAAATGTATTAGTAATCTAACAAGTGTGGTAAGTACTTAGTGATCATGTATTTGGGGTCAGGTTGATAGAGATGGCCTGGGTGTGCCCTCTACCTTTAGTTTTATTTGCTGACATCCAGTTTTAACACACATTGCTGCAGGCAGCTGCTGCCAGTTAACAGGAGATGATACAAGAGCCATAACTGGATGACTTCTAACAAGTTGTGATGAACCAAATGAAACGGTTATTCTGGTTTTGGGGGTCAAAAATGGTCAAATGTTGGCAATTTGGTATGGCTTCACCTAAGTACATGTATTCACCTTTCGTTGCAGTTTTGAGTTCTAATTTTACAGTATGATTAAGAACTTTTTTGCATTGTAAAGATATACTTGGTTCTGGATAGTTAGATTTTCAGAGCTTATCAGTTGTAATTTCAGAGCAGCAAGCCTAAATTTGTAGGGCAGAATTTTGGAGCATAATATGTTATACTGATTTTGGAGATAGGAAGGTAGTTGAGTCAACTTAATCGAAAGCGTGGAAAGAGGTTGACTTAGAATGGCTAGACGGAAAAAAAATGGCTGAAGGTGGTTCAAATAGAGTGAAATTGGATTGTAAGTGGTTCACTGGCCCTTTTATGTAAATTATGAGGAGTGAACACTTAAGATAACTGCTCTGGAAGAACTGCCTAAATTCTTGAGATTATTTCTACTCTAGCAGATGATTACCCAAGTTTATTAACATTTCTGTAGATACTTAAATACATAAATTCATAATTTCCCCACTTTTAAAGTGTTCCTGGGTTCGTTCCTCCCATCTCTTAGATGAATTTCAACATCAGATAATTTTCCAAAAACGATTTGCAGGGCTTATGTTTGAAAATATCCAGTGTCTTGATGCTTAGACATAAACTTGTTCCGATGGCTTTTTTCCTAGCCCTTTTTAAGTGACCTGGTTGAAGTGGTCACAGACGCAT
This sequence comes from Delphinapterus leucas, assembly GCF_059928025.1. Lineage (NCBI taxonomy): Eukaryota > Metazoa > Chordata > Mammalia > Artiodactyla > Monodontidae > Delphinapterus > Delphinapterus leucas. Next base: position 96,172,634 of record NC_143150.1, on the reverse strand, counting down.
TCTGAAGTTCAGTAATTTAAGATATCTGGGTGTTGACTGCTCTTAATCCCCCTCTCCACCAGATTGCAGAGATTTCATTCACTGCGGTTACGGGTTCAGTTTGGGATTTTTTTTTTCCTCAACATTTCTGTTCTCATTGAACACGATTCTGGGTATGCTTTAAACTGCTTTGCTGCTTGTTCTCATGTCAGTTTATAGTCTACTTTTCAGCATGTTTAGTCTGATTCTAATGCGGCTCTCCTCTAGTGACTTTTCCATTTCTTTTTTTTTTGCGGTACGCGGGCCTCTCACTGTTGTGGCCTCTCCCGTTGCGGAGCCCAGGCTCTGGATGTGCAGGCCCAGCGGCCATGGCTCACGGGCCCAGCCGCTCCGCGGCATGTGGGATCTTCCCGGACCGGGGCACGAACCCGTGTCGCCTCCATCGGCAGGGACTCTCTCAACCACTGTGCCACCAGGGAAGCCCTCCATTTCTTTTTGATTCTTTTCTATCTCCATTTTCCCTACCTAGGCCTGACTGGGTTGTGTTTAGAGTAATTCCAGAAGTAAGATTATTTTGACACAGCACTATGTTTAGTTGTATTGTGGAAGAAAATTTCATGACATGGAAACGTTTATTACGGGAGGAAACAGCAGCTCAACACATTTAAGAGGAGGTGTCTCAAAACAAGTTAAACATGGAGGTTGGTTTTTTTTTTTTTTAAACAGAATTATATATGATTCAGCAGTTCTACTCCTAGGAGAATTCTACCCAGGAGAAAGAATCCACAATTTAGGCTTGCACGTGAATGTTCATAGCATTATTCACAACCCAAAAGTGGAAACAACCCAAATGCTAATGAACGGGTGGATGGATGAAGAATAAAGTACTGATGTTATCTCTATCTGGGCACCCAACCACATCCCTAATTTCCTTACTCTTCAAAGGATCACTAGGTGGGCCTGTTAGCACTGTGACACTTAGGTTTTCTGTGGATGAATGCCCTGTTTCAGTTCTGATTTTATTGTATTTTGCAGATACAGTCATGGTTTATAATTGGGGTTGCCACTCTTGTAACACTGAAGATGACATTTTTAAAAGAGAAAATAGAATAAAAAATACCTCTTCCATCTTGGGCTGGAAATTCTCATTCTTCATTTTCCACTCATCCTAGTGTGGGTGCACTCCACACCTAGGGTTTCAACAGTCCATCTCATTTACCTAATACCAGTTGATTAATGGTATGCCAAAAGGTCTCGGAGCCTCAACTTCTGACCCAGTCACCTGATAGACTCTAGTGGGTTATTTAGTAGACATTTGCGAGGCAAAGGTTGATTTAAGTTTCATTCAAAAACTGGTTTGGGGTCTGCTGAGTATTGGGCATTGGGGAATGTAACAGTGAACTCAGGTGTAGTCCTTGTCTTCTTGGAACCTAGGTTTTCTTTTGTGGTTTCCCCGCTGGGTTGCAACAGAAGTACCTGGGAAGTGATTCTGGGGCAACTGTCCTAATAAAATTTCTGGGGTTCCCTCAGGGATCTTGTGTTTTGCTTTTGCTTTTGTTTTTGTTCCTAAAGCTCCCTAGTTAATGCTGATGCAGCAAAATTAGAATGGAGTCCAGTATTCTCTACCCTTTATCATTTGTTCCAAATACCATTATCATGCTTCAGGTAGTTCATGGCAGAAGCATCACTGTATTCCAAATTATAATACAACCAAATTAATGGCAGTCTATTAAGTGGCCCCTATGGTATGGTACTAGTCTACCTTTGCAGCTTTTATTTCTCAGGCCTTAAACAGTAGCCGAATATGCTGTTGTCCAGATGCGTCCCACACTCTGCCTCTGACTTAGTTTTTGTTCACCCTGTTCCTTCTAGCTGGAATTGGCGCTATATTAATGTTTAAAATAATTTTATGTATTGTACTCAGAATATTAAGCTGCCATTTACAATTATAACGGATGTGGAGAAAATAATTTCTCTAATGGGTGGAAGAAAGGGTAGGTTACAGTTAGTGTAGAATGATCTCAACTATTTTGAAAATACATAGAAGGGAATCTGCTAAAATAATGACAATACTTGCTTCTGACTAAAGCTTTTCTGTTGCTTCTTATTGAACAAATTTTATACAATTAGAATATATTCTTTTTTAAAAAATTATTTTTAAAATTTATTTTTGGCTGCGTTGGGTCTTTGTTGCTGTGCGCGGGCTTTCTCTAGTTGTGGCGAGCGGGGGATACTCTGTTGCGGTGCGCGGGCTTCTCATTGCAGTGGCTTCTCTTGTTGCGGAGCACGGGCTGTAGAGCGCAGGCTCAGTAGTTGTGGCGCATGGACTTAGTTGCTCCGTGGCATGTGGGATCTTCCTGGACCGGGGCTCGAAACCGTGTCCCCTGCATTGGCAGGCGGATTCTTAACCGCTGCGCCACCAGGGAAGCCCTAGAATATATATTCTAATAAAACTTAGGTTTTTGTTTTTTCTTTTTTTTTTTTTTTCACCACACTGCATGGCTTGCAGGATCTTAATTTCCTGACCAGGAATTGAACCGGGGGCCATGGCAGTGAAAGTGCTGAGTCCAAACCACTGGACTGCCATGGAACTCCCAAAACTTAGGTTTTTAAAATTTTTTTAGTTTGAAATGATTACAGATTCACAGGAAGTTTCAAAAATAGTACAGAGAAGTCCTGAGTACCCTTCCCCAAGTTTCCCCAGTGGTTACATCTGGCATAACTGTAATACAACATCAAAACCAGGAAATTGATGGTGGTACAAGCCACAGACCTTATTCAGATGTCACCAGTTTTACATGGATTTATATAATTCTATGCAGTTTTATCATGTGTTGATTTGTGTTCCATCATCACCAAGATCTCCCTCATGCTACCTCTTTGTAGTCACACCTGTCCCCTTCCTGCCTCCCCACCCTGTCACCAACCCCTGACAACTACTCACCTGTTTTCCATCTCTAAAACGTCATTTCAAAATTGTTGCATAAATGGAATTGCTCAGGATGTGACCTTTTGAGACTGGGGTTTTTTGTCACTCGGCATAAGGCCCTTGAGAGCCATCCAGGTTTTTGCAAATAATTTGTTCCTTTTTATTGCTGAGCAGTATGGATGTTCCGTGGTTTGTTTATCCACTCAGCCATTGAAAGACGTTTGGCTTGTTTCCCATTTTTGACTGTTACAAATTAAAGCTGCTGTGAGCATTTGTGTACTGGTTTTTGTGTGGACATAAGTTTTCACTTTTCTGGCATAAATGCCCAGGAATGCAATTGCTAGATTGTATGGTAAGTTATGTTTAGTTTAACAACCCATCAAACCATTTTCCAGAGTGGCTGTACCATTTTACGTTCCCACCAGCAATGCATATGAGAGATCCAGTTTCTCTGTGTCCACACCATCATTTGGTATTTTCACATTTTGGCTGTTCTAATTGGTGTGAAGTGATATCTCATTGTGGTCTTAATCTGCATTTCCCTAATGGCTAGTGATGTTGAACATCTTTTCATGTGCTTATTTGCCATCCTTATATTCTCTTTGGTAAAATACATGTTCGTGTCTTTTGCCCATTTTTTAATTATTGTTTTTCACTGTTGAGTTTTTATATATCATAGATACAAGTCCTTTGTCAGATATTGGATTTGCAAAGATTTTCTCCCAGTCTATAGCGCGTCTTTTCGTTGTCTTTTTTTCCCCTTCGGCTGCGTTGCTGCACCTAGCTTTCTCTAGTAGCCGCGAGCAGGGGCTACTCTTCCTTGTGATGCGCGGGCTTCTCATTAAGGTGGCTTCTCTTGTTGTGGAGCACGGGCTCTAGGTGCACGGGCTTCAGTAGTTGTGGCACGCGGGCTCAGTAGTTCTGCCTTGCGGGCTCTAGAGCGCAGGCTCAGCAGTTGTGGCGCACGGGCTTAGTGGCTCCGTGGCACGTGGGATCTTCCCGGGCCAGGGCTCGAACCCGTGTTTCCTGCATTGGCAGGCGGATTCTTAACCACTGTCCCACCAGGGAAGTCCCTTTATCTTTTTTTTTTTTTTGCGGTACGCGGGCCTCTCACTGTTGTGGCCTCTCCCGTTGCGGAGCACAGGCTCCGGACGCGCAGGCTCAGCGGCCATGGCTCACGGGCCCAGCCGCTCCGCGGCATGTGGGATCCTCCCAGACCGGGTCACGAACCCGTGTCCCCTGCATCGGCAGGCGGACTCTCAGCCACTGCGCCACCAGGGAAGCCCCCCTTTATCTTCTTAACAGGGTCTTTTGTAGAACACTTTTAATTTTTTTTTAAAACGTTTAAAATTTTGATGCAGCCCAATTTATCAATATTTCCTTTTGTGGGTCTTGTTTTTGGTGTCATGTCTAAGAACTCTTCACTTAGTCCTAGGTCCTAAAGATTTTCTCCTATTTTTTCTGATAATTTTATTGTTTTACATTTAAATTGATGATCTATTTTGACTCAGTTTTTACTGTGTGAGGTTTAGATTGAGATTTACTTTTTTATCTATGGATGTCCAATTGTTCTTTCTCTATTTGTTGAAAAGACTATCCTTCCTCCATTGAATCGCTTTTGCAACTTTGTCAAAAATCAGTTGTTTATCCTTGTGTGGGTCTATTTCTGGGCTCTCTGTTCTGTTTCATTGATCTATGTGTCTATCCTTCCACAAATACCAGAGTTTCAATTATGTTTCTAGCTATATAGTAAGTCTTAAAATTGGCTAGAGTGACTTCTCCCAATTTGCTCTTTTTCAGAACTGTTTTAGCTATTCTAGTTTTTGCCTTTCCATATTAATTTTAGAATAAGCTTTTCTACATCTACAAAAAAATTTTGCTGGGATTTTGATGGTTATTGTCCTGAACTATAGATCAATTTGGGAGAGAACTGACATCTTTACTATGTTGAAAACATATATATATATGTATTTTGAATTGAGGTATAATTGATGTACAGTATTATATGTTTTAGGTGTACAACAGTGATTCACACTTTTTAAAGGTTCTATTCCATTTATAGTTATTATAAAATATTGGCTGTGTTGTACAATATATCCTTGTAGCTTATTTATTTTATACAGGGTAGTTTGTTCCTCTTAATCCCCTACCCCTATCTTGCCCCCTCCTCCCTCTCCCCACTGGTAACCACTAGTTTGTTTTCTATATCTGTGAGTCTGTTTCTTTTTTGTTACATTCACTAGTTTGTTTTATTTTTTAGATTCTACCTATTAGTGATATTATACACTATTTGTCTTTCTTTCTCTGACTAATTTCAGTTAGCATAGTGCCCTCCAAGTCCATCCATGTTGTTGCAAATGGCAAAATTTCATTCTTTTTTATGGCTGAGTAGTATTCCATTGTATATATGTACCACATCTTCTTTGTCCATTCATCTGTTAATGGACACTTAGGTTGCTTCCTTATCTTGGCAGTTGTAAATAATGCTGCTATGAACATCCGGGTGCATGTATCTTTTTGAATTAGTGCTAAAACTTATATCCAGCCAACAGGGAGATTATCTGGTACTTTTCACATGGAACACTCCCATTAATTCATCCTAGGATCATGCTTCTCTTTTGGAGCATGTCCATGGTGCAAGTGTCTCCATGAAACGCCACATTTTGTGGAGAAAGTTCATGCAGGAATATTAAGGAGTCCAGCTGCTAGTCATGGCAGCCTGGGTATTTCAGACCAACTCTCCTGTTGAAGATTACCATAAAAATGCAAGTGTAAATTTCATGCCATCATTCCTTTTCTGAGCCAGTAAGCACCTCCTGGAAGGGTCGGGAGAGAGACAGAGGTCTCCCAATAGCCAATTAAGTAAGTTAGTAACTGCCTGTGAAGAAATTGCAACATTCAGCTAATCCCAAACTTGGAAGAAACCTTACACCTTTTCAGTTTCATCTTCTTAAAACTCATTATTTTGAGAGTACTTTGGAGTCTTACTTGAATATTAATTCTCAGCATGCTTCGAACTTAATTACCATAGTGTTCCAGAATTTTAATAACACAAAATTTTAATGGCAGTTTTCATCAAGGAACTGTGTCCTTGCAATGTACTGTGGAGACTTCCCGTAGGAGTTCTTTAGCTGGCATACACTCAGGCAGAGCCTTCTCTTTCACAAGGGGCACAGAAGCTGCCATGTGCAATTCACACTCCTGTTCATTCTGTAGATTTCAAAGAGATCTACAGTGTTAACAGTTTATCTTGTAAGAGGACCTGTGGGATAAATTTATCTTGGTATTAGTGTAACAAATAGGCTTTGCTTCTAAGAAACATGTTTTTCTCTTCTGAACACTGTGGAAGCTGTACATGATTTCACTTGCCACCTCCCCCCACCCCACCGAGCCCCAGGTCTATGGCATTTACTGACGATATCCCTGGTTGAATCTTCATCTACTCAGTTTTTCTTTTCCAACTTTTTTTCATTTTCTTGCATGGAAATTTATAAGTTGCCTCCAAATTTTAGAGATAAGGTATAAATATATAAAATGAAACTTAGCACTATTGTTTTTTTAGAGTATTGTTTTGGTTTCCTACCAAACAAGAAGGAATATCTTGAGGACAGGAATTTAGATTTAATGATGATAATAAAAATTACTTTTTAAGAATTAAAAAAATTTTCCTAAAATTTGTCAGCACAGCAACTCAAGTAATCTTATTCATTTCCTGCTTAGGAATTGGGTGGGATACAACTCTTCAGGTTTTATCTCTAGCGGGAAGTTGGGTTTATCTTCCTGTCTTGTGGCTTTCCAGAGGCTCAGTCCTGGATGGTTCCTATGAATGTGCTATCTACTAGGGGAGATCAAACAACTGATGAGATTTATTTTGAATGGTAGCGTCAATAAGGTGGACATAGCTACAGGCTTACTATGTTTTAATGATCAAGCAGCCAAAATAAAGGTGTTTTTAAAAGTGTGTAGTACCAGAAGATAAGGTTATGTTTGGGTAACAGCCCCGTTTAAAAAGCTTAAGAGGGCTTCCCTGGTGGCGCAGTGGTTGAGAGTCCGCCTGCCGATGCAGGGGACACGGGTTCGTGCCCCGGTCCGGGAAGATCCCACATGCCGCGGAGCGGCTGGGCCCGTGAGCCATGGCCGCTGAGCCTGCGCGTCCGGAGCCTGTGCTCCGCAACGGGAGAGGCCACAACAGTGAGAGGCCCGCGTACAGCAAAAAAAAAAAAAAGCTTAAGAAAGGAACTAGCATCATCACCCCTGGCCCTATCATGCTTTTTTCTCCTCTCACATGTTTTCCATTACTTCCTAGTGAGGAAGCATGGAGGGTTCCTGTTTAAGGCCCAATCTTCTATTCGTGCCTTTCCCAAGAACCTAGTGCTGTGGTACTCTCTCATCTATTAGTGCATCATCCATATTGCCCTCTCTCCCAGATCATTCCTTTATTATCTCCCATCTCAAAGCCCTCTCTTGATCTCTTGTCCCTCTCCTGCTTGCTACTCCATTTTTCTCCCCCCCACCCCAGCCTGTCTCCACAAAACCTCAAATTCACTGCAACTACTTCCTTACCTCTTGTATTTTTCTTTTACTCTAATCAGCTTTTCTTCTCCATCATTCCACTGAAGTGGCTCTTATTGAAGTCACAGTCGCCTATTCTTCCTCATCTTACTAGGCCTTTCAGCAGCCAGCGCTGACACTGAGCGCTGTCTCGTTGACCCTTTTGTCCTAAGGTTCCCAACAAGCTCACACTTACCTGGGGAGGGCCCCAGGGTGCAGTCATTAATCAGCCTCTCTGTCTCCAGTCTCTCCCTAAGCGCTTTCATCCATCTTTATGGCCTCGGCTATCATCTCTTTTAATTATTTAATGTTTTATGTAGATAATACATTCACTTATTTCACGTGATATATGAAGTTATAGTGAAGTTTTATTTCCACCTGCCCCATCCCAACTTGTAACCACATATTAGTTACTTGTATATCCTTACAGAGTGTCCATATACAAAAGTAGCAATGTATGAATATACTTTCTCCTCAGTTTACATGAAAGAACACTATAAACATTGTTCCATACCTTTTTCCTACTATACAATATATACTGGAGATTTTTACATATCAGTACACAGAAAGAGTCCATTCTTCTTTACATTTGTATAACCAGAATATTCTATTGTGTGGCTATACCATAATTATCCAACTATCCTCCTATCGATGGCCACATAGGTAGTTTTCCATCATTTGCTATTACCAGTGATTAACTTTGTACACATAAGTATGTCTGTGGAAATTTGGGTACATGTGAACAAGTTGTTCCCCACAGGAGTTGAATCAATTTGCACTTCCACCAGCAATGCATCAGAGTGCTTCTTTTCCCATAGCTTTGTCTGTGAACACAGTGACAAACTTGTATTTTGGCCAGTGTGACCGATTCTATTTTTTACCTGTATGGTTTTAATGAATAGTTCTCTTCTGAGTGACCTTAAACACCTTCCCGTATGTTTAAGGGCTATTTGCATTTCTTTTTCTGTGAATTATCTACAAATATCTCTTGCTTATTTTTCTTTTGTGTTAGTGGTCTATTTCTTATGGATTTGTAGAAGCTCTCTATATTAGGAAGATTTGTTCTTTGTTATAAGAGTGGCCAATTTTTTTTAACTTTGTCATTTGTATTTTCACTTTCACTTTCACATCATAGTTTTGTTTCTCAGCTATGTAGAGAGCTTTTTTTCTGTGTAGGTTTTTTTTTTTTTTGCGGTACGCGGGCCTCTCACTGCTGTGGCCTCTCCCGTTGCGGAGCACAGGCTCCGGACGCGCAGGCTCAGCGGCCATGGCTCACGGGCCCAGCCGCTCCGCGGCATGTGGGATCCTCCCAGACCAGGGCACGAACCTGCGTCCCCTACATCGGCAGGCGGACTCTCAACCACTGCGCCACCAGGGAAGCCCTTCTGTGTAGTTTATTTCATCAATCTCATGGCGGAGGGATGGCTGAGAGGCCCTCCATCTTGACCTTGCATCATTAGCCAATGAATTGAGTTCCTGGAAAAGGAGGCTCTGTCCCCCTTTCCATACAGCCAGGCAGGGAGTCAGAGTGGTGGGTTGGGAGGCACTGTTTAGTTATTTTTAAACTTTGGTCATTTTCCAGAGCCATCTCCCAACCATCAACATTCTGGACGATGCCCTGGAGTCTGAGGGTTGTCAGTGCCAGGTGTGGGGGTGCTAGTGCCAGGCTAGAAACTGGCCCCCAGGGACGCAGTGGCCCCCAACCCGTCAAACTGGGTGGGCAGGGTGCCTGGTGAGGAACAAGGCAGCTCCAATCCACTGATGCTGCAAAGGAGCGAGGTCTGGAACTTGACTCCAGCTGAAGCTTCTGGAAGGTCAGTGTGGGTACATTCAGAGTTCAAATTCTCAATGTCCCCCAATCCTGGCCTGGGGCTGGATGAGATTGGAGGGCTGACCTTAAGCAAGCTAGAGCAAATAGACGGTACACCATGAGCTCTCCCGTGGATTTCTCCCTTCAGTTCAAAGCCTTATCTCAAACAGCCTCTATCCCTAGGACATGGCCCTGGGGACATAGCCCGAGCACCTGCGTGGCCTCTGTTCCTCAGGGGTGACCTTGCTCGCTCTTCCTCAGAGCTCTGGGAATTTTCTCAGCCTACTTAGGAGAAGCTGTCTTGACTCTTCCAGTCATGAACAGAGTTCCCCCACCCCCTCCTGGGACTGGAACTCTGTTTTCCAAAAGCTAGAAGATTGCCGAGTAGGCAGGGGGCAAAGGGCTCAGCTGCTTTTCCCTCAGGGCAGAGTCCCCTTTAGCTCCACTCTCACTGGCTTCTGCGAGAGACGTTCCGATGGGCTTATTTATTTATGACTGAGATCCAGATGATGAGGCGACATGAGAAACATACAAAGGCTCCATAAAATTTAGCAAAGACTTGGGCAGCAGCCCATGTGAAATCCATTTGTTTTTCTATTTAAAAAGGGGTGGGGGAAAGCCTTCATTCCATAGCCGCAAAGGAACTTACACCATCTGCTCATCTCCCAGCCAAGGAGTACAATTCCAGGAAGCAGGAGAAGGGAGGCTGATCAGTGATGGCTGTCAGCTGTGAACAGCTGTTTATTCTCAATGACTATTTCCACGTAGACCCATTGCAGGGATCTGCTGTCCTTTACACGGCAGAGACGAAACAAAACCCACCCCTTCCTCCGCCCTTTGACACGCGGTGACCCTCGCTCAGTCCTGCCTGGGACTCGATGACAAGCCCAGGGGCAAAGAAAAGCTGGGTCTCAACGGACTCTGACCTACCTCACAGGGAGTCTGTCCCCGCAAGGCAAGAAAACAGCCTTCAGTTGTTCCAGGGACTAAGGTTTCACTCTTCCTGTTGCCAGGAACTGAGCTTCTGAGTAGCAACTGTCCGCGTCCCACACAAATAGCTTCGTCTGGATTTGCAGCAAGATCTGGGCTGGGGGGCTTTGCTATGAATTCTAACCCTGTGATTTCAGCACATGTCCTCTCGATGTTGTAAAAGTGTGTGTGTGTGTGTGTGTGTGTGTGTGTGTGTGTGACTAGAATCACTTCTGGACAGGAAGTTATACAGGCAAAAAAACAAGCAAAACAAAACAACCCCAAAACAAACAAAAAAGATGACGCTTTGCTGTGAGTACAAAGGAGCCACAGCTCAGCCTGACGGGTCCTTCCAGAGAGATAAGGAACTGGACAGCAAAAGTCACACGCCGCCCAAGCCTCAGAGAGGTCGAGGTGAAATGGAAACTTCCTGTTTATTTTAGTCCTTTAAAGCCCCGGGGGCGGGGATTTAAACCATGGCTGTGGCACTGGGAAGGAATCTGAACAGATAGATCAGTCCAGAAAATTGTGGCGTTGCCTGGCTCATCGACCACGCCCTCGCGTTCCCACCTGAGGACAAAACAGAGATAATAGCATAATCACGCAAAGGAGTGACCCAGAACTTGCACCATATGCTTTCTTTTTTCATTTAAAAAAAAAATTTATATTTAAAATTCTTGGCTGCGTTGGGTCTTCGTTGCTGCGCGCGGGCTTTCTCTAGCTGCGGCGAGCGGGGGCTACTCTTCGTTGCGGTGCGCGGGCTTCTCGTTGCTGTGGCTTCCCTTGTTGCGGAGCACGGGCTCTAGGCGCGCATGGGCTTCAGTAGTTGTGGCTCGTGGGCTCTGGAGCACAGACTCAGTAGCTGTGGCACACGGGCTTAGTTGCTCCGTGGCATATGGGATCTTCCCGGACCAGGGCTCGAACCCGTGTCCTCTAGTATTGGCAGGTGGATTCTTAACCACTGGGCCACCAGGGAAGCCCCCCGTATGCTTTCGATTAACCAATTTTAACCTTACAGCGTCCTTCTTGGGGTGGGGGTGGGGATGGGGAGCAGATACCATCCTCATTTTTTTATTTTTTATTTTTACATAATAGAGGCCTCCCAGGAGGCTAAGTGACCCAATCACACACAAACAGCAACTCAAAGGCTGAGTCGGGAACTGGCTTGGTCTCAGGCCCTCCCCCTAGCCCAGCTACTTCCTCCTAAATATCTCGAAGCACTCAGTTTCTTGGGCCTTTAGTTTTAGCACCTGGGCTGCAATGTTCACGCTCATAGTCTCGCTATTTCCACCATGCGCACTTGGAAGTGAAACCGCACACCCCAGGTTGGGATTCGAACCCACAGTCTCTGGCTTAGTGGGGGACTCGAACCCACAGTCTCCCAGCTGAAACCGCACACCTCATCTCAGGACTTAATGAAGTTCAGATTCTTTAGGTCTCGGCACAGGAGGAATTCAGCGAGAGGCAAAGTGATAGGTAAGTAGATTTATTGAGAGAGATACGTACTCACTCCATAGACAGCGTGTGGGCCATCTTGGAAAGGGAGAGGCCTGGGGGTTGTGGAGGTGGTTAGTTTTTTTTTGTTTTTTTGTTTGTTTTTGCGGTACGCGGGCCTCTCACTGTTGTGGCCTCTCCCGTTGCGGAGCACAGGCTCCGGACGCGCAGGCTCAGCGGCCATGGCTCACGGGCCCAGCCGCTCTGCGGCATGTGGGATCTTCCCGGACCGGTGCACGAACCCCTGTCCCCTGCGTCGGCAGGCGGACTCTCAACCACTGCGCCACCGGGGAAGCCCGAGGTGGTTAGTTTTTATGGGCTGTGTAATTTCATAGGCTAATGAGTGGATTATTCCAACTATTTTGGGGAAGTGGTGGGGATTTCCAGGATTTGGCCACCACCCACATTTTGGCCTTTTATGATCAGCCTCGGAACTGTCACGGCGCCTGTGGGTGTGTCATTCAGCATATGCTAATGTATTACAATGAGGGTATAATGAGGCTCAAAGTACACTGGAAGTTGAATCTTCCACCATTTTGGACCTAGCCGGTTCTAACCAGTTTATGTCGTATCCTAAACGGTTATGTCATTCTCTTAAAGGTTGTGTCCTGCCCTATTCCCCCCTGTCTCAGAAGGTCATCCAACCCAGGGCCACCCAACACCTCAGAGTAGTCCCAGCTAATTCTCAGGACGTACACAAGCAGGGCTTCCAGAATTTAGCACAGGGATGCTCAAACTGTGTCATACCTGTGGACCATGTTGAAAATACATACGGCAAGGATGTGGAGAAACTGGAACCCTCATTCATTGCTGGTGGGATTGTTCTATGGTGCAGTTGCTGGGGAAAACACTTTGGTGGTTCCTCAAAAGGTTAAACAGAGAGTTATCCCACGACCCAGCAATTCTACTACTAGGTATCTACCCACAAGAAGTGAAAACTTATGTACACACAAAAATTTGTACACGAATGTTCACAGCAGCATTATTCATAATACTGTAGTCAAAGAGTGGAAACAGGGCTTCCCTGGTGGTGCAGTGGTTGAGAGTCCGCCTGCCGATGCAGGGGACACGGGTTCGTGCCCCGGTCCGGGAAGATCCCACATGCCGCGGAGCGGCTGGGCCCGTGAGCCATGGCCGCTGAGCCTGCGCGTCCGGAGCCTGTGCTCCGCAACGGGAGAGGCCACAACAGTAAAAAGATAAATGGAAACAAAACGCTGTCTATCCCTACAGTGGACTATCATCCAGCAATTTAAAGGAATGAAGTACTAACACCTGCTACAACATAGATGAGCCTTAAAAACATTATGCTGAGTGCAGAAGCCAGTCACAGGGGACCACATATCATATGATTTTATTTAAAGGAAATTTCCAGATTAAGCAAATCCATAGAGACAGAAAGTGGCTTAGTGGTTGCCAGGGGCTGGAGGAAGGTGGGGGATGGCAGTGACTACTAATGGGTATGGAATTTCCTTTGTGGGTGATGAAAATGTTCTAAAATTAGCTAGTGGTGATACTTGCAAAACTCTGTGAATATACTGAAAACCACTGACTTGTATACTTTAAAAGGGTGAATTTTCTCATCACAAGGAAAAAAATTTTTTTCTTTTTCTTTTATTTTGTATCTTTATGAGATGATGGAGGTTCACTAAACTTATTGTTCACTTTAAATTCACTTAAACTTATTCACTAAACTTACGTAAGCCAAATTGTTATGCTATAGACCTTAAACTTATACAGTGCTGTATGTCAACCGTATCTCACTAAAGCTGGAAGAGAAAAAAGGGTGAATTTTATGGTATGTAAACTAGATCCCAGTTAAGCTATTACCAAAAAAATACATACACCTGGGCCTACCTTCAGAGATTCTGCTTTAGCAAGTCTGAGGTGGGAGCTGGCCAGCTGCCTTTTTAGTAAAGTACCCTAAACGTTGGGGAGAGAGTGGTTTACGAGGAAATATGTATGACACTGAAACCGCACAATTCAGACTGGGACTTGAACCCAGCCAAAACCCAGATTGTGACTTGAACCCACTGCCTTTTTTTGGCCACGCTGAACGGCTTGTGGGCTCTTAGTTCCCCGACCAGGGATTGAACCCAGGCCCTTGGCAGTGACAGCAAGGCGTCCTAACCACTGGACCACCAGGGAATTCCCCCCCACTATCTTTTTTTTTTTTTTGGCTGCGTTGGGTTGCGTTGGGTCTTCGTTGCTGCACGCGGGCTTTCTCTAGTTGCGGCGAGTGGGGGCTACTCTTCGTTGTGGTGCGAGGGCTTCTCACTGTGGTGGCTTCTCTTGTTGCAGAGCATGGGTTCTAGGTGTGCGGGGCTTCAGTAGTTGTGGCTCGTGGGCTCTAGAGCGCTGCCTCAGTAGTTGTGGCACACGGGCTTAGTTGCTCCGTGGCATGTGGGATCTTCCCGGACCAGGACTCGAACCCGTGTCCCCTGCATTGGCAGGCAGATTGTTAACCACTGCACCACCAGGGAAGTTTCCCCTCACCCCTGCTATCTTTTAATTGAGATCACACACCTGGTCTCAGGACTTAATGAAACTCAGGTTCTTGATGTCTCGTTACAGAAAGAATTCAGTGAGAGACGAAGTGATAGGTAAGAAGTGGATTTATTTAGAGATATACACATTCCATAGACAGAATGCAGTACCTCTCAAAAGGCAAGAACGGTCTTGGGATAAACACACTCCACACACCGAGTGTGGGCCATCTCAGAAGGCGAGAGGCCCTGAAATATGGGGTGGTTAGTTTTTATGGGCTGGGTAATTTCACAGGCTAATGAGTGGGGGGATTATTCCAACTATTTGGAGGAAGGGGCGGGGATTTCCAGGAATTGGGCTACTGCCCAGTTTTTGGCCTTTTATGGTTGGCCTCAGAACTGTCATGGCGCCTGTGTATCATTTAGCATATGCTAATGCATTACAATGAGCATATAATGAGGCTCAAGCTCCCCTGGAAGTTGAATCTTCTGCCATCTTGGTTCTAGTTGGTTCTAATCAGTTTTTGTCATGTCCTATGGCTATGTCATTGTTTTAAAGGTTATGCCCTGCCCCCCTCCCTCCTGTTTCAACGTCACTCACATCCCTGAGGAGCTCACGGTCACACTGGGGAAACATAGGGGTCTCTTAGGGGACCCTAAGGTCAAACTGTGTGGTCTTAGAGAAGAGTACAGTTGTGGAGAGAGAGGACCGTTGTGGGTCAGGGTGGCCTGGGAGGGGTGGGAGAACTGAGCAGAGCCTTAGAGGAGAGACAGGATTATGCAGACAGAAGGATGCATTCTAGGTGGGAGACTGGGCCTGGGAATGTGCATGGCATGTGCTGGGAGTGATTGAGGGTCTGCGCAGACTGACCGGACGGTCAAATTGGGGAAGTTGGGGAAGGCAGTTTTGCAGGAGTGGGCTGAGGTCCTCCCTGAATGCCAGGATGCATTGCAGCTGAAGATGTGGGCCCAGAGATGATTATAACGATGTGAAGAAAGCAGGGTTTTAGGAGGAATAGCCTGGCTTTTGTGTAAAAATGTACTGTAAGCAAGGAGTGGCAGTAAAAGGCCAAAGGCAGGAATCAAGAAATGAAATGGTGGGGTTCTAGGCCTGGGGCTTGATGGGGGACTGCAGAGGAAAGAGCAAAGTCAGAGTTTAAAGGGGAAATTAGAATGAGATTGGCTAATGGAGAATGAAGAAAAAGAATCAGAGGGAACGCTATACAATCATGGACCCACAGCTGTTTCCCGAGTGAGACCAGGACCTGGTTTAAATCTCAGCTCTGCCACTATTGGCTGTGTGACTTGGGCAACTCACATGACCTCTCTGTGCTTTAATATTTCCAACAGTAAAATTCAAATAATAGTAACTGCCACATAGGTTGTCATGAGGTGTAACTGGGAAAATCCACTTGAAACAGGGAACACTGGAGAATTCGAAATGGGCTTTTCTGTCTTGCATTTCTACAGGCCACCTTCTCCCTGGGCAGCCTGAGGAGCCATTTGCTTGGGAGTGAGGAAGGTTTTCCTAAGTTTCTTGCAAGAATCGGAGAGAATTTCTTGGAGAACTTAGATCACAGTATTTCTTCCAGGATGGACAGACAGTACCCCTTCCACCATCGATGGGGCCACGGGACTTGTCTTTGAGGAGGAGGATATGATCTAGAGGAAGTGAAAACCCAGCCTTTGTCCCTTCTGGTCACCAGGAATTATGGGAAGAAACATAGAGGCAGGGCCAGGAGAGGTGTGGCAGTGGGTCCCAAGGTCACTTTTCTGGGCTTCTGGCCAGGAAAGGGTGGAAAGTTGGAGAAATTGAAAGGGAAGCCAGAAGCAGGAGGCCTTTGACCAGATTCACCTTTGGTACCTTAAGAGGAGACTGGAGGTCACATGGGGAAGTCTTGGCGGTGCAGCATGGTGAGATAGAAGGGCAGGGCTGTAGCCATCCAGGAGTGTCCCATGGTGCTGCATGGCCTGGACAGAAATTTCTGTTCTGGCTGGATTCAGGCTAAGAAGAGGGAGTCAGGCTCTAGGTAGAAATTTAGGAGTCCACATCCATTGAGCCCCTAGAAAGTTCTGCCCTGGGAAATAGAGAGTGGTGCAAAGGTCAATTACAGTTTGAGCTCTCAAAAAGTGATCCTTGAAAACAGGCTTGGTGAGCTCACTGACGAACAGGGTGGGGAGACGTATAAATTAGGGAAGATGAGGACAGAAGCCTGGAAGCACCCCCAGCCAAGGGGAGGATGAAAAGACAGTCACCGAAGAGGCCAGCAGTGTAGCAGGAAAGCTGGAAAAGTACTGTGTCAAAGAGGCCAGAGACGGCCAGGGCTTCAATTCCATGAGTGCTCAGGGCCCCCCCACTGCACTGGGTGGCCAAGTGAGGCTAATCCCTGTGGAAAGAGTTGCATTCCCTGCATCCTTCTCATAGTCGTGCTTGCCTTACATTTTAGTGTAGGCGGGCTGAATTGTCCAGGCCTTGAGTGTACTTTTCTGGGGGAACCAGAGCGCTCTTGTTGGATCCCAGGCTGACAGGAAAGCATCCTGGAGGCCACCCAGGCCCCTACTGGTAGAGGCCCTGCTGAGGCCACACCTACTGGAGCCAGGACAGATGAGTCAGGGCCTTTGACAGCCCAGGGGAGTACTCCCTGTCAGCGGGGAGCCTGGGTCCTGGCTCCAGGCCAGAGGTCATGGGATCAACTCAGTCCCCGTCTACTTCCATGGCAACCTGGGCAGGGTGGCCCCATCCTGGTGCCAGCATGGCAGAGGCTGTGGGAGTGCCCAAGGGCAGGTGGGTAGGTCACTTCTGTGGCCAGGCCTGCCTGGTCCAGATCCCCGAACTGGGCCAGGAGGGTGTGTTGGGCAACTCTCTGAGGACGGCAGTGGCTGTACACACAACCCCCGATTTCCACATGACTTGCCCCTTCTTGTTCTTCCTGCCCGGGGTCATTTTAGCTGTGCCGTGGTTACTTTCCATAGCACTTGAACTGAAAAAGGAAACTAAAAAGAAAGAGCGCCTCTATTTGGACTCAGAGGGAAGTTTGGGGATGGCTTTTCAAACCCCTGGTTGAGAAGGGAAGAGTGGGGATGTCATTTTCTGAGGCTCTCGGATGCTTTGAGAAATTATAGAAATGACAACCGTTTTTCATGCGATAATTCATCCTCATGGCACCACATGGATACGGCACAGCCCTGTTTGCCAAGTGGTTTTGAGATTTTTATGATTTGAAACTCCTGTGTTTTCTGCCAATTTTTATATGTAAAAACTGTTCCCTCGAATTATTAAAGTAGACAACTCATTCTGGCATTCACCACTGTAGTTTGATCCTGGAACCTCAAAAATCAGTCTTCTCAGACTTCCCTGGTGGTCCAGTGGGTAAGAATCCGTGCTCTCAATGCAGGGGGCTCGGGTTCGATCCTTGGTCTGGGAACTAGATCCCGCATGCATGCCGCAACTAAGAAGCCCGCAGGCCACAACTAAACATGCCTCAACTAAACATGCCGCAACGAAGATCCCGCATGCTGCAACTAAGACCTGGCACAGCCTAAATAAATAAACTAATTAAAAAATATTTTTAAAAATCAGTCTTCTCACTCAGTAGTCAGTAACATAAACTCCAAGCTTGTTCATTCATTCATTCAGTAAACAGTTTTTGAGCACAAAATGTGTGCCAATATACTGCTTGAAGCTGAGGATGCAGAGATGAAACATATAGTCTATGGGAGCAGGGAGGGAGCAAATAAAAACAAATGTATCCTGGGCTTCCCTGGTGGTCCAGTGGTTAAGATTCTGCGCTTCCACTGCAGGGGGCACAGGTCCAATCCCTGGTCGGGGAATTAAGATCCCACATGCTGTGGGGCAACTAAGCCTGCGCGCTCTAGAGCCCACACACCACAACTAGAGAGCCCTCGGCATGGCAACTACTGAGTCCATGCACTCTAGAGCCCATGCGCCTCAACGAAAGAGCCCGCATGCCACAACTAAGACCCGATGCAGCCAAATAAATAAATATTAAACAACAACAACAACAACAAATGTACCCTTCCATTCTATGTGAAAGTGTTATGCTAGGTGGTACAGATGCTGTCTCCTGGGGGCCTCCTGAGCTCACCGGCAGCTGTGCTAGGCAGGTAACTGCTTTCTACCTCAGGGCCTGCCTCTCTCAGCTTCTCAGTTTGAGAACCTGGAGGGGCAACTGGGAATTGTAGGGAGAGAGTGGTTACCAAAGGGGAATGGGAGTTGGTGAAGAAATGCCCCAGCCTTGTCCTCCACTGGGACAGATTTGAGGCATGTTTCCCGCCCCCTCTCCCAAATCAGATGATCCCCAGGGGAATTCAGCCTGGTTGCTCTCAGTGATAATCAACTCATAAACTTATCCTTTATTGGCTTCCCTCTGTCTCACTTTCCCCACTCTTTCACTGGTGATTCCTGGGGTCACCTCTCAAATAACGACCTGCACCCAAAATCCTTGTCTCAATGTCTCTTGGCTTGCTTTGGGGGGAGCACAAACTAAGACAGTAGGGATATGAACAGTGTCGGGGGGTTATGGGAACACAGAGGAGGGGCCCCTAATCCAGATGGGGTGGGTCATGACAGTTTCACCAAACAGAAAGCCTTGAACCAAGTCTGGTGAGAAGCCTGAGTTGGTCAGGCAAAGAGGGAGAAAGGGTTGTTTTCCAGGCAGAGGGGCCAACAAGTGGAAAGGGATAGGTGTGTAGGAAATCGTGGAGAACTGGAAATAGTTCAGAAGGACCAGGATGCAGGGTACGCACATGTGAGAGCTGTCCAGTGATCGTCCTTGCAGCCAGGGCTGGGGTGGGCTCTGAGTCTGCGGGGTCCCTCTCTGCCCTATTCCATTTGCCATCAAGTCCTTTCTCAATTTCAAAATTGGTTCACCATAAGCAAGCCCCCCAACCCAGTCTTCTCCCAATTGGCGCCCGCTGGCAAAAAGAGACAACAGCTCATATTGAAATGCCAACTTTTTAGCAAAAGTTTAGAAATCTTTCACAAACGTAAGAACAAAAGCACATTTCCACCCTACTGTTTCGAGGGAAAGAATGTGGATAAAGCAGCCATTAGTCAATCGCTTCTTCCTGCAGGAAATATTTATGGCGCAGCTACTGGGAGCCAGGAGGGTGCACAGCCAGCACAAAGAAATGGCAGGCGCTGTTCTCACAGGGGATGTCTCTGTGCCCAATTGCAAGTGGACCTCTACCTGAAGATGAACCATAATGCTCATACCAAGTAAAAGTAGCCAGTTGAACAGAGGGGAAGTTTCTCCTTCTGTTTCTCCTGCTACTTTTCCTTTCCTCACTTCCTCCCTCCCCCTGTCTCCTGCCCTTCTTTCCTTCTTCCTCCCTTTGAAGGAGGAAGGAGAAACAAATGAAATGTAGTTTCCTTCTCTTCAAGTACCCACAAGGGCAGAGCTAACCTTGTTCTTTTGTTTGTATTTATTTTTCTGAACAGGTAATACACACAAGAGAACAAAGGTAACCTGGGAACGATCTTCCTCCTCTGTCCTCTTGTCACTTGGTCCACTCCCCAAAGTGTTCTTGGGACAGGTTTCTTGTGTATCTTCCATAAATATCCTGTGCATTTACCAACATATCTGATTGTATCTATTTTTGGGGCCCCATATAAATAGTAGGATTCTATACACCACCTAAACCTTACATTTTTACCTAACAATAATTCTGGAGATGTCTCTACATCAGTGTATCTGGAGTGGTTTCATTTTGGAGGCCATACCATCATGTATTTGGCTAGCCTGCCATTGATTAGATATTCAGGCGGCAGATGGTCTTTTGCTGTTACAAACAACACTGCAGTGTATGTTGTTGTTTGATGTTGTTGTTTGTGGATCATCTTGTACACGTGTGGATATACCCGTAGGATGAGTCTTTAAAGGTGGAGTTACTGGGTCAAACGGATGAGCAACTTTAATTTTTTTTTTTTTTTTTTTTGTGGTACGCGGGCCTCTCCCTGTTGTGGCCTCTCCCGTTGCGGAGCATAGGCTCCGGACGCGCAGGCTCAGCGGCCATGGCTCACAGACCCAGCCGCTCCACGGCATGTGGGATCTTCCCGGACCAGGGCACGAACCCGTGTCCCCTGCATCGGCAGGCGGACTCTCAACCACTGCGCCACCAGGGAAGCCCCGAGCAACTTTAATTTTCATAGATATTGTCAACTTGCCCTGCATAGAGGTTATGCTTATTTACATGCTGGCCAGCAAGAAATGAATAAGCCAGTTTCTCCACGCCCTTTTAAACACAGCATATTAGTTTTCTATGGCTGTGTAATAAATTACCACAAACTCAGTGGCTTAAAACCCCACCCATTTATTAGCTCATAGTTCTGTAGGTCAGAAGTCTGGCATGGCATGGCTGGGTTCTCCGCTCAGGGTCTCACAAGGTTAAAAATAAGGTGTTAGCAGGGCTGAGTTCTTGTCTGGAGGCTCTGGTGAAATATCTGCTTCCAAGCTTGTTTTTGTTGTTGGCGGAATTCAGTTCCTTATGGTTGTAGGACTGAGGTCTGCCTCTGCTGGCTGTCAGCTGGGGGCCACTCTCAGCTCCTAAAGACTGCCCACAGCCCTTGCCACATGGCCCCCTCCATCTTCAAGTGAACAACAGCTAATCAAATCCTTCTTGTGCTTTGAATCTCTGCCTTCCCTGTCTCTGACCTCTATACCTAGATTTAAAGGACTCATGTGATTAAGTCATGCCACCCAGATTATCCTAAAGTCACCTGATTTGGGAACATTATCACATCTGCAAAATTCCTTCACAGCAACACCTAGATTAGTATATGAGTGAAGAACTGGGAGAAGGTGATGGTATACCATGGGGTGGGGATTTGGGTGACCACCTTAGAATTCTGCCTGCCACACACTGAATTATCAAACTTTTTCATCTTTGTAAAATGTGAGAGATGAAAATGGAATTTATTGGATTTTTCTCTTTCTATGTCTGGAAATCTTTTCACATATTTAAGATCCATTTACATTTCTTTGTTTTTTTTGGTGAATGATATCTGCTTATATCCTGTGCCCCTTTTACTACTGGGTTTCTGGTCTTTTTCTTTTCCTTAAATTAGAAGAGCTCTTTATACGTTAAGGATCTTTGCTACCTTAATGACTTTGTTTGTCTTATCTATTTTACCTAGAACCCCACCCTCCTCCTTGCTGCCTCCAGAAGCACCATTCATTCTTTACAGCCCAGGTCAAACCCACATTGCCCGGAGGGCCATGCCTGACCGTACCAATGCTCATTTATCAACTCCTCTTGACTCTTTTCTTATGCTGTTCTATGTTGGTTACTCTTGGCTCCCCAGCTGTGATGTTGAGTGTTTTCATTGCAGGGATTCAAAGAGATTCAAATATAAGACTGAGCATGTGATATGCATAAAACTAGTGTCTGTAAACCGATAAATTGATGCCTTGAACTGGAAGTCAAAAGTGTAGGCTTTGTCTTCACATTTCCTATGTTCATTACAAATACACATCGCCATACACCCCTAACAGCCTTGTCTTTGTGACTTCCATCCATTTTTGTAATTATTAAATGATACTACATGAGTAACCTCTCTTGTAGTCACTCATTTTGTTAGTTTATTTCTCTTTGGCCTGGTTTAAGTAGTAAAATTTGTCTCCAAATCTAACATTTTTGGATGTTATTTGATTTGAAATTAAGATTTTATCAGAGAATATGTGTTCATTTCTTAAAGAGTCAAGTAGAACTGAAAGGCTCATAATAAATCAGGGCAATCACCCTGCCCCAGGCTTCCCTACTTCATTCACTTTTCTTCCAAAGCAGATATTTTCAGCCCTTTTCTCTCTTCCTCCTGATATATCTCTCCATATTAATAGTTAATACACTTAAACCACTATGTTTTATTTTCTAAGTTTAGACATTATCTGTGGACTTCCCATCATGGTGATGAAAACTGGACCTTTTCAGATACCCTGATCCCATTTTCCCCCTCCCTCTGCTCCCCCCAACAGGGCTATATTACATTTTTTGGTTAAAACAAGTCAGCATTTCTGTTATTATGGCCAGGCAAACATTCACTGCTGAGCTAGATTGAGCTCCACAGCCACACTTTCTTTCTGACTCAACAGCTCCATAAATGTGGCTGTATCAGTAAGGATGCTCTAAGCTGCAAGTAACAGAAAACCCATCTCACCAACAGTGGCTAGAGACTTCCCTGGTGGTCCAGTGGTTAAGACTCCACGCTTCCACTGTAGGGGACATGGGTTCCATCGCTGGCCGGGGAACTAAGATCCCACAAGCCACGCCACACGGCCAAAAAAACCCAACCAACCAACCAAACAAACAAAACAAAACAGTGGTTTAAACCATAAGTCTCTTTCTTACTTTCTTAATGTGTGTAAAGCAGGAAGGCCAAAGGTTGGTTCAGAGGCTTGGCAGTGTCATCAGAACCCAGTCCCTTCCCTCTTTCCATTCTGCAATCCTGTGTCCTGGTTTTCATATTCAGTTTTGCTCCTAATAGCCACAAGGTGGTTGACACAGCTCCAACTGCATCATTCAGGAAGAGAAAGAAAATTCTCCTCCCATGCCTCTGTCTTTTATTTTGTTTGGAGGGGAGGTAATTCCTTTCCCAGAACTCCAAGTGGACTTCCCTTTATATCTCATGGGTCAAAACGAGGTCGCATGAGCTCCCAGCTGCAAGGGAAGCTGGGAAAGCATTTTCACTTTCTATAATGAAAAAGGAGGTGAGGAATGAGTAGCCAACCAATAGCATAAGCCTGTTGGGGTGCTTTTTTCCACAAGTGGCAGAAGACCCAACTTAACATGGCTTAAACAATAGTGAGGTTTGTCATCTTGTAAAAGAAGTCCAGAGCTAGGGAATTCCAGGGTTGCTTAATTTAGCCACTGACTCAACAGTGGCAGCAAAGTTCCAAGCCTTTTCCATCTTTCTGCTAATTGTTGGCTTTGGTCCTCTGGCTGGTCTCGTCATGGTCACAGGGGGGCTGCAGCAGCTGCAAGGATCACAGAGTGTCAATCGGATTGAAGGGAGGATGTCCTGTCTCCTTGTCTTTTTCTTAAGTGTGAGAACTTTCTTGGAAACTTCCCAGCAGACTTCTTCTTGGGTCTCATTGACCAGTGTTGTGTCACGTGTTTATTTGTAAACCAGTCACCATCAAAGGGGATAAATTACCATGATTGGCTTTGACTAATCAGTGTTCTCCCTCTGGGGGACAGGAGGAGTCCCAACACTCCTGAAGTAGATGAAACTGACCTATACTTAAACGAAGTCAGAGTTCTATTAACAAAGAAGGAGGGATGGCTACTGCGGATAATTTCTGCCACACCATTTTTTCCTGGAGTTTATAAGTGCCTTGATTTTTTATTCACCTATTTTTTAAAATTCCATGAATATTTATTGAGGCTCTACTAAATTCTAAGCACTATTCTAGGTATTGGGTATTCCTCTTAAACAAGAAAAACTTAGTACTTGGTTTTATGGACTTTACAACAGGATCATACAGGTTAGGAACATTGATTAGTGGGTAGTTGTCTAAGCTGTTATTAATAATTATCTCCCGCAATTTTCATGTGGGTCTACATGTACTTGTCTGAGGAACTCAGTCTGCTCAACCATTATTTATTCTTCTTTAAACTTTCAAACATTTCTTGACCTGACTCTGAATAATTAATTTGAATTCTTAGGAGAGGTTTTACAGTTTCAATGGTCAATTACTTTTCAGATCCCTCAAAATGGATAATCAACAAAACAATCTCACTTCCCTAGAAGTGAAAGGACCAATATTTTTGTTTTCTTGTGATGAATACTTTTAGGAACATCCAACCATTCCTGAGAATGTTTAACTACTGTTCTCGCTGAGAAATAAAGAAAGATGAGACACACTATGATATAGAAGGAAGAGGGATTTTTAAAAGACTTCATGCTTTTTTCAGATAATCCTATTCAGGGCGCTTTCCCCCCTATTGAATTAGAATAAACAATAGATGGTCTCAAGATTTGCCTCTACTGTCCTTAGCAATTGTCTCCTGAAATTTCATTTCTAGGAACTACAAAATTTCAGAAGTTTTTCTTTCTTCTAAACCCTACTGTAACTTTGTAAGTTTTGCTTCTCCAAAGTCAGTATTTATACTTTGAGCAGATGTGCCAGCAATCTCAGTAGCATGTTCTTTATGGCTTATAACAATGACAATATTTATGTAATCACTCAGTTAACTACCACAGTAGAATGTAAAGTTCAGGGGCTTTCACATTAACTATAGTGTTTTCATAAAAAAATTTTAGTAATGATAGGAACAACTTTTTGTTTGAATTTAGAGAAATCTTTCTAAGAGATAAAGTTTCACTCAATACCACTGGCTAATTTTTTTTTTCCTAATTAATTATTTATTTTTTGGCTGCGTCGGGTCTTAGTTGCAGCACACAGGATCTTTCATTGCAGCGCGTGGGCTTCTCTCTAGTTGTGGCGCGCAGGCTTAGTTGCCCTGCGGCATGTGGGATCCTAGTTCCCCAACCAGGGACCAAACCTGCATCCGCTGCATTGCAAGGCGGATTCTTAACCGCTGGACCACCAGGGAAGTCTCCCACTGGCTAATTCTTAAGAGTCTTTGGGGGACTTCACTGGTGGTCCAGTGGTTAAGATTCCCCGCTTCCACTGCAGGGGGCGTGGGTTCAACGCCAGGGAAGTTCTGCATACCTCGAGGTGTGGCCAAAAAAAGAAGAAAAAAGAAATTGAGGCTTTGGAAGAAAACTCTTCTACAATCGTTCCACTTTTTGTTAGTGCTGATAAAATATTGGTTTTAAATATGTGAAAATTGATGTTTAGTACAATCTGAAATCATGGCTGTGTTAGGTAATGGGGTGATCCACTTAAATGACAACTGTTTATTTGACTATAAAAGTACTCTTCCATTTTAATAGAATAATTTCATGAAAATTTTCTTCACAGACATAATAGAAGCTGCAGAACGGGTAGGGAACTGATGGTTCTTTGGCTGTGTTTGTGAAGTCAGATTTCCCACTGTAAAAAACATTCATGCCACTTTTACACTGAGTATAGATGGTACAAGGTCAACATTTTTAAAACTACGTCTTCTTCTCATGCCTTTTGCACTCATTTTTTTTTTTTTTACGCGGGCCTCTCACTGTTGTGGCCCCTTCCGGACGTGCAGCCTCAGCGGCCATGGCTCACGGGCCCAGCCGCTCTGCGGCATGTGGGATCTTCCCAGACCGGGGCACGAACCCGTGTCCGCTGCATCGGCAGGCGGACTCTCAACCACTGCGCCACCAGGGAAGCCCTTTTGCACTCATTTTGACACTGAAACAAAAAACTGCATTTACATATTTCCTTGAAGGTTTCCCCAAACTCTTCAAACAGCCTGGAACGGTTGACAAAGTTAGCCCAACTGATTCAGGCACAGCTCACCACGGACAGCCATGGAGCATTCCCCTGGGGGCCCAGGCCTTCAGCTGGTTAGGAGTTGCCCATTGCTTCCCAGCCTCCCACTGGACTTTGCCCCTTGGCACTCCAGCTCCTGGTGCTGCATTTTCCCTCTCAGGTCCAGTCCTCCTCTTACCCTTTGGTCTCCTTGAATGATCTCAGCTACCTCAGGCCTGGCGCTCACCGGGCTCACCGAACTTGGCCTTGCCACCAGCTCTTTCTGTACTAGATGCATCCTGCAGGGGTCCTGTTCTGGCCTGGCCCCAGGATGGACCCCTGGACTTCCTGGCCACTCCTCACCACGGTAGAGTCATGCCCCATGTTACAGGGATAGGGATGAGGTGACTGTCAGGTCCCGAGGCCTGCCTTTCCGGGTGTGTCATGTTACCCCCCAACCCCCCACCATGCATGCGTCCCTGCCGAGGACAGGCTTTAACATCCACTTCCTGATTACCGAGCATCCTGTTGGACTTCCTGATGGATGTGCCCCGTCCATCCATGTTACGGCGTGATCTGATACACCTCACCACCTGCATTCAACAGACCTCCCTTTGCCCTGTTTACCAAAGGGCCTTTCCACCTCCACAGACCACCCTCTCCCTGATTTCCAATTGAGGCTGCAGTGTTACATAATTATAAACTTCCTTGAGTGCTTTCTGTGTGCTGACACTGCACTGTTTCCCGTGGATTAGATCCTTAAGCCTAATTACAGCCCTGTGAGGTAGATAGTATGTTCAGCCCATTTCACAGCTGAGGGAACTGAAGCTTCCAGAGTTCCTGTCACTGGGCAAGAGTCACCGCAGCTTTCCAATTCATTCCTGGCAGCCGAACTGAATGACTCATGTGGCCCTATGCTAACTCATCATCCAGCTAACAGGTAACCTGTCAATTCACCTCCCTGTATCCAGAACATTCCATTCCTTGATCACTAGAGCTTTCATCCCTACTGCCTCTGAGACTAACTCATAATGCCAGCTGCCTGTTAATATCTAGCAAGGCTTCTCCTTGCCCTGGTAGGACACAGTGCCTGTCAGCTTTAAGGGAGGCCAAAGGGATACCCTACAATGAGGGCAAAAGGGAAATATGGCATGGGCCAACAGACATTGGGCCCCAAGCGGACAATCAGAGAAAACAACCCAAGACTTTCCTCCCTCCCACTGCTTCAGCTGTCCCTGTTGAAAAGCTGAAGCCCACTTTCTCCACCCATGCAGGCTCACAGGCTTCCTCAGCCCCGTGGAATTCCACTGTCGGTGGCCCCTCTCTAGGCACCCCACAGCATCTTCTACCACTCCCTGCCTCAGCTGGCTCATTGAGAGCCTGCCCCATTTCCTCCCCGTATGAGTTTCCTATCACTGCTGTAACAAATGACCGCAAACTTAGTGACTTGAAAAAATACCCATTTATCATCTTAAAGTTTGGAAGGTTTAGAAGTCCAGACATCAAGGTGTTGGCTGCGTTCCTTCAGGAGCCTCTAGGGGAGAATACATTTCCTTGCCTTTTCCAGCTACAGGCTGCCTGCATTCTTTAGCTCATGGCCCCTCCCTCCATCTTCAAAGCCTTCAGCGTAGCATCTTCCAATCTTTCTCTCAATGTCTCTCTCTCTCTTTCTCACCTCTGCTTCCATCATCACATCACCTTCTCTAGCTCTGACCCTCTTGCCTCCCTCTTATAAGGACCCTTGTGATCACACTGGGTCCAGCTGGATAATCCTGGCTGATTTCCCCATTGTGAGATCCTGAACTTGGTCACATGTGTAAAGTCCTTTTTGCCACATAAGGTGACATAGTCACAGGTTCTGGGGATTACCATACCTCCCACCACAACAGCCTGCCCACTAGAGATGGGAAGCAGGAGGACACGGGGGAGGAAGTACTGGGTTGTGGCAGAGACCTTGGCTAGCTCTAGTTAATATGTACTGTGGGAAGAGGAGGTGGATCAGAAGCACCAGAGGAAACCTGATTTTCTTCTCAGGGAAAGGCAAAGGTCTTTCCTTAGACAAATTTGGAGAAGCTCAATTCTTCCTTGCCCTACCCAGCTGCCTAGTGGGGAGATGGCAGAGGGATGGGGCTGCCCATAAACCAGGTCATCTTAGCACACCCCATAAGATGGATGGCCAGAAAGGAAAGCCACCACTTCCACACACATACCTACTCTTGCCCTGTCCATGTCCTGCCCCCTGGCCTTGCCCCTGTTCTATCTCTGCTTCTAACCTGGAGACTTGCCTGCTCACCTTACTTTCCCATCCTTGGCCCCAATGGTTGTTGAACCAGGCCCACCCTCTGGCTCTTCCTACTTCAGAAGAAATGTGTCTACCATCCTTGGTGCCCTGAATGCCAATCACTGTACCTCAAGGAGGAGGACATTGCTCAGGGAACTCTTCCCTCGCCCACAGGCATTCTGACCAGAATGTGCTGCACACACAATCTTCCCTCAACAGAACATGGGTCACTGTGAGCTCAACTTTGTAAATTATTGTGAGGTGGCGTTTTTGTTTTTTGTTTTTCCCAGCCCCACGATCTCAAACAATGCTTAATGATTCGGTTCATGTAGCTATAATTCATCAAGATCCTGGAATTTAGGGGGAAATGATGATTTGCAGTGACATGCAGATAGACTATTTAAAATCACGGTTGTCCCAGAATAGCCAGGACATATGCTCAACATCTGGAAAACAACCGTATGAATGGTGTGACCGCAACAGATACCAGAGAATTGGGAATTTTAAGAACTATACTGAGGGTTTCTGGGTCCTAAGAACAGCAAAATGAAGTCCTTGTAGATTATATAGCAAACTGTTTTTATTTTTCAAACCCTCTTTATTATAAAATAAAACACAGACACAAGCAAAGCAAATGTATGACAATGAATTATTTTAAGCCGAACATCCTTTTAACTACCACCTAGGTCAAGAAATAGAGCTTTGCCAGGTACCCTAGAAACCACTTCATGTTTCCCATCCCAGTCATAGCCCCCTCCCTTGCCCAGAAGTAACCATGATCCTGACTTTTATGTTAGTCACACACAAAAAAGTGTTTTATCAACCAATTTTGCATCCCTACAGTAAGTTTAGCTTGTCTTTTAAAAAACATTTTTTATTGGAGTATAGTTGATTTACAATCTTGTGTTAGTTTCAGGTGTACCGCAAAGTGATTCAGTTATACATATAATCATTCTTTTTCAGATTCTTTACACATAGGTTATTACAGAATATTGAGTAGAGTTCTCTGTGCCATACAGTAGGTCCTTGTTGGTTATCTATCTTATATATAGGAGCGTATGTATGTTAATCTCAAGTTCCTAATTTATCCCTCCCCCCATGTTTCCCCTTTGGTAACCATAAGTTTGCTTTCAAAGTCTGTGAGTCTGTTTCTGTTTTGTAAATAAGTTCATGTGGCATTTTTTAGATTCCACATATAAGCGATATCACATGATATTTGTCTTTCTCTGACTTACTTCACTTAGTATGATAATCTCTAGGTCCATCCACGTTGCTGAAAATGGCATTATTTTGTTCTTTCTTATGGCTGAGTAATATTCCATTGTA
Source organism: Delphinapterus leucas (assembly GCF_059928025.1). Taxonomy (NCBI): domain Eukaryota; kingdom Metazoa; phylum Chordata; class Mammalia; order Artiodactyla; family Monodontidae; genus Delphinapterus; species Delphinapterus leucas. Next base: position 96,143,437 of record NC_143150.1, on the reverse strand, counting down.
TATATGTGCCACATCTTCTTTATCCATTCATTTGTCGATGGATGTTTAGGTTGCTTCCATGTCTTGGCTATTGTAAATAGTGCTGCAATGAACATTGGGGTGCATACAGCTTTTTGAATTATGGTTTGCTCCGGATATATGCCCAGGAGTGGGATTGCTGTGTCATGTGGTAGTTCTATTTTTAGTTTTTTAAGGAACTTCCATGCTGTTCTCCATAGTGGTTGTACCAGTTTACATTCCCACAAAAATATGGAATGCTTCATGAATTTGTGCGTCATCCTTGTGTAGGGGCCATGCTAATCTTCTTGGTATCGTTCCAATTTTATTTTATTTATGTTTTTTTATTTCTTATTTTTTTATTTATGTTTTAATAAATTTACTTATTTGTTTATTTATTTAGGCTGTGTTGAGTCTTCGTTGCTGCGTGCTGGTTTTCTCTAGTTGCAGCGAGGGGGGCTACTCTTCGTTGTGGTGCGCGGGCTTCTCATTGCGGTGGCTTCTCTTGTTGCAGACAACGGGCTCTAGGTGCACGGGCTTCAGTAGCTGTGGTTCGCGGGCTCTAGAGCTCAGGCTCAGTAGTTGTGGCACACGGGCTTAGTTGCTCCGCGTCATGTGGGATCTTCCCGGACCAGGGCTCGAACCCGTGTCCCCTGCATTGGCAGGCGGATTCTTAACCACTGCGCCACCAGGGAAGCCCAATTTTAGTGTATGTGTTGCCGAAGTGAGCACTAGCTTGCCTTTTAAAAACTTTTATTTAAATGTCTTCTAAGTCACTTTTAACTTATTTCCCCCCTTCCATCCCTTTCTTTTCTTTTTTTAAATAACTTGTTTGTTTGTTTTAATTTATTTATTTTTGGCTGTGTTGGGTCTTCGTTGCTGCACGCGGGCTTTCTCTAGTTGCGGTGAGCGGCGGCTACTCTTCATTGCAGTGCACGGGCTTCTCACTGTGGTGGCTTCTCTTGTTGTGGAGCACAGGCTCTAGGTGCGCGGGCTTCAGTAGTTGCGGCACGCGGGCTCAGTAGTTGTGGCTCGTGGGCTTAGTTGCTCCGCGGCATGTGGGATCTTCCCGGACCAGGGCTGGAACCCGGGTCCCCTGCATTGGCAGGTGGATTCTTAACCACTGTACCACCAGGGAAGTCCCCCATCCCTTTCTTTTCTTTACAGTTTATCTGTTGAAGGGCCTGAACCATTTTGTCCTGTAGGGTTTCCATTATTCTGGAAGTTGCCCATTCATATTCATGGCCCATTCCTCTGCCCTCTATCAGAGGAGACTTGGTCTGTGAAAAGGAGAAATGGCAAACATGACCACCTTAACCGGCTCATCCATGGTCTTTTCCCAGAGATCTTGTGAGGGGGACTGGTGCATACTTAGCTCTCCGTGGCTGTGGTGACTCCTGTTTCCTCAGCCTGGTCTACTGGGCTCTGAGCAAGCCCAGCTGTCCTCATGAAACTCCCTCCTTGTGCCCCCCACCCCATCCCAGGGCCAGGGAACCTCGCACACAGCCACAGTGCCTGGGCTTCATTCCCAGCTCTGGCTGGCTCCAGTGAGGTTGTGCGGGAAGCACCCAGCCCTCTCCACAAAAGCTGCTGTAGAGCCTGCCTGGGACGGGGCTTGTCTTCCCATAAAATGGCCTTGCAGTGGGTCAGGCAATCTCTGCCCGCGGTAATGCATCTGGCAAGTGGCTTCAAAAGTGAGCCTGTATGGGGGACAGGGGGCAAGATAGGGGTAGGAGATTAAGAGATGCAAACTACTATGTATAAAATAAATAAGCAATGAGGATATATAGTACAGCACAGGGAAATTTGGCCATTATTTTGTAATAACTTTAAATGGAGTGTAATCTATAAAAATATTGAATCAATACAAAAAAGTGAGAGTGTATCCTGTGTAGGCCTACAACATGGGCTGGGCTGCCCCAGGAGGCAATGGGAGGTCCTAATCCAATATTGCCCTGCAACCTGGGTAAAAGGGCCCGGCCCTGGGCTCCATGCTTTGGAGGGTGCCACATACCACAAGAACATACAGAATACATACGGTAGAGAGTGCGTGGGCATCTCCGCCTTGGAATCCAGTGGTCAGTGCTGGCAGAGCCCTGAGCCCGGAGCTGGTGTGACTCACAACTGTTCAGGCCCCAGGGAAATACTTCTGCGCAGTGGCTTACACTGTGTTTTCAAAATAAAAGGCGACTATTTCTGGATGCTGTGAAGGTCTGTGGACTGTACCTCCCCTGATCTTGGAGAGGCCACTGCTTCAGAGGTTCCGGGAGAATTTGAGCTGCAGAAAGTTGAGGTGAAAGAAAAGACAAATTGATTTGTCAGACCCTTCCTTCCAGAGAGCATGAATGCAAGAGATTCACACATAATCAAGTATAATTTCCCATTGACGCTGCACGTCCACATTCTTGTTTGCCTTTGTGGTTCCAGAGGTACCACATGGTGGCTAGGAGCACCATGAGACATTAAAAAATTCGTATTACTCTTTTTTGTTAAAAAATAAATTTATTTATTTATTTTTGGCTGCATTGGGTCTTCGTTGCTGCGTGTGGGCTTTCTCTAGTTGTGGCGAGCAGGGGCTACTCTTCATTGCGGTGTGTGGGCTTCTCATTGCAGTAGCTTCTCTCTGTTGCAGAGCATAGGCTCTAGGCTTCAGTAGTTGTGGCTTGCGGGCTCAGTAGTGGCTCGCAGGCTCTAGAGCGCAGGCTCAGTAATTGTGGTGCACGGGCTTAGTTGCTCCGCGTCATGTGGGATCTTCCTGGACCAGGGCTCGAACCCGTGTCCCCTGCATTGGCAGGCGGATTCGTAACCACTGCACCACCAGGGAAGCCCCATATTACTCTTAAATCTATAATATGCATGATACCTACACACACACACTTGTAATGTGCAGGAAACCTGATGTCAGCTCTCTACTATGGAGCCCGAAATGGGCATTGAACACTAATAATGCAAAAAGTTATGTATTTATAAAAACAGTTACCAAGATTTAATTAAACTTTCAAATTAATAAAATTTCAGTATGATTTGAATAATTTTGACTTTAAATTCTGATGTATACATTTTAAGTAGACATGTGCTATGGGGGCCTGTGGCTGTCTTCTTTTTTTTTTTAAATACATATTTATTTTTTTGGCTGTGCCGGATCTTAGTTGTGGCATGCATGTGGAATCTAGTTCCCTTACCAGGGATTGAACCTGGGCCCCCTGCATTGGGAGCACAGAGTCTTACCCACTGGACCACCAGGGAAGTCCCAACTGTCTTCTTACCTCAGGGCCAGACCTTGTCCTGGCCCCAGGCTCCCAGGCAGCTCAGAGTAATGTCCCAGAAGCCCTGCTAAGTGCAAACTGCTTTCTTTAAAGCTCAAGACCTGAGCCATTCTCCTTCTTTTGAAAAAAAAGAAAATTTATTTATTTATTTATTTTAAATTTATTTGGCTGTGTTGGGTCTTAGTTGCGGCACGCGAGATCTTCTCTAGTTGTGGCATGCGGACTTAGTTGTCCCATGGCATGTGGGATCTTAGTTCCCTGACCAGGGATTGAACCCACGTACCCTGCATTGGAAGGTGGATTCTTAACCACTGGACCACCAGGGATTCTTAACCACTGGACCACCCACGTACCCTGCATTGGAAGGTGGATTCTTAACCACTGGACCACCATGTACCCTGCATTGGAGGTGGATTCTTGACCACTGGACCACCCATTCTCCTCTGAGGATGCTACAGTTTCCTCCCTTGCCCCTTTTTGCCTCTATCTCTAACATTTCTATTATAACCACAGATTAGTTGATTAATTATAATCCTAAAACCCTTCAACTGTTTTGTGGTAGCCCAGAGTAGTAAGATGTCAGGATTTCTTCTCTTCAAAACTTTTCTGCTGCTTCCAAATTCTCCACTTTTCTAAATTTTCAAGTTTTCCAAATGACGTTTGTCATCTGAAAAAAAATTATAAAGAAAAAAAAAAAGACACACTTCCGTTGTTGAGAAGGATGTAACTCTTTTTGATCAGGAATCTGATTCCAATAGACTTTCAGAGAATTGATTCAGTCATTCAGTGACTATTGGCTGAGTGTCTACTATGTGCCAGGCACCATTCTGGAAGCTGGGGAGAGAAGAGCAAAGCTTTATTCTTTGGGAAAACAAAACAAAACAAAACCACAGGATGAAGCCAAATGGATGATGGTTGAGAATGAGGAAAGTCAGGAACAGGTGACAACTCTGAATTGTTTTGGGATTAGTTTATTTTGTCCTCCAACTAAGTCTTCCGACCTATGAAATGATTTCAATATTCTGTACACAAGTTTATGCAACAAACCCTATTTTATTGTATTGTATTGTATTGTATTTTCTTCTAGTTTTATTGAGATATGTTGACATACAGCACTGGATAAGTTTAAGGTGTACAACATGATGATTTGACTTATATACTTCATGAAATGATTACCACGATAAGTTTAGTGAACATCTATCATCTCATATAGATACAAATTAAAAGAAAAAGAAAAAAATATTTTTTCCTTGTGATGAGAACTCTTCGGATTTCCTCTCTTAATAACTTTCATATATAACATATATATGATACATAATATATAACATATATATAACACATTATATATAATATAATGTTAATTATATTAATCATGTTGTACATTACATCCCTAGTACTTACTTATAACTGGAAGTGTGCACCTTTTGACCACCATCATCCAATTCTCCCTCCCCCCAACCCCACCTCTGGTAACCACAAATCTGATCATTTTTTCTATGAGTTTGTTTGGTTTTGAAATGTAATTGACCTACAACACTATGTTAGTTCCTGGTACACAACACAGTGATTCGATATTTCTACGCATTACAAAATGATCATCATGATAAGTCTACGTTTACCATCTGTCACTATGCAAAGATATCACATAGTTGTTGACTACATTCCCCATGCTGTACATTTCATACCTGTGACTCATCTATTAATAAACCCTTTTAAGATGGATAATTAGTTATTATTCCAATGAAATGGAATAAATTTTATAGGTTAAATATATTCATTTACACGTTTCTTAATTCTCTAGGGTAGAGCAGTTGCCCACTCACTCCTTTGAAAGATAAGACAAAGACATAGACAGCCACCCAGGGGATTCACAGGAAAGCTGGGACCAGAATCTGGGGAGACAGAATTGAGTCACTGATTAACTAAGGTGCTCTGCTGAGTGACCTGGGACAATTCCTCTAACCTTTTGAGGAGATTCTGCTAAGTTGTCTTTAGTGTTCCGCCTTATCTTAAGCCCCTCACTTCCCCTTTGTCTACTGACTTCCTGGGGTTAAACCTGCAGTCTGCAAACCTGAGGTCTGATTCTGCCACAAAGCTCTATTTTCGGCTCCCTCAGCTAACTACTCTTCTCAACAACTCTGCTTTTCTCCTTGTGACCTCACATAAGTCCTAGGAGTTGTCCTTCCCGGTCACTGAAGGGCTGTGCTATCTGTGGGAATATAAAGGTATGAGTATGCTTCGGCCCCAAATTTTATCTGACCGGTAGACATGAATGATAGATGTATTTGTACCCCAGACTTCTCCTTGGAGTTTCAGCTTAAATCTCCAATCGCCCATTAGCCATTTCACTGACTTCCAAGGGCTGTGCCGCCTCACATGTCTCAAGCTGGCCTCATCACTTTCCGATCTACGTTATTTTTTTCCTCATGTGTTCTCTTAGCTGATGGCAACTCCATCTAACTAACCTAGCGAGCTCTAAAATGGAATCGTTTTGGAGATTTTTTTTGTGACGTACGAATGCTTATGTTTAAAAATTCATGGAAAAAAAAAGCCTCAGTGAGAATGCATAATAATGAAAATCAACCTCTTTCATGGAGTCATGGGGTAGAAGACCAGTAGCCGCCTCCCCAGGTGAGAAGTCTACTGCAGATTTTGCATTGGTCAAAGATCTCAG